>NC_136728.1:13634342-14346009 GCF_936440315.1 Barbus barbus | reverse complement strand
CCATAATTATACCCACATGATGAAATTGTGCAAGAGTAATCATACATTTTGATGTAGAAATGCCCCCAGGTACTGTAAGGTTGAGCTAAATCAGTTCAGTTGACCTTTTATTAACTTGTCAGTGTACTTTTGAGTTTACATATTAATGCACCCTCATATGCAAGTCTAGATGAAGATCCGGTGGGCTTTGCGACCTGCGTAGATCGAGCTGACAAGTTACGCCATTGGTTCCCATAGTAACCAGTGTGTTCTCCACCATGTACGAGCGTCATTTGTTCCCCATGGGGAGAGTCTGTCTTTCTCTCCTCTTAATAGTTACATTGACTAACACAGATGAAAGCGTACACTCATTGCAAAGAACTTCCAACTTGATCATCGTCAAACCTGTTTCTAATAAAACCCTCATGGATGTGGTCTGACCAACGCTTGTTCTTGACGTAGTAAATATGAAGAGATGAACAATGCAAGTATTTTTAGCTTACAAAACAGAGTTATCTGGGCTTGAGAGGGCTTGTGCTATTCATTATAAGTATGTAATTTTCTGATTGTTTTAAGGCAATTCACTGCACTTGGTGTTTAGATGACGCCACGGTCTCCTTGACTCCAGTGTTTTGAGGATGTCAGTCAGTCAGCTCCAGCATAGAAAGGAAGTGAGTGAATGGAATCTTGATCAATTGCCCCAGTCTTCTGGAATCTTAAGAATGTCCTCTGTTCTGGCTTGTATGTTTGCCACTATTAACCTTCATGGCCTGTTGAGACTGATTCTACGTCTGCAGTCCCAGACACCACAGTGATATAAAAATAATAGTAGTAATTCCCAAATGAACCTCTTGTTTCCCCCTTAAAATCTTTTAATATACTACTTTGACCTCATAAAAACCAATTCAGCTGCTGTTATTGAAGCTTTATTACAACTTCATTGCATTACAGAGTTAGCATGTACTTCTGAGAACATAGTGACCTGATGAGTTTTCTGTAAAGCTCCATAAATCTGCACTGTAAAAATGCTACTAATTAGCGAATAAGATGGTAAAACTGCCAGTTAATGGGTTAAATGTAAGTTACCTTACAGAAAATGTTTTTCAAAGTAAAAGTAAAAACTATGAAATGCCTTATTTATAGAGAATTTAATTATAATTCAATATATAGCATGAAGAAATGTGTAGAAGTGGGAACTGACAGAATTCCACAAATCATCACATTTGTTTAGATTTTGATTAGCACTAGCCTACATTCATAAGTGTGGGTTTTTTATGTTTTTGTATGCTCTTCAAGGCTGTATTTATTTGTTCAAAAACAAAGTAAAAACAGTGAAATATTATTACAATTTAAAATGACTATTTCTATATTAATACATTTTGATTTCTGTGATGCAAAACTGACTTTTCAGCATCATTACTCCAGTCTTCAGTGTCACATGATATGTTGATTTAGTGCTCAATAAGCATTTATTATTATTACCAGTACTGAAAATGGTTGTGCTGCGTAATTATTTTTGTGTGTGTGTGTGTGTGTGTGTGTGTGTTTTTTCTTTTCTTTTGACTTATTTTTTTTTGGCATCTTTGGATAAGACGGATCAGAACTCACAGAAAGTGAAGTGGGAGAGGGGGCGAGATTGGGAAAAGTCCTCGAGTTGGGATTCGAACTCGGGATGCCCAACAGCATTTTTTCACATGTTAAAGTTTGACAAATTGCAACAGCCATATTTTACTGTACGTTTAACAAAAACTATTTAATTCTTCAGTTCCTATCGCAATTTGCCTGCATCCTACATGTTCATTACAGGCATTCTAAGAATGTTCAGACTGCAAAAGTGAGTCAGCTTATTTGCATATACATTCTGAAATGAAAGCGATCCAGAGTGCACATAAAAGAGCGGAATGTCAGTCCGAGTGCTGTTTTTCCTTTCGGTCCCTTCACCTAATTATAGCCAGTTGCATAATAGTGTTCTTGAGACTTTAGAAACATTTCATGTGGCCGCCTCAACTCTCTCTCCCTCACTCACTCAAGCTGGAATGCATTGACGTCAGAGGAGGGAGAGCGCTCGAGCGCTAGAGCACTGCGGAGCGACGCGCGCACCACTACATGCCTCGTCCTGGTCGGACAGCGGGCATCATTTATTGATAAAAACAACAGTGAGCGGACGTTTGAAGACGCTGGGGAGCGAATTTTTTGTGTAGCCTCGAGAAAAATACGCGAGGGAAGCTGAGAATATTTCCAACGGAGGCTCGTTTACATATAGACGCCTGAAACGCTGCGTACCACTTTGTATGGTAAGTTATTATAGAATACAAATGCGTTTGGCTTATTTGTTGACTCGAATACTGAAGTCGTCCTTAGTGATTTATATGTAGGATATAAAATGCAGGGTTTAATTCCATTGAGTTTCATTTGGGATTATTGTGCCAGAGTGTAATAGTTTGATGTTATTGTTTGTGTTATGGTTAATAATGATGATTTTAATTATTTAATGTATGCAGTTATTGTTTGAAATGTGTAATTTTATATAGTTGGTAGATTATTTTTGTTATTAGAGATATTGAATGATAAAGGTGAGTTAGGGAGGTTGGCAGACAAACATTGGGTCAGAGGCATTGCATTGTGCTGGCCTGCATTCTCTCTCTCCTTCACACACACTCAGTATGGAAGTCACCCTATCCTCTGTGTAGTCCTAGCCCTGGAGACATCCAGGGGCATCTGACAGCATGGCACACAGCAGGTAAGAGAAAGAAAACAAGACAAAGAGACAGAGACAGGAATAGAAACCCAGAAAGGGTTGTATTGTTTTTTTAATATCATTAATTTAGTATGTCTGTTTTTGTTGTACAAGTTGATTGCATATAACTGCAAATGCTTTGGTAATACGAATGTACAAAGATTTGCCATGCCAATAAAACACATCAAAATAGAAAATAGTGTAACTGTAGTCATGGAAATTTTAGTGAATTTTAAGGTCATTTGTAAACATCTTTAACTTTTACTCACAAAGGGCATTTCATAACTCATGAAATATTAATTGCATATTTACAGTTCATTACATATTTTTTATAATTTTAATATGTAAAATATGCATGACTTATTTTATGTGCTAAAATACATATAGTTCTATATATTTCTAGCTCATGGAGTATTTAAATTGTATAATTAAAATTGCATTTATTATATTATTATTAAATATTAGCTATAATACATATATTTCTAGTTAATGAAATATCTAAATATAATAATACATTCATGATACACGCATACATTTCTTTCATTAGCATTTTCATTGTTTCAGAAGTATTTCATGAGCTAGAAATATGTAAAATTATAGTATATATATATTTATAGTTCTTGAAATATTGAGATTTGTGTGTGTGCTATATTATATATTTTTATTCAAATTTCATGAGCTAATTGTTCGATAAGTGCGGGAATCCTGTGACAATGAAAACTGATAAATAAGAGAGATGCATTGAGGAGCAAAGTTGTTATTGTTGAACTGCAAGGTTTTGTGGAATTTAAATGGAATACTAGGTGAAATTCTTAGTAATACGATCCAGTCCAAAGGATGCTGGGTAAAGCCATTAGACTGTTATCTATATGGTCTTCCATGCATCACTGTAAATACTTGAGTGTGTGTGTATATATAGCATGCAGCCAAAGTCCTAGACTCAGCAGTGTGTTTGTTTGTGTGCACATGCAAGTGTGTGAGCATATGTGCAAGAATATGGTGTGTGTGCATGCTGGCAAACTACCAAGTTTGTGGGTTTCATAGTGATTCTTTTGTGCCTCAGATTGAAAAGGAGAAGACGTGTGCGTGTGTGTGTCACAGTAGTGTCCTAAGACACATCAGCTCTATCACAAGGCATGCCTGAGGGAATCATGACAAGAGGGGAGCGTGGGTCACCTAGATCAAGTTTCACCTACATTGTAGAGACCAAATTTCTTCCAATTGGCTGTGATTTTTGTCACGCAACGCAGCAGATTTGTGTTTGCAGACAAACTGCATGTCACTGGAAACTTATGTGGGTTAAGTTTAAGGGTTTAGTGGAAAGGGAAAAGTAGACCAGTGGAATACAAAAAATGTTTTGTGTGAATGGCCCTTGAGTATATTTAAAATTAACATTTCTCACGTTGTCCTCAATCTTCAAACCAATTGCAATGCACTCTGGGATTGCTTTCCCAGATTTGATGCTTCCTTTGAATTTGGTAACATGCTGCATTCATGCCATGTTGTAATTAATTACCGTAATTTTCGAGAAGACAACACATGACATTCTACTCGGTGCTTATTCCCAGTTTATTAAGTGTAATTACAAGTTCTAAGAGGACGTGAACACTTTTTACATTTTGGAATCTTTTAATTACAACATGGCGTGAACGCACTTTTAGGAAGCAGATGCCTACCTTTTTAGAACAGTCAGGAGTGTGCCCTTAAAATTCTCCATCAGTAGGTGGCTTACTACGTTTTGGAACACTGGATCTCATTCTCTATTTGTACTCACAGGAGAACTTCTCACAAAATTTCGGCCCAATTCACAAAACCTGCATATGCACATGAATTTATTCTTGACCTTGTTATTCTAAATGAGCGGTAATATAGCTTGTGTTTGTTTGTTTGCTGGTTTTTATTGTATTTCTTATACTTGTATTTTTTAAATAGTTTTTGCCATGAAAATAGCCTTTGATGCTGACATGGCATTAAATAAATATATACTATTACTACTACCAGGCGCACAGATGGCACTAGGGATGGGGGGGGGGGCATGATCCCCCAGATTCACAGTGACCCGATCCGTCCCCCTCACTGTCAAGGCGACATCGTAAACAGAGGATTAATCAGGGTTTCTGCTATGTACATTAGCCTAAAGGCCCAAGTATACTTAATTTTCCATGTTCCGTTCCGTCTCGCGCACAGCCCTGTCCACGCAGCTGTCCACGCCGCGGCTGAGTGCGGACGGACGAGCTCGACATTCATCTCGTGCATGCGCTGTTGTACGCTCACCATCCGCGCAGTCTCAAAAAAATGCCTGTACGCGGACGTGGTGTGTCATTAGGCTACATAATGCAGACGGTGCGTGGACGGCCGAAGTATACTTTGACCTTAGTGGCGGCCCGGCCCGCCGCTCCTTAAACATGCACTAAGCTATTTTTGAAAAACGCTTTTGACCGCAGTGTCTGACCGAGTCCCAAAACACACTTGTAGCCAATCAGCAGCTTTCCAGCAGTGGAGAGAACTCAAAGAGCGGGAAGGGCTCGAATCGGACTCCGAGGTTGCGTTATTTCTTCTTGATAGCTGAGTAACGTTGATTTTGCTTTTTCACACAACTTATCCGTGTTGGCTTTTTCTTGAATATGCTTGTGCCATCTTCGCTTGTTGCCGCTATTATACTCTGCATTGAAACGGTTTTTGAATGCACGATCCTTTTTAGCTTCACTTTCACTTTCGAGATTCTTGATTGCACATGCTGTTATACTATGGAGCGGTACTTACCACACATTTTACAAGATTGGATGCTTGTCAGTGGTGATCTGTAAATCATTCGCCATCTTCCTCAGTCATATCTCCTTACTCTGTTTATGTGGTAAGTGAAATTTAATTTACTGTAATGTAACAGGCAACCGTTAGCAATTGTTATTTGTTTTCCGTGCCTTTCTGAATGCAGATTCACACTTCGGGCAATTTTCATCTTAAGTCTAAGGGTGTTTTTTGGCATACGTGTGCTGTACATTTTTTCTTAATTTACAATACATTTTTTCAATTAGACAAAAATTATTAAACAAACTATTCGTGAATCATGGTTTGTTCATGAAAATGTTCGTACGCAGATTTCAGACCCACTCTCTAAATATGTGCATGTTGGTGCTAGTATATGAATTTTTCTGATAGACCAGACATTTAAATGTTTTACTGCTTGTGCAAGTGTACACGTTATTGCACTTTGAACAGCAGGCACGCAAGCTCCCACTGCGCCATGCTGACCTCATCACCATGAATGTTGCATGATGGGAACATGGGGCGATGAGATCATATCTAAAGGAAACCCCATTATATTCTCCCCAACTCTGCATCTCTTTCACATCTCTTCACTCTGCTCGTCCATCAGCCCTCCCTCCACCAAAAGCAAGAGCGGGATGACTCATCCTTTCACACCTCTCCCCTGGTGCCTCCTGTCAGACCGCGAGCCTCCTGACAGCCCCGCATACGGGCTTGTGTTTTTCGTATCGGCGTACAAATGGGTCTGTTTTCTTGCCTTTGACGCTCATGCAGCGGGTGACAAAAGACCCTAGCGTCTCAGGCAGCGGACATTTTCTCGCAGAAACGCTGAGCCTGCTGGATTCCCATCTCCTCTGTGTGAGTTCCTCGCTCACAGGAAGGCGAGGAAATGCCATGTCTGCGTATGTTAGCATGTATGCATCTTGTGTAACTGTGAGAGTCATCCTAAACTACGGATGCTGGGTGTCTGCCTCAACGCTATCAGAAGGAAGCACCATGTGTGCTCCCTGCTCCCTTTAGGGAAATACTGCCATGCTTTGTAAATGATAGAGCTGAACATGGAAAGGGTGGACAGCCCTATCCTTCCTCAATATGGAGGCCAACCGGTCTTTGTTACATCCATGTACTCTGTTTTTGCTCTTTCGTTAGTCACCTGGCTCCGTTTTTCTTTCGGTCTCAACCACTAAATAAATACATCTCACAAAAGGCAACAAAACATCAAAGTTTTACTCACCAGTGTGTCAGAAGCAGGAAACTCTGAATTAGACACAAAATAAAACATGAATCATTCACCCAAAAATGAAAATACAGTCATTTAAATCACTCTCTTGGAATTACAAACCTCCTTTTCTTTCTTTCCGGCAACACAAAAGGAAATTTTTATGAAGAATGTTCAGGCTGCTCTTTTCCATACATTGAAGGTTCTAATTTTTTGGTGAGCTGTTGCTTTAAAAACACAATGTATCATTTATACATGCAGTTTTTTAAAGAAAAAATTTAATGTGTATGTTGAGTGCAAATATTTTCTTATGTGAGATATTCGAGAATAACATTTTTGTGTGTAATTGTGTACCGATCGACCAAAAACTCCGTCAAAGAGTAGGTTATTAGCAGCATTGATTTTAACAGACAAGAAACGCACTGAGTACACTTAATTTTCGTGTGTGTGCTTGAGTGTGAGCATGCATCATTGTTATTACAGTATTATTTGTGTACTATTATAGTATTTATTAATAATTTTAGATTTAAAAATGCTATGAACTATTTAAATTTTATTTCAGTTTTAATCGATTTAGTGCTTATTAATATTTTTAATTTTACTTATTTTCAGTGGGTTACCAAGTCAAATTTTCACCTTATATTTTTATATACAGTGTGCTTGAAAGTTTGTTAATCCTTTTAGAATTTTCTATATTTCTGCATAAATATGACCCAAAACATCATCAAATTTCAGGACAAACAAAAATCAGGACAAACAAGTCCTGAAAGTAGACGAAGAGAACCAAATCAAACAAGTGAGAGAAAAATATTTTCTTTGTCATTTATTTGAGAAAAAGGATCCAGTGTTACATATCGGTGCTTTGCAAAAGTATGTGAATCTTTGCTTTCAGTATCTGGTGTGACCCCCTTATGCTGCAGTAACTGAAGGTAAAGATTCCTGTAAATGCTGATCAGTCCTGCACAATAACATGTAGGAGGTTTTAGCCCATTCCTTAGTACAGAACCTCCTCCTATGAACCGATTGCGTAGGTCCTTCCACAACATTTAAATTGGATTAAGGTCTGGACTTTGTCTTAGCCATTCCAAAACATTAACTTTGTTCTTCTTTAACCATTCTTTGGTAGACTGACTTGTGGGTTGTTTTCTTGCTGCATGACCCAAGTTCTCTTGAGATTCTTATACAGATGTCCTGATGTTTTCCTTTAGAATTTGCTGGTATAATTCAGAATTCATTGTTCTATCGATGATGGCAGGCTGTCCTGGCCAAGATGCAGCAAAACAGGCCCAAGCCATGATACTACCACCACCATGTTTCACAGATGGGATAAGATTCTTAAGCTGGAATGCAGTGTGTTCTTTTCTCCGAACATAATAGCTTCTCATTTAACCCAGTAAGTTCTATTTTGGTTTGATCCATCTATTAAACCTTTCTCCAATAGTCCTCTGGCTTGTCCACATGATCTTTAGCAAGCAATTATCTTTTTGGAGAACGGTGGCTTTCTTCTTGCAACTCTGCCATGCACACCATGGTTGCTCAGTGTTCTCCCGATGGTGGGCTCATGAACATTGACATTAGCCAATGTGAGAAAGGCCTTTAATTGCTTAGAAGTTACCCTGGGACATTTTGCAACCTTGCAGACTATTACATGTTCTGCTTTAGAGTGATCTTTGTTGGTCGACCACTTCTTGCGAAGGCAACAGTGGTCTTGAATTTCCTCCATTTGAATTTCCTCCACACAATCTGTCTGACTCTTTAGATTTGGTTTTGTAACCTTTTCTAGCCTGATGAGCAACATCAACTCTCTTTCTGAGGTCCTCAGTAATCTACTTTGTTTGTGACATGATTCACTTCCACAAACATGATCAGACTTTGATAGATCCCTGTTCTTTGAATAAAACAGGTCACGTACTGGCATTTGATAGTCATTACGCTGACTGAAATCACCTCTACACAGATGGACTCTAATTTCACCTTTAAATTAACTGCTAATCCAAGAGATTCACATACTTTTGCCACTCACAGATATACAATATTGGATAATTTTCCTGAATAAATAAATGACAATACAATAGAGAAAGAAAATATTTTTGTCTTATTTGTTTGATTGGGTTCTCTTTGTCTACTTTCAGGACTGATGAAAATCTGAAGACGTTTTGGGCCACGTTTACGCAGAAATATAGAAAATTCTAAAGGGTTCACAAACTTTCAAGCAGCACTGTATGAACAATTTTTGTATTAGTTTTGGTTTTAGTTAACAATAATATGGGCATCATAGCATCAGTGCCCTGTTCAACCTCTATTATTGGTCATTAACAATTCAGATCCTTTCATCAAACCACACACACATGCACTCTCACACCCCCTAATAATGATATCATATTACAGGTATTGATCTACACCATTTGTGCTATGCCTCTGTCACCCGACTCCTCTGACGCTAGGTCCCAAAATGCACTACTCTCCTCTCACTACCCTCTTTTTCCACTCTTCTCTTGTGTCCAATCCATCAGAGCATATTTATCTGTAAGTTTTTTTTGTTTTGTTTTGTTTTTCTATTGTTCCCTGAATTATCTCTCTGAGAGGTTATTTTATTTTGTGCTGTTTCGTGTGTTCTTTTAGTGTTTGTTTTTTGTTGTTGTGCTGTATTGTCTTTCTTTTGGGGGGAGGGGGGTTATTTTAGTTTTTTATTTTTGTGCTTTGTTTTGTGAGTTGTTTTTGTTTGTTTTTATTTTTTTATTTTTTGTACTGCAGTGTCTTTCTTTGGGGTGGGGGGGGGGGGGGGGGTATTTGTTTTTGTTTTGTTCTGTTTTGCTTGGATTTTAACTTTTGATGTTTAAAGTCCCTTAAATTCTTAAATTTGCATGTATATCAACTGTTTGAATAAAATGTTTCATCATCACAAATGTTTGGCAATTGCATGATACAATGAAATTACAAAAGATTGATGGGTTTTGTCTTAGCATGCATCATGACATTTCCTCCAGGTTCGGCTGAATTTGTAGTAGACAGCCATATTCGTGCTTGGACATGCAGTTATTGTCCCTCCCTATAAGTCTGATAATAGAGGAGTTCTCTTTTAAGTAACAGGGTGGATTTGTTTGGAGTTCTTAGTAATAGTAAATACTGTTGCTAAGTAACTGTTATACTACAAAGTAAGCGCTGTGTGGCCATAATAATCATTTGATTCTGAGAAAAAAAAAAATTTTCTAAAGATTTTAAGATCAGTGTCTGGCATTCTTAGAGACAAATACCAATAGTACTCATCTTTTCTTGAGAAAACACATAAGGTCATTATATAAACCTGTTAGACCGCTTACTTTGTGCTCACACACTCGCCTTCCTCTCTTCAGTAATGCTGCATATGTGAAAGTCAAGTGCAGTTCACCTCTATATGTAGCTCTGCCTGTTTCAACATAAAGAGCACTACATCCCCTCCACTTAAAGATTCCTAAAAGGGTTTTCCAGCCTGATGCCATACAAAAACCTTTTACTATTCTATTAAGCCATACCACACAAGTGAGAGTGCTGTTTTATGGTTGTTAGCACATTTCTATGCAGTTGCTTGGGTGGTTGTTGGGGTATTCTTAAAGCATCATTACTTAGCTAAATCTTCCCTATATATGAGGTAAAATGTCATTATATCTAATATTTTTAGGGTCTACTGTTTATATTCAGTATGTTGTTTCTTCACTGTCTTTATCTTTTTTGTTTTTCCACAGGTGATGTCTCAGTAGAGCTCCAGTTTCCTTCAGCTCCCTCTGGTAAGAGAGCCCAGTCCTTCAACTGAACCTCCACTGCTTGATCCAAAATGGCTGCCACCAAAAGTGGTTATGAGGGCAAGATAGCTGGCCTATATGACCTAGATCGCACACTGGGCAAAGGCCATTTTGCTGTGGTCAAACTAGCCCGACACGTGTTCACAGGCCAACTAGTAGCAGTCAAAGTCATCGACAAGACAAAACTTGATGACTTAGCAACCGGCCACTTACTTCAAGAAGTCCGCTGCATGAAACTCGTCCAGCACCCCAACGTAGTGCGACTGTATGAGGTCATCGATACGCAGACCAAGCTGTACCTCATTCTAGAGTTGGGCGATGGAGGTGACATGTACGATTACATCTTGCGTCATGAAGGCGGGGTGGCCGAAGACACGGCGAAAGTCCACTTTGCGCAGATTGTTCGAGCGATAGCCTACTGCCATCGTCTGCACGTTGTCCACAGGGATCTGAAGCCGGAGAATGTGGTGTTCTTCAGGCAGCAGGGGACAGTGAAGCTGACAGATTTCGGCTTTAGTAACCACTTTCAGCCCGGGACCATGTTGATGACCAGCTGTGGTTCGCTAGCATACTCCGCCCCAGAAATACTGCTAGGCGAAGAGTATGACGCTCCAGCAGTGGGTAAGTGGCAAAACTATCTTTTTTTGGACATTGCACCTCCTACAGATTCTTCTATCACAGTTTTTCTTCCTCTGTCTGTTTCCAAGTGTGTTGTTTCATCCAGCCACTCAATCAGAATGCATTTAAAATCCCTGATAATCACATTTGAGCCAAATTCCTATTCAGAATCACCCACAAGATCGAAAGATTCATAGTTTCAAAGATTCATAGATTTTAAGATTTCATAGAATGAAAGATTCATAGTTTCAAGGTTTCATAGATTTAAAGGGATAGTTCACCCAAAAATGATGATCAGGGTTTTGAAACAAAATAAAGTGCATCCATCCATCATAAAAAGTACTCCACACGTCATACGCTAGAATGTCACTCTTTCATGAACACTCATACGACAGTTAGTGGAAGCTAGAGATTATGGTCTATAAAGTTTAAAAATATGTATTTTTCTTACACAAATGCATTGTTTTGCTTCAAAAGTCCTTTATTAACCCACTGGAGCACTTTTTATGATGGATGCACTTTTTTGGGGTTTCAAAATCTTGACCATTATTCACTGCCATCGTAAAGCTTGGAAGAGCAATGCAGGACATTTTTTTTATATAATTCTGATTGTATTTGTCAGACAAAAGAAAGTCATATACAACTACATGTAGATGGCTGAGGCTGAGTAAATCATGGGGTAATTTTCATTTTTGGGTGAACTATCCCTTTAAGATTCTCATGATTTTAAAGATTCATAGATTTTAAGATTCAAACATTGAAAGATTTGTGTATTTAAGATTCTAATAATTTTTTTTTAAACATTCATAGATTCAAAAGACATTCTAAAGATTCATAGATTCTAAAAATTCATAATTTCAAAAATTTATAGATTTTAAAATTCCAAAGATTAAAAATTTCTTTTCTATTTATGTTTCCAAGTGTGTCCTTTTATTCCGTCTTCAGTAGAGGGCTAAATTCTGTCCTTTTGGACACTTAATTTACATGCAGCACAGTCAAACTAATCTGCCAAGGGATTAAATCGCAGAGGCGCGCGGGCCTGCACATCAAGCTCTGTGTCTGTGTCACAAGAACACCGGGACGCCTCGCTCTCCTCTCAGAGTTGATCCTCCCCTCTCTTCTCCCCACGTGCCTCTTATGGGTTTAATCGCTGCCGTTTGCCGAGCGGAAATCTTCTACTGAATGAACAGCACATCTGTGCTCTAGCAGGGGTCAAGCTAGGAGATTTGTGTCGGGGTCAGTCCTACACATGACTCAATTGACAGCATTCAGATTCGCTGCAGCAAATTTGCATAAAATTGAGAGTAGTAAAATTGATTCCAAACAACATTGACATTAAGACAATTAAAAACCCATATTATCAGACCACAGTGATATTTAGAATGTTTTTGCTGTCTGCTGCACATTTTTCTGTTGTGTCAGCCAGTGCTTTGGTCTGGGACTTTCTTGTACAGTATGTGCTGAAATGTTGTGTCTTTTGAAAATTGTTTGGAGGATGAATGTGGCTAGCTGTGAACTCACGTTCCTTCTATCCATCATCCATTCCATTGTTCAGACCCAGTCACCTTATTAAGCTCCGGAGACTCAATGTACGGCAAAAGAGAGGGGGAGAAACAAGAAGAAAGCAGATTTAGAGAGAGAGAGAGATTCGGTGAGAGAGAGACTGGGGCAAGCAGAGACAGACTTTAGAGGACACTTGAGCTTAACATTGACTCAGACAGGAGGATGAAGAGTAACAGGACTGACAACAAATTGCTCTGTCTCTCTTTCTCTTTCTTGTTATTGTCTTTGACCAGATCAGAAGAGCTTTCTAGAGCATAGATGTGAACTAAGCACAGACTCTGAACTACAGTATATACCGTTCCATTTCACTGCTCTGAGATTCTAAGATTCAAATGATTCTAAAGACTGTAAGGTTCTGAAGACCCCAGTGATTCCAAACATTCCAAGATTTGAAATATTCCAAACACTATATATTCCAAATATTCCAAGATTCTAAACAATTTGAAGATGACAAAATTCAGTTTCAAAGAATTGAATGGTTATATATTCACAGATTCTGAAGATTCTAATTATTTGAATAATTCTGAAGATTTGTTGTTTCAAAATAGATTCAAAAATTCTAAAGATAATAAAAAATGTACAAGATTCCAAAGATTAAAAGATTCATAGTTTTAAATATTCTAAAAATTCTCAGTGATTCCATTGATTCATCATGCTTCATAGGTTTAACATGGATTCAGAGATTCTAAAGATTCATAGTGTCAATGATTCAGGTTTTAAAATTACAAGGAGTGAAAGGCTTCATACAGTAGATTGATTAATAGATTCATGGATTAAAATATTAAAATCACAGATTCTAAAGATCTGAAGATTCTCATCTAGAGATTCTAAGGATTCATAGTTTGAAAGAATTCACAGATTCACAGGTTTAAAAATTCATAGTTTAACTGATAAATTCACATTTTTATATATTCATAGATTCTAAAGTTTCTAAAGATTTAAAGATTCAAAATTGATTCAAAGAGTCATAGATTCTAGAGATTTATAGATTTAAGATTCTAACGGTCTATTGTTTTATAGATTTAAAATAGAGATTCATAATATTTTCAAAAGTGACTAGTTGTTAGGTTGCCCGAGTGGCTAGGTGACTTAATTGGTCTTAGTGAATCTTAAAATAATTTGGCCAGTTTTGGCTTTCCCTGACCCTGATCTGGTGTGTTTCTTAGAGCGCATTCATATAACTCAAGTTCTTGTTCAAAAATAGTTTGAGTGCAACAGAATAGAACAGATTGTAGTGTGTTTTTCAATTTAAACAATTTTTAGCTTGACACGGTCTTAAAAACGCAATGCTCATGACGAACGATGAAGATGGATACAGAGAAGGAGAGGTGGAGAGCCAGAAAGAGAGACAGACTTTAGAGGATACTTGAGCTTAACATTATGACACAGACCGGAGGATGAAGACTTACACTGACACTGAACCTGTCTGTCTCTCTTGCGGTCTCTCTCTCTCATTCCAGTTCACTAGGGATTTCTAGAGCACAGATGTGTGCTGAGCTGCCATGTGTGCCCTTCCGCTCCTCTGCTCTGACATTATTAATATCATATTTGTATGATATTTTCTGCCAGAGCGTCATGTGACGATGGGACAGTAATTCTCACAGAGGCTGCATGTGCCAGGATTAGATCTGCACAAAGTGGGTCAGTCTCCGCCGAGACTCAACAAAGCGTGCAAAGGAGGCTATAGCCTACTCGCACACAAGCTAGGATGCTAGAAGCCTATGAACCTGAGGGCTTGTCTCACCTCTCTCCAAGCAAAATCTACCCACCAGCTTAGAACTAGAGCAGATAAGGGCTGAGTAGTCATGCATTACAGATGTTTAACTTACTGGGTCAGTCAAAATGAACAGTAAACACACACAAAAGCAATGGAGAAGCTTTCCTATAGCTGTAGTTTAGCAGGTAGCATGTTAGCATGAATACATTGAGTAGTTCTGGTGAAACAAGCTCATCTCACTCTCAATGGTTCCTGACTCTGTATAATTCATGGTTTTTGAAGATGAGAGCATGTCGAACAACCTGCCCATGTTAGCATTTGGCTAATTTAGTTAGCTTCTCAGGTGCATTTACACTAAAATACTGTAGAATTGGATGCATATCTTTGTAGGGCCACACAATTGTTCAGAATAAATCACAGCACTAAGCTATAGCATAATTTCGAAGCTTGGCAGCTCATGATCTGCCGTTTTTAGTCACTCGGTTCACAGTAAATGCTGCTTCATATGAACTTTTTCTGTGCATCTTCTCTGAGTTTAGATCCCTTATAGTGTGCATTTGAGACCACAACATGTGCAAACCATCTTCCTAAACTTGCTGAAGCAAATGAGAAATTCTTATAAACCAGCTGTTGTCAACAAAAGAGCAGTCTCCCTGTGGTTTTCCAGCCAAAATAAAAGCTTGATGGTTTAATGTTTGAAAATGAAGAAATTCATAAGAAAGCCATAAATACTTTTACATTGCAGTGTAAAATAAAAAATGTTTTTATTAAATCATATAATAATTAATATTATTTATTCTTTAAAAAAATTTAAGTGAAATATTAAAATAGTAATATTTATTGTTATAACAGCAATAATAAACAAAAAAAAAGAATATCAAAATAATAAATGATTAATAATATAGGTCTAGGTCTTTGTCATCAGTGCCAGCAGATATACGAAGTGCTTTATCATCCCTTTTGATACTTTTATTTTTCTTAGACTTAATCAAAAATATCCAGTTACATTTTTACATTTCATGTGCTAGTCTGTTTAGCATCTCTTGTGAAAGCTTGGCAATGCCCGTCGGCTGAGCCTGTGGCCTTCTGCCTAGTGGTTTAATCAGCACCTGAAGTTTGCTGGGCACAGGCTGGCATCTGAAACTTAATCTGGAAAGCCTTATTGTCTAGCAGTTCTAGGCCAAGCTGATACCATTAACCTCAGTAGCAGGAGAGAGAGAGAGATGGGAAAGAGTAGAATGCCTCTCTGGGAAGCTGATATCTAATGTTTGAACGAGTGAACAGAGAAGGGTCCCTTTCCACTCTGTGTGTGTGCAAATATTTCTTTATACTTTTTTTTGTGCATGCATGAGCCTGAGCCAATGTGTGTGTGGATGGCTGAATATTCATTAGCTCAGTGAGAGGTTTTATTCATAGTCAGTAATCAGCTGCTCAGCTCTAATCCACTCACAAGAGTTCAGTCACTCAGTGCCATCTCTCTCTCACACACACACACATACACATCTAAGCTGTAATTGCCACTCTATTCAAAACACAACATTTGAATGCATACGGGTTTTGTAGGGACCAAATGTCCTCACGTTTTCATGAGGAAAATGGTTTGATAAAAATATTAAATATGTAAAAAAAAAAAAAAAAATGCAGAAAATATGAGTGACGGTTATGTGTAAGGTTAGAAAATATCTAGCTCTTTGTAAAACAATAGAAATCAATGGAAAGGTGTGCACGCGCGCGCGTGTGTGTGTGTGTGTGTGTGTGTGTGTGTGTGTGTGTGAAGCTCAGTGTCATCAGGATTCAGGTTGTCGACACTGCTGATCAGAGATGTTCTGAGATAGATAAGCTGGGAGAGACTGACTCAGTGACATCTCACAAACAAACAAACACACACACACACTTCAATGATAACACATACCTTCTCCAACATGCAGTCTTACGCGGCATTTAAGTAATTTGTAATGTAACTAGGGTTGCAAAAAGGTGGAAATTCCCAGTAAATTTCACAAACTTTCCAGAAATTTTGGAAACTTTTCATGATTTTTTTGGAATCTTCCTGGTATTTTTAGAAAGTTTCCTGAAATTTACCAGAAATTTTCCACCCCTTTGCAAAAGATTTCTGGATCAAATAAATGCTGTTCTGAATTTTCTATTTAGGAAAGAAACCTGAAAACAATTATGTAAATGTAAATTTTCACAAAAATATTGAGCAGCACAATTGTTTTCCACATTGAAAATTTTAAATTGTAGTAATTTTTCATAATTGTCCTGTTTTTACTGTATTTTTGATCAAATAAATGCAGCCCTGGTGAGCATAAGAAACTTCTTATGAAAAAGACATGAAAAGTCTTAACAAAAAAAAAAAAACCTAAACAGTTTTGAATGGTAGTGCAATTTTCCTTCGATTCTAGATGTCCGAATATTCTAATAAAATTCAGTTGATTTCAGCATAAGGATTTCAAAGATTTTAAAGATTCAATGTTTCAAAATTCATCATTCTATACTTTAAAAATAACCTAGGATTCTATATCAGAGATCATTTTCAAAGATTTTAAACAATTTAAAGATAAGATTCAAAACAGAACATTTCTACTATTTGATATCACAGTACTATAGATATTTATATAGATATAGAGATTCTGCTGTCTATAATTTGAATCCTTAGAATCCTAGAATCTTAGAATCTGAACAGAACCTCAAGTCTCGAGACATTTCACACAGTTGTCACATTATGTAACCTCAACACAGATCGACACACAGCAGTTCCTTGTTAGCCTTCATTGTGTGTAAAGTGTTTTGTGTAAACTGTAGTCACATGGCACTCACACACAAAGAGGTGTGCTGCTCTTAAAACTGTGGACACACAACAGAGTTATCTTGCTGTGACATTTTATTTTAACCAGATGGAACAAGATAAGAAAAAACTTACAATAACTCATTATTTCTGCCACCTCCACACATAACATTATTTGTCAAGGCAGGTTTTCTTGTAAGAAACAATTTCATGTTATATTTGTGATGGATAAATGCTAAAGCTAGTTTAAGAAAATCAGTCGAGTACTCAAATTAAGTTTTAAATATAATATTAATTTAATCAAGGATATTATTATTTTTATGCAGTTTAAACCTGATAGCACTTTGGTGTCACATTTCTATTCAAGTCCAACCAGACATATATTATATAAGCATTTGAGTGTGCTTAAAAAATTTGTGCCTTTCAATAGACATTAAATAACAAGCTGCATGCCAGTATGAGACATGTAGCGCTCGTGTGTGTCTTTCTGTCTGTATCTGTGGAGTAACACACAGTACAGAGAGCAGAAGAGAGGGCTTATTGTTAAAGCAGTTAAAGACACTGCTTGGACAATGCTGTCTCTCTGGACTGTCTCTCACGCTGATCCTTTGCTCCGATTCATACAGTAGATGCTCTTTCACACAGAATTTATCCTCACACACACACACACACACTGAGAACAGCATGTCAGATTTGAAGCTGTTGTTTAAACGGGAAAGTTCAAGAAGTCCACAAAGCCGTTTGCACTATGCTCTTTTGTCGCTTTATATTTTATTTATTTATATTTATAATATAAATATACACTTCATATTTTAAATTATGAAACTGTAATAAATATGGCATCCTCTATGAATCATGTTATAGGCATGGGTGTAATCATGTCTTATGTAATGTAGTGATAGATGTGAACATTTCGACAAATGGAAATTGTCTAGCATTTGTATGGAATGTATAGGTGTGTTTTTAGAGATTTAGCATTACCTAGTGAATAATGGCGTCAATATAATTCATGATTTAAAAAGTGGATGGAGGGACTGAATTATTCAACGCGCTGAAGAAGGCCTTGAGCTGAAACCTTTTTGTTTTGTCCTGCTGGTGATTTACATAAAATAAAGCATTAAAAGAAGATTATTTTTGTGAGTTTACTTTAAAGGCATTTTTGGGTGAATTACTTTTTTCTTTTCTTTTTTTAAGTACTATATTATTGTTGTTGTTATTTAAAAGATACATAATTTAATAATATATAATTTAATGTTAATGTTTAATTAAAATGAAACCATAATAAAAAAAGAAGAAACACATTGTTCCTTAAAATAAAATAAAATAAAAATGCCTGAAATAAACTAAGTGAAAATTATAAAAAATAAAAAATAATATATATATATACAGTGCCCTCCAAAGGTATTGGAACAGTAAAGACAAAATTACTCTGTTGGTTGTGGAGTCAAGACATTTGCAAATATGATTAAAAGATGAATATGAGAAAAAACTACAGAATGGCACATTTTATTATTAGACGTTTCAACATGTTTTACCAAATAAAAAGAACAACACTTTTAGAGTTCATCCCACTCATTGATGTGAGCATAAGTATTGGGACAGTTGAACATAAGGCAGATATAAAAGATTAAAAGCTATTTTTTAGTTGCAGATCCCTTGCACACAATCACAGCAGTGAGTCTGTGACCCATAGACATCACCAGACTCATGGTCTCATCTTGAAATGCTTTTCTCAGCCTTTAATGAAGCCAATTCCAATTATTGTTTGTTTTGGGGAGTTTCTGCCTTTACTCTCCTCTTCAGCTGGTGAAATTCATGTTCAATCGGATTTAAATCTGGAGACTGACTTGAGCAATAGAAGACTTTCCATTTCTTTGCCTTTATAAATTCCTTGACTGAACTGGTAGGGTGTTTTGGGTCATTGTTCTGATGCAATATTAAGCACTTCCCAATGAATCTGGTGGCATGTTCTTGAATATTGGTAGGCAAGATGGTTTTGTACCCTTCCAAATTCATTCTGCTACTGTCATCATACATTAAGTCATCAGTAAAGTTGAGAGGGCCTGATCCAGAGACAGCATGCATGCCCATGCCATGACACCACCTCCACCATGTTTTACAGATGAGGCTGTATGCTTGGGACCATTTGCAGTTCCCTTTTTTCTCCACATTTTTGCTTTCCCATCACTTAAAGGTTCATCTTTGTCTCATCGGTCCATAAACACAGTTCCAAAACTCTTCTGGCTCACCTTTGTGCTTTTCTTGCCTTTCTATTTTTGCTGCTGGTCAGAGGTTTGCATCTTGCTGTGCAGCATCTGTAATTCTGTGTCAAAGTCTCCTGAGGACAGTAGATTGTCAGAGCATCACCCCAGCTTTCTGGAAGTTGTTGGTGATTTTACAGACACGTCTTTTAGGATTCATTTTCACAGCTTTTATGATTTGTCTGTCATCAACTACTGTTGTTTTCTCAGCCGATCAGGTCGTTGTTGGTTGCTGGTGTCGCTGGTGGTTTCCAAACTCTTGATTTCTCCATGCCCTTTGTTTTTGCTAGAGCTCTAATTGACTTTTTCTTTTAGCATCCAAATTGCTTGCTTTTCTCTCAAAGTCAGATCACTCGTCTTCATCCTGGTTTGTGTGTGTCATCATCGAATGCAAGATTCAGAATGCAGAAGTAATGGACATAACTGATACGACACATTCCCTGCTTTTAATATCTGAAGAATTAATGCAACAGGACACAGCTGATCACTTAGAAAGACCTGTGAGGCAACTGTTCCAATACTTATGCTCACATCAGATAGAGGGATGAAACTCTAAAAGTGCTGAACTTCTTAGCTGGTAAAGCATCTATGTGTTGAATCACCCACATAATGTGTCTTTACTGTTCCAATACTTTTGGAGGGCTCTGTTTTATATATATATATATATATATATATATATATATATATATATATATATATATATATATATACAGTGCCCTCCAAAAGTATAATTTTATTTATATATATATATAATATAATTGTTTTTTTTTGTCTTTTTTTTTAGATTGAAAGAGTAAAATAACTCAAACTAAATTAACTAATATCAGGGGATCTAGTGTTTGCATTCATCCTCTGGCCTTTTCTGAATTTCTGTATTCGCCAAAATGGAACTCCAAGAATATCCCAGCCATATTTAACCGCCGGTCAGCTCAGCACACTAGACCAAAACTATACATGAGCACTTTCTCAGTACTCTTTCGTTTTGAAATTGAAGGTTAAATGAAATGTTATGAATATGAAATAAGTGATCTAACCAAGGAAATCTAAACTGACCCTATTATTTTAAAATCATCTGACTTAAAAGAGTAAAGCTTAGACCTCTCACCCATATTTGTATGTTTTTTTTTGTTTGTTTTTTTCACACGCTCTATACATATCACACAAGTAAAAAACGTAAAAGAGGAAGTTTGTTTTCTTGGAACGCCACCGTGGAAAATACGCCACTAAAACAAACATGTCTCTTGTGGGACTAACTTTCCCCCTCTCTTACTTTTCTCTTTTTCGTGTCCTGCTCACTCTGTTCTTGGTTCATGATGTTCTGTCAGACTTCCTGGGATCCTTGGTTGACACCGAGTTGGATGGGGAAACAATTTCAGGTTAATTTCGGTCAGAAACACGTCTATAAGGTCTATAGTGATTGGTGATTAATGATTGCTTAAGTTAAGAGTTAATTATTGTCTGAGGACATACATTGACTCTGCTGAAGAGGTTAAGGCCTGGTTTTATTCACGTTTTAGTTTCACTTAACCTCTCTTCCTGTATTAGCTGGTTTTGATAGTGTGAGCATGTGTCACATGAGGACTGTATTGGATAAAAACCCTTGACATGTTTCTTCCTCTTTTCTGTACAAATCCTATTACACTTCTCTCTAGGGGTGTAAATATTTACTCTGACAACAATTTGATTTGGTTATAATTGTATCTTGAAATCATGGTGATATATCACTAATATTAATATAAATAAAAATAGATATTTAAAAATAAAGACATACTTAAAGTCATGAAGTTATATTATATTATTAATTGTATTTATTACATTATAAGTCAACTTTTGTTTCTCATTTAAATGAAAATTTGGATCCTGGACTGCATTTAAAACAAATAAATGTTGCAAATAAATATGCAATATTTTAGTTAAAGTCTGTTATTGTGTGTTTTTCAGATATCTGGTCACTGGGTGTGATCCTCTACATGCTAGTGTGTGGACACCCACCCTTTCAAGAGGCCAATGACAGCGAGACCCTCATCATGATCATGGACTGTCGTTACACTGTGCCAAACCACGTCTCTACAGAATGCAAAGAGTATGTATGTCACACACAACTAATAAACAGATTTCTCAGATTTAATCCAGAAGGAGGTTATTGTGTATTTATACACTGCTCTTTCATTATTTTTTTTTCTCTTGAAGCAAAATTGCATTAAATATAAGACTTGTTTACCACCAACATATTTTGTTTTATTAGTTCATTTTTCTTACTCCATTGGCATTTGTAATTTTCTTCTTTAAAGCATGAACCTCACTACATTTATGCAAAAAAACATTTGGGGTATGAATTTAATTCAAGTTACAGCAATGTTATCTTAAGCAATTTTGCTTCTGACATAAATTAAACTTGTTTTAATGTATTCACTGGGAAACACGATAGAAATAGATGTTTTTTGTTGATATCTAAATAGTCTTCTCTTCAGCATGATAGTAATTGGGCATTATGTAAAAAGTTTTATTAAATCTGCTGAGTGTTTTCTTCAGGGTCAGCAGATGTCATATATCAATGGTCTTTTCTTTCCATGCTGGTGCTGTAGAGTTCACTATTTCTGGAAACCAGTATTACCAAGGATATGACCCTGGTAAAACCCTTTCCACAAAGACCTAATCTGATGCATGGCCACAAAAACATGCTTGAGTAAATAGACTAGTTTTTAAGATGTCCCTGACAGCCGTGAGCCATTGGAACACAGTGTTTTGTTGTGGTGTTTTTTTTTGTTTTTTTTTCTGAGAACTGATAGGATGTAGTCTCTGAAAGCCTCTCAAACACCACTCCCTCGCACTCCAGTTTGTACCACTTTCATGCTAAACTTCATACCTACATGTAGACCAGAGCCCATCTGAACATACTGTACTTTTGTCTGTTTACACCCGCTTGTACCAGCCAATCACAGGTTCTGGGTCTCTAATTGACGCTTGAGCAAGCCAATTAGGCTTCTGTTTGGATGAGCAAAATGTTCTTGGAGGTTAGATTTAGGAGCAAGTTATGACAGACACACAAAATTTCCATCCTTGGGCCAGGTGACGGATAATGAATGAAACAGGTCATGGCAACTCGACTTTTTTTTTTTCCATAAGGGCTTTAACTAGATTTTCCAGATTGATTAGATGCACTTGACTACTTAACTAAGCTTTAGTATTAGCATTATTTGAATCATAATGTTGTAATGCTCTTAAGAAGGCTTGGGCATGATTTGGAATTTGGATTTTAATTGGAATCAAGTCACAAAAATGCTTTGCAACAATGCATAATTGCATGATTAATTTTTGACTAATTATGACTATTAATTCCCTCATATAGAGTACTTTTGTCCTCGGATGAGGAGACTTATTTCTCTTAGTTAAGTATTTTTCAAATAGATTTTACCATTAAGAACCAAAAAATGTCCTCCACATTGTTTTCACATAACTTAATAAAAAACAAATATCACAATTTGGGGTAACTTAAAGAATTCTGGTATATACTTTAATTTACTACAGTCCACCGAAAACATTTATTAAATGCATTTTATTCCATCATTGTCATTCATGCTGAAAAAAATAATTAAATGTGTTACTAAAAACACAAATTTCTTGTAATTCCATTTGTATGTAAACTTTAATTATAACATACAAAACATTCTCAGTTCACTTCTCAATGGTGCACAAGCCTGCTTTTAAGTGTGTTCCCCGCAGCTCTATAGTGACCAGATTTTTGCACAAGGCTGCCTTTTGTCAGAGTGAAGTTATTTTTAACTGGGTTTAGTCCAGGCTATTTGTAGTCAGAACATCCCCTAAGCAACAGCTCTCAGGCTTGAGTTTAGGTCTGAATCAGTCAATTGTGCAAGAGTGTGTGTACGAGTGTGTGTTAGACATCTGGGCTTGGCTGCACAACCAAACATAGTGACTGGGTCACATGATCTCCACCACAATCAAAAGCTTCCTTTAATGGGAAGGGTTTTCTTAGTGGAGAACACTTGTGTCTTCAGGCAGACTTTCAACTTGCTGTTCATCTTTTTTCCCGCCCTTCCTCACGGCTATTTAAGGTCTTGAGGTTAAACACCCCAAGAGACTCTGCTGATGTTCAAGGGCGATGGAGCATGTGGGATTATAAACACAAATACTAAAGAGACCTTAAAAAACACACTTCGAAAGGGAAAACATCTCCCCCTGCTGGTCATCTGTGTGAGAAATGTGTGCCAGTACCGCAGTGAAATAAAACACTCAAATGCCTTGAATAAACAAGCTGGGTGCAGTGCATTCACACATACACACACACAAGCTTGGATCTCAAGAGTTCCAACCAATTGCGTATTCTTTCTGTTCGCCTCACTGAAGCACCAATTCTCTGCAGGTGCTCATGAATATTAATCAGCAGAAAGATAAGCACTTCCTTTTCATTCTGTCTCCTCTGATGGCAAGATGCGCCTGTGCAATCATCGCCTGTCATCTAGGCAGAGAATATTTATTAAGATTGCTAGAAAAGGAAAGTATGAAAATTGCAACTAGAGTGAGACCGAAATGAAGTGAGATGGAGGCAAGAGTGATGAAGGGTGACAAAATAAAGCCTATTTGTGAATGATGGGATATTTCTTATTTCTTTTTCCCCCGACAGAAGGTCATGTCTGATGTTCTCGTTCTGCTCTGGTAAAAAAAAGAATAACAGTCTCTCATTATTCTCTCCCTCTCATTTTCCCTTTTTCCTATCAGTTTGATTTCACGTATGCTGCAGAGGGATCCGGCTAAACGAGCATCTCTGACAGAGATCGAGGGCCACTCTTGGTTGCAGGGTGTTGACCCTTCGCCTGCCGGGTACACAGCCGCCCCGCTCACCTCCCACCGCAATTTGTTACCCGAGGAGCACGAGTTCATATTGCAGGCCATGACCGGTGGCAGCATTGCTGACCGAGATGCCATCCAGGAGTGGGTATCTCTTTATTTTTCTTGGATATTTTCCTTTGGTC
This sequence comes from Barbus barbus, assembly GCF_936440315.1. Lineage (NCBI taxonomy): Eukaryota > Metazoa > Chordata > Actinopteri > Cypriniformes > Cyprinidae > Barbus > Barbus barbus. The sequence continues at coordinate 14,321,591 of NC_136728.1, read as the reverse complement.
TCAGAGTAGCTTGGCCTCTTCAGATTTGCATTATGTAAGTTGTTAATACAAATGCATATTTTGTGATAGAGCATTGGAGGCTGACAGATATAACCACATCACAGCCACGTACTACTTGCTGGGAGAACGACTCCTTCGAGAAAAGCAAGAGCAGTCAAGTCTCTCTCCTGAACAAAGACATACACAGTAAGTCCCAGTATTCTTAAATGTATCATAGATCATTTTGAATCTGAAGGTGTTTTATCTTCTTAGGTGGTAGAGATAATCTTACCACATAACCCTCGGTACATAGGTTCCTAATACTGGTTACTGTTGTTACAGGAGACCCATGTCAGAACCTCTGGACTTGGTGAGCCAAATTCCCCGGACTGATACGCTAAGAGGAACCCCTCTAGGTCCCTTAGCACCTCTCGGTTCTCTGTCTTCCAGCTATGTCCGGCGTGGTGTGAGTGAATCTGGGGACCTGCTGGCTCCCAAACCCAACCGTCATGACAACTCCTTCAGTGACTTTTGCAGCACGGCTCCCTGCTTGAGCCTCGGTCTGCGCTCTCTACCTCCGGACCAACCTACTGTCAAGAGCCTTGGAGCCTTACAGCAGATCTGTGAGGAAGAAGAGGATGAGGATGATGAAAATGAGCAGAACAGGGATGAGACGAAGCTTGAGGTGGTACCAGGTAAACCGGATCCTCTTCTTTCAACGGATCTCTCGTTGAAACCTTCTACAACTTTATTGCAATCAGAGACTCAGAGGAGAACAGGGAGGCCGTCTTGTAAAGTGATGGGAAACTGTGAAACTCTGGCTGAGGAGGAGGAACTTGAGGAAGGGTCGGAAATCACAGAAGAGCAGAAGAAGCCTTCGGATTCAGTGTCTAACACTTCTGGCACCATGGAACATCAAGGACAGATGCCCCCAAACACTGAAGCCCATGTGGAAGAGGTAAACCACACAGAGCAACCAGGTAGAGGAAGGGACAAGGGTGTTTTCACCCACCCTAGTTTGTCTTTGGATGAGCAAGAAGGAGAACAGATTCAAGCTCCAAATATAGATGGACCTCCACCACCTCCCAGACTAGATGTTGTGCAGTGCTGCTGGGGACAGCGTGAACCTTCAAAGGACACCCTAGAAAACAACAATAACACCCTAGCCAAATCTCGACTGCTTGAAGTTGGTGTGGTGTCAACCCCTTGTGGTTCCCCGAGGTCCCTGCCAAGGAACCACTGTGTGGACCTGGGTCCCGATGGGGTGGAGATGCGTAAGACTGTGGGTGAAATCGAGAAGCCTGAAGAGGTACAACCAAAACCACAAAATGGCCTCCAGGGAACCAGGGACACAAATACTGACCCTGCTATCCGGGCTGATCCCAGCAAGGTCAAGAACGTAAACTTGCGAGAACGCCTGCTGCAGTTCCCGCTCTGTGAAAAAGCCTTGTCCTTCAACATTCAGCCCACCTCTAAAGAGAAGCTCCTCCCATTTGCACAGTACAACTGCTGCCATGTGTTGTAGAGGTTGTATCCCAAGATCAAGGAACAAACTGATATCAACCGAAACCCTCCAACCTCTACAACTCTGGAATTGTTCAGACAATAAAAGAAAAAGTGTGTTCTCACCTCATACTGTAACCTCAGAGGTGCTTTTCCACACAATCTACTTATTGTATATTTTTATTTTCTTTCCCAACCCAGAATTCCTTGCTGCTTTCCTGTAAAACAGTTAACCTCTTGGCAATGCTGTGTATACTAACACCTGTATCTACTGACACTGCTCACTATATTCTGTGCTATCTCAGAGACTTTGATTAGAAATATTGTATGTCTTGCTAGCGTAGGAGCTTTAATTCAATAACTTGTCATTTTGCACTGTAATATCTTTACCACAATAAGAGTTCCACCAAGTCATATCACTAAGCGAGTGGGTGAAGACCATGCTTCAGAGCAACACATAATAAGCCAACACAAGCCCAGACAATGAACAATCACAACAGTGGATGTTTAGATTTAAGAACTACCTGTCCAGTCAGTGTAGTAGTCCTGACAAGTTTTTGGTTTTCGTTTGACTTATTTTTGCAGGCACCTGTGAGGCAACAGTCTTTACTCAGAACTTTTAAGAAGTTGCATGCTGTGGCATTGTTGTTCCTACACCACTGTCTCATGCTAGCATGTTTGCAAGCATCTTTACCCTTAGGCAGTGGGGAAGGAAGCAGGACACTTTGCCACATTGATACAGTGAACAGTGACAGTTTGGGAGCATGGTTATGAGAGCATGCTAAATCAAAATAGCTTAGCATATAGCATTTTGAGAGCAGGGGACTGACCAGGGAAAGATGCTAAGTATATCTGTATATTTTCAAAAAAAACAAGAAGAGGGCTCAAACAGAGATTATTCTGAGAATTTATGAAGAGAGACTTTTTGTGAAATGAACATAATATTACACAAAATAGAAGACTGGTCTTCCTGGAGCTATATTTTAGAGTTTGTTTTAAAACTGCTAATTCTTGGAAATATTATGAAGCTTTTATCAAGTATTAGAGAGTTATCAAGGGTTTTTTGGAAAGATGGTGACAAAGACACTTTTTTTTATTTACATAAGGAGATATGATAGGGAGATTAATTACATAACATTCTATTTTTGTTTATCCATCTGCCTCTGGGTGCATCTTTAACATATGCTGTAAGGGGATAATCTGTTTGAAATATCCAGTCATGTACAGTGTATATATTCTTTTGGACATATTATGCTATTGGTATGATGTTGTATTTTGACCCTTGCACCATATACATACCAAACATTTCAACCCTTCCATTTTGATCTTACTCAGTGAACGTAGCCGTTTGATGACACTAGTTTGGTGACTGACAAAAAGGTCATATAGTTTCTTGTGTCATAGTTGTAAATACATTTGAAGAGCGGTATGCTAACGTAACGTTAACTAGCGTAGCTGAGCCTAGCTTAAAATGTACATTTGACAAAATCCAGCCTTCGTATGTTGCAATGGCATGAGTGAAGCTAGCGGTTACTGTTGTTTTACTTCCTAAACAGCCTAAACACATCACAGAATCTTTTAGATAGCAAATGTGACTGTGGTTACTTTTACTTTGGTACTCTAAAGGACGTCAAAGCTATTCAGTCACTTCACATGTTCGTAATTTTCTGCGCTATACGTAGTGCACTTGTCACCGGTGAATTATTTTTTTTGGTCACATACTGTAGCCAATGAAAGTGCAAATGTCAAATACACTTATTTTTGTTTGCGAAATCTTGGACCACAGATAAGCTTGACCAAATCAACAAAGAATAGATCATGTAAGAGGTGCATTAGGGAGAGATGGCAAGAAATATAGGCCTATATAGACACATTACATATCCATAACTTCTGAGATTTGAATTTTCATTCCCATTCTATGTTTAATCAAGGAACAGCCACCCTGGCCTAGGATGATTTGTAAGTACAACCTTCTGGACCAATCAGAGGGCAGAGTGATATATACGTAAAACCAGACATGCACTATATTTTCGTAATCAGCATTTTATTTTCTTCTTATTTTGATGTTTCTCATTTGACATGGGTCTCCATCCTTCAAAGCATCTGTAATCACTTTACAACGAAAGTCGGATTTGGGTTTGTCTATAGTCCCATTGACCCTTACTAAAACTATGACTGTCTCAATGAGATTAATTTATTTTTATATTTATTTATTAAAACTGATTAAACTGCCACTTGTGTTGTCCTATTTTTTTAATTAGAATTAGAGCACTAAACCACAGTGATCTTCATGTATGGCTGTTTATTGTATGATGTGGTTTTCTCAGTTTAAAGCCATTTGTAGAATATTTATTTTCAGTTTCTTCAAGGCCACTTACATCACTTAACATTTACATAACATATTAAGTGAAGCAAGCGTTGGGTGGTTATTCATACAGCAAAATCAGCTGTAATAATACGATCACTTTTGATGAAATGTAGAAATGCAACTGAGGACAAAAAGTTAAAATCATCACAATATTTCAACAAAAAAATGTAAAACAAATATACAAACAAAACAACAGCAACATTTTTTTTTTTAAATTAGCTGTTCCATTGTGATTGTGGTGAACTTTTGTTTTAAAATAATTAATACAGCACAATACGTCACCATGTTTACCCACTATCATAATTTTGTCGTCCTTGACTTTAATAATCTCTTTTCAGTAGTTTTCAAAAAGGTACCACTGACGCAAACAATTATTAACTTGGGCTGAAACACCCTGTAAACTATAAAAACTATCTTTGGTACACTGTGCCGTATGGTATATTAGCAAGCTAAATATGACTTTACAGCCAAGCACCGCCCTTCTTGTGATTGTCTTTATGGAAATAGTCTTTGGTTACTCTTCCATTTAGGCCTTTAATGGGACTTTATCCACCACACGAGAGCACATGATCCTCTGTGAGACAGAAATATTATATTTAATGACATTTCCGGTTATGTAAACAGTCCATAACCTACATTAGATTTAAAATAATTTGTTGGTTAATCACATGAGGCCTTTAGTCTATGATAAGAAATTAGATTAAATTAATAAAGTAATAAAAACATTACATTCTGTCAGCATTATTATCAATGTTGGAAAATAGCTAAAAATGACAGGCCATTTCTTTATGGCTGCTCTTGCAGCTAAAACTAGCATAATGGTTACTGCTACACTTTTTGTCTCGCCTTTGTATATAGATAGACTTTAAATGTAATACAGCTTGTTAAACTAAATACTAGAGTGCAAAATGCTAACAGTTAACATTAGTAGCTAAAGTTACCTGTTTTTTAAACGCTTGCATGGAGTGATACTCAATTTGTTCTCTCTTGATTCGGACCCAATCCGGTTCATCAGGGATCATGAAGGCCAAAATCATCTTCACCATGATCAGGGCATGCTAGAGAAAAACCAGCATGAGAAACAATTAAGCCACAATATTTATTCACAAACAGAGCAGCCAGCTAATTCACTTCAGATAAATGCTAGTACAAGTCATATTATGAGTTGGGAAGATGTAATTACAATGTTAGGTGCATTCAAAACACTTTGGTTGGAGCAAGATGGTGATGTACCTTTTTCAGAACAGCTTAGCATTAGCATTTTGTGAGCATGGGGACTGACAGTGATACATTTACCAAAACAAAAACAGCAACAATCTTGCTTGTAATTACAACTTTGTGGTGGTATTCATTTGTGTTCAAACACAATCTTTCCAAAAGGACTTGAATACACCATTAGTCACATTGATTTAAAGGGATAGTTCACCAAAATTACAATTTTCATTTTTTTAATCCTCATTTTCTTCCAAATCTGTGGTACATAAAAAGAAAATCTTGACCTTTTTGTCACAGCAAAATTTAAACTTCTTTGTTCTTTTTTTAAACTTGTGGTTACTCTTCTCATTTTTGAACACATATTTTTTTAAGGCTGTACCAAAATCCTCTCTAACCTCCACAATGACAGCAATGATGAGAACTTTGCTGCTGCTGAGACCGGCGTCCTCTGTGAGTTCCTTCACATGTGGCGACAGAAGCAGCAGCCAACAGTTAGACATAACCGAGATGAAACTCAGCACCTCAAACGCTGTCTAAAAAAAATACAAAGACACATATTAGAACTCAGTATAATAAAGCAAACATCCATATATACAGGACAGATCACAATCTGACCTGCCATACGCCCATGTTGGCCACAGGGGCGGAAAAGGGCTTGTTGAAGAGCTTGCAGAGCTTGTAGGCGTCTGTGCGGATCTCTGTGAGGTTGTTGAGCAGTAACAGAGGGGCAGTAAGAGGATAAACACAAGAGAAAAGGCTCAAGTAGCCAAACTGAACAAGCAGCTCGATGTACTCAGCAAACAGGCCCTGAAGAGGAACAAGGTTGAGAATTTAAGGAAAATATTATTCTTGTATTCTTGATATTTAAGCTTATTTGATTGATACTCACTGGGAAAATCGGCAGACTGCCCTGAGCCTGGAGATGGTCCACCTCTGGATCATCTTCCTTCAGGTTCCTGTCTGCAGATGTGATGAAACGGTCCACGAGGAAAGGAACCACCACCTCAGTGAACTGATTCACCACTTGAGTCACGATCAGAAGAGAGGAAAGCCTCTGGGGAGGAGATCACGGATATTGTGTTGAGATATAAATCTTAGGATTATATGTGAGAACGGTTTCTGAGGAAATTCCCACCTTGCGTAGAAGAGGCATGTCCTCCTTGAAGAAGGCAATGTGGAACAGCACAGCAAAGTTATTGAAAAAGGTGAACTGAATGAGAGAGAGAGGCGCATTCATTTAGTATTACACAGTCCTGCAGAACATATTTGTCTAGACATATACAGTTATCAGCATTTAAAATACGCTTGAGATCTTTGAGGTAAAACACATGCTATGAAGCACACTCTGACAGGTTATTTATAAGGGGTGGTGGGGGAAAAAAACAACATATGGCTATGTATACAATTATTAAACTCACCACAAGGACTTTGGTGGTATGATGATAATCAAAAGAGGATTCCTCCCTATGATTTTCTGAAAGACAAAAGAGGTAGCTATATTTAATATTGTATAACACACACACACATAAATATATATATATATATATATATATATATATATATATATATGTGTGTGTGTGTGTGTGTGTGTTTTCTTATTTCTACATGTATTTAATTATTATTATAAATAATTATAAATATTTAAAAATAATAATAAATTAAATATATAATGTATTTTAAATAAATTATTTAATAGAATTGTCAAACAATTGTAATTATTGAATATTATATATATAAGCAATAGTTGATCTGAATATCTCAATGCAATGTGCATTTTAATTATTTCTACAAAAATATATTCTATTATTTTGATATTCTATGTATATTTTTACTATTTTATTTTAAAAATATATCGATATTTTTTTCTTTACAGAATACTTTATATGAAAAGATTATATTATTAGTATATCATATTTACATTATAATTAGGTCTAATATTTTTTTATATTATATATAATTATAGTAAGAATTTAAATAAACAATTTAAATTAACATTAATTGAATTGAGCAAAACTCAATTAAAATTATGCTTTCATTATATGCCCTAGCTTTTTGACAAATAGTATTGAGTAGTTTTGCATCTCTCAACATTATAATCAGGTTCTTTTGCCTGATCTTTTTCTAACCTGCTTCTGTTAGCTGCAAGGCCACGTTGCGATATATATTCCCCAGCGCATTAGTGTAGACAATATGGGCTATAGAAGGGAGATATAGAAAGGCTGCTGTGAAGTATGATCCAGATGTTTTGTGCCAGTTTGAGACCAGGCGCTCAAAGAAGTAGAAACCTGCCATCCCCATGACCACCAGACCCAAAAACACCCCGACCACAGGCAATGACACCAGACCTATCCTAAGCCTCCTCTTCCAATCGGGAAACAGCGGCTCCAGTCTGCCCGTGACTGGATTGGTGCCGAGTTCTCCATGGAAACCTGGTCGGGGCTCTTGAAATTGTTCAGCTAAATTGAAAGTGCCCCAGCGATAGGATAAAGCTGCGCTCCTCCTCTTCCACAGCTCCATGAATACCGTGGACCACAGCATGCTGAAGACTGCCTGCACCATATAGGAGCTGACTGAAGGCTGGTCATTGTCGTCCTTCGGTGATTCCGGCACGCTCTCTGTTTTATTTCCACTGGAGAAGTTTGCGCTGGGGAGGAAAAACGTGATGAAGAGGCCTAGGATGGCTGGAGGAAACAATGACAAAGTGTAGAAGTCCAGGAAGCTGAAATAATAGGCTATAGTGCCACCAAAATAAGCATGGATGGAGTCTGTAAAGAGAAAGAATGATAGAGTTATAACAATAAAATAATTTTAATAAAATACAAACTATATTATATGTAGTTATTATATTTTAATATACATATTTTTTATTATAATATACATTTTTATATATATTATTTATAGGCTATATGCAAACTCTATCTATCTATCTATCTATCTATCTATCTATCTATCTATCTATCTATCTATCTATCTATCTACCTACCTATTGTTTTTATAGTTATAACATATTTTATGTTATATTGTTACCTGATTTCTTATCATATAAAAATATAGTACAGATAAAAAAATATGAAAGTAAGGAAATGTTTCAGTTTGTCAGGGATTTAATTTTTGTGGGGATATATATATATTAAAGTAAGAATATGTTTCATATATTTCTTAAGTTCCTTGCATCATAACATAAAATATTAGGGATGCACCGATACCGATACTAAGCTCCTGTACTCATACTCGTTAAAATGCCCCGATACCAAACGCCGTTACCACACAGCATGTGATAAGTCAGTGTCATATTCAGACAAAGAAATACAGACAACAGAACAAGAGACAGCAGAATGGAGTAATTAGAGATTAAGGATGTCTACGAAGTATATGAATGCAATGAAATTAATGTTAAACATTCAGTATTGATGCTTGTATAGCTGATGTGAGCGAGCTGATGGGCTAAGCAAAGCACACTGAGTGGATTGATCACGTGGAGGCGCAGATGCGCGAGCTCGTCGAGTGAATATCCCTTTCTCACAGACATCACTGGATAGTTTGTAGTTCGGTCGGATATGTCAAAAACAAGTAAGTAAAACAATACACGAGTTACTTAACGGTAGGGAGGGAGGGAGGGAGAGAGAGAGAAAGCGTGCGCGCACTTCTGTTGTGTGATCTTTATTGATGATCGCTCACTTGGCACACGCATCATTTGGCTTAAAACTAAATCGTAAATATAGGACAATTTATAGGGGTATTCACTATAAACCATCATTTATTTTCAACCTTAAGCATACACGACATTTGGTTTGACTGTATTTATTTGATAAATGAAGTTAACCAATTAACATTATACATACTCTTTTGGTTTCTATACCCAATATTTTAAAAATGTACAAATGCAATGAAAATATCAGTATCGGTACTCGGTATCGGCAAGTACCAAAAATAAACGTATCGTATCGGACGAGTACTGGAAAAAGTGGTATCGGTGCATCCCTATTATTTACCAAACGAGAGGGTTCCCTGTATATTTTACAGCATTAGTTAGGAGTGATTTTTTCCCCTAAGAAAACTAAACTATTGGTACCACCGGCATATGTCGTCCTGAACAATCGGCTAAAAGATTTTGTATAGGATATATATATGTGCCTTAAAAAAAACAGGTGTACAGAATTGGTAGCTTCACACAGCGAAATTAAATTTATAACACATTTATGAGTTCTAGTCAAATGACTTCATAAAGTTTTATTAGTCCCTCCATGATGGCACTAATATGAATTAAATGGTCCTGAGCAAAAGATAATTGTGTATAATTTAAAACCTGATGGGGAGGCATGTTTAGTTATGTGATATGAATGTGTTTGTTTGTACCTAAAGGCTGCCCCCACAGACTCTTGTGAGAGTACCACTGCTTCCCCAGAACCGACAGCAGCTTCTGCTCATGAAGAGGGGTGATGTTACGGATCACGCCTGCTTTCTCCAGCTTCTGTACTGCACCAGAGAGAGAGAGAGAGAGAGAGAGAGAGACAGACAGACAGACAGACAGACAGACAGACAGACAGACAGACAGACAGACAGATAGATAGATAGATAGATAGATAGATAGATAGATAGATAGATAGATAGATAGATAGATAGATAGATAGATAGATAGATAGATAGACATAGAGGGACAGGTCATTATCATATTAGGTTTCAACTATGGATATATCATTGAGAGTCTAGGTGGCATGCAGTGACTAAGCAGTTCAGAGAGAGAGGAGAGCGGAGCCTATTGGCTACTCATGGAACTGCATGCTATAAATAGTGTACTAGCATACTGTTTACTGCATACTGAGCAGAATGCACTGTATAATGTCTGCTATTTTACAAGGTCAGTTTATAAGTACAGTACCTTCACTGTTCAATAACATTTCCAATGCATGAAGAAAATGTGCATACTGCAAGCTGCAAAAATTGTATGATAGTATGCTAATTTGAAAATAGCCAGTTGAAAATAAATAGAATTATCTTTACATTTTGATCACATTTGATGCAAAAAAGTTATTAATTTTGTCAGTCCAGTCAAATAAGTCTACATACAGATTACTCACAGATGCTCTCTCTGGCTTTCAGCTTCCCTTTGGGTGCTGGGATTCCTGGGATACGCTGGTCCTCCATGGCTCTCATGGAATCCAGTTCATGTTTGATGATGTACTGCCTCTCGGCCAGCGTCAGGAACTGCTGCATGTTGTCTGCAGAAACAGTCAAATAACAGTGAATTTTAAGCTAATAAAATTAGCCGGATGCTCACGTTTACATGCTAACACATAGAATAACTTTCATTCATCAATCATTAACAAACATTATGTAATGCTTAATGAATCATAAAGTTAATATATATTCACATATTTAGAAACGTGAAATAATGTGCTTGTTAATGTTTACTAATAAATGTATTAAACATTACCTAATAATTAATGTTTTGTGTAAATTAAAATGCTTACAAATGATGAATAGTCTCTACTTTAGATCGGGTACTGCAAAAACATGAACAAATGATTAATAAATGATTTGTAAAGATGTGAAAATAGGTGTCAATTTCAGTATTTGGGACACTTTTTGCCATCGGAATGACTGCTCATAAAGGAACTAATGATCAGTAAATGTTTATAAACATTTACAATTAATGAGTAGTTTCCACTTTAGATAAAAATATTAACAAATAATTAATAATTGATATAAGATGTGCAAAATCAGCATGAGCTAATATGTGAACTGAAGTTTAATGACACTTTAACATTAGTTAACATTAACAAGCACATTAGCTCATATTTAGATATGTGAATATATATATTAAGTAATGATTAGTTAAACATTATATAATGTTTGTTAAAGATTTATTAATGAAAGTTATTATAAAGTGTTACCATTTTATTTATCAAATATTCACCAATGTTACAAAAGTTGTCACGGTCCTCAAAGGAGAAGGCTGTCATGTTTCCATCCTGGTAGGTTTTGCAGAGGCCCAGGTCCTCAGTCACTTGGAGAAGGGTACAGCGAGGAGCTGCCACAACTATCATGTCCCCTTTCATGTCCTCACCGGGGTGAACTAACAGTTGAGCTCCTAAAACACAGGATAATGAGTTTTAAAAGTTTATTTAATATTACTACTACTATTCATTTTAGTGCTCTTACCTCCAGCCTTCACAGGTGCAGATATCACAGACATGATCCACTGTTTGGTGATGGGCTGGATGTTCTCAGTCAGCTGGATCAGAACCAAAGGCTCTATGTGGCTGGAGATACAGCAGGGGCAGCTGACCCGGGACCAGGAGCTGGGTCCTGTCACCTTGGCCGGGGCTGAAAGTCCCTCTTGAGGTTCCTTCTGGGACGTCATGGTGTCCCTGTGGAATTGTAACCCATGAGACAGTATGTATATTTATTTTACTGTGTTCTTCATTTTGCTATATACGTATTTCTTAATAGTTTTCAAGAGTCAGGTGCAAAACAGGGCCTGAAACTTTATTTTTAATTATTATTTCAGTATTTATTATTAATGTAAAATGTATTATTAGTAGTATTATTAAATTTAAATATATATTTTTTTGTTAATAGTCTGCACTTTCCGAGAGTCAGGTACAAAATGGGCTAAAACTGTATTTATTATTTGAATTATTATTTACTTATTTATAACTAAATATTATAATATTAAAGTATTTTGTTGTCATTTATTTATTTTTGCTGTTGTTGAGAAATATAATACATTTATATGAGAAATATAAATGTATCATATTTACATTTATATTTTATATGAAAAGGAAACCTTTTTATATTTCAAATTCATAAAATAAAAACATAAAAAATTTTAGTAAAACAAATTTTAATACTTTGTTTGACAATGCAGTCAATATTGATACAATAATGTGAAAAAAAGTTTATATATATATATATATATATATATATTATTTTAATTGTTAGACAGCTGAAATGGTCAAGACCTCTTAGGCCAAAATCATCATTTTAAGGGCGATGCTGACATTTGCATGAACTACTTTTCATGCTAGGTTAATTTTATGTTAAATAATAGTGAACTTGTTTTTGTTGATTACAAAAAAACAAGATTTGTGCCTGTAATATTTCAAAAACATATTAAGCAATTTGTGGAAAGAGCCTATAAAGAGGGTCTATAAAGAAATAAACAATTTTTTACAACTGACCCGCAAGATTAAAGTCCGAAACAAATAAAGAAGCGAATGGAAACAAAACACACATCAACAGTTCATTCAAATCACCTCCTATAAATGCAAACATGTGAGTGAGTTATCAGATACCTGGCTGTTTGAAAGACAATAGACAAGCTCATACCAAACAAAACACCCTTTTACAGTATCCACACAAACATCAAGTACTGAACTACATCATTCCAGCTAAAGCAGAGTGCTTCAGGCACTTAAGAGAAACATAGCATTGAAGACTGAAAGCAAGATCACAGGCTTTGTTTACAATGCCAAAAATGACTAAAGTTGTACCTTAAACTCAAATGAGAGTGAAACTAAAACATAAACAGGAAGTGAGCGAGTTACAGAACGCAAGAGAAATACTGTAGATGGAAAGGAAAAGGTTCTGCAGGCTACCTGTCAAAGCCAGGGACCTTCTTCTGTCGGAGCGCTTGAGTTTTGTTGATGTTCACTCCCCCTCCAGTGTGCTGTTTGAAACAAATAAGTGTGAAAGTGTGAAAAACTGAAAGTCAGACTGTACGGCACACTTCTAGAATGGGTTGTTCCCCACACTAACCCTGTTCAGAGCCAATCCATTCGCTGGTTTACTAGGAGAGAAGAGGAATGCAGTTGAACGTCTCTCCTCCCAGCCTTTAGGGTGTGGAAGGACATTTTAATTTTTTCTGATGGTGGATGCTGTTCTGCAGTATGAGCACATCTGGGTCCTACTGCTTACCATGTTTGTTTTTGAAAATAGCATATGGCTAGTCTACAGGATACTTTACAATTAAAGTATATGCCATATATGAAATGAACTATAACCATACAATATATGGCATACAACACACTCAGCATTATGAGTGAGCATGTGCAATGGACTAAAGGGAGCAAATTAGTTTCTATTTCTAATCTATTGTCAACTGTTATAGCTTTAGCTTGAATTTTTCACTCATTTAGGATGACAAAATTAATGCATTTAACTAATACAATTGAAATATAATATAATATTAATGTTTATTATAAATATATTATTATTCATTATAAACATATTATTAGAATTTATGAACAATTACAAAAATATGCTTTAAAAAATATCATCTAAAATTTAATAAAAATAAATTTTTAGTCATTTATTTCTGTTATTGTAATATTTATTTTCTGGTCACTACTAGCATTCACTGTAACATCCTCTTTGATTAAATTTTAGTATATAACATTTAGATTTCTGTTCTACAAATGATTACTTTATAATATCCTGTAAATGTGCTCACTCATTTCTATAAGCTAACTTGTGAATTATCATGCAGTTTCCTTTATTATTTTGCTACTAAAACCACTGAGTGGGTGGAGACAAAGGCGGATGAACAAGACTGTCCGCTTTGTAAATACATTCATGCAAATGACCAGACGAGCTCATTTCTCTAAAGAAACCGTTGGCAAACCTTTATGTACATAAAGTGTGTGTTTATGCACACTGCTTATATTAAAAAAATATTTAATTCTGCCATTTAAAAGTTTGGGATCAGTAAGATTTTTAAGAAGTTTCTTATGCGCATCAAGGCTTGTTTGATCAAAAGAAAAAAAAAAGTAATATTGTGAAATATTATTGCAGTTTCTAATATTGGTTTCCTATTTTAATATACTTTAAAATATAATTTATTTCTGTGATGGAGTGCTGAATTTTCATCAGCCGTTACTCCGGACTTCAGTGTCACATGATCCTTCAGAAATCATTCTGATTTACTGATTGTTGCTGCTTAATATTATTTGAAATACTGCAATACTTTTTTTCAAGATTCAAGTAAAAATAATTCAAATTACAAACCAGTAACACTTTACAATAAGGTGTCTTTTGTTAACATTAATTACTGTATTAACTAACATGAACAAACAATGACCAGTACATTTACTACAGTATTCATTTGTGTTAACGTTAGTTAATAAAAATAGTTATTCATTATTTGTTCGTTAGTTCACAGTGCATTAATGTTAACAAACAACTTGTGATTTTAATAATGCATTAGTAAATGCTGAAATTAACAAGATTAATAAATACTGTAGAAGTAGTGTTCATTCTTAGTTCATGATAATGTTGTTAACTAATGAAAAGTGTTACCAAAGGAATTTATTTCAGAAAAAAATGAACTGACCTAAACTTTTGAACAGGAGATTTTAAAGAAATGCTGTTCTTTTAAAATTTGTATTCATCAAAGGATCCTGAAAAAAGTATTACAGGCTCCAAAAAATATTAAGCAGCACAACTGTTTCCAACATTGGTTACAAATCAGCATATTAGAATGATTTCTGAAGGATCATGTGACACTGAAGACTGCTGAAAATTCAGCTTTGCTTTTTTTCTGTATTTTTGATCAAATAAATACAGCCTTGATGAGCATAAGAAACTTCTTTCAAAAAACATACAAACTTCAGACTTTTAAATGGTTCACACTGTCGTTTTCTTCTATAAAAAAACATCCAAGTAAAATCACCAAGATGTCATCAGAAATATACAGTTTATTTACAAATACAATTGCATTTGCATAGAAATTTAAAATTCCAAAATAAAAATACATAGTAGTAAACAGATTTATTAGAGGCATCTATCGCTGAAAATTTTATCTGAATTAAAAGCTCTCAATGTGATTTCAAGTAAACAGATAAATATATTGCTCTATTGACTTGCATCAACTGAAAGCATTACCCTATGACATAGGATCTGTCCAGGATGGCGTCACAGTTACAAAATAATCCAAAATCATTACAACGTCCATTGCATTTTATTCGTTTTGTTGTACCAACAGAATCACGGTATAAAGAAAAAAGCTCTATTCAAATGTCCTTCCATGTCTTTGGCTGAAACGTCCAACCAATTGGTTCGGAAGGAGCAGGAAGGTAGGCAATGCCCCTAAGGCACATCAGAATCATTTTTACTTAAATATCATATATATTTATTTATTCATCTGAAACATTAATTATGCTCAAAATGACTGTATAAAGCTTGAGTTACATGTGGTCACAGCTTTTCTAGGATATTTCCCAGAATTCCAACATCATTGAACCATTGACTCAAGACAAAGGCAAGGGCTAAAATGAGCAGGAAACAATACAAGTGAACAGATCTGCCGTATGAACGGATGAGAGATCAGCCGAGGATGTTCTCGCTCTCCTGACGCCTGGTCAGATGCAACAGATCGTCACACCAGATGGAAGGGTTGCGCCGGCTAGATCTACGCTAATAACGACGACAGAGGATTTCTACAGACCCTCCACCCTATGACAGCTATGGACGGCTGGCAACCCTCACCGGCAGGAGAGGCCCGTGCACCCCGCTTCACGCCCTCACCATGAGCTCAAAGTGCGGAATCATCCACAGGAGAAACAAAAGCCAGCTTCAATCCTCAATAACTTAATATCTCACTGGACATGTAACACATTACTCGAGGAGCAGCTACTTGTGACGTCCTCCGGATTAGGATATTAGTAAATCGATTGGCAAAAAAAACACCTGGAAGTGGGTGAGATGAGAAAGAAAAGAGCTGAATGAAACGGGTGTGATGTCACAATTAGGGTGGAGCAAAGTTATGACTGACAGCTGGGTCTGTAAGCGGTTGCAGCATCAACACTGAGAAGAATTAAAGCAACTGAGACTTTCCTGAGTCTTCCTTAAAGGCAATGGCGCACTTGGCCACCGAAAGGACCTCCTTCTGCTGGCCTTCAGCTTCTTAACACAACGACTGAGAAATAATTTCCACTCGCACCTTCACGCACCATCCCACACTTACCGGTCCCTGTCTATGCATCTCTTGACTTTACACGGAGGGGCAAAATATGTGAATTTGATATTCTTGTGCCTCTAATAAAAGACATTTACAGATTTCATCCAACATTTTGATTCGTCAGTACATTCATAGGTAGTATATAAATATTTATATAGCTTGACATTCTGTTTGTTTGTTTTAGGCACTCCCCCTTCTCGAAATAATTTATGACGATGATGATGATGGTGATGATGATGATGAGGATGATGGTGGAGCTAAGACTAATAGCTGGTAGCAGCAGCAGGGTAAGACACTGTACCTAACACAGTGATAAAGGGAGAATGCAGAAGGGAGAGGCTTATGGGAGTTTGTTTGGGGGATTTTGATTTGGTCATTGTGGCAAAAAAGAGCTCTTCTAAAACGTCTGCTCGGGGATGACTGTGTTGAAGGGGTAGTCCCAGAATGTGGTGGTGATGCCAAAACCTGGAAAAAACACAGGATGAACAGAAAGTTTTAAAAAGGAGAAAACAAAAAGCAATGCAAACAACAGGTTAAATGTAATAAATAAATACAATTAAATATATGTTAAAACATTAAATATTTATTTTAATATTAAACAATATGCAATAAATATGATTCATTAACATAAATCTTTTAAATGCCATAGCCCTAAAGCCTTCTGAAGACTTACATATACACATACACAATTTATAATACACTTGTAAAATTATTTCAGATTAATAATATTATTTAATATTAGCAATTCAAATTTTATAATATATAATAAATTGTACTATATAATTTATACATATACAATTTATAATACACTTTCAAAATTATTTAAATTAATAACATTATATTTAATATTTACAATATGCTAATAATATATTTATATTGCACTATGTTATGGAGGGCCAAATTACTCAAAATTAAATTAAATAAAATGTTGAAATATATAAATAAATCGTTAAATACATAATTAAATGCATAAATAAATGCAGAAATTCATTCATTAATTTCTTTATGTATTTATTTATTTGTTCATTTAATTTATTTATGTATTCATTCATTCATTCATTTATTTATTTCCTCCCTCCACATTTCATTTTCAGGGTTACAGTATTCGGCACGTCACTCAGTGAGCGGCGTCACCTTTCAAACTCGATTTCTTTGGTCTTTCTAATTTAGGCGCCTTTTTCTTGTGCTTTAATACTGGCAGCGTTGTCGCGCGCAGCTGAACCGCGGCTTGTGTACTGTAAATACAGACCAGTATCATCAATTCTGTCGTATTTTCCAGCGTTCTCCTCTGAACAATGTGTGCCATGTGCTTAGATGTATGATATGGCCAGCATACTCTGTTGCGATGCGACGTGTGCCCCTCTTTAGGGTGACCATATCTGCCATTTTCCCCAGACGTGTCCTGGCCAGGATTTCTATATTGCCTAAAATATCTAGGTTTTGGCTTTGTTTGCGTGTGCAGACCGATCGGTGTATGACATCAATGGTTCCTTATGCTTTCAAAACGCTCTAGAGGTACTCTGATGTCAAACACCGATCGGTCTGAGCCGCACCGCTTTAAGTCAAGATTCAAGAGTTTTATTTGTCACATACACAATTATACAGAGTATAACCAGCAGTGAAATGTAGGTCAGGTCCGCTCCAAGGACAGTGCAATTATAAAGTATACAAATATTAAGAGAAGAAAAGTAGAAAAAAATAAAATAAAAGATAAGATAAAAAATATAAATATAAATGTGCAGGTCAGTATGTTGTTGACCTAAATAGTAATAAGAGGAATGTGCAAAAATAATGTGCAAGTCAAACACACTTTATCGCTTTGACCGTAGATCCCACCTTCTCACACACACCATCACCATGATTGGTCAATTATGTATAGCTCGTGATGCGAAAAACAAGCGCCTAAATTAGAAAGACCAAAGAAATCGAGTTTGAAAGGTGACACCGCCCACTGAGTGACGTGCCGACAACCGTAACCCTGATAATGAAATGTGGAGGGAGGAAATAAATGAATAAATAAATGAACAAAAATAAATAAATGAACGAACGAATAAATAAAATTCATGAATAAATTAATTAATATTTATATATTTATTTCTGCATTTATGTACTTCATTATTTCATTATGTATTTAACGATTTATTTCAACATTTATTTAATTATTTAATTTTGAGTCATTTGTCCCTCCATACTATGTGACCTAAACATACATACATACACACAATTTACAATAGTTTTCAAATTAATTTTCTCAATTAATATTATATTTAATATTAACAATATAATAATTTAATACATTTTTATTATTCATTAAATTAGTAATATTAATTTGTATACTAGATTTTATATTGTGCTATGTAATTTATACATATACACAATTTATAAGAATACATTTTCAAAATCATAATTAAAAATAATAGTACATGTAATATTAACAATATAATAACATTTGTACATATATATATATATATATATATATATATATATATATATATAAACAAATTTGTAATATTTTCAACATTATTTCAATTAATAATATATTATAAACAATATAATGATACATTATTATTAAATTAGTAATATTTAATCTTTATTATTTTGTTATATATGATATCTAGCATCATGCAATACAATTAAAAAAAAAGTTTTTTATAGGTTTTCAAACACTGTCAATGTATGGACTAGTTGCAACATTTACACTTTTTGTATTTAATTTAATATAATTTAATTTAAAGTTGGCACTACAAACTTGAGTGGCATAAAATTTTAAAGAAACTTTTTTTTTTTTTTTTTTTAAGTAAAAGAAATTAACAACACCTTAAATTACTTTTTTGTATATAAGGTTACAGTAAATTATTATTATTATTATTGTATAAAAAATGATTTAAAATTAACATTTTTATTCACTTTAACTTGACACTGGTCTTAAGCTCATTGATTTTCAAACCTGTCCATGATGTAACCCCAGCACTACACATTTTGTATGTCTCCCTATCTGACACACCCACTTCAGGTCTTGCAGTCTCCACTAATGAGCTAGTTATGATAGATGTGATAGATGAGGGAGACAAAAAATGTGCAGAGATGGGGGTACTCCAGGACAGGATTGAGAAACACTGGTGTACCACTGGTTAACGCCTGGCATCTCAAATCTCATGTCCTCACCTGCCCTTTGGTGTTCAAAGTGGTGTTTGACGTGGTATGCTTTCAGCCCGTACAAGTAGGAGCCCTTCTGTGGCGAGCCGTAGTGCAGGTAGTAGTGGATCATGTCATAGACTACGTATCCACACAGACCCCCCACAAACAGGGAGGTTCCCAGACCCTCAGGAAACGCCTGCCTGAGTATCAGGTAAAAAGCACCACCGACGATGGCGGCCAGACTCGGAGGAAACACCAGACGAGAGCCGTCAAATGGAGACTGACGGGTAAGAAAAGACAGTTAGGTTGAGCTTCATCAATATCTAATGAATTATGTAAATTCATCTACTCAATGAATGAATCTCAAGTATCAAACAAAATCACACACCTTGTGGTGCTGGCCGTGCAACAGGAAGTGCAGCGTGATGAGGTAATAATTGTGGGCAGGCGGGCGCATGTGGAAGACGAAGCGATGGATGCAGTACTCGACTAACGACCACAGGAACATGCCAAGCATGAAGATGAACGGAAAGCTGTACTTGTGGACCAGAACAGAGTAGTCTAAAAAGTAAAAGTGTAAAATAAAAATAAAAATTATCCACCAGTCCATAATCCTTCACTAAGATCATTTACTTAAAGTGAGTTCACCAAAAAATGAAAATTGTCATTAATTACTCACCCTCATGTCGTCCCAAACCTGTAAGACCTTCGTTAATCTTCAGAACACAAATTAAGATATTTTTGATAAAATATGAAAGCTTTCTAATCCTGCATAGACAACACAACTGACACGTTCAAGGCCCAGAAAGGTAAGGACATTGTTGAAATAGTCCATGTGACATCAGTGGTTCAACCATAATTTTATGAAGCTACGGGAATACTTTGTATGCAAAGAATCAAAAATAAATTCCCATACCTTCTTAAAATTACAGTTGAACCCCTGATGTCACATGGTCTATTTTAAGGATGTCCTTACTACCTTTGTGGGCCTTGAACGTGTCAGTTGTGTTGCTGTCTATGCAGGGTAAGAAAGCTCTCAGATTTCATCACAAAAATCTTAATTTGTGTTCTGAAGAAAAACGAAGGTCTTGTGAGTTTGGAACGACATGAGGGTGAGTAATTAATGGCAGAATTTATTTTTGGGTGAACTATCCCTTAAACTGTTTTTACTTCTTTAATAAGGTGTTTTTGCAAGTGTGGTTATTGTTACCTAAAACTATTAAAAATAGTTTTTGGTAACTGAAATATAGCTAAAATAAAATTCAATATAAATATTAGATGGAAAACTTTAAACCTAAATCTAAAATTCGAAATTGCCTTAGCAACTAACTAAAATAATTAAGTTTAAAAATAAAACAAATCTAAGTTAATTTAATTTGGGGGGGGGGGGGGGGGTAATGAAAAATACACACAATATTAAATAATAGTTTATAAATAATACTAAAATAATACTTCAGTGGATTTTAGGTAAATCAAATGAGAATGTTTTAAAACACACTTTACACACACCTGATGTAATAAACAGTCTTGTCCTCTCTTGTGCCAATAACGTGTAGCAGTACCAGCTCAGATAGATCACCAAAGGCATCCATACAATTGGCACCATGTACCTTCAAACACACACAGCAAGGTTCAAGTATCTGTTAATTAACCACCACTCACATATAACATAGCAAATCCAGCAGCATAATATTACTAGTGTACAATGTTTAACTAAACAAACACAAGCAGCCAGAGAAATCCTGTATGTGATTTCTCTTACCATGAAGTCTTTGTGTTGGCCTCAAAAAAGTCATTCTCGAACAGCCTGATTGGTCTGTCCACAGGTTGATGGACCCATGTGTCATATTTCTCTCCAAGATATCCGACCTGCCAGGCCAGTGGCTTCCGCCAGTCTACCAGATCCTGTATGGACAATACAATTGATAACAGTGTTATTCTAATATCATTTATACATTATTAGAATCATTCTAATATTTTAAGTTTTAATTTTAGGGCTTTTTTGTGTGCAATTTTGTTATGCACTTTGTCTTTTTTTATAGACTTATTTTATTTTTATTTCAGTTCTGGTTTTACTACTTCAGCATATTTATTTCAGTTGCCAAGGCAAAATTTCATTTCATTAATGTTAGCAGTTAGATGAAAAACTTAAATTACTAACTTCATACAAACAACGTCATGTAAGTCGACTAACTCAACCCTTTATTGCGATCCTATTAAATATCCTGTTCATTTTCCTGCCATTATCTAAAAGTTAACAGAGTGCAAGAAGTGCTGCGCACCAGGAATGCTGGCTATCAGTGATGTTAGTTTGCTGAATCATTTTAATGTTCCTTGTTTATGGTGCAAACTTTGACCAGATGCTTTTCCTATGTTCTCCACTAGGGGTCACTATAACAGTATAATGATAAGGAGTTCATATTGGCCCAGGACCTATAGGGAGCTACAACATAATGAGATTCAAAGACGGGAAGCAGAGGCCTTGAACTCAAGGTGGACTGAACCTGAAGTCTATATATGTGCATGGTTCTGTGCGTGTAATTTATGAAACAGTAGGCTGACATTTCGGTAATCATGCGCATATTAACACCTCTCCAGAGTCACGATGTAGGACCATGATGGGCGAGTGACTAGTCACAAAGTACAAAAGGTCATTGCGATTCAATAACATTATCTAGGGCCCAATTCACAAAAAAGCTTGAACATAGCACTGATTTAGTCAGCGTTATTTACATTTAATATTCCACCATGACAGAATACCAAGAACAACTTAACCATAGCCACCCACTTGACTTGTTTTGTGGAACGAGGAGGAGGACAGAACAATGTATTCCGGTTTAATTCTAGGAAATGTCCATCACATCATCAATAACAGGTCATGTTAGGACGAATTAACGACTTTTGCTTTACAGCAACGCTGGAATGATTGAGAGTGCGGGTAATAAACCAGTGCCGAGACCACATTCCTGCTATAATGAACCCAGAAATCTGGTCTGGACTGGTTGACTAGCCTGTCTGGCTTACAAGTTTAATTAAGGCATTAATTACGGTGCGAAGAAGAACGACGGAGTAAGAACAATTAACTTGAATCTCACTACGAAAAGAGTCTGGGTGGGTCATTTTTTACTGTAAAATCAAAATCAAAAAAGTAATTTATCCTATTATTTTTGTATAAAATATAATAAGAATTTATATAATTATTAAATATTTTTCATGCATACATAAGATTATATAAAAATATATAAAAAATTATATTATAATTTCTAAAACAAAGTAATAACTTGTATTATTGTATTATTGATCATGTAATATTAAGAATGTAACAACTTAGTCATAGAACAATTAACAATACTAACACCCTCATATGTAATTGTAAATATATATTGTATTTTTGTATAAATATTTTGTATTAATTCATATCATTATATTTAATAATTTAATAAATCACAATCATTAATTTTATAAATGTACACACACATATTTATGACAAAGTATAAATTAAATTATATAAAATGTAATTATAATTTCTAAATATACATTGTTACTTTATATGTGTGTTAAGAATTTAACAATATTATATCAATATTAACTTCGTACTAACACCCAATATGTAAATATATATTTTATTTTATTTTTAATTATTTATTTTTCCTTAATTAGTAAAACTTTCCCCAGAACTACTAATTGCAAGTAAATAAGGAAATACGTCTCCAATTTCACACATGCATGAACATATTAATATATTAATGTATTATTAATAATTTAATATTAAGAATTTAACAATTTTATTATAATCAAAATTAACTTCATACCAACACCCTCATATGTAAAAAAATTTTAATTATTTTTCCTTAATTACTAAAGCTTTTTCCCCCCAGAATTTACTACTAAATTACTAATAAATAAGGAAAGTACATCACACGCATGCACATATTTATTACTAGTAGTAGTAACGAATGGCACAGCATGGTTCTGCAAAGGGGGTCAATGTTCTCTAAATCGTTGACCCCGTCTGTCAAATTCAAGGGGTTTGAACCAAACAATCGATGCTTGTGAAAGACCTGCATGCCTCTGATAGAGAACACAGGACATTCACACACAAAAAGAGAGCTAGAGAAGCTAGAGCTAGAGAAGTATATACACTAGCATTTTTCATTGTCAGTGAAGCACAAAAGTATTCTCACTTTATCCGGCTTGTGGCATCGTTCAACCACAAGAAAAGGGAAGTCTTAAAGAGATAAGTCTTAAATGATCAACACCGTGCTAGAAAGACAGAGCAACAGAAAGTCACCTGCTCTGTTAGGGTTTCACTGTCGGTTCGAGCAAGAAGAGGAATGACTGCTTGCGGTTTCCTGTCATATGAACTAAAGCTTCACTTCCAGATGTCAAGCAAACAAATATGTGATATGATTGTATGACTGTTCAGGGTAAATGCAAGTTCTGCTCAATCACCAGCATCCGTGGCATGTTGTTGATTACCACAGAAAGTCATTTTGCACGTATGAATGTGTAAAACTGTTTTCGTAATGTCTTAAGGAAGTAATATATATTTAGACAGGTATAGCGTCCTGTCCATCACACGTCGATCAGATGCGTTTCCCACGAGCTGTTCACACAGGGCACGTAGCACTACAGTGCAAAACATTAACTAAGCTCAAACTAAAAGAGAAAAATTCTAGATAAACCTCACTAATAAACTATTTAACCTTATTTGTGCTAAAAAAAAAAAAAACATGCACAGAAATGCACTTATATAGAGATATAAGCCTATGTATGGTTGTGTATAACTGTAAACACATTTTTTATGTTTGTTTTGAGAGAAAAGTCTCTTTTTATGATTGGAGCTTGCATTTCAGTCAGGAATATGCTTGTAACACCAGTTTGTCTTTCACTTTCGCATACCGTTTCTTCTTTGACTTTGCTGCACTTATAGATGGCCGAGGTTTCTTCTTCTGTGGTGCTTTCTGGGATCTTCTTCCTCTGTCTCAGAGTCTAGAACAGAAGAATAGGAAGAGTTCAGAAAAGCTTGAGCCTCATGATCATGAGGTGAGATTCATCCCCGTTCAATTTGTGTTGGCATTTGTTATGAATTTTTTTTGTATTACTGTATAGGATTCATGGCCTGATACGAGATTTGAACCTGTCTGACAACAGGAAAACATGAAAACGTGTACATGAAACATTATTTTTTTACAAGCACTTTTCATATATTAAAAAGGTAAAAAGACTTACTTTTTTAAATGTTAATATTAATTAATTATTAATATGTAATAAAACTAATCTTATTTACTTTGCTCTTTATTACTGATATTTTACTTTAAGTATTTCTCAGTTGTGTAAAAATTGCTTTTCAAATAGTTAGTCAAACCATTTTTTTTATGATTAAATTGTGTGCTCAGTTTAAAAGTATATTAGTTGCGTCAACAAATTAACATTCTGAAATATTTCTGGTAAAAGTTGAAAAGCTATATAGTAATATATCCCTTCTAAGTCAGACCTGCTGTTGTTCAGAAATCCAAAATCAATCAAATAAATACTAACAAAAACAAAATACTTTCAATTAAAAAAAACAATCAGAGAGAGTGGACTAGAATAAGGAATTAAGACACCGAAGTCCCTTGTGAATCAGATCTGCCGTTGTTAAGAAAACTAATACTAATAAAACAAAAAATATCAGTGACGGTGTACTAAAAGATTCAAATCTAACAGTAAAAATTACAACATGGCACAGATAACAGTAATAATAAATATGACAAATAAGCTTTTCACGTCATAGATAAAACATACACCTACCCTCATCGTCATCATCATACCACCAAAGTACACAATGCCTTATTCATGATACACACATCACGTCATGGACCTCATCCCACAAGATGGAAGAGCTTCCCATTTCTCCATATGGTCTCACACACATTCAAACACACCCTTCACAGATGGCTAGTTTGGCGGGACGGGTGAAATATTAATCTGGTCTCGCGTCGCACCATACCATTTTAACGTGAAAGAGGTGATTAACCTTGCCCCCTTCACACCTACACACACACACACACACACACACACACACACACACACACACACACGTCCATTGCAACCTAACCCCTAACCCACACCATACACTCGCCATAGAATTATAGTTATAGAGGTTGACGGCTGTACTGTTGCGGTCTGTGTGTGACTCAGGCCCCCTGGGTTATTACGATTAAAACAGTGCAAACTTACGCAGAGGTTACATGGTATTGAATGATATTTACGCAATTGTATACAGACCTGCATTCAATTTCAATACAACATATTGCAACAGAATTCATCATACATAATTCATAAAGGTCTAAATATCTTTATTTCTTGCGGGGAGGTTTTGTGAAACGCTACCTAGCGACCTGTAAGAAAGTCGCACTTTTAACGGGAATAAAAATAGCTTAATTCTGCTTAATTTTTCTTATGAAAATCATCAATGAATGTCAAGACCGAATGGGAAAACCCAAGCAGAATATGTAGAGTCGCAACAACTGGTCATTAAAAACTGTGGACTGGAGAATCTCCATCAATGGCATCGCTTCCCAGGGTCAGGTGATTTGATGGAGTGATCGTGTCATTTTATGCACTTGAGAAATTATTTTCTCCAGTTCATTATTTTATTGGTATAGTCTTATCTGGAAATGTTGTAAATAAGAGGTCATGCGGGTATTTCCATTGTGTAAAACAGCTTGTCCTAACAGCAAGTGAACAACAGGTGAAATTTCCTGCTAATACAAGTAATGATATCTGTATTAGAACAGTAACAGTAATGGGATTGTAACAAGAATCGACAATTAAGTGAGTGTGTAAAAAGTAGGCTTTGAGGGCCATGGTCACAGCCCTGGTTTTCATGACCTTCAGTTTGGGTTTGCTGAAGACCAAGTCAGTATTTGTGACCTGACCACGTTCCGTCCTGTTTTTCCAGTGTGTTCCTTTTCTTTTTCTCTCAATGAGTCTTTTACCCTTGTCCCATCATCTGTCTCTGCATATCACAGTCATAAAATCAAAAAATGTTCTGCACCACTTTCCACTGAATCAGTTAGATATAATAAAATATAATTTATTGTATATTAAAACAGGCCTTCACTATAACTAATATACATGAAAAAAATTTAATATACAATGTATGATTACTATACAGTGAAATAAGCCTCATGAAGCTCACCAAGGGTGCATATATTTAATCAAATACAGTAAAAACAGTAATATTGTGAAATACTATTACAACTATATTAAAACAACTGTTTTATGGAATTTTAAATGTAATTGAATCTTTCTACATACACAAACACACATATATACATGTACATACAATTATTATTATTTTCATAGTGAAGTGTAAGGGGCTTCCCACACTGCAAAAAGATGATTCTGCAAGAAACTGAAAACTGCTCAAACAAACTTGACCAGATATTCCAGACGACTGTGTCCAAACCTCATACACGCATGTAAACCCATCTTCGAGTTCACTTCTGTTGACACTGACTCCAGCTAAAGCTTACTCCGAGTCAGTCCGTGCTGTTGTCACACTCAAAATAACGTCCACTTTAATGCTTAACTTGCAGCTTGAATAACACATACAACAATTTATAAGAATACAGCACCATATCAAGTCGTCATTCCGATTTATTGCACCTGGACACACCCAGCACGCAATATGCATACGTGACTGCTGGGGTGTTTCACTGTTTACAAAGAGCCACGCCAATCATTAGCTTAGAAATACACACAAACTTAAAGGAAAAAGAGGAAATGGGGATTAACACTTCAATAATTAATATTCACTGGTTGTTAGTGACAAAATCAACAGGTCTAAAGATTGCAAATATATAAAATCAATTTTTATTAGAATTTTTTACACCCTGAAGAAACAATTCACACAAACGCACAGAGAAATTAAAACTAGTGCCTAGGACAAAACACAAGGGATTGCATCTAGAAACAAACCGTTGTCGTTATAGATACGGTCACTATCAGAGCACTGCAGTTTCTGAAAACCTGCAACACAGGCCTTTTGCACAATACAAAACATTAGACAACAGAGGTCAAACGATACTATTTAGTCGTACGATTCATGTACTTGCATGTTGACATCATGATTGCATGCCTTCAAGTGAACAATTTGTATAGTATACATAGCATCCAAGTACCAAACTTAGAAACTGTCAAAAAGAAGATACAATCTGGTCTTGATAACTCCATGACTTTGTGGTGAGGCAGTTGTGGTGTTGTTTTTAAGTTCATGGTCAAAGAGCCACCTCAAATTGACTGTGAATGCCAGCAAATCATTTGCCTTTATAGCTCAGAAATAGTGTTGTATTAGTGGGGGTGTGTGCGCGTTGCATTACGACCAGCACGTGATACGAAACGTGTGCTGCCCTTTTGCCGAGGTGAACAAGGGTGCTGAAGCGAGAACTGGGATAGTGGAGGTGCAGATATGAGTGTGACTGTTCAGTCATGTGTGGTCGCTTGGCAGGTGATTTAGCCAACTTTGGCAGCTTCTTGTGCAAGATGCCTGCAGCCAAAAGCTTAGGAAAAGCAGGTGAAGACGTCTTTAGGAAAAGAAGGGTGAGATGCAATTTGGTAAAGTGCAAAAGTCTTTTAAAGTAGGGGAAAATAATACAGTTATCAGGAAGGAAATTAGAAGGAAACTAGAAAAGCTTGGATAGGGTAAGGCCAATTAGGGCCTAGTTACAAACATATGAGACTTGGATTATGGTTAGAAGAAGTTGCAATTGTTCAAGGGAGACAGTAGCTGTAGGGCTGGTTAAGGTTTAATCGTCCCATGATGCAGGTGGCTGGTTGGGGGTCTAGAGGAGTTCTCTGATCTGTGGTGCAGAAGATAGTTTGAGCTCAACAGGACTGTGGGGGAAAGATCCTTCAAAGGCATTGTGTCTAGATGGTAAACCTCATTCTGTGAAACTCTGCTTCCTAGGACAAGGTTGCTATTGGACTCCAAATAAACAGAATAGTTGACATAACATACACATGTACTCCACATTTCATTCAGCATCAAGACCTTCGGTTGAAATGTATATGAATTTAAAGGGATAGTTCACCCAATTCTGTCATTAATTACTCATCCTCATGTGGTTCCAAACCTGTAAAGACCTTCATTCATCTTCGGAACACAAATGAAGATATTTTTGATGAAATCTGAGACAGAAAATGCTGGTTTGTGTCATGTGTAAATACAAAACTCGGAAGACTTTTCCCAAAAACGAGGGTCTATCCCTGAGGGACATAAATCTAAAAGCTAAATTTTCACTGAACAAGCATGAAATTTAAATGAGGTTTAAGTGTGTACCTGAAAAATTTTTCTGAATTGATCCACAGTCAGAATATTGGTTAAACCTAAACTAGGTCACATAGCCAAAGAGATGTATTGTTGTCCTAAGAGACAGCGAGACATTTAGTCAGACCACTTTATCTGTACCACAAAACCACAACACAAAGACTACCCTCTCCATGGATATTTTGAGCAGAACCCCCCGCCCCACAAAACTAGACCACTTCCTATTTCCATTTCATTTAAATTTTTATGGTCTATGCCTTTGTTAGATTTCTTCACAGTTAATTAAACCCAAACAAATCTGCAATGAAATGAAGCGTACGTGATCCTATGTCTCTTGATAAAAGCACAAACAACACAACCAACCACAGATCTTGTGTCCCCCATACTACATTATATCCTATTACCTTGTAAAAGGGTGCTTATTTACAAAAGAGAGGCTTTTCAATTGTTCTCAGTAGACATTGAGAGAATAAATTAAATCTGGATGAGGTTAATTATCCTTTCTAGTGGTTGGTGTTAGGTTTTTATGGTGAATGCTGATGTCTAGAAACCACAATTGTATAGCATGGTCCTTATTGGTATGAAAGAAAAAAGGAAGGAAGGAAAGCAAGCAAAAGGAAGTTGTCACTTTTAGCATTCAGCAAACGTACTGCGTGATTAGGACTGACGCTCTGCATGAAGACCAGCAGAGTGGAATGTATGAAAATACAATCATAACTCATTACACCTAGACGGTATCATTTTCCGGTGTGGTATGCAAATATCTATTGGACTAAAGTTACGACAGCTGCACCGGCAGACTCAAAATCAAGCAACAGCATAGTTTACATCGTGACGTAAATAATATTGCATAAACCAGGCATGAAAAGTTTTCAGGGTTATCCTATTGTGGCAGTCAGGAAACCCTACATTTGGGCTTGGCCGACCTTGGAGCATGAGTTCTTTTAAAGACGATTAATCCAGACACTTCAGATCATCTGGATTCCAGGGAAGCAGCAAGATCCTGCTATGTTTTGTGTTGGTAATATAGTCATCAACGAGATTTTCAGTGGCAAAATGTAGAAAATGAATGTTCAGTAAGATGAGGGCAAGGAGGAGGCTGGTGATGTAGATTGGCATGGGGACTGAAAGAATTCCTCTGGGTGAACAATAAGGCTTCTTTATGGAGCAGTAAGGGTCCGGGACACTGAATGACAGAGACGCACATACATACAGAAAGAGTTGTGAGAACAAAAGCATGGAAGACAGAGGAAGAGAGCTCAGGCTGGTACAATCCAAACAGTGTGTCGATTGGTGCTGGGGTGGCGGTAAGAGTACGGTTAGGGGTTGAGAGCCTCGGATACATGCTCTCAAAAGGGCACTAAGGCCATCAGCAACGCCTAGCCAAACCCTAATAAGCTTAACTCTCCCAGTCGATGGTGACGGTAGGCAGTGCTCTTCACAATTTGCTCAAACCCACCACATTCCCCAGATAAAGATGTAGGAACAAATGTAGCCACATACCAACTAGTGGAAAAACACACCCCTATTGTTCTCAAACTGCAGACATTTGGAATCAGTTTAGCATTAACAAAGGTACTGGAAGAGAGGATGTTTGGCAATATTTGTAAAAGCATAGATACTAGTTTGGATACTGAGCGATTGCTTCTCTAATGCGTGTACAACGAGATATGCGTTTAAGTACCATTGGCTGGCCAAGCCTGAGTTCTTGTCGAGAAGGGGTTTCCAGTAGAGTAAAAGTGCTATGGTCAAAGTTCACATCGACTGACATCATTTGGGTCTATTTAGACCAGGGGTGTCTGATCCTGCTCCTAAAGGGCCACTGACCTGCAGAGTTTAGCTCCAGCCTAAATTAAACACACCTCAGGTGTCAGAATTACTAGGAAGTTCCAGGTAAGTGTGTTGAGGCAGATTGGAGCCAAACTCTGTGGGACATTGGCCTTTTGGAAACAGGATCAGACAACTCTGATTTAGGTTGTTGACCTGCAAAGAAAAAAAAAAAAATCATTCATTCATCTTAGGTCAAACTGGATCCCTGAAGAATCTTGACGCAACCTTATCAGGCATCATTCCAGAAGTTTGTCCAAAATGAATGAAAATCAATGGTTCTTTGAAATCAAAAATGCTAGCTTAAAAAAAAAACCTATGCCGCATTACCTCACCCATTTCAACAGTGGTCAGGACATGACCCATGAGGGTTCTTCCAAGTCAATAATTAACCATTATCCAGTCAGTGCCAGGATACACAGTTGGACAGACTGATCCTGATAAGAGGCAGCAACTGATGGACTACTCCAAACTGTCGAAAACATCAGCCATGTGAAGCGGCACTGATTTGGGGCAGATGTAAACATTTGGCCAGTGTTATTCAGAGCAACACTTATGTAAATTCGCAGGCAGAAGTCCCTTGTCAACCTATCCAATTCCCAGATCCACATATCTCTCCAAACACACCGATTTTCTTTCTAAAAATTGTAGAAAAATTTTCTTGTTCTCCATGAAGGATGTTTAGGCTTTATGTCAAGCACGGTTGATGGACGCAATTGGCGAGGTGGGCAGACTTGGCAAAGTCTTGTGATACAAGTAGAAAAGGCTGGCTTCTTGTTCAACATATGTAAATGATTAAACAAAAGTACGTTAACGCAAATGTACTGAGGGAAGGGTTGCTGAATGCATCACTGTTCTAAGATTATGAACCACAAATATGCACCATACATGTAAAAGAACAAGCTTGGTTGTAGTGTGTCACAGTTGGACATTATCTGACAATGTAGAAAAATATAATTTTAATTGTCCCTCATGTTCTTTAAAAAAAAAAACCGAAGGTTACAGTGAGGTACTCACAATGGAAGTGAATAGGGACAGTTTTTTAAGAAATGCAAAGCAGAAAAAGTTCATTAAAAATCAATTACATTATTTCTTCTGTTAAAACTTGTGCATTATTTGAACTAAAGCCAACTTCTGGCTATATTATTATATTATAACTGTCTTTTACAAAAATTATTTTAACTTTTACAAATTGGCCCCAAAATTCTGGTTTATAGAAAACGAGGGACAAGTGGAAATTCATTTCAGTGAAAATCAACAACTTTATGGCACAAATGCTGTTAACTGAGCTTAACGTGTACTGAACCCAGAATAATCCTTTAAGGTTTTGAATGCTGAGTTATCTGTAGACTTTGCATTCAAATCAATGCCTCTTTCTTTGTGCTTTCCTCTCAAGCTTTGTTCCGTTCCACAGCTGTTTCAGGATCGGCTTTTTAACCACTTTTCTTTGCTCATAAAAGACACCAGTCCAAAGCCGAAACTGATCCCAGACCTGTCGATCTGGAATTTAAACTGGTAGGCGGGGTTAAGAGCCGTCCACTCTCACCATAAACAGATGTTGTTGGTTGGCAAGCTGCATCACCCAGAGAACTGGTGGAACCTGCTGGGCCAGAGACAGAGTCCTTTACTGAGAGCATTTTCTCGCTCTTTTTCTCTTTTGCTTCATTTCTTTCCTCAAACGCCAAGCCAAATTTAACATCAATGACCAGCTTCATTATCCTGGTTTTGGCAGATATGAGAAAGATTAGATATCTGGGATATAGTCGGGGAAAGGTTGTTGTGACTATTCACAGGATCCATCTTGAAACCAGTCAATTCTCATCTCATTATGACAGAATAAACCCGATTTTTAAATCAAGATATTATTAAACCAGTAAAAGTACTTGTATTTGCATAGTGCAAAGGGGAAAAAAACAAAAAAAATGAAAAGGGTAAACGTGAAAAATGTTCGCTTGTAAAAGACCATAAATCTTCATGCAATAACACTTTTCAGGTTCCTCCTTTCAAACAAGGGTACAAAGGTTTCTTCATTTGCAGGTCCGCACACATGAACATGTCCTATCGTACAGAGTTCATAGATCAAAAGCCTTCTCACACGTAAAGACCTTCAATCCAGAAAGAGCATCATCAAGAAGATTAGAAATCCATGCAACAGGATTAGCACGTCTGAAGTTCACAGATTCTCCTACGTCTGCACCCTGGGCACTTTTTTCCCCATTTTGAGATAATGTGTGTGATGTTGAGTACAGTCGTGCCTGTATGAATGTCAACTGATTAAAAAAAAAATTAACAATACCACTCTTTTCTACAGTATTGGTAGTACCGCGAAACCAGAAAAAAAACATGACCGTTTAACTAATTTGTATCTATTGCCTGCAATGAGTTATACATAGTAGTTTAAAATATATAATAAAATAACAACAACTTTGAAAATCAAATTATTTCACTTAATTGAGGAATACTTACTAAAAGACCATTGTTGTAATTCAATCTGTTAATATTACACTAATATTGATAATACACAAATGTGTTCATTGGCTTTTGCTATGATATCAGTATCAACCATTTTAAAATTCTGAAACAAATGACTACTGTAAATGTGGAAAAGTGACATGCCTGCAGTTTAAAGTTTACTCAACCTAACCAAATATCCCCCAAGCAGGCAAACAAGGGCCAGCTTCTCCATTAAAGAGGAACATCTCAGCTTCAAGTTCTCTACAACAAACAATTGTATAATGCAGGTATTTTATGAGATAAGAAGAAATCTATAAAGTCAATAGTTATATCATAAAGGGAGTAGCAAATGCGTTTGAAAAGATAGGAAACGGGGGTAACGCGCATCCTACAGAATCAATGACACTAAACACAGGTTTCTAATTTTGATGTGTTATTCCTCATTTGTATCTCGTTTGAAGACTTTGACAAGCTGAACAATCCAGGTTCTTCTCTACTGGCTGAACCTGTTAGAAACATCACCAGCACATTGAAGGCAAACACCATTCAAGTACCAAAGTTACAAAAGCACAGAAGTCATAATGAGATCCTACAAAAGATCCTTTGAGTTCTAAAAATGACACCACCTGATTGTTCCTAATGTAACCTTCTCTGGTCAAGCTTGTCTTGGCTAGTATCTATTATCTTTAAGAACCTTTTTAACACATTGTTTTGATTTCAAGCTTTTTTTCCAGAAAATCTATGTAAAATGTGAAGGATGGCTCTGCTGAACTTCTACGTGTCAGTTTTGGAACAATACACCCTTTTTCTTGGCAAAGCCACAATTCAGACAGGAATCACACTTATTCACTTGGCACAATGGTTCTCTATGCATTGTATTATAAGCAGATAAATTAGTCGAGACGAAACCATGTGTGCGCCTCATGGGAGTGTGTCAGTGTGAACTTTTAACTCTGCAAGAGTTCTTTTCAGAGTATATTTTAGCACCGATTCCCCTCTTTTACTGTACATCAACTTACTGACAAAGAGTTTGTTGGTCTCCGGAAGGCATTTAAAACCAACCTTATCCATATTGTGCATTTTGCTACGTTAAGAGCTTTTCCGGATCCCAGGGTTCCACCGAGAGCCATAGAAACAAGTGTCTCCTGGTGACACCAGGATTATGAGTCTTTTACCCAGCATGCTCCTCTCCTGGGGGCCGTCTGGTAGCTTGATGCAGTTAGTGAGCAAGCAAACCTTTGTTACCTTGGGGACCGATTGTGACCGAACCATCTGCATATATTCTATCAGTGACCTACATTATAATCTATCAGTGAGAACTAAGCACCTCCTGCAATTGGACCTTTGGCTCCTAAGGTGTAATTCGCCAGTCTGACACGGTCTCCTTGGGGAAAGGGAATGGAGGGTTATAAGGCAAATATGTTTGATGACACTAGAGCAACTAAGTACTGCGGCCATCCCTGTTGGCATAGCAGCCGGCAGTAAACACTTCTCACACCAGAGGATACCTGTTCATCCTACAGTCTTGTGGTTATAGGCATACTTGGATTATAGCATGAACTACACTGATCCAACGACGAGACAATATTATGCAAGGAATTTCAGTGAATTACTCTGTATTGAGCATTCACAACCAATATGGCCCTTGGTGAAGTTTGGCATGCTGCTTTGTGGCTGAAGCCATGGAAAACAAAAAGGCTATTGAAGGAGAAATGAGATTCATATCCTCAGAAAGGAAGCATTCCAGTGATTCATGCCTTCGTTCTTCTCAAAAATGAACAGGCAACTAAACTAGTTCACTCTAACTTGGTGAGATGTTCACTAAAGGTTTCAAATGGACTAGAACAACTACAGCCTAAAATTTGATTTCTATTATATCAAGCCAATTTACTTTAGTATTGAGACATATTTTAAAACATTAAATGGAACAATTTCAGACCAGAGTTTGCAGTCAAACATAAGAAGCCCTGGTACATATTGGTACCATAATAGTTATCAGTCAATATTAGATCAATTTTATACGGTATCATCATATTTATTATTTTGAATAATTGTAAAAAATAAAATTAATAAAAGCATGCACATTTAGATTTTACAGGCTTTTTCATTCTCTAACGCTTATTTAGTCTTAAAATAATAATAATAAACTTATTAAATATCTTTCGCTAATCTCAAAATATGCACTTTCCACACTGTACAGAATAAAGTTGTGCCTAAATTTGTTTAGCATTTATAATAATTGATTTTAGTATTTCAATTGTAATTTATTTAGACAAAATAGTATAATATCAAAATATCTGTAATTTATCAGTTATCAGCCATAACATGAGCGTAATTATGGCTTAATCTGTATCGCCAAATCCCTAAAAGCAAATCATTCTGATGAAAAATTACGAAAAAATATACTATCAAATAACACAAATACAAGTAATAGCACAAGTATGAAGAAATACAAGATGGGTAATTTGGTTTCAGAATAAAGAATCTGGACCAGTAAAATATTTTTTCTGATTATAAGAAAGTTAATCAAATTCCTTGTATCGTTTTAGTCCTATACAGCATAATATCTCTGTAAATGGAATAGACAATAAATAAACCTGAATCTTAAGTCAAGCCAATAATCCAACCTTAAATCATAAATTCAAATGTGCATGTGTCAGAGCATTTGGGAGTGGGAATGTGGGCGCTACTTGAGCTGACACCACTACGTGCCACGAAAAACGTCCGAGTGATGTAAATAAAGGTGTAAAGAAGCCTTTGTCCTTTCACCTCTTTACAGAGTTATGAACTGAAGTGATGCCTTGCTTTACAATAGTGATCATTACGATCTTACCATTCTAGTTACATGGTAACTAACAGCCACAAGGCCAGTTGTTTCATAAAGGACAATCAATATATCCAGAACACTAACAGCTATTTACCTAGACATTCATGCATCACTTCATTTATCTCGATCTCCTCATTCAAATTCATGCTTGTTCAAGAAATGGAACCACCTGATACCATTTTGTCATTACATCACTGGCAGCACGCCCATAACAGTTCATCGCCTTGTCATATCCTTACTAGATATGAGCATATGGACTACAGCCCCCGCACCTAGTCAATAGGTCCAGCTGGTTTCACGAGCAAAGAGACAGACGTCCCCCCAAATTTCTTGGATGTTTGTTTTGCTGCCTGACTAAGGCCTTTTAGGTGTGTCCTTGCAATGTCATATGCATTAATACTATGAATACTTTCAAGTTTTCAAAGTTTATAGCAGGTCTAGCCAGATTTTCAGAATGAAATGGGAATGTGAGACTAATATCATGAGTCACCGTTGTTTCAAAATGGGAACAAACAGCAATAAATGGGTTCAAGATCGCAAGGAGGAGCTTGTTTTGAAAATGAGTGCATCATAAAATAAAAAAAATAAAAAAAATGATAAGCATGATAAATTTTAATGAACTTTTGAAGATAGAGCTGGTTTAGGGCCGTCTTCTCTTTGATAAATCTTTCAAATTTATAATGCTCTATCATGAAAATCAAGTCAAAGGTGAGGCAGAAGTGTGTAGGGCTTTGGTTTTTAGATTTTCTTTTTAAAATCTTATCAAGGCTGCCTTTATTGAAACAAAAACACAACACAGTAATATTGTGAAATATTATTACTAGTTTAGTAATAATATTATTATTAGTTTTTTTATTTGGATATATTTTAAAATATAATTTATTCCTGCGATGCAAAGCTGAATGTTCAGCATCATTACTCCAGTCTTCAGTGTCACGCAATCCTTCACAAATCAGTCTAATATGCTGATTTCCTGCCCAATAAACATTCCTGATAATTATTCATGTTGAAACAGTTCTGTTAAAACTATTTTTTTTCTTAAAAAGATCAAAGTTTAACAAATATCTAAAGACTAAAAATTCCTTGCTTCTAAAATTTGCTTCTGTTTTTGATATTTTGCAGTGAAATAGTCATAAAATAAAAGCACTGAAAGATAAATGCTTTCCATTGGTTACTCAATAACTAATAGGAATTTTACATTTAAATTTGTATGCCATACTCTCATATCAGATATCAAAGGTCAAAAAAATAAATAAATTGCAAATCGCCTAGATAGATAATTTCATGAGACAAATACACTTTCAATCTTTGAGAGAAACGTAGTTGATATCTGGCATTGAATTAAAGAAAAAATACATTGATTTTGAAATCACTATGACTCACTACAAAAAATAATAAAATACTTTGTACTACAGCAGTATTCATCACCTGAGGGTGTTAAAACGTGCTTGTGAAACTGTGGAAATATAGATCAGCAATGTCTCAGGCCAAGCCCTTGTCTTGAGTGGTGGGGATTCAAGTCCTCACACTATTAAAAGGATCAGACTGTTTACACTGCAAGCAGCTAATTTCTAAGCAATCACAACTCACAACAATGTACAATGCAACTTGAAACGCTCCCATATTATATACACGTATAGTTGAAATGGTCCAAGATACCAGCAAATGACTGAAGCTTGATTTCATTCAGAAACAAACATGAAATTGTGAAGTGACCATTAATTGCAATGATACTTCATGTGAATGCTGACAGTACTCTGTGAAACCTGAAGTGGCGTGGAAACTTTCCTGCTTAGCTTTTATGTTGTGGGTCATGCTGGAGTTTATGCCACTGCTTAGACGAGACAGACCGGTTTTATTGGCTCACACACACACACACACACACACACACTCATTTACACCTTCTACCTTCTGAAATATCCAGCCTTCTTCTGCACTTTGAGCTTGTAGACAGTACATGCCTCATATCAAAATATTTATTACAGGCATAACAGCAATAAAATCCTGTCAATACCTAACAGTTTTGTTTATATGATATGCATAAAACTAATGATAAAATAAAAATAATAAATAAAAGCCGAGATACCTGGTCCTTCCCCAGCTTGTTCCTTGGGGAGTGACAGAGGAGAGGCAAGCACAGAAGGCTTGTTTATCTGATAAGAGCTCTCAGTGGAATATCTGCCTGCTGACACGACACACAAATATATCACCATAATAATCTAGGCGTTTCTTATCAAAGGGCTTTCAAATATTACTTTGGTAAAAGAAAAAAAATAAAACTGATTTTATAAAAAAATAAAATAAAAAAAAAATCGATTCGGTGATTCTTTCATGACCTGACGATAGTTGCGTCATCACGTGTGACATAACAGCATGGCATGTGATTTTTTTCTTAAACATGCATACAAAAAAACAATACAGCATATAATGCTTTTATTTGGTTTTTCTTAAATATGTTGTATTGATCATGTTCATTGTAATTTTATGAGTCCCAGTTTAGTTTGCTCAGTCATTTAGAACATACATTTAATTTATTTCCCACAGACACGGCTAATGTTTTTCACGTTTTAATAATAAACGATTAAATGAGCATGCACTTAAACAGTAAACAGACTACTTAGCCTACAGTATGTTTTATTTCTCGATTCAGTGAGTCGCTATGTGGAGAACCGCTTGGACCGAATCGTGAGCGAACTCCACAGATTTATTAAAAAATAAATTCAAAACTGTCATGACTATTAAGAATCTTTAGGCACCAAACGTCCACATTAAGTATCTTTCTGGCTCTGTTTGTGTTAAGTAAAGTAGCCTAGCTCCTGAACCAAAGATTGCCATCTTAAGATGACCTCTCTTATAGTTAAACTTCCTCAAAATAGCGCGTGACTATTTGAGTGACTTTCTGTTGCTATTTCGGGACTCACCTCCGTGTCTTTATCTGTGCTGTCTCTGTCGAGTTCACCGATGTAGTACTGCTCCATCCACCGCCGGGCGTTCACCGAGTGCCGGTGCGGGGGTCCTTCGATCTCGCGGCTGATGTCGCTGCCAGAGCGGCGGAGGATGAGCGCCTCTCCGCCAGGGTGCATCCGAAGGAACCCTGTCACATCGTAGACGCGCGTCCCTAACAACACCCAGCACGAGTCCTTGGTGCAATGTTTGGCTACCTCCTTTTCGGAAAAAAAGCGAGGGGACACCGAAGGTGACATTTTTTTTTTCATTTAGGGGTGTCCACAAGACGATAGAGAACGGTAGGCGCGCAGGTGGGACCCCCACTGACTTTCTCCAGCGCTCGTGGACTACAACTACTAACTTTCGACTTCTAGCCTGAGCAGAGTTCATACCCAGCTGCTCATTAAGCATCTCATGAATAATTCATGACGCAGTCACTGCCAATCCGTGCACCTGTTGCGCGAGCCGAGCGACAAAACAATGGACATGCTGTCTTTGTGCCACACATAAACTCATTTCGTGTTTTATTTTCTAAAATAATAATAATAAAAAAAACACTAATACTAAA
The DNA here is from genome assembly GCF_936440315.1 of Barbus barbus. Lineage (NCBI taxonomy): Eukaryota > Metazoa > Chordata > Actinopteri > Cypriniformes > Cyprinidae > Barbus > Barbus barbus. The sequence continues at coordinate 14,282,490 of NC_136728.1, read as the reverse complement.
AGCTAACTCTTCACGTAAACTATCGATACTTGCTCAGTGTATACTTCCTCCTTGTGGGTGTTGTTGTGTTTGCACACAGGGCGAGACTCAAATAGGCTGCCAATAGCGTTTTATGGCACTGCTCGATAAGTGGGATTTTTTTTTTTTTTTTTTTAGGTTTTAATTTAACCTGAGACAGAGATAACCCGCCTTTGACTAATAATAATAATAATGTTGGTTTCCCATACTGAATGTTTTTAAATAGCAGGACAGTTTTATAATTAGATTTCTAATTTGCTGTAGTTTATATACATGTAATGTGGAATGTAAATGAGATTTAATTCTTTTAAATGTGAAAAAAAAATTAAGTAGAATGAATACTCTAAAATCTTTTATAACCTAGTTTTACCATCAATATCAAAATTAAATATAAATCCTTAAATTAAAATAGCCTAATAATAATAAAAAATAATAAAGGAATTTCCCTCTATACTTTCAATGTCCATTTCACTTTTTCAGTGTTGAGGCCAGTTTATTGTAGGCCGTAACAGTTTCGTCTCAGGGTGGCAGTATTGCTAAGTAAATAAACAGGTTTCACCAACAAATTGAAAAATTTCCATGTTTTTACAAAAAGAGACATTGTCAATTGCTAGGAAATCTGTAATATTGTATGTAAAGCAAGCTTAAACAGTACTAAAGTTGCCCAAATAATAAATACAAGTAGTTCTAATAGGCTAATATGTGGAATCGGACGTTCTTATATTGCACAAGTATTGACATTCGGAAAGGCAGGGCGATATCAGTGGTGATAGCCTATGTACTGTAGACTATGATGAAGGGTGACTTACTAAAGTGAGGAGCAAAGAAATAGGAAGGACATTTAGTGGCTGCTGAAATTTGCACTGGTGGTTACTAAGAGATTTATTGCAGCTCCATATTTAATGACATTGAACCATACAAATTTACAGCTAGGAGAGAAGATAAAGAGAAGTGGAGAGTTCAGCGAGCTCTGCACCATATCACATGATCAAATAATGTTCAAAAGTAACATCAAAATATAAAATAACACCTGTAATGCTATCCCAATACTGCTTTTTTTGGGGGGTATATGGTTTAAAATACTATCCTGATTATTTCTCCAATATAATTCAACAATACTTTTTCCTCACGTATTTTAAAGATTGCACATGCAGCACTCTTGATTGATTACTTGAAACTTACTTCTGGTTTTTGTGTGACCTGCTTCGTCTTGCAGAGCTCGTAAGGCCTGTCTTGAGGTTTTTGAAGGTGATGATTGGTTTTCACGAGACAACAGTTGAACAAGGCAAAAAAGCTGTGGCTGTCAAAATGTGCCTGCAAACGTATGCCAGCACAGATGTGGTGTGGGTTCGTGATGGTGTTATTTTAGATAATATACTGAGTTTTAAGTCTTGCTAATACTGTTTTATACAAAATCCATGCTTATCACTGGTGGATGCTACGAAATTGATTCATGGATCTATGCCTTGCATATTGTTTTAGTTAATTTAAAATGGTTGCCATGTAAGCATAGGATTGATTTTAATGTTTTTACTGGTTTTTAAAGTACTATATTCACTAATACTAAAGCATTTTTGACTGTCCTTCCAAATGTGACCCAAATCATTGTTTTTTTGTTTGCACCATACAGTGTAAAGAATTACACTATAAGTCAGTATGTCCCAAAATCTGTAAAAAAAAGTCACTAAAATTTCATTAAAATCAGACAAGATCAAAAGTCACATTTTTAAAAACACCTGAAGATCTTTCCTTTAGTTTTTGAATAATATATGCCACTGTATTCTTTATTATATTATCCTTTATTATATTATCTTAAATTTTTTTTATATTTAGCTTATTTGATTTTATTTCATTTCTGCTTTTCCATTTATTTGCTTTCTTTAACCATTTGTCAAAATGTGATCCAAATCCTAGTTTTAAATTCATTCATTCATTCATCACCATACAAAGCATCACCGCTGGTGAACCAGCTATTTAAAAAGCCATTAATTCATAAAAATTGTACAAAAAAATAAATATCCTTTAAATATTCACATTTTTAAAAAGCTTCTGAAGATCTTATAAGTTTCTGAATAATATAGGCTTGCCTTATGCCAATGTATTCAATTTATATTTGCTTTTCCAATATCTAAAATTAAAGTTTTTTAATTAATTAATTAACTATTGTTGTTGCTGTTTTGATCATTATTATTATTATTAATATTGTTGTTGTTTTTGTGTTCTTTTTAAGTTTTCATACATATTAAGTGCTTTGAACTGATGCTACTATACATAAATTTACCTGTGCCCCAATGATGAATGCCATTCATTCATTAACCTTGATCATCATTTTTATGTTTTTAATCAAATTCCCCTTAATTCAAATATCCATGACCAAACACTAATAAACATACACGTAACCCATGACCTGTCGTCATGGTATAGCAGTGTCATTGTCAGTAGAGCATGAGCTGCTTTAATTTATGTTTGTAGGCGACACAAAGCTTCTCTCCCATGAGCACGTCGACCAATTCATAGCACACATTGTACTTAGAATGCTCCTTTGTTCCCTCCTACTAGACTCTAAATTTACCCACCAGAGACAAAAGGTAGCGTGATAATTAACTGCATGTCACTGCTGTCGAGGCCCTGAAACACGAGACACCCGCTGCCCATTGTTGTGTCCAGTTCAAAGCAGCGGCGGAGTGACATCACTTGGTGATGTCAGGTTCAGAGGGCGGAACTGGACAGCCGGGTCCCTTGCGATTGGTCACATCATGTGGCACCTGGGAAGACAACAGGTATAAGAGATGAATGCTCGGTCAAGGCAGGGAAAATTTTACGCATAATTCTGCAGCATCCCTGGGACGCCCTGAACTGACTTGGTTACCATGGCAACAGTTGTACCAGTGAGTATTTGAAGATTAAGAATGCGTTTTATTTTTTTTGGGGATTGTAGATGAGTTGATGATTATTCACTTTTAAGAACTTAAGGTGACTTCACACATGATTGGAGTTCAATAACAGATGGTCCAAACAGAAGAAACATTATCTTGTGCTGCACACCTGGAATTATTTAGTTGATATTTGGAAGACGGGTTTTGATTTTAATGCTTTTTTGTTTTTCGTGAAGAGGTTGAGATTTAAAAAATTGATCATTATTGAATACAATAGTGTCTCTGGTGGTGATACTAGTGAAATAAAAGTCATGCCTTTGATCAGTTAACATGATGAATCTTATTCTCAGTTCAGTTAGTTTGAGCTTTCTTTGTTCTAGACTGGGTCATGTTGTCAGCGCTATTGGTGTGGATGTATCATGTCTGTGCTCTGGGCCGATCAGGTGTCAAGTAAAAGAATCTGTGTGTCTTCAAGCTTGTATAGAGTTTGTTTGTGTGTGTGTGTGTGTGTGAAGGCTTTGGTTTCTCAGGATGTAGTTAATTAATCGTGTTCTTGGTTTGAAACCAATAGCTTGGTGAAGGATTTGTTATCAACTGGTTGATTAATTGATTTTGTTATCAACTGGTTGATTAATTTGTTATCAATTGGTTGGTTAATTGATATAAAACATATCCCAATCTTGATTTCAAGGAAAACTATTCTTGTTGTTTTTCTTTCAGTGTGCGTCCTGCTATGGCAGCAGCAGTGTTCAGCTCTTTGGGAGAGGGTCTGGTGGCGATTACATGTCCCTTTTTAGTTACAGAGGGCCCAGAGGGACCCCTCGCCCACGTCTGGCCTGCCATGCTCCAAAGATGACACTGCGTCAGATTTGTTGCATGTTGCGTATAATGCGGCAGCTGCGCAATAAAGAAGCAGCAGCAGCAGCAGCAGCAGCAGCTGCAGCCGCCAGGTGAGGCTTACTTTCCCAAATACTCATAATAAAAGGGGTTGTTCACCAAAAATCTCAATTCTATCTTCATCTTCCTGTAGTTCTCAACCCGTGTGACTTTTTTTTATCTGTGGAAGACAAAAAAAAAAAAAAAAGTTGCTTATCAGAATTTCCAGGCTGTTTTTTTATTCAGTTAAAGTAAATGGTTACTATGGCTAATCCAGATTCATTTTCATTGTACTCACAAAAAGCAATGCCAACATTCTTGCTAAATATTATTAAAAATAAATGTGAATAGATATAAATAAATCCCTTTTTTGAAAGAGAGAAAATTGATAATTATAAAATTTTAATTTTGTGATTTGTGGGTGAAAAAATTCAATATTAAGTATAGTATATAATTATACATTATAACACTCGATATTTTATTATTTTGAATATTTGTTCAAAATACTGATTCATTCAAATAACAAAACATGTCTTTATGAATGAGTTATTGAAACATTTACTCAACTGATTCATTTTCTCCTGAACACCGACTAATTCCAGAGCAAAACAAATGGAGCCCCAAAATGTGCACAAATTACTAATTCGTTCCCTGGGTTTACTAAATCGTGCAAATAATTTACTAATTAATTTCCTAATTTTAAGTAAATCATGCACACAATATAATTATTCGTTTTGTCATTTTAAGTAAATTGTGTGCTTGATATAATAATACATTCCCTCGTTTTAAGTAAATAGTCCGCACAATATAATAATTTGTTCGTTCGACACTTTAATTGGGTTTTATTTGGAGTTGGAAGACATTCTCAAAAGCCTTGCAGCGTTTCATGGAATCATTTTAAGTGAGAGGCGTCTACATTGGTTTATGGGAATGCAGACAGGATGTAGAATGAATTATTTTGTGCCCATGATTTAAATTTATCCCCCTCCATGTCATGTGTGGGTCTCTGTACTATAGGCCTACTTAATAAATTAGTTATTAAGTTAAAGTGGGCTATTAATTATTAAGTATATATTATTTAATAAGTCATTTTAACTTAATATACGCTATTCACTCATAATTTGTCAGTTACTTTGTCTATTTTTTGATTTGTCTGTAAAATTGTTGCAAACAAAGCTGCTGCAGTTAACCGTAAGCGTTCAGTTCATCAGTGCAGAACAAATTGCTCATTGTTTTAGAACAAATCTGTTCAGTGACTCGCTTTTAAAGACATGTTTCGCTTCTGAAGGAATCAAGTGTTTAGGAGCAACTAATCGGTTGAGTAAACAGTACAATGACTCATTCGTAAACACGTGTTTTGTTCGAAAGATTTGGTGTTTTGAACAAATTAAATATTCAAAGACTCAAAAACACCTATAACCTGCAGACTGACCGTCTGTATGGAACATGTACACATAACACAGTAGAGTAATGAAAATACTGAACATCCCACTGCTTTTTGTACTCAGGAGGAACTGTTGTATAAATTGAAATACATGAATTAACTGATTGTTATTTTTACTCTATGTGTTTCTGATCTACAGAAAACAGGGCTCTCCTCCCAGCTCACCAATGATTAAATCGGAGAAGCGTTGCTTACCTGCCTGGTTTCGGCGTAGGCGTAGTAACAATATTAAAAGAGTGAGTTAAGCATCCAGTCTCCAAAACCTCCCAACAACTTCAGCCCTGTGGGAGTTTACAAACTGGGCAACGGAGCCAGACCTCACTCTACTCAGAAGACGTAAAGTGAGGGATCAAGACATCGTTCTACAATCTTGTTGGATTGTTGGGAGGATTTAACATGCAACAAATCTGGTATTAATTGGAAAGAAGCAGCTCTTTAGATGCCCTGAGTGCTGGAACTCTCTTACATTTCATAATGACACAGGAGGTTTTTTTTTTTTACACGATTCTTTTTTTCTTGGACGTTTGGACTTGAATTGTGAAATCTATGAAATTCCAGTAGGGTCAAACAGGTTTGTGTGCTTCTATCTGTAATTAAACCAGTGGAAAGTCCTCATCAGTTGGGAAATACGACACAGCTATTTGTTTGTTTATTTATTCATCTGTTTGTTTGTTTCTGTGTGGGACGGGGGGCACAAGGTTCCTTCTCTCTCAAAGAGGTGTGATGGAAACTTAGCTACCGGTGTGCATTACCGTGTTGAAACTAAAACTGCGTGACAACATTGTGAATTTACTGATTTCCCATTTATATGTATTTGAATACCCTTTCAATAATAAAACACCTAGGACTTCAAGTTGAGTGGAGTTCACATGATTTATTTTTAAATGTTTTATTTATCAAATCATATGCATATCATGACTTACTGTAAAACAAACAAAAATAGCTGAAGAAAGGGAAATCCAAGAATTGCAGTTTTCGAGTACCAAATAGCATTATATAGTAAATACGGACTGTTTTACCTCTTTTGGGAAAACCAGCTGTACAACAGAATGTTTAAATCTTTGAAGATATTTGCATAGTCTTTTATAAACAACATCATAAATTCATGTGTTACCACTTCACCATATAAAATACTCTGGAACTGTTATGAAGTGCTCAAATGAAACAAAATTTGAAATTAAAAGTACAGGGTAAAGCATGACTTTTTTTCTTATTTGGAAAAGAAAAATGAATTTAACAGCAAAAAGCCCAAGCTGCTTTTGTTTTTCATACATTGAAAGTGAATGGTGAACACAGCGGTCAGAGAAAAACAACTTAAATTTCTGCCTGTTGCCCACACAAAGCTATCATATGGCTTCGGACGTGCTTCACTCTCATGAACGACTATTATGAAGAATCTGTGGTACTTTAGTAGCTTGAAATCCCTTGGTCACCATCCACTTTCATTATACAGTATGAAAGAATGTCACATGAAGATTCTTCAGAACATTTCCTGTTTTATTCCACAGAAGAAATTAAGTCATCCGGGATCAGAATGACATGAAAGTGAATAAATAATGACAGAAATTTTATTTTTAGGTGAACTGTTCCTTTAAGTGGTTAAGCTCACCTCATGTTTCTGCAGTTTATGGCTTTCCACTGACAAAGGGCAGGTGGGCTTGTCATCATCACCGCTGACTGGGCATCACAGACCATGGTACAACCAAGCAGTGCTGAAAATTTCATGGTGATGATGTTTTCTGAACGTGAGCTGCTGAGGAGTCAGGTTGTAGGACAGGAAGCAAGGGATCAGGTGTCCTCTTGAACAGGAGGTTTATCTTGCATTCACGCCCGGTCTCACTCTTACATTAGCTGTTGGCCTGTAGTCTGAGGCAACTGAACTGATGCTATAAATAAACACAGTTTAAAAACGGTCAAGTAAATTCAATATGACAAACAATGGCATAGAAGTTTCAGTCAAAAACAGCATGTGCACAGTCTGTTGTTTGACGTTTGATTTGATGCACAAAAGAAAAATAGAGATATTCAGATTTTGTTTTAATACGCAAACCACTTTTACATTGTTGCAAATTGGTGGCTAATTTATTTCAATTAATCTTTTCTTATTTTAGGGAGACTTGTTTAGCTTTTTCTCAACAGCCTGTGTTATTAGATTTCCCTGCTTCAAAAAACAAACTGTGGTTGGTTGCACGACTTGCATGTCGGTTAGATGATGTCTTCCTATGGCACCTAGCCAGAATAATCTTGCAAGCAAAGCACAAAATATGTCAATAATCACAAGTCTGGTTTCATGAAACTCATTATAGACCAGTCAAGAAAATTCCAGAAAACAATATTTTAATGCAATTGTCAGCTTAATAACCTTAGTATTTGACAGTGCAGCTATATATACTCTGGGAAAGAGGTTTGGAGATGAATCATCGGTCAGATGATTGTGTTTGTCAATCATTCTGGGTAATCAATCCTTCTGTTTGCTCAAGCTAGATATACTATCAATGAGTCACCTTGTAAGAATATTGTCAAGACTAAAAGTATGTTTGGACAGCGTCTGTCAGTTTCTGACAAATGTTTCTGGCATTTTTCAGTTATTTCCAATTTCATCCTGACGCCACAATGAAATGGGAATCTCATCCATGTTTGTTGGCACCAACAGTCCCTTATTTTCTCAAAATGGCTTTTCTTATCACCTTTAAAGGGATAGTTAACCCCAAAAGTTCACCCTCGTGTCATTCCAAAGAGATAGTTCACCTAAAAATGTAAATTCTGTCATTAATTACTCACCCTCATGCTGTTTCAAACCCATAAGCCCTTTGTTCATCTTGGAACGACATGAGGGTGAGTAATTAATGACGGAATTTTCATTTTTGGGTGAGCTATCCCTTTAAGTGACCTTTTGGAGTTTGTTTACCCAACCATACTCCCATTCATCAGTGTAATTGCTGGATGTGGTTTAAATTAACCAAATTGACCCAGGGTTCCTTTCACCTCTAAGTATGACCATTGGGTGCAGCAGAAGTTACGTAAGGTCATTACTGAAGTCACTTCATCAAATGTTAAAGGTCATGATGTGACAGGTAATGTCTCTAAACCTTATTTTCATTTCATTGGTCAACCAAAACAGCAAGTATTCTGTCAAGACAGACAAGTAGGTGTCCAAAATGGCTCTGGGCTTGAAGCATATGTATTTGAAGTCCTGTGAGGTTTGTGATTAACATACAATCTCTCAGGTCTCAATCTGATATGAGATTCACTCGGAAATATTCGTCTAAGTCACGCACGAGGAGCTGTTGGTCAAGGTCAGGGCCACTGAGGGCAGAAGTAACCACACAAGGCCTGAACATGAATAATTATGAGTCTCTCTGTTTAACACTGAAATTGAGAAGAGGGTTAAAAAAAGGACTAAACACAGGTGAACAGTGACCTGTGGAGGTAGGCCGGACCAATGTGGACTTCACAGATCAAGGAGGTCTTGGAGAAATCGCGTCATCCCATGAGCCAGCAATAGACACTTGAGCCCTTGGTGTCACAAAAGGCTGCTATTGAGATGCCTTCCAAATCGCTATTAAAACGCTGTCGTAAGTCACGTGGGGAGTCGCTCACACCAAAGACTGCCATATAAAACTTGCCTTGGTTAAAATGGAACAATCTTTTCTTTTGTGTTTTACAAAGGCAAAGTCTTTTGGGACTCGCTTTTGTAAGTTTTGAGTTGATAAAAATGTTTAATCCCTCTGAAGAGAAAAAGCTTTATTATGAAGTAGCCCGTATTGTAAGGGCAACAACATCTCTTGCATACAAAAGAGCTGTTATGATGACACAGAGGAGCGTGGGAGCCAGAGCCAATTAATTAACCTGGTTGGCAAAAGGCAAGATATCGTATAGCCAAAATATTGCTTAACATCAGAGATGAAGAGATCATATTGCACACACCGTGGTCAACAATGAACTGAAGAAAATGAGGATTTTGTTCGACAAACTTAACAAAACCATGTTTTGCGTCACACTTTCACTGTGCAACTGAAAATACTGTATAATTAAAGTTTTAAAAGTAGATATCTGATTGATTTTTAGATGCTTTTACTCAGATTTTTGTTGCCCTATAAGAAACACAATTGTAATTTCAGACAGATTTACATGTTCGTGTCATTTTCTTAAAATGTTATAAATTGTAATATGTTCAAGTTATGTATATATTTGATTAATCTCATACAAGAATGTGTTTTTTGGTTTTGGGTCAATGGAAACAATATTCTTGCTAGATTTTGTCATTTCTTGTTGTTTTCACAAACAGTATGTTTACATTTTTAGCGGTTTGTTCAATTACCTAACCTTTCAGGGAAAATTCTCTCCCTCATGTCGTTCCAAACCCATAAGACCTTTGTTCATCTTCAGAATACAAATAAAGATATTTTTGATGAAATCCGAGAGCTTTCTTACCCTGCATTGACAGCAAAGCAACTGATACGTTCAAGGCCCAGAAAAGTAGTAAAGATACCATTAAAATAGTCCATGTGACATCACTGGTTTCACAGTCAATGGGCTCCAATGTTGTGACATTCTCCAAAATGTCTTTTGTTTTGTTTTGCAAAGAAGAAAAATAAGTTATACGGGTTTGGAACGACATCATGGTGAGTAAATGAGTACAATTTTCATTTTAGGGAAGACTATCCCCTAACTGCAAACACCACAAATAGCCACACATTTCAAACAGCAAATTAACAGACAATAACAAGGCACATAAATCTAAATAAAAATCATTTATTTTCATTAATATAGTAATCAATCTACCTAGAGCAAAGAAATAAAGGTCCACCATGCCACTTTATTACTACAGCATGTGGAGGCTGCGCCAAGGTCTGAATACTGAACAGACAGACACACAGACCAATAAGGAGAGAGGGGGCGGGGTTCATTCTGGTCTCATTCTCCATGCCTAGTTTAAGGTGGGAGGGGCCAGTGTACTTGGGGGTGGAGTCGAGGATATATTCCTTTCATCTAAAACTTGGGAGGGAAAGCTTTGAAATCTTCAAGCTAGAGGAACAGACCTGTTTATAGAAGGGCAGACCAACCATGACAGACACAGGAAAGCTGAATTGTCTGTGTCGGTGTATGCGAATGTGCATGTGTGTGTGTGTGTGTGTGTGTGTGTCAGAGACGAGGTGTAACAGGTGCTGCTTAGATCCAACTTTCACTGTACACTTGAAGAGGTTTCAGACACGAGGGATAAAAAATTGAGGTAACAAACGCCTTCCTTTTCCGGGTCCTGAAAAACAACAACGACAAAAAAGAATTATTCAATATTATTTGAATTAGACAACATAATATGCTATATAAAAACAAAAACCAGAAGTGTGGATTCTGTGTAAATCATAATTAATCACTTTTATACATGTAAAGATAAAAAAAATGTAATCTGGTTAATATCACTATTTCTTTGTAAATAATAATACAGAAAATACTACAATGAATATTTGATATGCTACACCAGTGTTGTTAATGTTAACCAAAACTACTAAAAATCATTTTTGTTAATTGAAAAAATAAGTAAATAAATAAAATATTTTCAGAAAAATCAGTTGAATATTAAAATGACTAAAACTGAAATAAAAATAAATCAAAGCTAAATCAAAATATAAAAAATTAACAAAAATGCCAGAAGCACATAATTAAACCAAAATGAAAACTGAAAACATACAAATAAAAGCTCATTTAAAATATGAATAAATACTAAAATAGTATATAAATAATAATAAAAATAACACTGAGGTACAGTATGATAATAGATATTTGAGTCTCTAAATATTACATTTGTCAGCTTTATTAAATTGTTAATGTTTTTAAAAATAAACATGCAATCTAAAGGCAAAAAATAAACGTAACATTAAATATTGACTGAACCAATAAATACTAAATAAATAAACACTAATTAAATCTTGATACCAGCTCTCATCGGGGTGTGTTGGTTCCACTTGACACTATGGTGCCATCTGAATTAGTGTGAGACTGCTCCTTCACCACTGGATCTAAAGACACAAATTATGTATGTTTCAGGATTTTTCGACTGCTTGTTTAGTCTATATATATATAGGGCTGGGCGATATGGCAAAAAAAAATTATCACAATTTTTTTAATATCAGTCGATATCGATAATTATCACAATAAATCTCAAATCTTTATTTCTTTCAAGTGAAAGTTTTCCTTCACAAAATAAATATCTAACTAGAAATATTTATTTCTTAGTTTCTGCAAGTTCTAATGAGTGATATAGTTTCAAATCAAGAAACAGGTTTGGGTTGCCTGATAATATTAATAATAATTATATCACATTTTGTCTCTTAGAAATTCACATTTGATAGTAGCTTGAGTTAGGATGCACCTCAATACCATGGTAAAAAATATAACTATATGGTTTTTAGGTAGCCTATTTGTATGAAAAACCGTAGTCTAAAAACATTCAGTATAAATGCACACATGCTATAGCATAATCACAAATACATGCACTATAATTATATACCATAACTCCTGTAATAAAATTCAATGTGAATATCCCACATTTCTGCTACAATACCATGGTGCAGTGATTGTTACTACAGTAAATCCGTGGTAAATGATGGCGATGTGTAGAAGAAAAGTCTTCTGACTGTCTCGTTGCACACAGTGTTTCTCCTGTTTGGCTTTAAACTAGTTTAAATCACAGAGTCATTTGTGTTCACCGCTGAATGCAAGCGCTTCACACTGGATCTCACAGCTCTGTTTAGTGCTCACGTGACCGTTTCATCCGCGACAGCGCAGCAGTTTGACTTTGGTCCGAGCGGATATATGGTCCATGTGGCGCGATTCAAATGAGTCGCACTGTTTCGTTCCGCTTTTGGCACATAAACATTATATCGAACTCTTCGTATCATTTTATCAAGGAAAATAATATTGCGATAATTATCGTTATCGAATTATCACCCAGCCCTATCTATATACATTGTCAGCAGTGAGGTGAGCTAACTCACAGAAATAAGGGTGCTCCATGGCCTCGGTGGCGGTCAGTCTCTGCTGATGGTCGTAGCGTAGCAGCTTATCGAGAAGGTCCAGAGCCTCTGGACTCACCAAATGCTGGTTCTCCGTCTGCACAAACTGTTCCCAGCGCTTCCGTGTCTGCCTGTGGGATACAGCAGGAGAGTTTTAATAACTGGACAAACTTGTATAGTAGTAGATAGTCAGTATTGGTATTAAATCAGTCGGTACTTGGTACTTTGTATGCGTGTCATTTCAGTATCACTGATATACTATTAGAATTTTTATCAATATAAAAGGCACACAGTATTGATACAATGTTTTATATGTTATAAAATTTTTATTTCAGATTTAGTGTTTTTTTGTTATGTAGTAACTTAATTGGTATATTAAATATAATATATAACATGATATAATTTTGCTTTCTAATACTGTGTATTAAAAAATCCATTGAAATGCCTCTATGACACCCTCTGCTGTTACTCACTGGCCAAGCAGATCTTTGAATCGTGCATCCAGTTCAATGTGGTATTTGCGTAGGTAGCCAAATAACTCATCCGTCCCGAGAACTTTTGCAATCCGCACCAACTGGAGAACAAGGAAATCAAATTAAATCATGGTCACGTGCTTAAAGCGTTTAGCTAGTAGCGTTAAATGCGTAATACTGTATTTATTTTAAATATATTTATAAAAATGCATATCTATTCCTGATATGAAAGATACTAATATGACTCACCTGATCGTAGTTGTCTTGGCCATGAAAGAAAGGCTCTTTCTGAAAGATCATACTGGCCAGCATGCAACCGAGACTCCACATGTCCAGACTGTAATCATACATCTGTACACACAATACAACACACATTTAACCCAATAACCATAGACAACCTTAAAAGAAAACAGCAATATGTGACATTCAAAAACTTTTACTGAATATTAGTCTGATTATAAAAATTATAAACTACATCAAGCATCGGTCTAACATCAGACATGCTACGTGTGCGTGAGTGATGCTCTAAATACCATTGTTGCTTACTTCATGCTAATCTGACTGTTACTGACAGCTTTTTATTGTTGTCTTTCATGTGACAACAGTGTCAGGAAGATTTCTGATCTAAGGTCAGAGACTTTCAGTATAAACAATAACGTTGAGCAGCTCAATAGATCGAGATGGTGGTGCAGATACATATTTTTGGGTACTTAAACTGATCTGTAACTGGATGAACAAGTTCCTGACAAAAATCTGAGGAATTGTAAGTTACATAAGAGAAAATGTATTGTCATAAAATCAAGGAATATTACATTTTCTGTGTGATTCATAAAGAGCATTTTACCTGGTAGTCCACCAACAGTTCTGGACCCTTGAAATAGCGTGAGGCCACTCTGACATTGTACTCTTGTGCGGGGTGATAGAACTCAGCGAGACCCCAGTCTATCAATCTCAGCTGCATCAAACACACACAAATCAACATCTGAAAACCACCATGTTTGCCAAAAGAAACTGGCACCCTGATGCCCCCTGCTGGTGTGTAAAGCCAAGTAACTACATGATAGAAGGAACATTTGCATTCTCAATGTCTTGAATGCAGCTCAAGATGAAGAACTAAAAAAAATGAATAAAAAAACAATAAATAAACCTTATTACCTTCCTTAACTGGTGGTCGATCATAACATTGTGGGGTTTGACGTCGCGGTGCATGATCCCCATACTGTGGCAGTAGTCCAGAGCCTGCCCGTTTAAAAAATAAATAAATACAAAAAAAAAACCCTTAGCAATGCATACAAGTCTCCAAAACATGCCAGTAAAGCACACACTTGTGAGTTTACCTTTAGTAGTTCATACATGTAAAAACGTATATCATAATCTGTTAGCTTTTGATACAGCTCCTAAACAGGAAGGAAACAAAAGATATTAGATTTGAAGGATTTAAATTTAAATACACCTTAGACATTTCAGATCATTTTAATTATTACAGTATTGCTTGGATTCTGATTAGCCAGGAGACAGCAAAATGTTTTTGCAAAATAACTGATCACCTTAAATAGTTTCCTATTAAATATTGAAATGACCATCAGTTCATTATTCATTACCATAAATAGACAGACAGAGAGACAGACAGACAGATAGATAGATAAACAACAGACAGATATATAGATAGACAGACGACAGATAGACAGACGGATATATAGACAGACAAATTGATAGGTAGACAAACAACAGACAGACATATATAGACAGACAGACAGATATATAGATAGACAAACTGGTACAGACAGACAGACAGACAGATATATAGATAGACAGATTGATAGACAGACAAATAAAAGACAGACAGACAGATATATAGATAGACAAACTGGTACAGACAGACAGATATATAGATAGACAGATTGATAGACAGACAAATAAAAGACAGACAGACAGATATATAGATAGACAAACAAACTGGTACAGACAGACAGACATATAGATAGACAGATTGATAGACAGACAAATAAAAGACAGACAGACAGATATATAGATAGACAAACTGGTACAGACAGACAGACAGATATATAGATAGACAGATTGATAGACAGACAAATAAAAGACAGACAGACAGATATATAGACAGACAGACAGATATATAGATAGACAGACAAAAAACAACAACAGATAAGATATATAGACAGACAGACAGATATATAGATAGACAGACAAAAAACAACAACAGATAAGATATATAGACAGACAGACAGATTGACAAACAGACAAATGAAAGACAGACAGATAGACAAAAAAGACATATAGACAGACAACAGACAGACCGATAACCTTAATTAGAAAATACCTTAAAATCTGTGTTATTGATGCATTCAAAGACAAGCGCAGGTGTTCGAGACTGCAGAATGATTGGGGAGAAACCGCAAAACAGACAGAAAACGAGATGAACAATCAGAAAAAAGGAAGTCCTTCAATCAACAATAGTAAGCATTAACAGACACCATCAAGCAGTCATTGTGATCACAATCAGGAGTAAAACAGGAGCACATGGACTACAAAAGCATCACGACTGGCTGCAACTCATTATTCAGATGTAAAATCGAATTTGCTGTTCAAATAATCATCACTATGCTTCGCAGTAATTTCATATGATCTCATTTGTGTCCAGATAATCCTTTGGAATCACTCTATTACCGGTTGCTTATGTTCGTATGGTAAATCTGTGACATTTCCAATCTGATATTTCTCAATGTAATTTCGATGACAAATTTGAGATAAAAACTTCTTACAACTAATTCCAGCCTAAACCCAAATTTGCACCTGCAAGCTAGAAAAAGCAATTCGTCTCAAATACTGTCCGCCCAACAATCTTCAGAGACAGAAAATCAAAGTCCTCATGGGACAAACTATGCACCCTGATTGGACAAGTATCACCAATGGAGGAGGAGAGATGGAGAACGTACCACAGGGTCCTTTACTGTGTCCATTAGCTGAATGATGTTGGTTCCTCCTCGCAGGTTCTCCAGGATCTTGATCTCTCGCTTAATCTTCTTTTTCTTGACAGGCTATTTTAGAAATCAATGATGTAACAATATAAAAACCTAGTCAACATTAAAGGAATAGTTCACCTCAAAAATGAAATTGTCATCAATTTGTGTTCAAAAGAAGATATTCTGAAGAATTTTGAAGAACCAAACAGTTGTTGGTCCCCATTGACTTCCATAGTAGGGAAATAAATACTATGGAAGTCAATGGGGACCATCAACTGTATGATTACCAGCGTTCTTCAAAATATCTTGTTTTATGTTCAACATAAGAAAGAAACTCATACAGGTTTGCAACGACATGAGGCTGAGTAATGGATGACAAAATTTTCATTTTTGGGTGAACTATCCCTTTAAATAACAGTAAAAACCTCTTGACATGGCTTACTAAACACTGGGGTAAGTTGAAGTAGGCACTTCAGAAGGCTTGTCTCTGTTTAAACACAGCCTTTCGTTTACCTCAAAAACAGAATTTGCTATTGCTAGTGAGAATATTAAGAGGAGAGACATCTACATTATATTTATTTCAGAGAAACCACAATATTTCAGCCCTGTAGCCCTAAATAAGCAGATGACAAAGGCCATAGATTACACACTGAATACAATCTCTCACCTTGAGGATTTTGACCACCACCTTCTCATTGTTGTTGATGTTGATGGCCTCGAAGACCTCACTGTATTTGCCCCTCCCGAGCTTCCGAACCAGCTGGTAATCCTCCTGGTTACTGCAGGTGGTACACAGATTCACATGCCAGTCATATAGAGCATCTACACCAGAAACCAGCACAGAAACATCTCCAGCCCAGCACACAAACACTTCTGCGAGCATGAAGGGGCTGAAACACATTCAGCCATCTGTGAAAATGACCAAGCCCATCATTTCCCCTGTCAACTGAGGGCTGACTGACGTCTCTACCAAGGGACCGAGCCAAAGATGACATTTTAAGCATTGGTCTGCTGTCTGAAACACTTTAACTATAGTAATGAAATGCCACTATTCTAAAAGAGCCTTGTACATGCAGAATTACACTTATCTAAATCAAAAGCAGCAAGTTATAATAAATACAAGTAGGCACATATGCATTACAATGTACAAACTATAAGTTTTTTTAAAGAAAAAAGAACTTCAGTTGCTTTCAACTGTGTTATTTTTAGCATCGTTTATATACAATTATAATGCCTAGTAATATTTTTAATTTGCTTTTATATTTTCAGTTTGTCATTTTGCAATTTATTTATTTTTATATGTCTGTTTAACCTTGATTGATTTATTTATTTTTCAGTTTTAGTTATTTTAGTACTTCAACTTATATTTCAGTTATTTGCCAAGGTAACATTTTAATTTTCAATATAGTTTTATCTTATTTTCAGCTTTTTTATCTTATAGTTTTGGTTTCTTATCAATAACAACACTGGCATCCAAATGACTCACCAATGCCAGTGCAACCCTACAGAAAAAAACAATTAGCCATATTAAGTTACATGCTGGCATAGTTCATTCATTTTTGATACATTTTTATTCATACACCAATTTATAGCAACCAAAAAAATAATAATAATAATAATTTTGTAATTTTCCATTCTGCATATTTAAAAAGGCACATTGCATTTAGCATCAATGTCACTGAACCTTGCATGACTTAAGACTTAATTTTGACTCGACTCAGAAAAAAATACAGCAACAGATCCGCTTTAACAGACTGATACAAAGCAGAAAAGTTGCTAATTTTATGGTGCTTTCATGGCGTATTTTGGAGCTTGACAGACAAGTCACTATGATCAGTTTCACTGAATGGAAAAGAGCTGTGTGAAAATAACAAACTCTTCTTTTGTTCTACAGGAAAAAAATAACAAAAATTAATAAAAAATGACAGCATATTCACCATCACTTGTAATTATATATGTCCACTGTGCAAAACAGGAGCACATTAACTGATCCTCAGGAATCTAACCAACCATTAAAGCTACTAAATGCTGTATAAGTGCACTGGTTTAGAATGGTAATTACTGGATGTGCACAGCACACTTGAGGGAATCAGTGCATTTGCATAAAATCTGTGGATGCTGTGGACAGTCACACACTCCTCTCTCTCTAATGCTGCATCGGTAAAGCCTCTCATCACCAGCTCTCAAACAGGGGCTGCTCGATCACGCAGATTGATGACTTTCCCAGCACGATCGATGGCGAACCTATAAAATGTGAATCACTGCGCAAAGAAAACCAGCAGACACATGCACAAAATTATACACGAAACGCGCCTAGGTAGGCAGCTCGCTGGGTTTTGAGACACAGCATCAGGTGATGTTGCACTTGGGCTTTTTATAGGCTTAAAACTCTCACCTCCAGGTGGGCACATGGGCCTCGTAGTCCCAGTATTCCCTGCTCTTCAAAGTGTTGACATCGGCATACACCCGAGATTTACTACCGGCCACCGGGCCGGGCATGGCGCGCGACGGGGCTCAGGGTGTAGGAGAAATCCGATCCAAAACACACGAAGGACCACCGATCAGCGGCAGACCAGCCCGGGGGAGGTCTGATGGTATCCGGTTCGGGCGTGATATAGCGGATATCAGCGGCGTAAACGATGGAGCGCGGTGGCCGCTGAGCAGCGCTCGTTCCCCGGCTTGTCAGAGATGTTTAGCCCGCCTGGAGATCCGAGGGTGAAAATGAATGGTGGATAGTCTATGAAATGCGCTGGCAGTGCAAAGCTGCGAAAATGAAGTCTAGATGGTCTATTTTGGATCTGTATGTGAGAAGTTTTGTGAAAAGTTTTAAAAATAGACTTTGAGTCCTAGGCGGGGGGGTTTGTTTAAATCTAATTATTGTGGGTTAAACCCCCCCACCACCCCAAAGGGGCCTCAAATCCCTAGATCCAAAGCATAGAGATCCGAGAAGAAAATCCAGGATGTGTTTCCTCTCAGTCTTCAGTCTGTAGCAATGGATGTTTGAAAATGCAGACCACCGAGACTGAGTATAATATAACTAACCAGCCTCTAGGCTTAGGATACTGACTGGTTAGAGAGAGAGAGAGAGAGAGGCGGAGGACTACAGATCGATGTTCTGCTCGACTCCCGTGAAAAACCGTGTCACCGTGACGTCGAAATGCAATAATCGCGAAACCCGCTTTTAATCCCTTCTGCTTGTGATCGGGGTTCGGGTTTTCGGACCAATCCCCCCGTGCTGCTGCAGGAAAAAACGGACTGCAACGGTTTGACCCGGAAGCGCAAGATAGCTTTATCAATTAGCATTGAACAGCCGGAAGTACAAGATATAATGGCCACCGGGCATGTCCGTCCGTTGCTATGCGCCCATATATGACAGACTTCCGTTTCCGTTGATGGCAGAGGAACAGTGCGTACTGACACAAGTACAATGAAGAAAATATACATTTTGAGGAAATGCATAGCCTAGCTATGTTTTCCACTGTTTTCCCTTTCAAATGAATCATAACAAATGCAGTTTTTACAAATGCTTTAACTTATCTTAATAAACGGTTTACTCAGGAAACACATACATCTGTATAAATGATATTACATAAATCTAGCTTGTACATTTTCTCATAATTGTTCGCAATATGGATTAGTTCACTTTCAGAATGAAATTGCTGTCGTCATTTACTGACTCCCCACTTTCTTCTGTTGAAAACGAAGATATTAAAAATAATAATAATGGTTGATGAGCACCATTGACTTCCATAGTAGGAAAAAAATTACTTGGGGTGAGTAAATGACAGAATTTTCATTCTGAAAGTGAACTAATCCTTTAAATAACAAATCTGATGTTATTTATTTATTTAGCTACTCTTTAATTTAAAGAACTTTCATAAACATGGTGTAACATCTGGTATAACCTGTCCCTAAAGAAACATTCGTGTTAAAACGTAATTTTTAATGTTTTTCTTTTTCATAGGGTATCACAATAATGAATGTATTATGTGTTTATTATTTTAATATAAATAATTTAATGACGAAGCAAACGCGCGTGCACGATCTGGGATGGCATTGTTTATCTTAGCAACCATGGCGGAAACAGAGGACGGTCACATCAACACAGATAAAAAACTACTTGTTCAACTTGTGGAGGACTTGAAGTAAGGCACAAAAGTTTAGTTTTTAAAATCTTTATTATTCTTGCTGTCATAATTGCTAAACGATAATTCATATTGTTCGTTTAAATACTGTTATGTAGTTGGCTTATAACGAGGACCTGCACCTGATTCGAAACGTTTTATTTCTTGTTCTGTCTACAAACATTTTATATTATATATTATTTTTACATTTAAATTTAAAATAATAAAATTAAAAAAACTCATTTTTGTTTTCCTGAATCTAAGACGCTCCAATGCAGCGCAACAAGCAGAGATCGATATGTTTGAGAGATATATTAGTCGGCTGGACGTCCTGCAGCCTCAATCAGAGGATTATGAAACAGCATCACAGATAGAAATGGCAACGGTACGTATTTCATATACGATGCGTGTTATATACGTTTTGAATAATTTCTCATTATTGTAAACAAATGATTACAGTCATGGCGTTCAGTACGTATGTCCACTCACATTTTGAGGTGAAATATTACTTGTGCATGTAAATTTCCATGCCGTCATTCGTTCATTATCAATCTTTTGATATCAGAGTCCAGGAAGGAAATCTAAAGCACGCACTCCAGAGAGACAACAGCTCCTGACACTAGAGCAGAAATGTGATGTCGCCAAAAGCATGCATAAACAGATGCTTGAGGATTTGAAGAGAGCAAAAGACATTTCAGAAAGAGAGCTGGACAATTACAAGGTCATTAGTCAAGAGAGAGAGAACAAGCTCATGAGGCTATTACAAATTCATTTCATATGCTTATGTAATTGATTCTACTCTCTTTAGGCAACTCTGGAAGAAGCTGATATCCACTTGGCGGAGGTTAAAAAAGAATGTGGCCAGTTTGATCGTGACATTGGTAAACCACTGCGGGATAAAAAGAGTGTGACGATGAGTGCTGAGAAGGTCATCAGATACATTGAGGATAAAGTAAAGGCCAAGGTAAAAGAAAACTTCAGATTGCAGGTTTACTCAGACGAGAATAGCCATTTAAAATCATAATAAATTGCCCACATTTTGTCAGGAAAGCCTGATTGAGAAGTTGCATCAGAAGAATGGAGCACTCCTCGCATACAAGAAAAAACTACAAATCCAGTTAAAACAACAAGAGGAGATGGGTGAAGGGCTGACAGCTTTGGACTTTGAGCAGCTCAAGTTTGGGAACATGAAATGTAGGAAGCGACTGGATGAGCAAAACCTCAGACATGTGGAACTCAAATTACTCACAGGGAAGACCCTGCACGTCTTGAATTCTAATAAGGTGAGATGCTCAATCAGCCATAATGTGGTCCTGACAGCTTTTAAAATATCAACTATGTGTTGAGCTATACACACCACGGTATTAGGACGGGTCTTGTAAGGGTCATTGTTATAGGGAACTGTTGGCCTTGATCGGACCTTGACCTAAAACTGTGGGTGTCTAGAGAATTTTTTTTCAATATTTCCATCTTGCAGGAGAAGCTTCAGACCTTGACACATGAGTCAGATGTGCTGAGCAGTGACGCTGCTTTACGGGCGAAGTTATTGATTAAATTTGAGGAGGAGACCAAGCAAGCAGAGGAGGTCAGGATAATGAAATTCCTTATATGCACTTCAGAACATCATGGCAGTAAATAAATAAATATTCAAATTCTGGTAATCTGTCAAGCATTATTAAAAACAACAACAAAAATAGACTAAAAGACATTTGTACCATTTGGAGCGGTACTCCACTGGCCGAAAGCCATAATATGGATTTTTTTCCTGACAGGAACGAAACAAAGCAGAGGCTCTGAACAGGAAGTTGAGGGGTCAGTTGGCCGATTTTCATGTACCACATGTCCTACAATACATCAAAGTTAAGGAGTCTCATGGTCAGCTGAAGAAGAGTGTTAAAGAATGGGAACGCAAGGTGGAGATTGCAGAGGTGAGGATTCTTCAAACACTTCAATATAGATTTTTTTTATTCCAAAATTGTGTTTTTTAATGACATTGTTATTCCAGATGGCACTAAAAGCATACTCAAAATCCTGGGACAAGCTTAGGATCACTGCTGGAGCCAGAGCAGTTCCTGCACGACCTGCAACCATAGATGCGGGATTGTATGGATTCTGAAACAACAAAAACTAAACATGTCCTAAATAACCTCAATGCCCAAGATGATGTCAAAGATGCCCATATATTTTAAAACAAACGCATCAATATGAAGAATAATAAAATGAACATAAAAATGACACACAACAATGCATTATTGAAAAGGTTTATTAGTTAGTGCTGTGTATATTAAATGCTACATACAGATATTTCAGCATGAATGTCACATCAACCGCCACATGAAGTTTTCTTACTAGCTCGTTCACAATCTACAATTTGAAAAAAGCTAAGGAGAAGTATGTGCACTCGGAAGTGCAGATACTTGGAACAGATTACGGGTACTAACACAGCAGGCATGCACGGGGTGGAGAGGTCTCAAAACCATAGAGGAAGGCCACCAATCTTAACTTTCCCCTGTGGTCCTGAAATGTCTGCCAAGAATATAGATATTTATATAGAGATTTTAAACAATATTAATAAAAAATAATATACAAACGTGAAAACATAAAAAACACAACATAGTTTCCAAATCCAACTGCTCATTGATTCTTACTGCCTACAGTAAAAAAAAAAAAAGCCCCCTCGGTATTTAAAACAATGGATAAATAGATACTATAAAGGGGAAACAAATTGGAGGCAAAGGGCTCTGCGGAGAAACTAGACGCCCCTGCTTAAAGCCAGTGTCACCTCGCTGTAAAGTACTAGGAGAAACCTAACTGCAAGAGGGAGATGCTCCTCAAGGGCAAATGGTCAACATATAATACTGCATAAGCAACAGAGCTGAGAACGTCATTTTGCCCCAGATAAGATGAATGTGGGAAATCGTGATGTGGGTGCGAGGGGGGAAAAAGCAGGCAAATCAAGACTTGGACAGCTTGTTCTATTCAAATTCAGCTTTGTAGACCAATAAAAAAGTGGTAGCTTCTTCAAATATTAAAAAAAGGAGAGTACGTGATTCAAAAACCAAACATTACTCTTGAATGAGTACCACTTACCCTCTAAATCAAATGAGTATATACTACGATTGTAGTAAGTGTCAGTTTAAAAATCAATTTCTCAAAAGAACGTACTGGTTATCGTTTGATGAGTATGCAACACAGGCATTCACTAACAAACACATCTGAATGATGTGCGTTTAAGTCAAGGCCTTAGAGGCCAAAATCAAACACTTTCCCTCTTGGATTTTAGGGGAACTGAAAATCCATTTTGAAAGTCTTTGAGCTTACGGTTTTTATAAAAGAATAACAAGAAATGACTCGCCGTCATGTTGCGAAAGGCAAATGACTGCAGGCAAGACACGGTGTTGGCAGATTAGAGATCAAACACATGGATAAATCTATACAGCAGAGGAAGAATGACACTTAGGGTACTGTACAAGAAGGCCTATATTACTGTATGGGGGAGTGGGTGGCCGGGCAAGGGGCAAAAACCTTTATAAAAACAGACTTAACTTTCACACAACCTTGAACACACCAATTACAATCCAAACTACATCTACAAAGAGGTTGAAATTAATTTTAAAAAGGCAAATCGGAAACAAAACTTAAAGAATGTATGAATCAGAACGTCACATGGAAAGCTACTTATAAAATTGTGGTGCAGTTTAAGAAAGACAATGCAATATCTAATGACAGGACTGGTAAACATGTTGCATACATACTAACTATGTACATACAGTAATACAGGAAGCCTTTTCAGGGGTTTTTTTAGGCAATTTTCAGGACAGCTGTACTGATTCTCGTGTTAATATGAACTGTTTGTATACAAGATTGAAGTTTACATTTCTATATAGATTCTATATATTTACGAATAATCTCAGTGAAATGTAGAGACCGTTTGAGGTCGTTATATTTCTGCTGGTTAACGATCTATCCCGTTTAAGTTCTGGTACAGTACAGTGATGGTTTTTGGTACATACCATTAGTTGCCACAACGAGGGGAACGTCAACATTGACATAGACAGACAGTTTCAACAGTTCATAACAGCACAACTTTGTCCCCCTTTTTGTTTTGTCATTAGCTTTGGGGTGAACTAAATGCGCACAGTAGGCTGCCAGAGGTGCTCCAAATGTGTGTACAATGCACTCATATTGGAGCAAGGCTAATGATCAGAACAGAGTTATTACGTAGAGGCACAAAGTAAGCAGTATTTCAACCATACTAGGTACTACCAAAAATGTATAGCTGATTTAATATGAAGGATCAAGACTGAACAATTAGTTGCAGACTGAATCGTTTTTTTTGTCTTGTGCTCTAGAGATCTGATGGGGGCATTGTGAGCCACGTCAGGTCAAGGAGCCACAATGCAGGGTAAATGCCGCCTTACTGGATTAGGATCACAGTGCTATCTGGGACAGAGTTTGGAGATCTCCTCTTGCCTTCTCCCAGGATTCAGATATAAACCAACAAATCGATAACTTTTTGTAGATAAAATCCAATTAAAGTATGCCTCTTGATATCAATAACTACTTGTTGAGCATATGCATGTTTAGAACAAAATTAGGTATTATCAGGTTACTGGGCCTTGTAAGAATTCATTCAACTGGGGTAGTTTGCGGAGATTGCTAATATCTTTGCAAATGGTAATTGGGGGGCACAAATTACTGAATGAGAGAGGACACAGGGTACCCCCCACCTTCAGCTGTGTGCTGGACAGTATGCTCCTGAAGGGCTCCTAGATCAGCGAATCGCTCTCCACACCATACACATTTAAACTGGGCATCTCTCGCATGCACGCTTTGATGCTTGGCCAGGTGTTCGCGCTGCTTGAAGCCCTTGTCGCAACTGGCACACTTGTAGGGCTTCTCTCCAGTGTGCACGCGCCTGTGCCGCTGCATTTCCGAGGAGTACTTGAAACGCTTTTCGCAGTCGGGACACTTCAAGGGCTTCTCCCGGGATGGGTCGCATCGGTGCTGCACAAACTCTGAGGAGGACAGGAAGCGTCGGTCACATAGCGAGCATTTGAGAGGCTTCTCGGTGCAGTGGGAATTCTGATGGCGCTGTAGCGTGGTGGCCTTTTTGTAGGCCTTTCCGCACACGTCACACTTGTAGGGCTTGTCTGGATTTGTGGGTGTCGAGGAGGACTCACCACATTTGTGACGGAGCAGCTCCCCGGACTGGCTGAAGCCCTTTCCGCAGGAGGCGCACTTGAAAAGGTTGTCCATGCCGTGAACGTGCTGGTGGTACAACAAGTGGGACGGCTGCAGGAAGCCCTTGTCGCACAGGTTGCATTTGAAGGGGCGGTCGGCGGAGGGCTTGTGCGTGCGCCTGTGGCGCACCAGGGCGTACTGTTGTTTAAAGCTCATCTGGCAGTCTTCACAGTGGAATGGACGTTCCTCCGAGTGGGTGCGTTCGTGCTGTCTCAAGTCAGACGGACGCTTGAAGCCCTTCCCACACGTGGCGCAGCGAAACGGCCGAGCACCTTGCGGCTGACACTGGTGGTGGAGGAGCTCGGAAGACTCTTTGAAGTGCAACTCACAAAGGTTGCACTTGAACAGGTGCTCACCCGAGTGAGCATACATGTGACGGACTAGGTGGGATCGGTGCTTGAAGCTCTTCTCGCACACCGCACACTTGAATGGCCGTTCGGAGCTGTGGGTACGCTGGTGGTGGGCTAGATGAGAGGACTGGCTGAAGCTTTTGTCACATGTTTCACATTTAAAAGGCTTCTCGCCCGTGTGGACGCGTTCATGGCGGGTGAGCTCAGATAAGTGACGGAAGCCCTTGGAGCACACCGAACACTTGTAGGGCCTGTCAGGTTGCGAAGGCTCGAATGTAGGCTGGCCTGATGTCCCGACGGCAGCGCTGCCACTGGATGACGCTTCGTCATTGGATGGTTGCCCTGGAGTGGCCGTTGACGAAGTTGGCGTGGCATTTCCAGAACCCGGCCGATATGTTTTTTCACATATGGAGCACTTCATGGGGTTGCCACTGTTATGGGCATTGTGATGCTGCGCTAGCGAAGTCAGCAGGGAGAAGCCCATCTTGCACACCCCGCAAACAAAGGGTTTCTGCTCCACCTGCACGCACTGGTGCTCCAACAGGTCGGTGGCTTGGTGGAAGATTTTCAGACACTGCGTGCACTGAAACGAACGGTCTTGGCTCACCATGCACTGGTGCTCATGAGGATTAGCCAGATGGGAGATGTCATGGCCACACGCACCACACTTGTGTCCTCCCTCGCTCCCTACATGCAAAGAGGGCTGCTGCTGCTGACTGTGATGCTGCTGTTGTTGTTGTTGCTGTTGTTGCTGGGATTGTTGCTGCTGCTGTTGTTGTTGCAATGCCGTGTCCGGCTGGAGGACGATACCGTAGACGGTGCAGCCCAGTGTGTCCGTCCCTGGTGGGATGGTGTGCACCACTGGAGGCGGGGCAACAGCATGCTGCTGCCACGCCTCTGACATCCGGGCTCGGGTGTACGGATTCAGCTTTGAGCCGTAGTTTAACCTCTTTCCAGGTGAATTCAAGGGGAAGGGATTGTTGGACTGCCCACGATGGGAAAGGTGAGGAGGCAAAGAGGAACTTATTTTGACAGTTCGTGAGAATGACAAATGAAGAAAAAAATTCTATGCAATAATGTTTTCAGAAACACTTTGTGGCTTGATATAACAGCGAACTGACATGGATGTGAGCATCAGCCAAAAGTGCAAAGGAGCTTGACCTTCTTCATCAACTTGGTACAGCCCTATAAGAGAAAAACAAGAAAACTGGATGAAAAACATGCAATAAAACACTCCACACATCTTTAGGGGAATTCACACTGCAGGGCTCCACAACAAGGAAGGCTTGTGAAACAGTTTCGAGCCAGCTGATGGAACAATCAATTGCCTCATCATACAGTTGTTGATCTTGTACATGCCAATTTAATGCCTTGCAAATTTAAACTTTATATTAAAATGAGTATTGTCATTGCATATTCTACTGATTTAAATGTTACCAGTGAAACATCATCTAACCAAGGCATCTTTACACTGCCAAGATAAGGCTGCTTTGTACCCATTTAAAATTCAGTGTAAAGATACATTGGTGCAAAAACAGTCTAAATTAAGCCTGCTCTGACCCACCTTATGCCCTAGTATCAAATTGTACAGTTGCAATTGCTGTTAATGCATTTATGCCACCTCTGAGTAGCATTTAATTAGTCTAAGAAGCACTTTAGAAGCACTTCTGTCACCTTTGAAGTGTAAACTTTAGTTTGAAACAGATATAAAAATGTATTCTTGGAAACATCAGTAAGACGGTTAAAAATTACACAATTATTTTCTTGATGTTGAAAAAACAAATCAGGATTCTATGAAAAATATAAATATATTTTCTGGCATATAGAAAATATAGCTGAAATTAAAATGTGTGTGGGCAGTATAGCGCAAAAAAAAAAAAAAAAAAATCTACTGGTCCGAATGGGACACAATAAAATATATGTATTGTTCAACAATAAAAGCCCTGACATCGACAGTGGCTTGCGTCATTAAAATTTACCATAAGATATCATTTTCAGAGAAAGCTGGCTATTTAAGGCAACATGAGTTTAAAAAGACTGCTGGTGATGCAACAAAGTGGGCATCAATTTTTACAAAAAAACAAACAGCAGCACTCATGTGATTCACTTCATGATATAACTGGTTACAGCTGGAACGCCTACTACATCAGCAAAGTGACTTGAGGATCTTGGCAATTTAACCACTGCTAATGTGAACGGCCTTAATCTTTACTGCAACAGCTGGCTTTGAGTCTTGGCTGAATGATCCGTAAAGAGATCTAGGCTACATCCTTTCCGCCAATGCACATTTCAAATAATATCTTACAAACTTAGAATATATTAAGTGCACACCTGTATTCTACCTGAGCACCTGATCAACTAACAATGAGCAAAGACAGTATCATATGCACCAAATGAAATCTGATCGCAGACCACCTCTCACCAATAATAACAAAGGAGCGAGCATCTGTCTGGTACCCCTCAGGTTTCATTTCGGATAGCGAGATAGACTGACATGCCAACAAATAGCATTTTGGGGCATCACAGAAATGCATAAATGTTGTCCAGGTAGGAAGCTCACTGTGTTTTAGACACAGTCCTATTGTCTCAATCACCACATTATAGGCTGTGAACAAAAGGGGTACCTGTCCCAAATCATGCATGCACGGTTAAGAAAATGTAATAACACAGAACTATATGTAACGAATGAGGCTCGATCGCCGCGTATTTGTTTACATACAACTCGCGAAACACATATTTGTGTATTCATTCCGCTGACAAAATTGTTACGTTAGGTAGCACTAATATTTATGTCCAGCACAGAACCCAACAGATTATAAAACCGGCGGGTTTTCAAGACACCTGGAAGAAAACACAAGCACACAGCTTTGCAAAATGGCTAACAGGCTAACTGTAGCCTAGCAAAACACACACTTCCTTCTACATTTTGTTCAGATATGCATATTACCTTTTTCATAAACGGGGTCCATGCATGTTTATTCTCGGAAATATACGTTTAATAAAAAAACAGCTTATGGTGTTTCTGAAGGCCGTAAATCCTCCGGTCTCGGCTAGGCCGCACCCCCTGGCCAGTGCCTACAAAAACACGAAAACCCTCCCAACTCTCCGGATCTCTCTTGGGTTGCGCCGCAAAAACCCGATAGCAGTCTTTTTGACGTTTGCAGCGCATTTAGGGGAGCCAAAAGGCGAGGATGGTCCGACACATAGTGTGTTTTATTTGGGGCTGGGATCGCTGACCACCGAAACCCCCGACAGCCGCACGGGAACCTGAATAACACATAATTGACATCCTCGCAAAACATACCGGAACTTCATTAATTTTATTAAAAAACGGCATTTAGATGTACATATTCATACTAAAAACCGTCATTTTTACGCATTATATGTGCCTGTCGCTGTTTCAGGGTATAGGGGCAAGTTGTTATTTTATTATAACGCTTTTATGGGAATTATTGTAGCACACGACAGGATAATAGTTCATATGAAGCTTCAATAAGAAAATCAACGTCAACATTTTGTTCGTGTGAACATTAATGTTTATGCTAGGATGCAAGATTATGTATATAGGCTTTATGTCATGCTGATATGTTTTATGAGGCAGAAGGCAAATTAGCCGGGAGGTGACCCCGGAACCATTTGAATTCATCTTTGCTGTAGTGGGACGCTGTGATGAAGCACCTGTTTTCTTGTGATGGGAGGTCCGAATCTTTATCAGAATCGGTTCTTTCGAATGTTTAGTTTCAAAGAACCGGATTAAAACGTACCTACGCGCTCATCCATGCTTTGAGTAAAAATGTAATCCTAAATAAAACGGATGTCTCGACTCACAATAAATAAATAAAACTATTTTTATAAACCTAACATGTGTCGTTCGTGTGATTGCATAATACAATCAAGTAGCTCAGAACCGCACGGACCGCTTCGATCAGATTTGTGAATGAATCATTCTGACCAGTGCTGTGAACCGGTTCAACTGATTCATTGTAAATGATCCGACTCATAAGAATGATTCGTTAACGAATTCTGTGGTTTGTTGTAGCGGGGCGCTGTGAAGAAACAGCAACATTTTTTATTTTTATTTTTAACGGAAGCACTTTGCACGTCACAATAAGCATCTCATCACGTATCTGATGGTGTTTTTCTAGAAAAAGTTGAATACTCCGGTGCAGCTTTTTAAATAGATTTTTCTTTTAGCATGATTGTCAATTACAGCAGCAGTAGCAGTTCTGAAGAGGAACCTGATGATTCCTCACCTTTAAGGAAAAGAGGAAAACTTGACACTGAAACCAGGTTTGGTGCGTTTGATCTTATGTTCCTTGATTTAGTTTTATTTTGATTTGCATCTCCAGAGCTCTAAGTTCCTCTTTTACCTCAATAGCACCAGTGAACCTTTGGATCATGGATCTGTTAAAAGGAAAGCTAGCAAATCAGGCCACTTGACACCTCGCCTGCCTCTTCCTGACAGCGTGAAGGAGATGTTCAGAGAATCTGAAGAACAGTGGATCGATAAAAGTGAAGAGCATGAAGGGCGTCAGCGGTCCTTCCAGCATGAGCGGGGCAACTGGGCTACATATGTGTTCTGTCCTTGTAAGCATTTTCCTCGGTGTATTATTGAGGTAGACACTGTAATTTTTCTCTGAATGACCTTGAACCCTTTTTTAGATGATCCCGAGGAGGCCTTTCTAGAGCTACTCAATGAAATGATGGTGGTTGCATCTGCTCAGAGCATACCTCTGACCTTGGCTGAAGAGTTTCACCTCAGTCTCTCAAAAACTGTGGTTCTGCGGCATCACTGGATCCAACCATTCATCCAGTCCATTCGGACCAGTCTGACACAGTTCCAGAAGTCAGTGTTTACTCTGAGTTATCATCATTCTGAACACCGTTTATAACCCCAGGAAGAGGGACGCATCACACAAGTACCTTAGAAGCATTGGTTTTTACCAAGAGAACCAGGATTGTGTTTATCCAGGGTTTAGAATGGCTCATGGTTAACTATTTTAAGTGTGAAAAGCCCTACTTTTTCATTATGCCTTATGTTAGTTGCTGGATTTCTAAGTCAGATTGTTTTCTCAGGTTTTTCTGCTTGGCCGATAAACTGGGGGTTTATTCTAATGCTGAAAAGACTAGGTATGTCATTACTCTAACTGTTAATGACCCAACTAGGATGTGTATTATTATTATTTCTTCATTAGACTGTTTTAATGGCATCAAGTTGTTCATGCAGGACCTTTCTTGGTATGGAAATCTCCACTGGAAAAACTCAGTTGCTTGAGCTTATCAAAATAGTGGATGAAACCATGAAAGAATTCAACCTTAGCACCTTTTATAAGGTAAACCCTGGCATTGAAATCATATTTGCGGTTCAAATACAATCAAATTTAGATATTTAACACTCTTCTTTATTTTAGGATCCTTCTTTCCACATAAGCCTTGCTTGGTGTGTGGGCGACCATACGGAAAGAATGAAAAAAACATGTTTATCACAAATGCAGGTAGGAACCCAAACACAGATCTCCACCACAAATTAAACAAGGATGAGTATTGATTAAAGGCAAAGGTTGTGTATTTGGGCTGTTGCCATCTGAACTATAATAACCTGTGTTTTTTGGCGTAGAGTCTCGTTGATGTTCATGAAGATGGGCCATTTTACATACAGCTCAACTGCACGGAGCTTCGCTGCAAATCGGGAAATAAAGTCTTTCTTTTCCCCCTCCAGTGATCTTGAATTGCTAACATGTATTGCTGTCAACATTTGTGTTTTAAGACTTTTCATATTTAAGCAGAATATAATAAAGATTTGTACCAAAAACTGATGCATAAAGATCTCTTTGTTACATTTGAATATTTTGGTAAAGAGCACTTTATTGTACATAATTGCAACATGGTGATTCACTAACTCACGACAAACAGCCAGACCCTGCCTTTGCATTCCACTGAAAAGTGCATTGGATTTTTACCAGCAAGCCATTTTACGAGCAACACACCACATCCTGAAACTGAAAGACCTGGTTTCACTTTCCACAGTTGTACCTTAAAAAATAGTCTTTGTTTTAATAACAGAACTTAATCTTATAACTACAATTTTAAAGGCAACAACTAACTTGCTTCACAAATCATTATATTCAAGAGGTCAGTACATGTATAAAAAGAAAAAAAAAAACTGAGCAGAGTTTGTACACGTGTAACACAGGTTAACCCATCGTGGGTCGTGGCACAATTGTAGTCACAGGTTAAGCCAACAAATTGAGCAACAATGAGATATCCAGCAGTCATATTGCACTACATTTGAGATCTCTTGATTAAAAAAAAACAAACATAAATCAATACTGGTCACAGACAGTCTGATAAATAACCACTTACTTGTTCGACAGAAATACTGCAACGTCAGTACAATTTGGATAGAAAATGCATTTAAAAAAGCACTTTGATTAGATAAAATCAGTAGATTTTAAGAAGTAGGAGGTTAGAGGTTAAAAACGGACAGTATTTAAAAATTTAATTGACCAGGTTTAACGGCAGGCAATTGCTATTTCACACGAATCAACTGTAATTGTTGCATTAAAATCTCTATAATATTAATTTGTTCGATTTGAATTAAGCAGTAAAAAAAAATACAACAATTTCTATAAATGTTGATTGTGCCCAACAACAGATGACTATTTCACACTAATCTCCTGATAAACCTGAAATCCACAATAAGGGAACTTTGAAAACAAATTTATATAATGTACATCCTCTAGAAGCGACCCATCCCACCCAAAAAGCAGAACCAAGTCCTGCCCCTTTGGCAAACCAGAATCTTCAGTTCAAAGTTAAACAGGGAAATGTGATGCCATCACGGTGAGAACAGCACCGTCTTGATGTAGTTAACCGTGGTTATATTCAACAGCATGGCAACATGCTCGTTCCCAGGCAGCTCGAACAGGTTAACAGGCTGCTTCTGTTGGCCGATCCAGCGTTTGCATTGTGTCGCACTCAGCAGGTTGACCGTTCCGTCTCCATCCCCGTTGATGACGGTGGGATCTGTGTCTGGGAAGTTTGTGTAATTGTATCCCTGAGGTGTGGGGATTCCGCTGCCATAAAGGCAGTGGACAGGAACGCCCGGAGGCTGAAGTGCACTGACCAGCGGTTCTGTGTCCTGCCTCATGGCCCAGCCGTCCTCATAGTTGATATCTTTGAAGAAGCGCTGATAGTCTTGGACGGTGTAGCTGGTGTTGGGGGTAGAAACCAGGACCATGTTTTTGGGCCAGGTGTGGGCGTAGGGTAAGAGCCAGACGGTGGAGACGGCCGTTCGCTGCTGGGTGCGGATTTTTAGAGGACTGATGAGAGGAATGCGGTTGTTGTCGCCTGTGATGGAACCAAAACCATCAAAAGGTCAAATCAGTGATCGAAAATGGGTTTTAAAACACAAGTGCCAAGTCTTTAGGGGTTGTTCACACAGGACTCGTTTCTGCATTTCAATGCATGTTTTTTTATTGTTTTTCCATGTAAATATAAATATTGGCAATAAAGCTCTTTCTGACTTCTGATATGTGCTAGAGAGGCATGTTTGACTGCAAAAACACGTTGTGTTGTGTTTATGTATTTGTATTCCATTTATGGTTTATTTCATATGGTTTTGAAAAATATTTTATAATATTTTAATAATTTGTATATAATTGTCAAGGTTTTTTTATTCTAAAAATGAAAGTACAATTTAATATACACTAAAAAAAAAAATTATTTTAAATAAAACAGATTAATGAATTATGTTTAACAAGAAAATGCTATTTCAGATTTTCAAGTGCAAAATTTCAAGTTTAATTTAATGTGTAACTTGCCATTTCTTTATAATTGCTTGTAAAATTTACCAGAAATTCTTTTTCACTTTGTATTTTTCAAAATAAAATGTTTTTACAAATATCATTAACTATACTGTATTAAGTAAAGCACTATATGAATAAATGTGACTTGTTTAAATTACTACATTTGAGTTTGCAAACCTCATGACAAAAAAGCTTTAAAAATATTAATATAAATAAGCAGTTTTGTTAAATAAATAATTAAATTATAATATTATTTAATCGTTTTTTATTCTAGAATATTAAATAATCATGTTTTCCCAGAAATAATAACACAAGATTATGCCAAAGTACTCGAGGTATCCTTTTTAAAAAAAAATATTTTTTTTCTTCATTATGATATGAGGACAGTTGTATCAATGTGACAGTTTTGACTTTATGCCCTTAAAAGTATCAAAAATAATTTGAACTGCTTCACTGTGACAGTTCTGACTTTATGCCAACAAAAAAAATATCAGTTATGTTATTTATAAATTAAACCAAGTTAATTATAACTCAGAAATTAAAGGTGTATTCAAGCGGCTGTATATGTGAATGAATTTATAATTAATTTTCATATAATTTAATACAACAAAAAGCCACCTCATTGACCTACAAATTAATTTCCAAAAAAGCTCCTTCCACAACAAATTTGGCCCATACCTGTTGCCATAACTCTCAGAGTTTTGCCCACTCCGGCCCATGGAGGCCCTAAAGACACATATGCCTTGATGTACCGGTCCTTCCAAGCCTGTGGCTGGTGATTAAGAAAATAGAGCGTGTACATATTGCCCATACTGTGCGCGATGAGAACCACAGGACCACCAGCTTTATTTGCCATCTCCTCAATCATCTGCTGCAGCTGCAAGAAGTACTCCTTATTCTCATCTACAGATCCAGATCAGGAGAAAACACAAGTAATTAGACATAATCAACATGTTCCCCAGAACTTAGTTTTTTTTGTGCACATACAGATCATGAAGATACTCACTTGGGGCTTTACGCCAGTCATAGGGGGCACCTCGAACATCATCGTCTCTGGTATAACCCCATTCAACCAATGCTTGTACTATAGTGAAGAAGTACATGCCTGAAACAGACAAAGCTCTCGTCAAACAACCGTTACCAATCAACATACTAACATAATGAAATAAACACCTAATTTGCACTCACCCACACTCCGTTTGCTAGGATCCAGATATTCCAAACTATATGTCTGTCCAAAACCAGGCACTCTGACATTCACCCCCGGAGGAGATTCAGTGAGGTGGGTTGAGTGATTGTACAGTAGCCTGCAAACAAAATATATGCTAATTACATAT
Organism: Barbus barbus; assembly: GCF_936440315.1. Lineage (NCBI taxonomy): Eukaryota > Metazoa > Chordata > Actinopteri > Cypriniformes > Cyprinidae > Barbus > Barbus barbus. The sequence goes on along the minus strand of NC_136728.1, from coordinate 14,247,940 downwards.
TTGCATATTCAAAGAAAGGTATAAAAAAAAAGTCACAAGGAGAAAGAGTCAACTTCCAATCTCAAAAAATGCACAGCATGTCTATGTTTTTACATTCAATTAAAAAATGCATTAGTGCCAGCCAACTTTTTCCAATGCCGTTGGTTCCAGAAGTATTTTTTTATAAATTTTTCCCATAGAGATTTCTAAAAAGTATTAATTAAAGCGTTATAACAATCCATTAACCAAGCCAACCAGCTACTACTGTAGGTGAATCACAACATTACAAACTTTAATTTGAAACAAAAATCATATTTGAAAAAAGACAAAGGTATAAGACGGTGTACTTACTGTGAGAAAAACTACAATCCCATGAAGCATTGTGAATGACAATTCAATTTAAATGATGGGATAAATATAAAATAAAGTTGTTAATTATATCTATAGAAACAATATATTTAAATTTATTGAGCACAGGTTTGGCCGGATTTGTTCACTGCAACCATAATTGGATTAAATTTTCTGCTTAGCATCATGGGTAATGTATTTTTTTTCAACAAATTTGGCTGTTAAACAATTATTTTGAAAATAGGTTAACAATGTGAATAGGCGCTTCAACAATACCACTGATTTAACAACCAAGAAGGAAGCTTATTTTTGAAAAATGGTATGGCTATCAATTTCCACATCACGTGAGCAACTTCCGATTCCTGATGCCCTTTTGCCCTTTACCTCATGTTATCAATCCAGCAGTCAATGGCCACCGGCACCAGCAGCTCCAGGTTGAGCCATAATGTGAAGTAGTCCTCTGTCTTCTTGTAGCAGATGTAGTGCACTACACTAGGTTTGTCAAGTTTAGCTTCAAGCTGATTCCCAAGATCTCCTGGAACTATAGAGAAAAGTAATTAGGCTAGCTAAACAATCACAAAATCACTATAAATAAAAAATACAAGAGAGCTTACTCAAATATTAAGGAGTTTACACAGGAAGCTCAATAAGAAACACTTAAACTACTATAGATATGATCAAGGAACCACTGATTAAAAAGAATTAACACCCCCCCAATATACTTCCTGCAATGTTTGCATGTCTTTATCATTGGTCACCACATCCAGAATTCATTTTTCACATATTTAACAAGACTAAAAAGAAGAATTTTTGCTCCTGCTATCAGGGGTCATGTAAATATTGGCTAATCAAATATTGTTCTTAAGATACTGTTATAGATATTTTTGTAGAAATAGTGTACTTAAGCCATGGTTTTATTGCGGTATAATGATATAGTGTAAATTTAGACACAAAGACAAATCTTTTTACACAAAAAGTATCTGATGGAAAATCCAGTCTAGTTTTGTTTTGTAACATGTTGAGGTGATTTCCAGCTAGTAGACAAGACTTTAAGGTGGTCTTGGCTACATAAAAGTGGTATGGCCAGCTGTTCTACCAGCTTATATCAGCTAATGACCAGGCAGAAACCAGGAACCAGTGGGCCATATAAGATCAAGGAGGCCAAAATGGTTTATGGAACACATTATCAGATAAAAAAAAAAAAAACATCTCGGATCAGATAAAAACTTGCCATTATGTTCCAAAACATAGATACTATTTTTAGATGGATTCTCCATCAACAGACAATGGTGCATGGAAAGTATGATAATAGTTAGCACATTGTACCATGGTACTTACAAGGTACTCTAAGATATTTCAAAGTATATTAGACTTTTAAGGTTCATATAGCTGACTAACTACCTAACTAAATAAATAAAATACAAAAATATGTATTAGGTTATGTCAAAAACATGGAACTTCTATACAATACTTCTAGAAAGTTTGAAAAAACAGCGTATGTAATTCTTAATTTATAAAATGTAGTCATAATTTGCCTGTGTGGTATTAAAAAGCAACACAAATTATTTTATTTTGATGTTTTATATGGCCGGTTGCGAAATCGTTTGATTTTTTTTTCCTCAAGTCATATGACCGCGTCATATGAGAAACCACCAAAGCGAAAATAAACATTTAGCCAGAAGAAAACGCCAGAAACTAACCGATAGGCTATAATACGATGGATTTGCTATGTTTTCTCTCTGACTGCGTTTCCTCGGTAAATTCCAGAGAATAATTACGTCGCTTTAACGCTCGCAGCTGCTTAGTCACATGTATTAAACTGTTGATGAAACACCGACACCCTTCAAGAAGTGTTAAACCACCACAGACAAGATCTGCTTATAAACGCATTTAGATATTAAACAACCCATATAATACTATAAAATGCATGGATATGAGATTAAAACGGACTGCTGTAACTTACATCATACATGTGTATGCAACAGTGGTTTTATCTCAAAACCTATCTATCTAAACAACATTTTGAACATCATAGCTTTTAAGCATCTGAACTACTGACTTGCCTACCTGGATAACGATAGTGTTGTCTAGTTAGGCAGCTCATTAGGTTTAGAGACCCAGCCCGTGTGACAGTTCATCACGAGACAAGTAAACAACTGAGTTGTGTCAAGTACAGAAATGCAACAGGACATTGCGCTGTAATAAACCAACTTACTGAGAACCACAGGCGGTCGATCCGAGCACACTTTCCCCGAGGAGCATTTCAAACTTATGCTGTCGGTAAATGACACCGACAACAACAAACACAGCTGGAGCGACGCAAGGATCAAGCGATGGCAGGAAAGCATCTCTTTCAGTGGCTCACACCTCTGCTGGCTTACTGGATCAACCGTGCATTCGCCTTTATCTGTCCATCACGAGGTCTGAGAGTGATCTGAGAATGGGTCTGCGGAACAGTGACAGCTGGATGAACATAGACAATGTGGAGATCATGCAATAGGTGTTTTTAAAGCAGCTAGACGCGAATAAACAATGGCAGAACGCATCGAGTCGGTGGGTGGAGCTTTGAGAGGCAAAAAATGCTGCAAGAATTTATGTAACAGCGCATGTGTTATCTGTATAGTCATGCATACCTCAGATGTAAATTTCGAAATAATTGTGTGATTTAAGATGCTAATTAAAGACTACAACTACTACAAGAATTGACTGTCGTTTGTTTCAGAATAACAGGTGAAAACCTATTCAAATAGTAGACCTTATAATTTATTAATCAGAAAACTCATAGCAAATTAGCCTGAATGACACTATTTAATTTGATTAAATATCAGATCATCGGAATAATAAAAAATGTGTTAAATGTTTGTATTAAATACTAATTGAAATCGCTTTCTCAATTAATTTTAATAAAAAGTATTTTATTTAAAAACAGGCAATGCTAAATTATTATTGAATGATCTTTTTTTATTGTCAGTTTTCATTTTACTTTTATGTTGTTATGTGCTTTTTAAAAAATTTTTGTATTTATTTATTTATTTGTATTTAAGTTTTAGTATTAGTGATTTTAGCACTTCAACTAAAAATGTCCAATAGTTATATAAGTATAAAATTATATAAGCATTTTATTCACTCACTAAGTTTATATAGGCTACTACAATAGCTAAAAACAAAATGAACTACAAATTAATAAAAACTTTATACGCGTTTAAAAATCAAAAACAAAATAAAATAGCAAAAACAACACAATTACTAATACTTTAAATAAAAGTAAAAAATTTAATATTATAATACTAAAATAACACAGCTACTAACAGAAGTAGGACACGTTATATATTTTCTTTTTATGAGAATGTGTGTTCTTATTGTTTTATTGTGTAGCAAGCATAAAAGCAATAAAAACGTATAATCCAAAAGCAGTCAAATTGGTGTTATATTGTGAATGTAGTCACGGGTTAAGGGGATGACCATTGTATATTGTCATATTGCACATGCAGGTTGCTTGTTTTACTCTCTATGAGGATGATGTCCAAAGATCATAGAGGTTTAAGGAAGAAAAAAATGCCAAACTTATTATTACTGATTAAAAGAATTACTATCAAAATATCTATATTTCAAGAGAAACAATCAATTATTTTTTCCAACAACAATCAAGGAAAGATTCCCTGGCAAAACGACTGCCTGCTTCTGCGTGAACTCTGAACATTTGTCTAACGCATTTGAATTTGTTTGCAAAAAGCTGATGTGTATCAGACTTAGAACTCATAAACTGGTTCAAAGATTACAGAGTTCAGCAAATATTATCTGTACTGTGTACAGGCGTATGAAAAACATGGACACATACATGCACCACTAATATGGATAAACATATTTATTTTAAGCATTCGTTAAACTAGTAGTTTAACAATGTCACAGCCTAAAAAAACATATGATCCTTTACATATATATGAAATGGGATTAACATGGTAGCATAGACAGTTTAAGTTTTGCTATGTTATACAAAAAAGAAACATCTAGTACATTTCACACTTTAAGAGCTACTATGGTGGCTATAATATTTAATGTACAGATTAAATACATTTGATAAATTCTGTATAATACACTGTAGCAAACGAATATATCATGTCTATTAATATAAACCAATACAAAGAGATGGCTTTTGTGCATGAGATCAGGACACTCCTAATGCAGCTGGAAAAATCTCTTCAGAGCTGTCGTCTGTTTTCTCATGGTACTTTCCCTCCAAAATTCTCTGGATTGCTGTGAGAGCCTTGTGACTGAAGACCATGTCCAAATGAGCCATGCCTCTGAACTCTGTCACGTGCACGGCCTGTTCCTGTTTCCCTATCCAGCGCTTACAGAGACTCATGCTGCAGCTGCCTACTGTGTCATCTCCGTCATCGTAAATAATATCTATGGGGTCGGCGTTTGGAAACTGTTCATCGTACACGTACGTGACGGGTGTAGGGAGGCCCACCCCATAGAGGCAGTAGACCTCGACGCCAGGTGGAGGCAGACCGGCGGTGAGGTTTTTGGTGTCCTCCCACATGTACCAGCCATCCTCAAAGTTGATGTCTTTGAAGAACTGTTGATAGTCCTGGTTGGTGTAGTTGAAAAAGGGGGTGGAGATGAATGTGTGGTCTTTGGGCCAAGCCTCTTCAGAAGGGATCATCCACGGATTTGTGGTGGTCATCCGTTGCTCTTCACGGATTTTTATATTAGACACAAAGGGTATGCCATCATTTTCACCTAAAAAGGGATAAAATAAAGACTAAAACTAAAACTTAAATGTTGAATACGTGCTAAAAAAATAGGTCATCCAAAATTTAAATTATATGAATTATTTATATTATATTATTATTATATATATTTAATTATATTAAAATAATCAGTATTTTATATTCTATGTCTGCATGTATATATATATAGTTTTATTTCAGTTATATTGAGAAGTCAACATTTATCATTTTCATTTAAAGTTGAAGCACCAAAATAATTGAAACTAAATCAACTAAAACGTAATAAAAACTATACAGACATATATTAAAAAAAAAACTTTACAAAAAAATTACTAAAACTTCAAATAAAATGGAATTTACAACAGCAAAAAATGTAATATAATTCAGAATATTTCCGAGAAGTTTTGTAAAATTTCCATGATTTATTTATTTTTATTGTTTTTAGAACTTTTAGAAAATGGAAAGTTTCTGGAAATGTTCTCCCTCTTTGTAACCCTATCAATGATACTAAAATAACATTGCTACTAATGGATTAATGGCACTTACTGAATTTGCATAATAATATAATATGTAATATTTTAAGTGAATGCTGTTCTTTTGAACATCTTTTGAAAATCCTTAATTACAAAAAAAACATTTTCCACAGTTTTTAACTGTTTTCAATATTGATATAAAAAAAATTTGAAGCAGCAAATCAGCATATTAAAATGATTTCAGAAGGATCATGAGGCACTGAAGATTGGAGTAATGATGCTGAAAATTCAGCTTTAACATCACATCACAAAATATATTAAAATAGAAAACATTTTTAAATTTTAACTAGTTCATAATATTACTGTTTTACTGTATTTTTCATAAAAAAATGTATAGCTGACAGCATTTATGGATGTTTTCTTTACTGTACCTGATGCTAAGACTCTGAGGGACTTCACAGCACCACCCCAAGGTGCTCCCACAGAGATGAAGCCCTTAATGTAGTGGTCTTTCCAGTGCTGAGTCTGCTGGTTGAGGAAATACAGGATGTAGTTGTTGCCCATGCTGTGGCCCAGAAGGTAGACTGGTTGCTTGTACTCGTCATGCATCTCCTCCACCAGGTTCTTCAAATGTGAAAAATACTCCTCCTGCTCATCTATACGGTACCAAACAGAAACACTCACATGAACTATTTCATTTTATTGCGTGTATGTGTGTGTATATATATATATATATATAGGGGTGGTGGTGCTAATATATATATATATATATATATATATATATATATATATATATATATATATATATAAATAAATAATCTATTTTTTTAATTATACATACTTATTTTTTCTAACTTGCAAATGTTTGTGCTTGACTGCACTGTCTGTTGGGTGGGTTTAAATGTTGGCAATTTTGAATTGCCTCTGTACATTATATAAATGTATATGAAAACACAATAAATATGTAGAGTAATATGCAGAGTTAATTATGTAGAGTAGGACCATACAACTCCAGTCCAGGAGGGTCACTGTCTTGCACAGTTTGGCTCCAACCCTAATCAAACACTTCAGCCTGTCATTTTCATGTAATCCTGAAGACCTTGGTTCTCATGGTTATGCATATTTGATTTGAGTTGGAGTTGAACTCTGTCGACTGTTGAGTAATCCTGATGTAGTGAGTACAGTCAACTATTTGTTTCTGCGCTATGGCTAAATGTTTGTTGTTGCCTGTCACTGTGATTTCACTTACTTGGAGCGATTCTCCAGTCATACGGAGCACCACGTACAGTCTCATTTCGCACATATCCAATGCTGACCAAATGCTGAACCATGGTATGCAAGTAACCTACAAAATTTTTTACATCATCAGTATAAAAAATATAAGATATTGAAGTTCATTGAGATGTTACTGTATACTCACCTGTCAGTTTGTTTAAGTCAAGAAACTCTATAGGGTGCGTCTGTCCAAATCCAGGGACCCTGACTTCCACCCCGGGAGCATTAGACGTCTTCCGAGTTGTCCTGTTGTACACAATTCTACACAAAAGCAACAAATGTTACAATCGGGTCAATGAAAAACAAGAAAATGTATTCTGTCAAGGTTACAAAAGCAGGGTGGCTTTTGTTCAAATATATCAGAGCTTCTGATAACCCGATTCAACATTAACCTAACAGTAGAGAGCTACTAAATATTGATTATGATACACTGGCCTGTCTTATGACATCAGTCTCTGAGAACCCTCCAAAAACAATACACAAAAGGTCAATGACCTGAAATACAGAACTGAGGATGATTAGGAAACAACAGTCAATAAATCAGAGGTACCTAGAACGGGTTGCTCTGTGAATTTGCGCACATGAGACAAAACAAGTTTAAAAATTGAGTAATACTACATTGCAAGCATAAAAGTAGTGATATATAAGCACACACACACACACACACACACACACACACACACACACACACTACCGATCAAGTCTTTTTGTTTTAAAAGAAATTAATACTTTTATTCAGCAAGGCTGCATTAAAGTTTTAGTGACAGTAAAGTGGCCTAATTTATAATGTTACAAAGTGAGTTTACCTAATATTATCAATCCAGCAGTCAACTCCAATGGGCATAAACATGTTTAGGTCAATCCACAGAGGGAACCAGTCCTCAGTTTTCTTGTAACACATCCAGTGTACCAGTGTGGGCTTGTCTATTTTGGCCTCAAGGCGATTACCCAGATTTCCAGGTACTGTAGGAGTCAAAAATTTTTAATTCGAAGACTAACTTTACCAGATACATATTTTGTTGTCAACAGTAGACCTTGCAACAATCTGTACACATAATATGGATTTAAACTGGTCTAAAAGTGCATGACATCTTGTATAGCCTGCCTTATGTAATATTTTATGTTTTTCTACTAAATTAATAAACACATTAAACAAACTCTCAACTTAAATATCCATGCTAAGAACGTAAGATTGCTTACCTATGATAAGAGGAGGAGTGCTGTTATTTATGACGCGAGGTTTGGCCGTCGGAGGGAAGATAACGTTAAATAACCAGAATCCAGAGGTCTGGTGCAGTGCAATCAGAAGAAATGCAATGCATTTGAAGGACCGCGAATGTCCCATTGTGTTTGTGTCTGTGTTGGATGTCTGCCTCTGGTTCCAGCGGCTTTAGTTCGTATCTATTAAAGCGTTCGTCTTCGTTCAATGAGGCGTCGCGGGGGGGCGGTGAGTGTATCAGAACGGGAGGTCACTGGACCGTAAACACTGTGAGAGCTCCTACTGTTTGTGGTGATTACATTATAACGATATATTTCAATGACAATAGGTCATGCATGAAATGAACTTGGGTCGATCAAAGGCACAATAAAAATCATGAATCGTGTTGAAAAGATAAGCACGTGTTATTTCAGTCAAAATGTGTAAATGTTTTATTTATTTTTTTTTTTTTTTTTCATTATATGTAAAAAAAAATAAAAAATAAATTTGGCTAACCTTCTGGCGAACAAACGTTCTTCCAGTTTGGTTTTTAATAATAATGTAAAAAAAAAAAAAAAAAAAAAAACACCGCTAACACATTCAGGGAACGTTTTTCTGGAACGTTTTAGATGGAACGTTTTTTAATGACACTAAGGTTACTTGGTTCAGGACGTTCAGAGAACATTCAAAAGTAGCATTCATGTTTGCAAAATTATAAAACGGAATGTTTTATGACCGTTTATATATAAAACAAGAAAAACGATTTAAACCTTTTAAAAAACGGTCTATGAAGGTTTAGAGAGTTTTCATAACTCACAGGGAAGGTTAGCAAAACGTTCTTAGAAATTGTTTTGTTAGCTACAATCTGGCAGTACATTAAACACAGAATACTACAAATACAACAAAAAGAAAAAAATTTGAAAGTGAAAAGGTAGAATTAAATAATTAAATTTTGCTGCAGGATCTTTAGTAGTATAAGTATAAACTTTAGTAAGTTAAATAAATAATGTTTTGATATGTTTTAAAGATTTACAATAATTTTATAATCTTAGTACTTTTATAATTCTTACTTACAAATATAACATTTTAATTAAAATGATAAAAATAAAAAAAGTTATTTTAAAGAAAACGAGAACATTGTCGACTCCAATGTTACGTCAGCGATCCCTCGCCATGGAAACCAAATTGCGGTACATAAACAAGTACCGGGGTTCTCTTACTGCTAATGGTTATTATGAACTTCGCTTAAATTTTAGGACAACCGGAGAAGAGATTCACTTTATTAAACTGTAAGTTCTCATATGCACTGATATGTTCCTTAACGCAAAAATAAAAACCATATATGTCGCTTTAACCATCTGTCAGATACCTTCGTGTTGCTGTATGTCGTTTAAACATTTTCCTCAGTATGTGCATGGCTTGTTTTAGATGGAAGTGTTGGCGGAGGTGGACTGTGAAGAGGACGTTACTATAACAGATGAAGAGAGAGCGGAGGATCTGGAGATCAGCCTGTCTAACATACGAATAACCCCTACAGTCACACACATGTGAGGTTACTAAAGTTCATCAACATGTGGTAAACTCATGTGTTCATGAACGCGCATGTTAAAGCAATGTTCAGCATTTCTCCATAGGAGCTCCTCTCACGTGCACACGCTGGATGTTTACAGTGGTCTTAAGCATTATCCACAAACACGGGTGGTATATCAGGTCATGCACTATTAGAGTAGCAGACTAAGGTCGCCAAACACCTTAAACTCTTTACTTTAACAAAACTACAGGGTAAATTAGTGCATGGAGATGGGAGTTTAATTATATAGTGTGCTATATTGTAACTCAAGAATGAATCTCATGAAGCCTGTCAATAACACATCCAGGTCAGGGTTATTATAGTTTACTAAATGAATAAAAACTACATAAATACTAATAAAAATGACAAAATTACACAGCAACACAACATACCTTTTAATAAATTAAAATAAAACAATTATAATATAAAAAAAACAATCAGCAATGTGAGTCATCCTGTCGGCACTTCTTTACAATTACTATTATTATTTAAAATATTAAATATTATTTATTAAAATCATGATGTAATATATTTTTATTGCATTATGATAATGGCACTTTTTCATATGAAGTTACGAATTACAAATATCACGAAAATTACAGCAATACAAATCTTAATGCTCCTAAACTAATTCATTATTTAATATTTAATGTAATGTTTGAATACATTTGAAGTTATACATTCTTAAAGCAAGTAATGCAAGTAAATGTCAGAATTATTGTTCATTAAACATTAAAACACAAGTTTTGGAAACAAAACAATTTATAAAAATTTCCTGTAGCTCAAATAGTAGAGCATGGCGCTAGCAATGCCAAGGTCATGGGTTCGATTCCCAGGGAAAGCAAGAGCTGATAAAGATGTAAAAACTGTAACTTGAATGCTTTGGATAAAAGCGTCTGCTAAATGCATAAATGTAAATATACTTCTGAAATGTTTTAAGAAAATCATGTATAAACATTATAAGTTATAATGAGACTTTTCCATAAACATATTACAAAAATAACATTATATCAAATAATGTTGCAATGCAAATTATTTTATATTTAAAGTATTATTTGAATGTATACAGGTAATGCAAATAATTTTAAGTTAAAATGTTCTTTAAACATTAAAACATGGGTCCCAAGACCACACATACAACAAAACAACTGATTAAAATAAATAAACAATTCATCTACTTTCTGTTTGCTGGTCTTTATTCTTTATTTCTTCAGTGCAAAGCCAAGACCTCAAGTGGCCCTTTCCAAATGTCCATCCTCATACAAGGAGAACTCCTCCCAGGAGAAGCTCATGCTAGCGATGGCAGAAAACTTCCGTCAGCAATATGCGCTTTTGTACCCGGATCACAAAGCTCTTCTCCTGTGCCCTGTGAATGAGTGTGGCGTTCAGGTGCATACAGCAAATACGCTTTCCAGACATGGCAACATTACCACAAATGCCCTTAATACTCAATTTTGTCCATTACATTTTCTTATTCCAATGTATAATCAACAGAAATTTGTAAGCACCACTTTGCGAAGCACCTTGCTGCCGTATCCTGAGCTGTACGAGTGGGAGGGATGTGCCAGTTTTGTGGCTGATTATCTCTCGTTGGAGCTTCTGGATCCACCGTTTGAACTTGTGAGAGAATCAGACTTGACTTATGATGGTTGTTTTTGCATCTTGGACTCAAAAACATGTTTTTATTTCATTTCTGTTCTTTCTAGCCCAAGCAACTGTCATCTCCCACCTGGGTTCTGCAGACTCAGAGAGGAACGTGTTTTGATTTCTCCATCGTGCTGTGTAGCCTGTTGTTGGGCGCGGGATACAACGCTTACTGCGTCAGTGGCTACGCTACAAAAGAGATCTGTCTTCTTGATCAGTCACGACAAGAGTGTCCCCTACTGCAGCCTCAAATACAAGTAAGCACAACTTACGCACATTTGATTTAAATTATAGAGGTTAAATAATAAAATATAAGTTTAACATTCTTTTATAGTATGTAAATTTATACAGATTAACAAGGGTCTTCAATGGTTTTCATGTCATGAATCCTATGTTGTATTATTTTGTTTTTATTGTTGATATTGTATTTTCACATTTTATGTATTTTCGCAAAATTTAGTTTGAGATCAATTTATAATTGGCATTCTCCCTAAAGTATTTCCACAAAAACCCTAGAGGTTGTGTAGCATCTGTTGAAGAACACAGCTTTAACACAAATTTCCTTGAGTGGTTGAAATCAGTCTAAACTGGATTCATTACTCATATTATGATTTTTGCATGACCTGTTTAGGATAAAACAGAGGAACCGAAGAAGCCAATAAAGAAATACTCTGTAAAACCCCCACGTGACTTGCACAGCAACTTTGAAAGGCGTCAAGAGGAGAAACAGCAAGCAGAAGCTGAAGCAGCCGCACTGAAGAAACAACTGGACGCAGAGAGACTTCAGAAGGTTGGGCAAAGAATGTTTCAATGAAATTCCGTTTGATTTTTGACTTGCATTTTCACCAGTTCCTCTTAAACAGGAGCGAGAACGTCCACCACCTGACCCTCTTCGGGGCTTGAGAGTTCACTGCTGGGTTCTGGTGCTCTCAGGAAACCGGGAGGTACCGGAGAACTTCTTCATTGACCCTCTGACAGGCAAGAGCTACTCCACCACCAATGAGAACTTCCTGGGCATAGAGAGCGTCTGGAACCATCGAAACTACTGGGTCAACAAGCAAGATTGCACTTTCGGGTGTAATGTCAGTATATCATAATGTGGATGCGTTTTAATATTTTCAGTGAAGATGAGCATTGGAAAGTTCACCGGGTCTTTGTGTGTCTGCAGGAGATGACCTTTGACCTGGGCGATCTGTCAAAGTGGGAGTATGTGCTATGTGGCCAATCTCTGTCAATCATTTCAGACCCAAAGACAATTGAAGAGCCAGAAGACGAGGAGGAAGTACAGAATGTTTCTAATTTTCCATGTAGTTTTAATGGCATTATTGATTTAACTGTTGAAGGGCCCATTCCACACTGAACCTGATATTTATATCTATACTTATGCTCAGTATCTATTACCTTAGATTTAACTACCCGTTTTGTTTCTGAAGGAGGAAATGGATGAGCTAAAAGTGTTTGAGATGCCTCCATCTTGGGTGACTAAAATAGACATCTCACCGGCAGGTCAAGTCCTCACTCTCACATATAGCTTTTCATCCATTATCTACTAGCTCTTGAGGTTAAATAATCATACATGTTATTTTTATCTTAATAGATATGGAAATGCGTTATCCAGGGTGTATGAATGTTATTCAGTACAGGAAAGCCAAGCTGGAGAAGTTTGCCCCTTATCTTCTGAAAGATGGTCTGGTGACCAAACTCACCACTTATAAAGACCTCGATTGTAAGATCTTTGCAGATGTTTCTGTTTTTAGTTCCAACATACCTTGTCACCATGTTGATCATGTACATTTATATCAACCAAACAAAAAAGGTGTGTGTGTGTGTATATATATATATATATATATATATATATATATATACACAGTGCCCTCCAAAAGTATTGGAACAGTAAAGACAAAATTGCTCTGTTGGCTGTGGAGTCAAGACATTTACAAATATGATTAAAAGATGAATATGAGACAAAACTACATAATGTCACATTTTATTATGTGGGTGATTCAACACATAGATGCTTTACCAGCTAAGAAGTTTAGCACTTTTAGAGTTTCATCCCTCTATCTGATGTGAGCATAAGTATTGGAACAGTTGCCTCACAGGTCTTTCTAAGTGATCAGCTGTGTCCTGTTGCATTAATTCTTCAGATATTAAAAGCAGGGAATGTGTCGTATCAGTTATATCCATTACTTCTGCATTCTGAATCTTGCATTTGATGATGACCCACACAAACCAGGATGAAGATGAGGGAGCTGACTTTGAGAGAAAAGCAAGCAATTTGGATGCTAAAAGAAAAGAGGAAGTCAGTTAGAGCTCTAGCAAAAACAAAGGGCATGGAGAAATCAAGAGTTTGGAAACCACCAGCAACCAACAACGACCTGATTGGCTGAGAAAACAACAGTAGTTGATGACAGACAAATCATAAAAGCTGTGAAAATGAATCCTAAAAGACGTGTCTGTAAAATCACCAACAACTTCCAGAAAGCTGGGATGATGCTCTGACAATCTACTGTCCTCAGGAGACTTTGACAGAATTACAGATGCTACACAACAAGATGCAAACCTCTGACCAGCACCAAAAATAGAAAGGCAAGATTAGAGTTTGCAAAAAAGCACAAAGGTGAGCCAGAAGAGTTTTGGAACAGTGTTTATGGACCGATGAGACAAAGATGAAACTTTATCTAAATGATGGGAAAGCAAAAATGTGGAGAAAAAAAGGGAACTGCAAATGATCCCAAGCATACAGCCTCATCTGTAAAGCATGGTGGAGGTGGTGGCATGGCATGGGCATGCATGCTGTCTCTGGATCAGTCCCTCTCAACTTTACTGATGACTTAATGTATGATGACAGTAACAGACTGAATTTGGAAGGGTACAAAATCATCTTGCCTACCAATATTCAAGAAAATGCCACCAGATTCATTGGGAAGTGCTTCATATTGCATCAGAACAATGACCCAAAACACCCTGCCAGTTCAGTCAAGGAATTTATAAAGAATTTATATAGGGCAAAGAAATGGAAAGTCTTCTATTGCCCAAGTCAGTCTCCAGATTTAAATCCGATTGAACATGAATTTCACCAGCTGAAGAGGAGAGTAAAGGCAGAAACTCCCCCCCAAAACAAACAATAATTGGAATTGGCTGCATTAAAGTATTTCAAGATGAGACCATGAGTCTGGTGATGTCTATGGGTCACAGACTCACTGCTGTGATTGTGTGCAAGGGATCTGCAACTAAATAATAGCTTTTAATCTTTTATATCTGCCTTATGTTCAACTGTCCCAATACTTATGCTCACATCAATGAGTGGGATGAACTCTAAAAGTGCTGTTCTTTTTATTTGGTAAAACATGTATGTGTTGAATCACCCAATAATAAAATGTGACATTCTGTAGTTTTGTCTCATATTCATCTTTTAATCATATTTACAAATGTCTTGACTCCACAGCCAACAGAGCAATTTTGTCTTTACTGTTCCAATACTTTTGGAGGGCACTGTATATATATATATATATATATATATATATATATATATATATATATATATATATATATATATATACACTCACACTCACACACACATGCTAATAGCAATAGTTCTCAAAAATTTCAATTTTGGCATCATGTAAATAACGCCTTAAAATAAAATAGAAAATAAATAATAATAATTATGAAAAATAATATATGATGATGATCTATATAAATACATACATTTATATTAACAAATCCATTAAAAGTGATATTTATTTAAAAGCATGTTAAATGGTAGTTCACCCAAATTGAAATAATCACTATTTAAATCATGCCTTTAAATGAATACTAATAACAATCAATTATATATCTAATTATATGGTTGCATTTAATAATAATACTTAATGATGATTAAATATTTAAAATAATTTTTAAATGTTTATTTATTTAAAAGCATGTTCATTTAGCCTTTAACCTGCTTTCAAGTACAAACTCTCACTTTATCTCATATACATATATAAAAATATATACATATAAATGTTACTCTCTTAAATAAATAATATACATATTAAATTAAAATAGTATAGACATTCTGAATAAATATTGTTTATTTTAAAAAACACGTTAATTTAGCTTTTAGTCTGTGTGTTGACACCGAGTACAAATTCCCACTTTGTCACTTTCTTAGGCACACAAGCCAGCACTATTAAGGAATGGTTCAAACATCGAAGTGATCATCTTGACGAGAGAGAACTACACACAGACAGCAATGTGACAACTGAACATTTCAGGCCTGGAAGAAGTGACGCTCTCAAATGTAATTAACACATTTTTATTATAATCCTGATGTCAGTAAATGTGACTCATTACCTCACCGATGATGACTCATTAACTTTAATAATAACAATTATTAAAGGGGCATTAAAAAAAAGGCCTGACATATTAAAAGTTGAATTTTGTTTAGACCACAGGTACATCACTTTAGTTCCTGAGACGGAGCGTCAGATGGACTTTTATAGTCATATTCGCACAGATGGTCTAGCCAGAAGAATCGAGAAGCCTTTCGAAATGACAGAAACCTTTGAAGATCGCACTGACTTCCTCTTTTATCAGCATGTTGTTTATGGAAAGCAAATCAAAGTGATTCGGGCTGGAGAGGCTCTAGAACAACGGCCTCTACAGGTAATGCTCTCTCAACAAACAGCTTCGACCTTTAAGCAGTTTAACCCAATATTATCTTACAGGTATTAACCAACAATATACTAGTGGCCTTACTAACAAAAAACATCCAAAAGATGGGGAAAATGGGCCAATTAAATTTTGTTTGGGGTCTCCAACAGAGGGTGGAGGAGCGGTTTCACAGAGATCATTCTAAGCCAGCAAGTAAAGATGTGGCTGAACGGATCTTCATGGTGTCGGACAGACGGATCCAGGTGACCTTTCATCTCGAGGAAGACAGGATCATCCCAGCTTGGCTCAACTTCATCAAACCCAAAGAAGCAGCAGACTCACAGAAAGCACAAGCTTTTACTCCACAGATGGTGTCTGGCTTTCAGGTCTGACGTCACATCAAAATATTCCATAAGCATAAGTTATACGACTGTGTTTTATTGGCACGTTAAAATGATAAAACAAAGATTTCGAAAAGAACCGCAAAACATTACAAGAAAAAAATTCTCAAGAAAATCTCAACAGGCCTTTTTATGATAATACTATCAAAATTTCAAGAATAAAATCATAGCAAGACAAAATTAAAATAATATTTTATGAGAATAAATTAAAACAAATAATATTGTGAGAAATAACTGAAAACAGAAAAGCAAGGACATTTCTGTTTCTGTCCAGTCACAATGCATAACCCCACCCACAGTAAAATCTCATTGGACCAAATCTGGTTTCAAATATCTGGATTTTTAAAGAAATTGACCCAGAAATTAAAATTCTACCTAAATAAATAAATACATTTTAAAAAGGATTATATTAAATGTCCAATAGTCACATTACACTTTGACAAACTGGTGTGCGAGATTTGTATTGAATCTCCTTTTTACGATCTTATTTCTATAATCTCAGTCGTACATATATGACCTGCTAATTCCACACTGAGGGTTATGTTTAGGGGTGTAGTTTATTAGAAATCATATAATATTTGTATGAATTAGTGTGAACTTGCAACTTTGATTGACTTTCTTTATAAAGTTCATTAAAAATCGTTGACTCAGAAATGAAAATTATTTCCAATAAAGTAAAAAAAAAAGAAAAGAGTAGATGATTGTGTTAAGTGTCCAACAGTGTCTCATGACAATTCGTAACTGGCGAATTTGTACAATCTCATTTGTATGTTTTTGTACAACCTGCTGAGTGGAAAATTCTTACAAGTTTTCAAGTTTGTAAAATAGTTCATTTTTGTGAGATCATTTTTGCTGCAGATAGAAAAATTAAATGAAAATGGTTTTATGGTTTACATTTTGTTTGTGTTCACATCTTGTTATATTTTACATCTTCAGGTGGATCCTTCTACGAAACCCTACAAGAACTTGCAGCTATATGAAATGCTTGTGGAATTGATGAGAGCAGAGGAGAATGTTGAACTTCGTATCAGAGATTCAGAAAAAGAGGTACTGCAGTTCACAAGCAGCATTACAGTAACATCTTTATCTAGCCAATTGCATTGATGTTAGCATGTTTGTTTCAGGTTAGGTCCATTCTTTCCTCAAGAGAAAAGGAAGACAGTAATACTGACCTGCTGATCTCTATCTATAACCCTACGAGGAACGAAACGGCACGTCTGCACATGGAAGAAAAGGTGAATCAAGGCTTTAATCAATCAGCCACTTTCACCACATTGATCCAAACTAACCAAACCCACCTACCTCTGGTTCCTTTTGTTTCTTAGGAACGTATGGCTAAAGAAAAGAAGCAGCGGCAGAAAGAGAAAGAGCTGGACCTACTGGCTCCATCCCAGGTCCGACTGGGACTCCCAGAAGTCCTCACACGCCAGGATGCACTTCAGCTGAAGACAGACTGTCTGAATGAGTTTAAACAGCAGCTCTTTAACAAAGCCAGCCTCATCCAGAGCAGAATCGAAAAGGCACGTTAGATAATTCAAGATTTAGCACCTTCTGTGTACATTAATTCATAATTGTGTACAAACATAAAACAGAAACTAGCTAGCAGAACATCAGCAGTTACAATCTGATTGGATGACTCCATGTTGAAAAGATAAACCCACCCCTTAAAGGCACAGAAACAATATAATCTTTAGTTCGTCACCTAACCTGGATAAGAGGGCCAGAAAAAGCTTCTAGTGAATTGGTGAACTTGTTTGTTCAGGAGACAGAGGAGTTACAGAAGAAGCAGCTGTGGTACCAGAAGAACTATCTCACTATGTCCAACGAGGACGAGGACGATTACCTCACCTACTGCTCTGAATCCATGTTCAGGATCCACGTTCTCAAAATGAGACTCATTCGGTACACACCTTAAATCATTTGCTGAATAATACGGTTATGATAACATGACCTTTTTGTAGTATGAAGTTTTTTTAACATGAGCATATCTGTATATTGTTTTTGTAGACACAAGGAAAGAGCGCCTCAGAAGTATCTGGCACTGGAAGAGAAACTAAAAAGACATCCAAGGTTGGCCAGTCACTTGTTGTAACAAGTGCATCCTAGTATATGACTCCACCTATCCCAGACCGTCACATATGACCTCAATAAAGTTTTTCGTTGCATCATTTGGGACAGTATTTTCTTTTTGTTCTGATAA
This sequence comes from Barbus barbus, assembly GCF_936440315.1. Taxonomy (NCBI): domain Eukaryota; kingdom Metazoa; phylum Chordata; class Actinopteri; order Cypriniformes; family Cyprinidae; genus Barbus; species Barbus barbus. The sequence goes on along the minus strand of NC_136728.1, from coordinate 14,229,478 downwards.
AGGTCAAGAAACAGACACAATATCTGATAAACTATGTGAAAAAGTTACTATGCCACAAGTATACACTACTTTTAAGTTTGGGCTCTGTAAGATTTTTTTATAATTTTGTTTTGAAAAAACTATGCTCAGCATAGCAGCATTTATTTGACCAAAAATACAGTAAAAACAGTAATATTGTTGGCGCCGACAGCCTGGCGGCATTCTGCCAACATATAGCGCCGTTGCACTTTGGGCGTCCCAAGTTCGAGTCCCAGCTAGTGGAGCTTTCCCAATCTCACCTCCCGTTCTCTCTCTCCTACTTGTTAGTTATCAATAACCCTTCTTTGAATATAGTCAAAAAAATAACAGCATTGGGTTTTTTTTTGTAAAAATTACTTTTACAGTTCCTTTTTGAAATGCATATTTAATGCACGTTTGCAGAGTTTAAAAAACCCTCACAAACCCCACATTTTTCTAGAGCTATACAATACACAGTACTATTACAATCCGGATTTATGTACATCTATAATGTAATAGTATTGTGCATTGCACAGACTGACACGCTCAGCCCCTTGAAATAAAAATTCAGAAGAGCATCAATGTATAGTTTGTTAAATTATATATATATAAAAAAAAAAAAAAACCTTTATTGCCATTTTTACTATAGATTATACACTTAAACTTAACAGCAACACTTCAACACTAATCCCAGTTGGATAATACAAAACAATGCATCAATAACCAACATCACACTACAGAGTGCAAAATGTTGGGAATAATATTAAAAGAAAAATGGAATTAACAGCCTTTAGTAATGCAAACTTTATTTACATAAAAAGAAAGATCCAGTACTTCATGCCATACTCCTTAAAAGGAATCAATTCTTCAAAAGTTATGATAGCTCCAGAGATGCTTGGAATATAGAGAAAGAAAAGGCAGAAAGAAAACAGCAAAAATAGCAAACAGTGTTGAACAGATAGAAGTTGAGACCAAGTGAAAGTGACATTAATTTAGATTTCTCTAAAATGTCTATTAAAAAAAAAAAAAAGCGTCAGTTACACAGATTACAGCATTCTGCACAGGAAAACTGTACACGGAAAACCCTAAATGACACATAAAAGCCTGGTGTGGTTAGCCACTGTATGTACAAAAACAACTGTGCACAATACTAACAAAGAAAATGTTTACTTCATATTATACAATGTAGACAGACAGAGTTATTTATTTTTTCATCCTATTTCGCATAACCGTAATCTATGCACGCGTTTACCCTGAAAAACGTTGGGATGGTGGAGTTTGGGAAAGTCGGCTGGCTATCTAGTGCGTTAGCGTAGAATGAAGGCGAGGCGCTGATCTACTGGCGGTTGCTCTTTATCCTCTCCAGCCTCTTTTTGAGGTCGTCGAGGTTGGAGGCAGGGGAGGAGGAGCGGGTGGGGCTGTGGCTGTGGGAGTGCGACTGCTCCTGCTGGAAGTGCTCGCGGGACTCCTTCAGCTGGGACAGTTTGCTGTGGAGCATGTCAGTGGAGGAGGCTACCGATGGTCTCAGGGAGCAGAATGGAGGGCGGTCTTCCTCCGGCTGCATGAGATGATGCAAATATTTATTATATATACACTATCAATTATATATACTGAATATAAAATTCCTAAATCTTAGTTGTTCAAGTATTAATACATCAATTATCATCAATAAGAATAAAAATCAAATGGGGAATCTACCCATACATATCTATGGGTACAATAACAAGCATGCTGTTATTATTTACACGGTCGTCAAGGATACGCAGAGCAAATGTGGGCAGCCACGCCATTGTTTTTAAAAGTCTCCGTTTTGGCCCGTTTACACTGAAACGCAACCCCGGAGTTTTCAAACTAAAGCGGGGTCTGCAGCGTTTTCAAAAAGTCTCCATTTTCAATCCTCAAAAACGCTGGAGTAGTGTAAACGATAGGTGTAACCGTAGTAAAAGTTATGCGTTTTAAAACAAAAACTAGTGTAAACGGGGCCTAATATTTTTCATAAATACAGAATATTTACTATCGATTCTTTGATGCATTACAATAATACTCAAGTAAATATTTGGATTTAATATTAATTTATTAACTGAATATTTATGGTCAATAACATTTAAAGTAAATAAAAACAGCTTTGCTGATTTCTGATCTATTAACAATGATTTTAACATTTTATTAATTTTTTTTAACATTTACATTTAACACTAACATTTTATTAATATAAGAAAAGTTAAACAAATGTAATAAAATCCTAAAATTGTTAATGTATAAAATATCAATAATTTTTTTATTTACTGTTAGTTAAAACGAATTATTATAACTATAAATTCTAAAATATTTAAAAGATACAAAGATCAATAATTTATATAAACAATTTTTATTTATAGTTGTTAAATTAGTAATTGAAACTAATTGTTTTTAAAAAGGTATTAGTAAATTACTGATATAACAAAATTAAAAATTTGATGAGTCAGAAAAAAGGATCATAAAAACCTGGGCGTCAAACACGTAACATTGTGTCGAATTCAAATAAATCAGCTTCATGATCCAAGACTTTGTAACAATATGAACAAAGTGAAACAATGACTGTGGTCAATTGTGTCTTGACTGAAGTTTTAGGAGACAAACCGTTGAGTTCTCAAGTCCGCGCCGTTGCCGTAAGATCTTCAGTCTCTCGTAGTAGGCGGCGGCGTTCAGATCTTCTCCGTTACTGCTGATTGGCACGGTGCTGGAGCTCGGCAAATACGAGTCTGTGCTATGCTGAGGGATTACTGAAACGACAGAAACCTTAGTATGCTAGAACAAAAATCAAGACAACAAAACAAAAAGATGTTTCATGAAAGTTGGTGCAACTCACCTGTGGAGGTCTGAATTCGGCCTTTTCCTTCACGCTCTGACTCAATCATGCGAAGCCCTCGCTCCACGTAACTCTGGAAAAACTGAGACGTGTTCCTCAAGAAGGGCTCGAGGTCTGCGTCAGAGTACTTCTGCTTGTATTCATACAGCTCTGTCAGACCCTGAGAAACAACACACTTTGAACAGAAGTACTGAACCGAGAACTGCAAATAATTCCAGTAATTCTGCAAAAATCGGAAGTCTTCACAAACTGTTGTTACCTCTTTAGTGTTCTCCTTGGAGCCAATCTTTTTGAAGATCTCAGACAGGATGTCACTCACTTTGGCCTTGATCACTTTGTCATCCTATCCAAATCAAAATACAGTTGAAACCAGATCAGCCACTACAATCTTTTCAAGTATCATCAAGATGAAGGTTTCAGTTGAGACCCAGCAGGACATACCGATCTGAGGGCGCCCTTCTCTGTGCTCTTGTCAGACTTGAGTCCGGTGAGGTTTGCTGAATGCTTGACCACCCGCCTCAGATGCGCCTCCAGTTCTGATTCGTTGCGGTTCTCAATCATGGACATGTGATCTAATATCTATGAGAGGGACATTCACAGATTTCTTTCATAAAGCAAGTTGCATGAAAAACTTTCAGGGTCTATTAAGGTCTCAAATGTGTACCTTGGCGCCGGTGAGCCTGCAGAGCGTGTGCAACAGTGTCTTCAGCGTCCGGTGAGGAACGTCACTTTTCAGCTGTTTCAGCTTCTCTTTAGGGAAAACCTTCATGAAATTGTGCACATCCAGCAGGATGCGGTCCAGATTAATACTGTTGATGGTCTGTGGCAGGAAACGGATCATTCTCCATAGACACTGCATGGGACAGAGACAGGTGTTAATTAAAACGGATAATTTTACAAAAAAAAAAAAAAAGTCTGTCTGTCATTAATGTTTAACAGAAGAAAATCTCTCACTGCTCTTGACTAAATCACTTTGTAAATTAAATGTATATTTACTTAGAGTAAAGAACATGCAGTGTTGTTCAACATGTATTCAACTGTAATTTGTTATATTGCTTGTAATTGGTTTCTTATTCTTTTTAATTAATTGTTTTACTTGTCTTCAGTGAGCTTGTTTTTTCAGGCTAGTATTAGTTTGTGATCTCGACACTGGTGACAAGAATTATGTAATTTCCATGGTATTAAAAATTTATAAAGACCTTAAAAGCAAAAATAACTATTGTGATACATCTCATTACCGTGAAATAAAATTACTAATATCGTGATGTAAGATTTGTCATATCGCCTACCCCTAATGTATATACGGTGACATTTCATTTTTAAACTTTGTTTAATTTTACATCTGAAATTATGTGCTTGTCATCTAGTTTCTTAGCTTTCAGTTTTGTAGTACTTCAGCTTAAAAAAAAAAAAAAAAAAAAAAAAAGTCATCAACTAATTAAGTTCTTTTTTTTCCCCTCTAACAGTTATACTTTATTTTAATTATTGAACATGATTTAAGTTTTTAAATGATTTTGAGTTTACAATAAAACTGACTTGGACACAACTGATTAGCGTTGCTCTAAAAGGGGGGAGAAAATGGAGAGATTCTTCCACAAAAAGGCTAATAAAATGATATATGAAATGTTTAACTATTCAGGCCACTGCCGTTTTGTTTTTTACGTCACAACAGTCTACTGGGAGCATTCATAAAGTTCAGTGTTTCCAAGTTGCAATTATGAGTTCAACAATGTTAATGGTGTTTACCACTCAGGAAAAATGCAATTAACATAACTGACATTGTGAACGCATTATTGCCCATGATTCATCAGTGCATGCAGTTCAAAATAAAACGTGTTCATGTTAAATGATCTTCTGTACCTTTAAAATGACCTTTCCGGGTGTGTGGGTGGAATTAAGTGCATTCAATTTCTTTTGATAATTCAAAATCAAAAATACCAAAAACAAGCTCCTCCAAAATATTTCCCACTTAGTTGACATGACTTCTGGGTGTGTAATACACAGTCATAAATAATTTTATCCATCACAATTTCATTGAATTGTGGAAAGTAACTTAAGTCCTACGGGCTCATTAAAACAAAACAGAGTCCTGCTTGCAATATGATGTAGTTCAAATGTCAACATGCACATACGACCACAAAGTGCACCAGTCGTACCTTCATGACAAGTTCAGAGAACATGGGGGAGCCAGCAGTGCTGATAAGACTGTCCTGCAGCAGCACCAACAAAGCACTGGAAAGAAAACAATAACCTTTAACCTACAACCATCGATTACAGTCAGTCTGCAGTGTAACCAAATGAACACTGAACAGTACACAAAACAAAGTTTCCTCTAGAGAACTAGCAGCCCAGTCGAGCCACACTGCTAACCTCAGGATGTTGGTCTGGTCAGATTTCTCTAGCACTCGAACCACGAGCAGGTTGACGGAGCGAATGAGCTGCTGTCCATCCTCGATGTCCTCCACTCTGGAGTCCAACATCAGCGTGATCAGACCGTGCATCAGGTCCTTCAGGACGCCCATGGAGGCCTCCCGCGCCAGACTCTCCATAGAGAACAGCTGGAAACGGACACACAGTGACTCAGCACACCAAAGAACGATGACTTTTGTTTGCTCTGCAGACACTCCATGCATTTTAATGCATAAACGATTTTCTGCAAACAAAAACTGTTTGTTTCTTGGAATACAATACTAGATGTGTTCAGAAATTAGGTCTTAGCTTCCTGGAATCCTTTACGCCGAGACAAAAGCTCTCTTCCCACACTAAAAGTAAAGCAGCACTCACAGAAAGCATGTTTCCTATGATGCAGCTGTAGAGTTTGAAGATGTCCTTCTTGTCCAGCCGATCGTCGGCCATGTGGGTGTTGTAAATGAGCCGCAGCTGCATGAAGGTGGCGATGAGGAACTGGTCGATGTGTCCAGACATGGCTTCTGCTTTGTCTGCCTGCCTCAGGACCTCATCAATCTTCAGAAAGAAAAAAAATATATAGGGAAAGGTCTTATTGAAAGTGGGAATTATTGCTGGAAAAAAAGTAGTATTAAATTTCCTTAAAAAAAAAAAAAAAAAAGTTGCTTGAAACATTGAGCCTGGCTATGACGTAAGAATCCAAAGAGTGGAAGCAGGACACTCACCTGTGCCAAGGCTTGGATACTGGTGTTAATGTCCCCACTGGCCACCTGAGAGATGACGAAGTTGATGGTGGAGGCAGTGCTGTTGTGAATGTCGTCAAAATGAGGAGAGACTGAACGCATCCTGAAAACACACAAAAACAACATTTAAATAATTTAAAAAGAGTGGTACACTATAATTTCAGAAGCCAAAATATTTTATGCAATACATTTAACAGACTGAAAACAAAACCTCTATAGTGCTAAACTCTTACTTGCGCTCAGGAATCAGGACCGGCTCCAGAACTTCATCCAGTTTGTGCTGCACTAGGTCAGGGATGTCGCTGGCACACGTGTGGTTGTTCTCGAACACGTCCAGATCCAGCTGAAACTCCTTCGGGATGGATGGAGCCGACTGCTCCAAGTGAGCATTCTGTGCCCGAGCTTGACTGTTGAAAATGGAAGAAAAAGAAAAATTATGCCACAATTCCCCACAACATGAATAAAGTCCCTAAAATTGATTCAGTACCAGCCAAAATGAAAGCAATCAAAGCGTTAATCCACTTATGATTTTCCTTGCAATACAAAATTTGCAACAATGAATATTACAATTTGAAATGGTAAAAAAAAAAAAAAAAAAAAAAAAAAAAGTGAAAAATTGAAAAACAATTGTTCATTTGATTCTTTTGCGAAGTTCAAACAGTTTCAAATGAACCTATTTAAAACGGGTTTCATCATTAATTTGTGCCCTCACTCAAATGTTTGCTAAATTGCATAGCTTTTATCAAAAATATTGCATAAGTATATATAAACAATCCTGTTCAAAAATTTGGGGTCAATAAGATTTTATAAATGATACTTAATTTTAATGCATCCTTACTGAATAAAGTCACAATAGAAACATGTTACAAAAAAAAATTCCCATTTTAAATAAATGCTGTTCTTTTTGAACTTTCTATTCAAAGAATCCTGAGAAAAAAAGACTGATAAAAAAAAATCCGTTTTGCAATCACAAGAATAATTTTTAAAATGGTCATTACAATTTATTTTTTGTATTTTTGATCAAAGCTTTGGAGCATTTATGGTGTGTATTATACACTCATTTACCCCAAACCTTTAATATTTCTTAAGCATGTTGGTGCATAATTAATTTCTGTGTGTTAATTATGAAACCTCGGAAAAATGCTTTCAAACTACATTTGTACTGTTTTGTATTACATTTGTATTGTACTATACTCTTTACATAAATCAGAGCGAATACATAGGGATTTCAAATAGGAGGCTGAAAAATATTTGGCTATAACAGTCATCCATACGATCTAATAATATCCCTAATATTTCAGTCCAGTTTTTTTGTGATCTCTAGACCTCCAGGATATCAGGTGCCTTGTAAGCAGTGGCTACAGCTGTACGGCAGTACTTACATCCTATAAGTGCGATACATTATTCTGTCCATGGAGGGCAGCGAAGAAAAGAAAGGAATAGTAAGAGCAGAAGAGAAATACTTACGATTAAGAAACAACATGCAATGACACAAGAGGATAAAACGAGACTCTGCACGCATAGAAAGTATTACACATGGACCAGAATTCCCATTTCCCACATAATACCCTAGGATTTCAAACGATCATTCAAGAGTACATAAGCAGTACATTACCTGAGCTTGTTGGGCACTTCCTCTTGAGCAGGCTTGCGCAGGAAGGTTGCATTGGGATTGGTGGGATGCTCTCTCTGAGGTCGCTCCTGTTTGGCTGATGCTGCAGGTGTCTTCTTAGCCGAACGTTTGATCCTCTCCTCTAGCATGCTCATTTCTTTCTCAGACAGCTTGACAAAGACAAAATGTTCAAAGTTGGGTTTAGCACGACATCACATCTAACATGACATTTTAGAAATAAAAGGTGAAATGTTGAAGTTTGAGGGTAAATTAGTGTCTTACATTGCCAATGAGTTTAAAGACTTGGTCTCCACAGGCGTTGTAGGCGGCCACGACAGTATTGAGTGCAGCGTTGCGGACCGTGGTGTCACGGTCTCCAATGTGAACGGCGATTTCTTTAAGAGCCTTGCCTGGAGTCGGCTGGCACACATTCATACTGAAGCTCTCAATCAGGCAGCCGAGCTCATCAAGACATTCTGATGACAGAAACGGTCACGATAAACAAACTTTCCACTGTAAAAATGACTCGTTTTTGTGTTCGAGAAACCAAATCCATGCGCATTTACCAGATCTCTGCTTGGAGTTCTTTGATTTGGTCCCTTCCATAAGGAAAGGGAAGACTTTACTGGCCGCGTAGACTTTACACAGCATTGTCAGAATAGCTCTGACGTCTTTACGCACCACATCCTTTGACTCACCAACCTGAGCAAGGACAAGAAACCAAAAAGCTCCATGTTAGGCAGTGCGTTTCAACAAATTAGATGCTTGTTATTTACTTATTGTCTGGATGGATAAAGACCCACCTTGAGAATCAGGTAGGGGATGAAAGATGAGGCTTCATAGTCATTGAGCTGGTAGTTCTTCCTGCTCAGCATGGTGAAGAGCAGCTTGAGGAACTCCAGGGCTTTCATCAGCACACTGGTGTTTGTGTCAAAGAATCGCAAGCTGAACCACTTCAATATCAGATCTAGACAGCCAATCACAGCCTCACACTCAGCCTCCACGTGCTGGAAAATAGTTAAAACATAAGTTAAGTCTAGTTTAGATTGATTTGATTTGACTCACCAATTACGAGATGACTAACCTCGATCATGGCTCCAATAGCTTTTACATGGCGCTGAAAGTCAAAGTGGAAAAGTTCGTCTTGCAGCCACTTGGCCAGACATGTAGACATTTGAGTTTTCAGCTGCTCCACATACTCGTCACGAGGAGTGATGAAGTTCCACTTGAGAATCTGAAAAAGAGTTGAGAAATAAACATGAGAAAAAAGCCTAATGGTGATGCTCAACAGCGCTGACAAATGTTCATGAGAACAGTTCAAAAGCTGCTCACCTTTAATCCCTTCTCTTCCTTGATCCTCTGCTCTTTGCCATTGGGAACGAAGATGAAGATGGGGCCAGATTTGTCCTCCTCGTCCTTTGCACCAGCCTTAACTGGTTGTTTCTTACCCACAACACCCTAAAAGTTCAGGAAAACAATTGTTACACTGAATCGGTGTTACTTCATGCCGACAAGACCTTTGATAGTAGTGCCTCAGTTTGGTAAATGGGTTTAAAATTACGAATCCTTTAGCTCATGAGTGGTTGTAACTCTTAGAATATTAACAACTCAATCAGGAGCAAAGCCTTCAGAAAATTCTAATTTTAATTATATATTAATTATAAAATAAAAAAAAAATTCTATTACAGTGCAAAAAAGCTTCTGTTTTTCACTAAAATAATAGGAAGCCCTTAAAGGGATAGTTCACCCAAAAATTAAGATTGTGTCATTTATTTCTTACCCTAATGTCATTCCAAACCTGTAAGACCTTCGTTAATCTTCGGAACACAAATTAAGATATTTTTGATGAAATCTGAGAGCTTTCTGATCCTCCTTAAGCCCGGTACACACCAAGCCGACGAAAGCAGACTGTGGGGTCGGCCGACGTCGGCAGTGTCTTGGTCCAAAGTTGCCCTGACACACCAAGCCGATGCTCGACACCTGACGGCCAAGTAAGGTTTTTTTCCTCACGCACTGGTTCGCCAGCTGAACAGCCAATCAGAATGATCAGATGGCCCGACGAGCTCTGATGCTGATTCAACATGTCGAATCGCCCGAAAACAAGCTGACAAGGACCAACTTCAGTTTACGGCACGGAACACTGAAAAAATATCGTCGGCCGACGAACAAAAACTGCCAGATGGCCGACCGTTGGCTTGGTGCAGGCTATAGGCAGCAACGCAACTGAATTGTCCCAAGACCCAGAAACATAGTAAGGACATTGGTAAAACAATCCATGTGACAGTGTTTCAACCTTAATTTTTACAAAGCTACAAGAATCCTTTTTGTGCACAAAGAAAACAAAAATAATGACTTTATTCAACAATTCTTCTCCAAATCACGTATTCTGTCATTATAGAGATGTTCTACATCAGCAGGCCCATGCACGTGTCGTTTACGTGGAGAGGTACTCTCGAAAATGACGGAAGTATTCTCATAGCTTCGTAAAAAATAAAAAAATAAATAAAGTTGAACCACTGATTTCACATGGACTGTTTTACCACTGTCCTTACTACCTTTCTGGGCCTGGGAACATCTCAGTTGCGTTGCTGACTATGCAAGGTCAGAGAGCTCTTGGATTTGAATAAAGAGAAATGTTTTTTGAATAAAATTTGTGTTTTGAAGATGAACAAAAGGTCTTGCGGGTTTGAAACAACATTAGGGTGAGTAATGACAATTTTCATTTTTGGGTGCGCTATCCCTTTAAAGCTTCTTTGTTGGCAACAAGTTTATATAAGTGCTTTTCGATACAATATTTGTAAGAATTTCCACTGACTACCAAAATCGGATTGGACCATTACAGCCAAATATGAAAGACAGGATAAGGTTTTAAATCAGTTTGCGTTACATGCAGTGCTCCCACACCAAACCGTGCCACCTGATGCCAGCTCCCCTGGTGCTCTGAAATTCTAATATACCTGTTCACTGCTAGGCGTCCCTCTTGAGAGCCTGTTTTGTTTAGCATTATCTTTCTCTCCCTTCACTTTGAGCTCCATGCTCCCTCTCTAGTGCACAAAATGACACTTTAGAGAGCAAGATTTCTTTATAACAAAATGCAGAACCCAATTCATCCTCAAACGTTTACTTTTATAGAAAAATAGGCCAAAATTTAAATTCACATTTAGTAGAGGCTTTTTTTTTTTTTTTTTTAAGCAAACGAACAGTCGCCGTCTTCCCACAAACAGTTCCTTGTGTATTACAGACCTGATGTTTCAGATCGCAGTTTGGGAAAAGGTTTTAAATCTTTCATGAGCAGCAACTCCCTACCCAAAACAGGCAAAGCAGAAACACTGAAATGCGCCACACCTTTTTAGCCGCAGGACCTGCTGGTTTAGCTTTCTTAGTGTCTGGTTTGGGTTCTGGATCACTGAAATCTTCACTGGGACTTTGGTTCCTGGCTGGAGCTGTAAAATGAAGATGTTCAAGTTGAGACCAACGTCTTTAATTTTCATTTTGCACAAACTAATAAATAAATAGATCAAAATATATCTCCTTTTATATATTTTTAAAAAGACTAATAATTACCCCAAGAAAAGACAGGAAAAAAGGGGTGATCTTATGGTGTGCGTATGTTTGTATTATCGAACATGCAAATATACACTTGTTCAATAAACCACCCAGGAAGTGGTGGTCATGTTAGCTGTGGTTAAAGGGAAAGTGCACGAACCTGAGGCTGGTTTGGCAGCAGGGGCGCTGGAGGCAGGAGTTTTGGAAGCTGCAGCTTTGGCAGGAGCTGCAGGCTGGGCTGGCATCACGGCCCTGGCCTTCTCCAGCATGCCGACCACCTGGTCCTTTGAGGCCGGCTGCAGAAAGACAAGAGTGAGACTGACATTATAGTCTATAGTCAAAAGTTGATCCATGCGATTTGGTCTTATTAACCATCTAAAATAACAATGAAATCATACTTTTATTCAGGATGCATTAAAGTGATCAAAAAGTGCCAGTAAAGACATTTGTATCGTTACAAAGGACATCAAATAAATGCTTCTTTGACATTCATTTAACTGACTTCACAAAAATATTAAGCAGTACAACTAAGCAGCAAATCAGAATGTTAGAATGATCCCTGATGGATCATGTGACACTGAAAACTGGAGTAACGGCTGCTGAAAATTCACCACTTCTCCCACTTGCCTTTAGTTTTCCGGTAGCCTTGGTCATCTTCTCATAGCCCAGGTGCATCATGAAGGTGGGAAGCGCATCCTGAGCTTTCTTGCGCACATCGCCGCTACGGTCCTCCAGGCAGGCGTACAGGGGAGGCACACACTGCATGAGGTCTGCGGGCACCGTCCGCAGTGTGGGCAGCTTCTCAGCAAGCCAGCCCAGCATCTACAGAATTTTAAAAGCATTTTCGCTTGTGATCACTGATCAAATAAGGTTGTTTCAAATAAGGTCTGTGTTTTAGCCATGTCTTTTTTACATGAGCTCCATATTCTTTTATTATTAAAAAAAAAAAAAAAAAAAAAAAGATTGACTTGTTTTAAATGCCAGTTATTACAGGGTAAACCACAAGTGACATACTTCCTGTCTGAGGAAGGGGTTTTCCTTTTTGAGCTCTTCTGATAGGTCCTCTCCTTCAAGCCACTCCTTCATTCCAGTCTGCTCCACCCATGCATTCAGCGTTGACAAGGCAGCAGCACGGACGTTGGACTGAAGTCAAATTTCAAGCAAATTAGAAACAACTCACAGCTCTAGCTGTAGATTATCTGAACAGCCAGACAAGCAGCACAAGTAGTATAACAACTCCCAATCAGTGTTTCATACCTTGCTGTCTCCAAGAACAGTAATAACCGGAATTCCTAGGTTCTTGACATGTTGCTTGAGAGATGGACCCATGGCAGTGGCTATCTGTTGCAGAATATTGAGAGTCTGCTGGACCTACAGACATATTTTATGCAATTACAACCATGCCTTTAATTGAATTTTACAACTGAATTACCTGAATGGCAATGGGGAGAACTAAAACACATTAGCTAGATTCAAATGTGTTATTTCTGACATTAGTCATTTGAATTACCAGTAGTTTGTTGGAATCATTGAGACGATCCTTCAGTGCCATCGGCAGCTCGCCGATGGTGGACTGGATGAATTTGGCCTCAGAAATAACTGCTGCCACCTCGTCGAGCCCCTCCTTCCTTATCTTCCAGTTCTTGTCGCTGATCTTTGACACCATGTCCGACGTGATTTTATCACTGTGAACGAGAATCAGTAACTTAATCTCAACTGTTTGTTTGCACTGGGATCCAAAAACTGCTTGATGAATGTATCATTTGAAGAGAGAACTTTTTCTGAAGTATTGTCACACTCACAGACCTGATATCAGTTCTGGGCAGCAAGTCCATGATGTCTCCAGCTCCACCGTCCACCTCCTCTTCTTCAGCAGCATCTCCCTCTTCTTCTGCTCCTGCTTTTTTGGTGCCACGGATGGGGGCGGGAGGAGATTGACCCTGCATCTATAAAAAAAGAAGAAAAAAAAAAGAAAGAGTGGTTTAACAGGGGGAAAGACAAAATACATTAACACCAGTGTTCTATTTAAATGGATAGTTCACCCAAAAATTAACAGTGTCATCATTTACTCACCCTCAAGTAGTTCCAAACCTATATGAATTTCTACACAAAGGAAGATATTTTGAAGAAAGTTTGTAACCAGGCTGTTTTGGGGCACCATTGACTTCCATAGTAGAGAGAAAAAAAAAAAACTGCTGTTTTCCACATTCTTCAGAATATCTTCCTTTGTGTTCAGCAAAACACTTGAGGGCGAGTAAATGACAGAACTTTTCATTTTTGGGTGAACTATCCCTTTAAGTCAGCATGTTGTAGTTCAATAGGTGATCTTAAATTGAATGACCAAAAAAAAATAAAAAAATAAATAATAAATAAAAAATAATAATTCCCAAAATATTTTATTTTCTTTGGTTTCATTTCTTTGCGCTTTCCTCACTTTTACTATTGTTTCTTCTTTTCCCCTTTTATTTTACTATTCTCTTATTTACCGATTTACTTGCGTCTTTTGTTTATTTCTTTTATGTACTTTTGTTTACCTTTGTTTTAGTTCATTTACTTTTTTATTTTACTCGGTTAATTTAATTTATGTTCTTGGTTATTTAACTTACAATCAATAAACCAAAGAAAATCAGTCAACAACTGCCTTTTGAAATTAGTTTCAAACATATCAGTAGTGTGAAATTAAGATTGTGCCCTAGCAAACAACATGCTTTGATAAACAAGATGTAACTAATGGACAAAACATGGTCATTACAGACAATAAAGCAGTAAACATATACACAAACACACACCCTTATTATGTACACATAAGCTAGGTAGGGAGGGACTGGCAATACCAAATTAAAACAATGAATAAGCAGGTGTGGTTCAAATGATTATGTACATAAAACAGGTTTTAATGCAAGCTAAAATCCACTGATGGGTCAAGGCAACTCTTTGAAACGGCCACTTACAAATACTGTTTTTCAAAAGGGCATATTTACCTTTTCAAACTCAGCATCAATTTGTGAAAGGAGGGCTGGTTTTTCATCTTCAAAGAACATGCGAAGAGGAGCACCCATGTACAGATACATGACTCCCAACAGAGCGATCGCTGATGTCCTCACAGCCTGAAGTTAACATGAACAGCTCATTACACACAATTATATCAGGATGTGCAGTCTGACCAAATATCAAGATAAAGTCATAATATTCCAGGCAAATGATGTTTATTAATCACTATCACTAGTAAGTGTTGCACATAAAGGGACCATTAAACATGCCAATCCACTTGAAATGCACAACAGATGTTTGGTTACATATATTGAAACCATGACTCAGAAAAACTACTCACAGGATTTGTGGCACCCAGAGCAGTTTTGACATTGTTGATGAACGCCTTGACATTTATTCTGGATTAGGGGGGGGAGAGAGAGATTAGATTCAGAGTCATAAATGAGGAAAATATTAACCGTATGAAGGGAGAAAAAACAAAACAAACAAACTGCAGGTATACACTGCTCACCCTGCAAATCCAAACTCCTTCATGGCATTGGCCAACCAATTCAGCGTCTCTGCTTGGTTTTTAGGGTTTTTCTGAGTGAAAGCCATTGAGACAACCTGCGAATTAAGAAACAAGGGCAATTATTTAAAAATCATAAATTTTATTATGTCATAATATGCAATGTTTAATAATCAAATAAACCCCTATTAGCACCAATAAAAGTTTTAAACAGGTCTATGATAATGATACAACAGCAACAAGTGTTTATACTTCAATTACCATTTATTATAATAATAAAAATGTAGAACAATGAGCATTATTCACTACACTTATTACAACCATTTCAGACGTTTGAAAAGTATACAGTATTAAAAACATCTATTACTGCTATTATTATAAGTCACAAATAACTTAAAAAAAAAAAAAAAAAAACAACAACAACAACAAAATGGAAACTTAATTACAAATTAATTTCCTGCTAGTTTAAAGGTAGGGTAGGCAATTTCGGAAAGGCTAACGATAGCCCACCCTTCCAGCATAACTGCTGTGCAAAGTCACACCTCCTCCAAAACACATGAATGCGCTCCGGCAGAGCAGAGACTAACCAGCGTCACGAGAGATTGCGATGGTGGAGGACTGAATGCAACGCTGTCAGATTACATCAAGTCTCATAAACCACTGAGAAGACATTACAGTACAAAGCGCATATTACAATAATAGCGCCTATGCTGGAACGCGCTGATGACTGCATATGTCTGCGTGAACAGGGTGCGCAGAGGTATGCAAATACATATTTTGACAGGCAGGCAGGCGGGACAGCCTATCAATACAATTCAAGTTTTTGTATAGTGCTTTTCACAATACAAATCGATGAAAAGCAGCTTTACAGAACACTTAAGTTTCTATTTTAAAGTTTCTACATTATAATTTAGTAGTAGTTTATCAGTGGTGACTATGTCAAGTTGATGTCCATATGGCAGAGATGTACAGTACAATTCATGCAGTTAGTTAATGACATGTAATCAAACAGATGATGAACACTATTAACTGCAATGATTATATGTAGGACTGGGCGATATATCGAATGTGACGATCATGCGCATCTTGTCGGTAAAGCCGGTTCTGTGATTAGCAGTAAATCTCCATCACCTGCTTTCAAATGGAGTCGCATTTAATACACATTGTGTAGCTTGTTAGTGATCTACGGCTATGTGGCCAAATCACCTACCCTGCCTTTAAAATGAAGAAACAGTCCCACACCACAAATACCTACCTGCTCAGCAGTCCACGGCAGAGAACAGGCCTCCCCGATCGCAGTGAGAGCCTCTTTAGCATTACTTCCACACTTCACGTCTCCAATCTTATCAACTAGACCATCCAGAACCACCAATGCGGATGTCTTTGAGAACGATCCCTTTTGTGCGATTAAACCCACAATGTGGAGCTTCATTTGCATGACCTGGAGATGGAAAGATACTTGAAACTAGCACCAGATCGAATACCAAACGCTGAGAATTAGGAACAGCCCTACATGGTTAAGAGGACTACCTGAAAGTTGGTCTCTTTCCATCCAGGTTTCTTAGCCAGCATCTTGACTAAAGCCTGGCATGGCATTTCAGATTTGTCCATTTGCTCCACAGCCTAAGCAGATCACATTCAAGTTTAGAGCATGTTCCTAAAGTTGAAACAATTACAAATAAGCTGAAACAGCACAAAAATTAGAGACATAAAATCCAGTCACCCTCTGAAACTCTTCCATGCTAGCAAGTCTCTCCTTCCAGTTACCGCTGTCCAGCAGCTGCATACAGGAGGCTGGGAGCACAGCGGCAGCCTTCTCCTCACAAACTTCAGGCTAATTAACACATAAATAATTACATGACCGTAATCAACAGTTGGTCAAGTTCGATAAAATATTAATGCGTCAATGTAAAATTGCAGACATACAGATAACTCAGTCTCAACAATCTCCTTTGTGTCTGAAGCTTTCTTGGACTTCGCACCTGGGGCAGAGGCAGGTTTGCCCTTCTTGGGAGGTCCTGCAGCCTGTTCATAAAGAATGAGACAAATTAATTTGCCTTGCTTAAAAATAACTGATTTAACAAAAAAGAACTGATGATACCTTTGCAGGAGCAGCTTTCTTAGGAGGCCCAGATGGCTTGGAAGGTGCTTCAACAGGTGGTGCTGCTTTTGCAGCAGGTTTCCCTTTCTTCTCTCCTCCACTGCCACCACCTCCTCCTTTCTTTCCAACAAGCTCCACTTTATCAGCACATTCTTTTATCTATTAATGCATGAAACAAGGAAGAGTAATGAACTTTTGCACTAGTTTCACCTACAGTCTGTTCTCACTGACTGCCTGATACACATTTGCAAGGAAAACTCGTAGTTAGCCCAAAGGTGTGGGGTCGTTTACCTTCGACTGGCTGGTTTTATGCAATTTTAGAAATTTTACAAGGTTCCAAGTTAATACAAAAAAAAAAAATAGGCTGATTGTTTTATTGACCTTTCAGAATTGCAGGTTCTTAAAGGACAATTGACAAACACTGAATTATTTTGCTGTTATAACAGAACGCCAGTATGAAAGAGACAAAAAAACGCCAGTATGAATTTACACAAAAAAAGACCATTAATTTAAAACACAGATCAATAATATAAAACCTCATATTACAAGGTTAACTCTGTAACTCACAATATTTATAATATAATGAATAAATGTATTAAACAATATTGGATATGCATGCCCATTTGCCCAATTTTTACACAAGTCACTTAACCTTTGAAAAACACTTTGGCAAATCCTACTGTACATAGTGTGACGATTCGCTTGAAGCACTTAAAATTACATTAGCATTCTTTTTAAAGACTAAAATAACGAAAATTGTCATTTATTTGTTATCAGCTATTATATTAACATTCCTCAAAAAGTTGCAACCTAAATGTTGTGATGCAAAGCTAAACACATTTTTACCTTGTCCAACTTGAGTTTATCAATATCAGTCAGGAATGGGTTAACTGCTTTCTCCCCTACTACCTTCATGGCCGTCCCCAAAGCCTCAAAAGCAGCATCTCTAACCTCCGGAGCAGAATCATTCACTTGCTGCACAGAGAGAGGAACCAATTTCAAGACCTAAAGACAGCAGCATTGATATGTTTCAAAAAGTGTTTCAGTGCGTTGACTGGTGAGGAACCTGTACCTTGAGGAACGCTGCACAGAAGGGCTTCAGAACGCTTTTTGGCAATGTGCTTGGGGTACAGTGACGAAAGCTTCTGGCGAGGAACAGTGAAGCCTGTTGCTTGATGGACGGGTTCTTGTTGTCCATCACTCCCAGAACATCCTCACTGATGTTTTGCAAGGTTGTCTGCAACACAATTGCCATTTTCCAGGTTATTAATAATGATTAAATTTCCAATCATGCGTCAATAAACACCATGCATTTTGAATACTCACAGTAAGGAAGACTGCATCAATGGCCTCCTGCAAGGCCTGAACCACCTGAGGTTTCTTCTCCTTGAACTTCTCCAAGATGGTTGGCACCACCTTCAAAAGAAAACAATTTTAAACGGCTGTCTATTTACTTTGAACAACCACCATGATTTGCTTATCCTTTTTCCGTGGAGTTCATTGTGAGCACTTACTTGACCTGCATATGTCCCAAACTTCTTCCTCAATCCTGCTGCCAGACATGCCAAGCATTTGGCTGCCATGGCCACTAGCATCACATTGGCATCTTTCCCGATAACCTAGAACAAATGGGAGGATTTTCTAATGGCCTTGCTCACACAGGATATCCCATTACCAAGAATCCCACTAGGACTGTTACCTTTTTTAGTGCTCGAACCAGGTCCCCATAGTCTCCGTTCTCTAGTTTTGGGTTCTTAGTCAAAACCTCCACTGCCTCCAACGCTTCCTTCCTCTCCTGCCATTTTTTTGCTTCCTGTAATGAGAAAGTAAAATGACGCAGGAGTAAAACTGACAAAACCCAATATGATTTAAACATATCAGGGGTATGTTGATTTGACTTACAATTTTCTCATAAAAGTCTTTAGGAAGTTTAGAAAGGATCTCGACAGCTTCCAAAAGTTCATAAGGATCCACCGGAGCAGCTTCAACCTCATCATCATCGTCTCCTAAATTCAGAAATTGAAATTTGAGTTAAATTCTTAAAATAAAAAAAAATTAAATAAAACCTCAAAATATTATCCATCTTTTAAATGTTACAAAAATACAGCTAGCTTTGTACAAATTGGCACAATTCATAAACTTTAAAATAAGCCTCATTTAGTCATAGTAATTAAACCGTTATAAAAACAGGATTTGGAAGAAAAAAAAAAAAATCGAAAAGATTATAACTATTATTATTGTCTTCATGATATAGTTCAAATATAATGCTGAATTTTCACTACGGTCTTGAACCACCGATTGCTTTTTGCACTGGTGCAGAAGCTGTATTCTCACCGTCGGCCTCATCTCCTCCTGCAGCCTGCTGTTGTTCAAACTTGGCCTTAAGGTCCTGTTGAGAGCGCAAGAACCTGGTCTGCTTAGGAGCTGCAGTTGGCAGTTTCAACCACTCTTCCTCCAACTCTTTCAACTGAAAGAAAAGGATCAAATAATTAATATTACAACCTGTGTACACCATTAACATGGAGAAATGAATGTCTCAACTCAAAAGATCCAATCAATATGAATCTCTCAATGCACATTTTTATGCATTTGAAAACTTAACGAAGAAAAGCAGTCTCACCTGTACAGAGTTGATATTTTGGAGGGGAGCTCGCAGAGCATCGCGGATCCATCTATAGATCTCCACCGCCAGCAATTTGGCCTCATCTCGAACTGCCTTTTCTCGAGACTCAAACAATTTTTGCAACACTTTCACAACAGGCTTGAGAGTTATGATCTTGGATCCAAATTCACTGAAAAAGAAATGTACAAGTATCTTATGCTGAATAAGTGCCAGCAAGTAAGTGACTATTTGACTACTGCATTTCCTTGTGGTTAACAAGTTTAAAAATTGCCTACTCACCAAAGTGCTTTTCTTAGCGTCTCAATGCAAGCGACAACAATTTTGGGGTTCTTGTTATCCAGTCCTTTGATCAACTCATCCTGGACAACCTCTGCTTTCTCAATCTCTATGTACATGAGGCATATATCAGTTCCCAGCTCCTTGGCTCGTGCTTTGGGCTGGTTGAAGACTTTGCTGACCACTCCAGAAACCACTTCCCCTGTTGTCCTGCAAGACAAGACTCTCCATTAGATCCTATTAAGACATTATAGATACTAGAATCCACAAATCAACATTCTCTAGAAAATTCTTCTACACGGCACCAAGAATGCTCCCAGTTTAATGCACCAACTTGAAGACAACTTTGGTGTCACAGATAGCTAAAAATAATCTTACTTCAATAGAAAATATTCTTGTTTTCAGGATTTGTCTGAGATTGTATCCCTAAAGCAAATTGAGTACATGACATTAAAACACAAACATAATAGAATAAGTTACTTGGTTTCACATCGTTCCTTTATCCAAGCTCAATTAAAACAATCGATACTCTACAAAAGAGTTTATTGTACCATTAACAATGACTGACCGGATTCTATTCGGCTATATTTAGACCGTCACAAAGACATCAACTCAATAATGGAAAGCAGTGCCCAGAGCAGCAGAAATGTAGGCCTTTTTTTCTGTGATGTCTAAATTTAAGGAATTGTAGTGTTCCTCATGGGAAAAAAAAAATGAGGAAATGAGGTACATTTCCATGTTTTCCGAATGGGTTAATGCTACTATGTTCCTGTAAACAAGACACATACTTTGCTTGATGACTCTCACTCAATCCAGAAATAGACTTTCACCAAGTATCACATTTCTGCTTTGTTCCAAAACTCAGTTGTAAACAAAAAGCCCTTACAAAATATTATCCCATATAAAACAGGTCACTGAAACAAAGAGCTGCTCAGGGATCGAGGGAAAAGCAATCGCTGCCATTAATGCTCCAAGGACAAAAATCAGTGGTTCGTGAAACTTGCTTGAAACTTAGCGAATAGCACTATTTTCAAAGACTTGTGTTGCGTAAACTACTTCTATGGTGCTTCTTGGCATTTTAAGACAAAATGGGACTACTTACTTGCCAGCCACGTGTGCATTCTCGATAAAAGCAAGTGCTGCCTCCAGTCCTTTGAGTTGGGCTACGGCATTTGAATCTGTTACAAATTTCTTGATAAGTCCAAGGTATTTGCCCCATTCTGGGCTCTTCTCGTCTTCTATCTTCTGGAAGAGCTTCAATGCTTCCTCGTATCCATTTAATCTCGCTTTCCAAATCTAAGGGAAACCAGAAGATCAATCATGACAACGAACAACCAAATAAATGAGCTTGTAACTTGATGTAACTTTAAACATGTTTAACCACCATCATTCATAATACAGGACACATGAACTCAAGGTCACTATGTCTGAAATGCTTTATCATCCTGAGTGGTAATGTGCAAGCTATTAGTACCAGCTATTAAACTCAATTTTTATCAAGAAACTCAAGCAATACTTCTTTAATGTGGTGTGACCAAGCAATTGAAAAATCTGTCAGATTGAACCAGATGATACAAACAGAAGCACTATTCACTACCATCTCCCACCAATTGTCCCGCCTCTTTACTACAAGTTCCAGCAAGAATATAAATGAATGAAAATCAAAGGGTATGTTGAAAGCAGCAACACAACTGGCTGGAATGCATCATCTATCATGCAATCGTCCAATCAGTTTAAACTGCGGGACGATGTCACATGTAAACAACCTGTCACCTAACATTACATTCACCTCAGGAAAGTTCTCCAGTAGCTAGTTAGAAAAATTAACTCTAGAAAATAGATCAATAAGATTTGAATTTTTTTTTTTTTTTTTTCAAAATGTTCAAAAGTTTGGGATCAGTTAGTACATTTGAAGAAAAATTTACACACTTGTTTAGCAAGGACGCATTAAATTGAATAAAGTGACAGTAAAGACATTTCTAATGTTACAAAAGACTTTAAATAAATGCTGAATTTTGAACTTTCTATTCAAAGTATCCAGAAAAAAACATTGCTATATATTTATTAAGCACCAAAATCAGCATATCAGAATGATTGCTGAAAGATCATGTGACACTTAATAATACCAAATAAGGTCTCCTCAAACTTCAGCATTACCATTAGAGGAATAAGTTACATTTTAAAATATTAACAAAGTTAAAATTAAAACATCTAAAATTGATTTTACAGTGTCCAGGATTTGCAGTGGTTTGGAGCAGAAACAACTGAAAACCGATATGTTTTATTAAAAACCTCAAAATGAGTTTTTAGGTGCAAGTGATGCAAAATGACTTGACTTTGTGACAACCATATGGCAAAGCGGTTGCTCACTTTTAAATGAGATTGCTGACAATATAAGCATTATATTTCCATAAAGACATTACTTGAGTTTAATTCAGTGCTTTGCATGCATTCATCTCTGAAGGCAACAATTAGGGTGAGCGAACTGCTGACAGTTTAGTTCTACAACCAACACAAAAGCTGGTCTTCTTACACCATCAGGGGATTTTGGATGGGTCAAAATATAAAAGTAGCCGGAATCACTCACCTTGTGTTCACATTTCTGGTCGATGGGTAACTTCATCCATTCACTGTCATCCCCCATGGCTGTTTTCTGTCTGTCTTATTCAACTAAACAAAAGAAGGGGAAACTCTGGTTGCTTGCACAGCATACAAAGCAGAACAAAAAAAAAAAAAAAAGTCTATGGCAATCACACAAATTTTTACACCATCACAGATGTCTGCCCTAAATATGTAAAAGTCACAGTTTAAGACCACATAAATGCAGAATTTTAGAGTTTAATGTTAATTAGGCATATTTGAGCTCATCTGATGCATGCAACAAACATCTCAAACATCTAAAGCATTCAGAATAAATATAAATTAAGATGGCATGAGCAACTTGACCAGCTTGTCACAATAACTTTGCAAGATCATCATTCACATGCATTTCATCAACAACCTCCAGTCAGACAGAAGAAATTCTTGATTCACTTCACAGCAAATGCACACATCATCCAGATCTGCAGCCAAAGCAGAGCAACATCCACTAATGCATTTCCCAGAAGAGGCTAGTTTCATATTACATATCGATCCGAGCCTAAAAGTAAATCCTTAAAACACAAAAGCCCTGGCTAAGTGAGGAAAACACAAAATATGCATAAGATACGTGTAGGAGAATGATGCATGCAGAAACCGCCGCCAAAACAAACATAATAAGCAAACAAGGGCAGTTATACGCAATAGCATCCGTTTAAACGACTTAGCAGCATAAATAATGATAAATGAAGTAGTTTGAGGGTTTTAAAAAAGCTAGTGGTTAGCAGCGCATCACATGTGAGACACCATCGAGGTGCAGCAGAGCCGTTAGCGACCCTCTGCTGCTGTTGCTCGGGCCGTCACGTTTTGCAGGGTAACACGTTTAAATATGCGCCTACTTTAATCAGGACATGGCAGATCTACTCCTTACAGCCTTCTAAAACCCTTTCAGTGCACGGTTTGTTTAGCTTCGAAGCGTAAATATGGCTAAATTTAAATATACCGGTTAGCTGTTAGCACATACGCGGCCCTGACTGACTGTCTGTTAGTCCTGCAACCATCACGAGATTCAAACTAAATAACCCCATTTTCACAGCTTCCCCCCAACAAACACAACGCTTGAAGTGTCAAAAATAATCCTTGCCATCTCACCCAACCTGATATGCGACGATGAAATGAAAACCCTGACTCACACTATTGTTTGTCACAGATATAAATGCGGCTTGATATTATTCAGTCCGTCACTAAAACTGAGGCCCTCGAATAAAACGCAGCAACCTATAACGAGGCACAAAACGGCTTTTGTGTAATAATCTCCGATCTCTCCCGATCATAAGTAAATATATAAATTTTAGTTACCTGCTTTTAGAGAGGGAAGACAGGGCGATCTTCTTCAGCTGGGACCAATATTTGGTCATTACTCTCCAGGCTTTGAAACGCCTCCGAGGGCGGGGAGACAGAGGAGGAGACGCCTAGCTTTCATTCAAACCATCACTTCGTGTCGTGTGTTATACATATGTCTGTACAGTGCTCTTGTATGGCAAGCCGTTTTGACTTTTATTCATTCTCGGGATATGAATTCTTGATATCAACAATTCAATTTTCACTACTAGTGACAATGTTCATTTCTGAAAATGTATTTCTGATATCAACAATTTAGTTCTTGATATCAAGAATATACATTTTTACTAGTAAGAATTGTATTTTTTATATGTGAAATTGGAATTTCAACTAGTAAGAAATTCATTCTTGATATCAACAATTGATTTTGAATGGCAGCCTATGGTGACGTAACTAAAATACAATTACAGATATCAACAATTAAATTGTTGATATCAAGAATTAACATTTTAACTAGTAAAAACTGAATTGTTGATATCAAGAATTCATATAATGTGAAGGAATAAAAGTCAAAACGGCTTGCCATGCACTTTTATGCTGTTAAACATGTTTTTATTGGATATGTAGTATTTGAATATACTTGTGTATCAGTAAAGTGAACATGCAATTAAATGCAATTTAATCTTATATTGTCAAAAGACGTTTTCAGTAAAGAATGCACTTTTAGTGGTGTTGGAACCAACTTTGGGACATTGTCTATAAACAAAACAATTTGAAGAATCACACAAACACACACTCATACATGTGTGTGTGATTTATTTATTGGTAATATATATATATATATATATATATATGAATGTATATATGTATATATAAAATAAATGTACATAACTTTGCATACTGTCAAGGTTTTTTTTTATTTGCATTGTAGAATATGTAATTTTTAAAATATCACATTTACATAATAAATAAAATGTAGCTTTCTAAATAACTAAATACCCTTTTAGTCTGCTTTTGGAAACTGTACGTACACGCGCTGTGGCAGCACAAAAATACTTAACAGATCTTCTGGATTAGTATTTAAATAGCCAGCCATATGGGCGCAGTAAAACAGCTGCGCTGCGCATGCGCGGGTTTCCATAGCCGCGGCTGCATCAACAAAAACTGACGAAACACAGCCAAGCATTTTTTAAAAAAGAGGGCGAGACTCCACCCAGCGCTCACTTCCGTGTTGTGTCACGTGCTGCTCAACGGCGTCGTCTATTGGTTGATTTATATCCCTAGATGAATTTGAGCAAGGATATTGAGGTTCTTACATAAATACAAAATAAATGTTGCAAATATCGACTTCCAGTGATCCTATATTTTTCAAATAAGATAATATAGTCTATTTAAATAGACTAATATTCCGTTTTACCAGTAGTTTTAGCTCTTATCCCTAAGAAACCGTAGGGATGCTGTGTCTGGCGCAGTGTAGAGTGGGCACACTGACCGCTAAAGAAGCTTAGAGACTCCATGCTGAATGGGTTACCAGCAGAGTCATGCACCGCATCTGCATCCCATAATCATTTAAAACCATAAAACACCACGAAAATGAATACGGATCGATTCAACCTCACTGTTGATGAGTATCTATGTATGTTACGGTTATTATTGCTTTGGTGGTTGTTTTGATGATTCGTAGCTGCAGCTGAGAGATGCATTGCACATTTTTAACACCATACTGTCATGTCACTACCTTTTCTTTTTCCTTTCCAGCTGAAACGAATGTCGTCTTTTATCTCAACGATGCAGTCACACAGCTACTTGAACATAAAGAGGAATACACTCAGTTCGGTGTGGTCCGATATTTTGCAGAATAGTAAGTTGTGATTATTTAGCACTTATACAGCTATAGCATTTTTGTTTATTTATTAATAAATAATTATACAGTTATATAAATAAAATATTATAGTTATGTTTTATTATTTATTAATAAATTCGCACACACAATCAATAAATTTAATGTTTATTTATAATAATATTTTATTTATATATGAATATTTTTTAAGTACAGATATAACCATGTCCCAAAATATAATATAATTTTACAGTTTTACCAGTGTGAAGAATGGGAATCATGTGCTCTTCAGGGAATTCAGTTACATCAAGGCGACTCCTCATAACAGAGAGTCTTTCATCCATATCTTCTGGAAATGCTTTAGACAGATTGGCAAAAATGGGGGTAAGCAGAGTCAAATGTCCCCTTTATCATTTTTTTAAGTCAAGCCATAACTCTTTACTTTACTTGTTTGCATTGATCTGTTTACAGTGAATAAATACAGTTGTTTCTTCTTGCAGATCTGTTGGCAATGTCAGAATACAGTTCACTTTTACAGCTCTTGTGTCCTGACTTTCCTACTGAGATGGTACAAAATGCAGCCAGGTAGATCCATATTTGTTTTGTGATGTTTCCTTGACCTTTTCCTTCTTTCATATTGATATTTAACAGGTTTATTTATTTTCTGTTTTAGGATTGTCCTGATAGATGATGCCACAGACTGTCTAATGTCATTCTCAGATTTTATTTATTCATTCCAAATGCAGTTCTATTATGAAGGTAATAAAATGTATAACATAATATAATATATTACACAATATGAAGCTGCAATTATAACTAATAATAAGCTGTATTTGTCTAATTATTCACTTTGGTAGTCAAACGGTCAATTGAGATTCTTAAACTTTTAAGTCACAGAACCTATTTTAGTGCAAAAAAAGACAATTTAAGTGAATTCAGATTAAATTAAAAACCAATGTAATCACTTAAATTAAACGGTTTTACTTATACAGTCAAATAATATGAAAAGTAAAATCTTGATGTTAAAAAAGTAGTTTCAGTCATGCACCTAAATACAAAAGCACTGGTGATATTTAAAGGTCTTGCTTACAACAAAAGGCGTTCTGACCTTGAGAGTTTAACTGCGGTTGTAACAAAAGGCCAGAGTGACATCATCACTACCATGTGAAAGCGTTTCTATGGTTACTCGAGGCTCCGTCTTTCATCGGAATGATCTCATCCTCATTCACTTTCACAGAGTTTGTGGAGAGTGTGTCTGTGATTTACCAAGACCTGTTGTCGGGGAAGAACCCAAACACCGTCATAGTCCCGACCTCCACCTCGGTGGAGCAGTTATCCAGCACAGCCAACGAGGAGCCAGACGCTCAAGAAGGCGTAGACTCCGCCATCTTTTGTGAATGTATCAAGGGACTTTGTGAGAGGTTTAAACACAAGTAAGACATTTTTTAACACCCATCATTCATTCATAATTTATGTATTGTACTTGTAAGAAAGCCCAACAACGCCACCCAGAGGTATTTTTATGTCTATAACTTTAATGCTTGGACAAAGCTGAACAAGTCCAGACATGTCCAGACAAGTGTCAGGAGGCAGTGTATGTATGGGTGGAGCGATTGACTTGTTCATTGTACAAGAGAAAGGACTACTGCATGTTTGTTTCTTCTGTGAGTGATTGATTAAAAGTAAGTTATCCGTTTTACAGTCTATGCTAAGTCAAATGTTGACACTAGTTTAATGCTGCTAAACTGTGCATGTTCCACTGCATAATTTAGATACATAAGCTAAAATTGTACACCCATTTACGGTACATAGTTAAATGGAAAGGACTTTGCCAAAGTAATGCAACATAAATGCCTTTATTACTTGACATTTGATACTGTGATTTACTGCCACTGTGGCTGTGTATTACGTTAATTTCTTTAGGCTAGCCATATTATTGTTTATATTTCAAATCTTATATTCTATCCTGTTTTCTGTGTTCATTGTAGACCACACACAAGCCCACATGCACCTCCTATGGGCAAGTGCCTGTAACCATTCATGCATGTAAAGATAATCACAATAAAATCCGGGAACTGAGACCTTCTCTTGCTTCCGTTTCTCTAACCGGAAACTCCTACCACCATTTCTACTAGTACCCAACCGAACCCTTGAGCATCCCTTACGCTCGTACATGGTCCTTCGAGCCGGATGTACTTCTGTAGAAATGGATTCTGATCCTGCCGGCACAGCAGATCCCGCGGTTCGACCCCGCACACAAAGAGAGCGACATCTCCCGGCCCATCTAGAGGATTACGAAGTCCAGCTCCCTACGCACCTACAATCGGCACCACCTCTAGCTGACACCTCTTCACAGAGACATTCTAGACATTCCTCTAAATCCATCTCATCTGGGACAGCCTCCAGAGCTACCTCCAGATCACGACACAGTGCTTCAAGTCGATCTCCAAGACATGCTCTGTCTGACGTCCAAGCAGCAGTACTGGAGGAGAGATTAAAGGCCCTTGAACTAGAGGAACTACAACGTCAGGTTGAAGAGGACGCTACAGCAGACAAGGAATGTCAAAGACTTGACGACCAAGCCAGAGAGGCACTCAAAGCCAGAGAGGCCTTGGCTAAACAGATTGATACACGACGTCGTCTCAAGAAAGCACAAAATGAGCTTGAAGTTGCCAAGCTAGTTACCTCGTTCCTTAAACAGGACAACAACAGCAGATCTGGATCACAGTCTAGCATCGCCAGTGATTTAGCTGAAGCACACACTGGAGTAAACTCACCACAGAGAGTTGTTACTAATGATATTTTAACATCATATGCCCAGGAAATGCACAGATGTTCCTTACCACAACAAGTGTTTCTTACCTCTGAAGCATCAGTATTGGCTCCTCCAGCCCCACAGGTGGCGCAACAAACGTTCAGTGCCCAGGACTTTACTCCTGATGTTCGCCATCCCAATGTAGTGACATGGTCATCACCTCCACGTGCAACAGCTCAGTTGACTTCAGACTTTAGAACCGTTTTCACTGGTCCATCACCTATTTACCCAGCAACTGTTACAGTGCAGCCAACCTCTCCTGTGACAACAGTAACTTACCATCAGACACCTGCTGTCAGTGTGCTTCCCTCAATGGCCTCACCTGCCGATCCTGCAACCTTAGGGGCTTCTGTATTTCCTCAGCCACGCCAAGTACCGTATACTCACAATCAAGTAGCATTCCCTGCCCATCATCCAGTTCCAGATCATGCACTCCCAGCTCAAGCAGCAATCTATGTACCTCAAGCTCAGCCACCCGGGCTAGAGATGTTAGCTGCTTCTGCTTATGGTATTCCAAAACCTGTCATACCATCCTTTGAAAGTGGTCGTGAAAGTGACTTCGCACTGCTTAAAATGGCACTGGACAATCTGATGAACAATCAACAGCACTTAAGTGAACAATACAAATATCAAGTGCTTCTAGGGCACTTAAAGCTTCCCAGTGCTATCCAGCTCGCCAAGGCATACATGCATGATCCCCGGCCGTACACAGCTGCACTACAAGCGCTGCAAGATAAATATGGACAGCCACGCCAACTAGTCCAATGTGAGTTAGGTGCCATGTTGAATGCTCCTGCTGTGAAGTTTGGAGATGCTGAAGCTTTTGATGACTTTGCCTTATCCATCCATTCATTAGTAGGGATGCTCAGGACTCTAGAAGGTCCAAATGGTTATGAGTTAAGGTGTGGATCGCATGTTGATCGCCTTTTGAGCAAAATGCCACCGTCGTATCGTGACAGCTTTGTTGAGTACTGTTTTAGCCATGGCATTCTCCAGACTGGCACAGACCGTACCTACACCCTGCCAGATTTCTCTGCCTGGCTACAGCTGAAGTCTCAGGCTAAGCGTATTTCAAATAGGGCAGCAGCTCTCTACCAAAGTCAGGCACCCAGGACAGCCAAGAAGGAGTCCCACCCACCTTCTCGGCTTAAAGACAGAGCCACTTCGATCCTTTACTCAACTAACAGTACCTCAACTGTTCAAGGACGAGCAAGAGTTCAGACTCCCAAGTTCCAACCATACTGTCCATACTGCAACAATAAGGACCATTTCCTAAACTCTTGCTCAAAATTCAAGCTTCTGACTACAGAGCAAATATTGAAGTGGATAACAGAAGGAAAACGGTGTTGGAAATGTGGAAGGGCACATCCTGCAGACAACTGTACTCTGAAGCGTGCATGCAAGACTTGCAAAGAATTGCATCTTACCATTCTCCATGAAGCAGTCCAGCAGACACAACAGAGTGTTCTTCTAGTCAATGTTCCCCCTAACCAGGTCTACTTAGATCATCCTCACCGATCTCCAAAGGTGATGCTGAAGGTAGTCAAGGTTCTACTCCACTACAGAGACAGAACCATGGAGACATATGCAGTGTTAGATGATGGCTCTGAGCGTAGCATTGTATTACCACAGGCTGTGAAACAGTTAAACCTTACTGCAGTGCCTGAAACGCTCACTCTACGTACAATACGTCAGGAGGTACTTCACTTAAACGGAGCATCTGTTTCCTTCTCTGTGTCCCCGTTAAACAGGCCAACTAGGAAGTTTGAGATTAATCAGGCCTTCACAGCCGAGAATCTGAGACTGTCTGAACACTCTTATCCTATAGCTGCTCTCCAACGCAAATATGCCCATATCCGGTCTTTGCCATTGCCACAGATTGAGCGAGCACAACCCTTGCTACTCATTGGGTCAGACATGCCTCATTTACTAGTGCCAGTCCAGCCCATACGAATGGGACCTCCTAATGCTCCTATAGCTGTTCATACCAGGCTCGGTTGGACTCTCCAAGGCCCTGCTGGGTACAGCCTACCTACCCCTTGTGACCAACAATGTCTGAACATCACTGTAGACGGTCAGAATGCTGAACTACTCAAGAACGTTGAGCGTCTTTGGCAGATTGACACCCTACCCTACATTAACGAAACAGCAGCCACTCGTTCTAAACAGGACCAACAGGCTCTCACACTACTCCAAACTCGCACTACTAGGGTAGAGGTTGATGGCATTCTACGATACGCTACTCCGTTGCTCAAACGACCAAATATGGTCACCCTTAAAACCCCAAAGGAGGCAGTACTGGCATCCCTTCGCAGCACTGAACGGAGACTCGCCAAAGACCCAAACCTGTCTGAAGCATACTGCACTGAGATGGCCAAACTAGAGGAGGCTGGTTATGTGGCAGAAATCTCCCCTCAGGAAGCTGAGAAGTCAGCTGAATCCTGGTACATTCCACACCATATGGTGAGACACAATGGCAAAAACAGAATTGTGTTTAACTGTTCTTTCCAGTATCAGGGTCAGTCATTAAATGATCACCTCATTCCTGGTCCCATACTTGGTCCATCTTTGCTTGGAGTTTTGCTTCGGTTCAGGCAGCACACCGTGGCGGTGAGCGCAGATGTGAAAGGTATGTTTCACCAGGTTCGCCTACTGCCAGATGACAAGGCAATCCTGCGTTTCCTGTGGAGAAACATGCAAAGGACTGAGCAGCCAAAGATCTATGAGTGGCAGGTCCTGCCCTTTGGCACAACATGCAGTCCTTGTTGTGCTATATATGCTCTGCAACGAGTGGCCCATGACAATGGTGAAATTGATCCTACTCTAGCCGAATCAGTCACACAATCATTCTACGTAGACAATTGTCTTCAAAGTGCACAATCAACCGAAAAGGCCAGATCTCTTGTCGATGGCCTACGGCAATTGCTGTTGACTGGAGGGTTCAATCTTCGTCAATGGGCCAGCAACAGACCTGAAGCAATTGAACACCTTCCGACAGAAGCAAGGTCACAAAGCAGTGAGCTATGGTTATCCCAAAAAAGCCCAGATCTTTTGGAGGGCACACTTGGATTGCGGTGGAACTGTCTCCATGACTCCTTAGGATACAGACCTCGCCAAGTGGAATGTCTCAAGCCAACTTTGAGAAATATTTACAAGGTATTAGCATCACAGTATGACCCTCTCGGGTATTTAATTCCGTTCACTACAAAGGCCAAGATACTCGTTCAGGATCTATGGAAACTTCACCTGGGATGGGATGACCTCATCGAGTCTGACAGCCTACAAAACAGATGGCAAACTTGGGTACAGGAACTGCCCAATTTGGAACAGCTAGAGATTCCCAGATGCTACACTCCATTTCAAGTGCATGAGGAAATGACCACCAGAGACCTGCACATCTTCTGTGATGCATCTGAAAGGGCATATGGCTCAGTATCATATCTACGCACAGAAGACAATAATGGCCATATACACATTTCATTTGTATTGGCGCGTTCACGTGTAGCACCCAGGAAACAAATGTCCATACCAAGACTTGAATTGAGTGCAGCACTTACTGGAGCGCAGATGGCAAAAGTCCTCCAAAGGGAGCTCACAGTCACCATCAGGCAAGTCATCCTATGGTCAGATTCCACCACAGTCCTTCGCTGGCTGCTGTCTGACTCCTGCAGGTATAAGGTCTTCGTAGGCACTCGAGTTGCTGAAATTCAGTCCCTCACAGACATCAACTCCTGGAGATATGTGGATTCGGGAAAGAACGTGGCAGATGACATAACCCGTGGAAAATCCTTAAAGGAGTTGATACAATCAGGCCGCTGGGCTAATGGACCAGACTTCTTGCAGCAATCAGAAGTCTCCTGGCCTACCATGCCGGCTGCTGACCCTGAACTGGATACTGAATTAAAGAAATCCACACTCTGCCTACACCTGTGTACTAGTCTTGATGTCCAACTCCCAGGCGCAAACCAGTTCAACACATGGAAGGACTTGGTAAAGGCTACAGTAGCGTCCCTACACGGGGCGGCTCAGCCTTCCACCCAAACAGATGAAGCCGAGCATTATTTTGAAGCAGAGCGGCTACTCCTTCAACAAGCCCAAAGGGATTCCTTTCCAGAGGAGGTCAAGGCGCTCTCATCAAACCGACCCTTACCATCTAATAGCAGGTTAATGTCCCTGTCTCCGGAATATGATGAAGATGCTGGACTAATTAGGGTTGGAGGGAGACTACGTCATGCTGAACACATTGACCTTCATGCTCTACATCCCATAGTTCTTGACCCCCATCAACAAATAACCAAACTCCTTATTAAGGAATACGATGCCAATCTCCTTCATCCTGGGCCAGAACGAGTCCTTGCAGAGCTCAGACGTCGCTATTGGATTTTGAGAGGAAGAGCAGCCATCAAAACCCATCAACTTGCATGTATGGATTGTCAAAAGTGGCGGGCTCGACCCAAGATCCCTATGATGGCAGATCTCCCACCAGCTCGTCTTAGGCTTTACAAGCCCCCCTTCTATTCCACTGGAATGGACTGTTTTGGGCCATTCACAGTAAAAATAGGACGACGAACTGAAAAAAGATGGGGAATAGTCTTCAAATGTATGACTACCCGATGCCTCCATCTGGACCTACTCGAGTGTTTGGACACCGATGCCTTCTTGATGTCTCTACGGAGATTTGTTGCTAGAAGAGGCAAGCCCTTTGAGCTCTTCTCGGATAATGGCACCAATTTCACTGGAGGGAACAGAGAGATCAAAGAGGCATATGAAGCTATGGCACCCCAACTGAAAGAGCTCTTGGCTGAACAGAAAGTCTCTTTCAGATTTATTCCTCCCAGTGCTCCACATTTTGGTGGTATTTGGGAAAGGGAAGTCAAATCAGTGAAACAAGCCTTGAAAGTCATCCTAAAGGAACAGACAGTCCCTGAAACTGTCCTCCGCACTGTTCTCATTGAAGTGGAGGGTATCATGAATGCCAAGCCTTTGGGCTATATATCATCCGATATCGCAGATCCAGACCCTATCACTCCTAGCATCCTGCTCATGGGACGCCATGACTCATCTCTCCCACAAGTGTTGTATGATGCCAGCAATCTTCTGGGAACCAGGAGATGGAGACATAGTCAGGTACTTGCGGACCAGTTCTGGGCCAGATTTATTCATCACTACCTACCAAGTCTCCAAGAAAGACAAAAGTGGCAAAAGGACAATGACCAACTCAGGGTCGACCAGGTAGTGCTTATCATGGACCCTCAACTTCCACGAGCCCTTTGGCTAGTGGGTAAGGTGACTCGTACCTTCCCTGGACCTGATGGACGAGTAAGGACGGTTGCAGTTCGGGTTCAGGACCGAACTTATGTCAGACCAGTGGCGCGGTTAATCCCACTTCCCAAACTTGAGGATGATGAGAGATCCAATCCTGCCACTTAGGTAGGGCTTACTAACATGTTCAAATGTCCAGAGTGACATTTGGGGGCGGCTATGTAAGAAAGCCCAACAACGCCACCCAGAGGTATTTTTATGTCTATAACTTTAATGCTTGGACAAAGCTGAACAAGTCCAGACATGTCCAGACAAGTGTCAGGAGGCAGTGTATGTATGGGTGGAGCGATTGACTTGTTCATTGTACAAGAGAAAGGACTACTGCATGTTTGTTTCTTCTGTGAGTGATTGATTAAAAGTAAGTTATCCGTTTTACAGTCTATGCTAAGTCAAATGTTGACACTAGTTTAATGCTGCTAAACTGTGCATGTTCCACTGCATAATTTAGATACATAAGCTAAAATTGTACACCCATTTACGGTACATAGTTAAATGGAAAGGACTTTGCCAAAGTAATGCAACATAAATGCCTTTATTACTTGACATTTGATACTGTGATTTACTGCCACTGTGGCTGTGTATTACGTTAATTTCTTTAGGCTAGCCATATTATTGTTTATATTTCAAATCTTATATTCTATCCTGTTTTCTGTGTTCATTGTAGACCACACACAAGCCCACATGCACCTCCTATGGGCAAGTGCCTGTAACCATTCATGCATGTAAAGATAATCACAATAAAATCCGGGAACTGAGACCTTCTCTTGCTTCCGTTTCTCTAACCGGAAACTCCTACCACCATTTCTACTAGTACCCAACCGAACCCTTGAGCATCCCTTACGCTCGTACAGTACTGTTATATTATTTATTCATATTTTAAATGAGCTTTTATGTTTATATTTTAATTTTTGTTGAAGTTTTAAAAATGTTGTTACATGCTTCTGACAATTTTGTTTTTTAATTATATATAAAATATATAATAGTATTGAATTAAATTTTAATTATTGCATCAATATTTATATACAACTATAAAAGCAGGCGTATATAGTAACTTGTTTATCACCAAATATAATAAAACCCACTATAGCCATCCTCACAACTACAACCTGATAGTGATTTCATTTTTCCCAGGTTTCCTTCCACTGTTGCCGTTAAGGAGATCTTAGAGAGCAGTCAGCGAGTGTCTTTCTATGGCTTCCTGGTGGCCTTGGCCAAACATGAGGGAGTAAACCAAGACATCGGTGAGCATTAGATGATGCTTAAATGTATTTCTGAATCCTTGTAACTTTTAATAATTCAAAATATAAACTGAATGCTTTATTTTGTGTCATTTATTTATCAGGTGCTCTTCCCAATAAATCGGACCTGCTGATTGATCCAGAGATGGACCAGGAGCTGGAGAGACTGTGAGAGAGACGGACTTGCTTCAAAGAGTATATTACAGTCACTTGCTGGTTAACTATGTCTGTTATTAAAAGACGGAGAGCTTGCGAACAATCTTTTTATATTTAACACTTTTTAAAAAAAGCTAATGTACTAGCATTTGACACTAGATTTCTGTGATTCTTCCAGCATAGCTCAAGTCGCCATCAGCCCGACGTCCAACAACAGCAGCAGCAGCGCTGTGGGACAGAAGGAAACGTCCAAGAAGGCCTCACCGCGCAAGTCCCTGCACCAACGCAAGAGGATCGATATGGAGAGTGATGGTTCTACAGAGGAGACTGACTCTTCTGAGAATTAACATGCACAGACCTGCTTGTTAGCATCTTTATGATTTTTTTAAGATTACTGTTAGTGCCGGTTCACTAATTTGATTAGAAAAGTGGCGTTTTCAATAGTGCTGATGTGTGTCGGTGTTCACTGCTTTCTAGTTCTGTGGGCGTCTCTGTAACTCAACTACTTTCGTTGCTGAAGCAAAAATAAATAAATTGGACAGCCATGTTGTCTTAAATTACAATTATTTTATGTTAACTTCTTGTTAGAACTATAGAACTGTTGCCTAAAAGAAACATTGAGTAGTAGAGTAATTGATCTGTGATGGACTTAACCCAAAGAATATCATAATTAATTGAGTGCAATAACATGTATATAAAATTTACTTTAAACAAAAATCAGTAATATTAAAAAAAAAAAAAAATTTGCATTAACTTTTATTCAGGAAGAATGCATTAAAATGATCAGAAGTTAAGACTTTTTTACTTTTACGTTGTTACAAATATATTATAAATATATTTACATTAAATGTTCTGAAATTTTCAACACTGATCATTTTTTAAGCACCAAATCTGAATTTCTGAAAGATCATGTGACACTGAAGAATGGAGCTGAATGATGCTAAAAATTCAGTTTTGCCACTCAGAAATAAATTACATTTTAAAACATATTCAAATACTAAATTATTTTAAATTGTAATAATATTTCACAATATTACTGGTTTTACTGTATTTTGATCAAAAATAATTTCAGCCCTGGTGAGCTTAAGTTTTTTTCAAAGACTATTAAAAAATCTTACTGACCCCAAACTTTTGAACAATAGTGTATGTAAAAATCTTTTGTTTGTGTATACACACACCAACACACACACTTTTAATAATTACACACCAGGACAGTCCATTTACAAATAGGATTTAACTTTATGGGTTCCACAGAAGACTTATGATCATACAAAAAAACAAAAAAAAACAATGTACAGTGATAAATGAAATAGGCACAACTTGTGAATTTGCAGGATCAGTTCACAGATATTTTTTTGGCAGACACAAATGGTCCTATTAACTGAATACCACCTTTCAAAATGGCCATACCAAGCAAAACATCTTCAAACTGTTCTACAGAAAACCATTTGGCCTGTTGATCTATTCAATGAAAACTTTGCTTGTTTAGTGAATATTGCATATTAGGTAAGCGCATGCTGCGAGGGTGTGCCATTTTGAAAGGACTGGTGAAGATGAGTCCATTTTAGGCATTGGCTTTAAAACGTTTCTTTTTGTATCTGGGGGAAAAAAAAGAGAAAGCACAAATTTTTGATTACCAGACAGCCGTATTCGTCAGCACCATAGTGTTGCAGCCTCTCCGTATATATTTTCAAGTGCCAGAATAATATATTTTAAGATCTTTCCATTTCAATATAATTATAAATAAGATATAATATATAGTATGTAAAAAGAAAATAAAATTATTTGGTTTTCACAGCTACATACGTCAGGGATACTGAGATTGAAGCAGAATGTGAATAAACCCATACGCTCTGTTTAACAGAGCAACATATGGGAATAAGCACACATAAACATTAAATACGAGAACCAAAAAGAAAAAGCTTTCACAGACGGAGCATGGATGCCATATTGTATTTGTGAGACTTTGTAGTGCGCAACAGACTGAAGATAAACAGCAGCAATTACCCTGTTTAACATACAACACTTGAAATTGTGGCACAGCAATGCTCTGGATCACGGTTTCATAACCTTGGGTTCAAAGCGGTGCTAACCACCTTTTCAAAACCATGTGAGAAATGTTGGAAAGTGGTTTTTAACCTGGGGTTTCGCATAGTGGGACACTAGATGGACAGACTGGGCTGAATTCAATTACATGGTTCACTTCCATTCTGAATGAAGAAGGACATTGCCCAGTAAAGCTTTGGTTTCAGATAAACTTTGATTTTGGATCCAGTCTAGCTTTAAAGCAACTGTATGTGTATTTTTGCGACTTCGGAGCTCCCTACAGTTAAAAGAGTGAAATTTGCTGTCGTAATTACAGTCAACAGCTGTACACGTTTTCGCTCCAGGCGTTTATGGAGGAGCGCGGGAAAGAAACAGAAACCATTCGCCTCTGGAAGATTTTGAAACTGATATTTCAAGGTAAAAAAAAACAAACAAACTTACATACAGTTGTTTTAAGTTCTCCTTTTTGTCTTATGTTGTTTCATCCATCATTAATGCATCAAACATTGTGCTTCGAATGAATTCAAAACCAAACTTTGCACAAATGATGTTCACAAGTCACATCAAACATTTTTTTTGTTAATGAACTTCGTAAGGCTTTACACCAGTCAGTAATACTCGAGTTGTACGATGTGAAAGTAGTTGCGCTATAGCTGATATCTGTTTTCGATTTTAACATTTGTCTAAAATAGACATCAACATTATATCATCGACATGACAAGTTACAAAGAGGCTCAAAACCACCATCATGCGGCATCTCATATAGTAAGTGATAATGGAAAAATACGAATAGACTGAAGGTCATTCGAGGAAGATGTCTTCTGTCGGACAGGAATATTCCATGTGTTCTTTGTAGAACTGCTGAAAAGCTTTCCTGTAAAAACAAAAGTATTATGTGGGAAGATATAGATGTGAATGTAGAATGAGTTTTGCTTTTATTTGTGCTTTCAAAAATCGACACAGGAACAGAGCCAGATTTTGAAAGTAAAAATTCCATTCATTTTCTCCACTAGGGAGTTGATTTGATTTAACGATAACTTGTAAACCATTAACTAATTAATTGATTAATAATAGAGACCTACTTTAAGCTATGTTGTTGTTAATCGCTGGTATACGCTTTTGTTAAAGCAACCAGCCTGCATAATTTTAATTTGTTTCTTAATCACGTTTAACAGCAGAATTCCTGGAGAAAAACTACATTACCCATGATTCTTCAGAGAATCTCCACCAATCAGTAATTAGTGACAAATTGCACCAAAAGTAGTACACAGTCTTTCTGTGCTCTCAAACTACTTATCAAGTCAACATTTTAATAACTATATTTTTTATTTCTCTATTGTTTTTCATTTGATTGTCATACGTAATGCTTGATGGGATTGTAGTTAAAGCCACATATTCTTGCACCTTTGTTTTTGGTCCAATTTTTAAATACTTCTTGGCTTCAAATCAAAGTTTGTAACAATGTGATTCACCTTGTAACCAGCTGGTTTAGTTCATTTCACAATGTGAAAATTGAAAAGTGGAAAGACACTGTTGCACTCTATTCTCTTTTTTTTTTTTTGACCAGTCAAAAGAAAATTTCTACTATTTTTTTTTAAATCAAATTAGCAAAAACATCCAATCGACATTTTGTGGTCCTTAGTTCATATAGATTTAGCCCTGAGATTATCTCTATGTTAGCATACAACTAAAAGCTGACTTTTGACAAAAGATAATGTAAAAATCTCTCTTTCTGGGAAAATGGACCATAATATTAATAAGTAATTACTTTTTTTTGTCAAATTAAATTTTTATCTATTTACTTATTATCTAATCAAATTGGTTACTAAATTGAAGATGATATGCCCTGCAGCTAACTAGCAAAAAATCATGTATACTAATGTATTTCTATATACAGCAATATGCAAAAAGCAGTATGTTAAATGAGTATGATATGTTCCTCAATATATGAGTTAGTGTTTAAACAGTAAATCAAAAAGGAAAATTGTGTTTGTGGGATCTTTAAATGACTAGAGAACTCACCCTATAGATTCAGCCAGTTTCGTGGTTGTATCATCTGAGAAGAACACATGACAGGCAAATCTCTGGTGTGCTGGATGTTTCGTTATTACTCCAAAATACCTGAAAAACAAATGATGGAGTATTTATTTACTCTCAAGAATGTGGCTGTATTTTTGTTTTTGTATGTTCTCTTTTTTCCCTGTAGGGGGCGTTGTAGGTAGGTAAAAATTGGGTTATTGTATATAC
The DNA here is from genome assembly GCF_936440315.1 of Barbus barbus. Classification (NCBI taxonomy): domain Eukaryota; kingdom Metazoa; phylum Chordata; class Actinopteri; order Cypriniformes; family Cyprinidae; genus Barbus; species Barbus barbus. The sequence goes on along the minus strand of NC_136728.1, from coordinate 14,190,245 downwards.
AGCTTTATATAAGTGACCACAAACTCTGAGTCCCAAATTAAGAATTTTATATTAGTCCTACCATTCCATTTTTTTTTAAAGAAATTAATTCTGTTATTCAGCAAGGATACATTAAAATGATCAAATGTGCCTGTAAATATTTCTATTTCAAATAAATGCAGTTTATTTGAAATATAGAAATAACTATCTATTCATCAAAGAGCCCTGAGAACATGTCTACTAAAATATTAGGCAGCACAACTGTTTTTAACATTAGTTAGTGCATAAAAAAATTATTATAAATGTATTCATTTATTTCAAGTATTTTATAAATTTATTTAATCCCTAATTCACTTATTTTCACTTCAGAACTAGTTGAAATTGACAGAAAGGACCTAATAATAGCATTTTGAGGGAAACCATGATTTTCTGTTCAAACTCACTTCTTGTTCTTCGGATGGCACCCGCAGAAGGAGATGTTTTTCAACTGAAAAAAGTGAAAGCACTTCTCACCCTGTAAAATATGGAAAGAAAGACTAAGTGGTCCAATCAGCTGCAGGGATTGAAACACATTAGTGTAAGCTGCAGCCTCATGATGTCAGTGCGGTGCAAGGTCGTCTTAGTATGTGTGCTTAACTCCTGAAACCTGTGATTTAGATCACTGAGCGCACTCACTAATTCACACACACAGGGGTTTAGGGGGCGAGATCCCCCCACATTATCGCTACAGATTACCATTCAGTCTTAAGACGCTTCATTGCATAACTGTGGGACTGAATATTTGCGTCACAGAGCACAGTTGAGTGAAAGAGCCTTATGGTGGCAACATCTAGCCAAAATATGAAGCCAAGGCAGAAGGAATTATTTGACCTTGAGTTCAAATGTGAATTTTTATTAATTCCCACTATGCTATTTCATATCATCATCAATTTTTATTAAATTAAATTGACACCCTCAAGCCTTATTGAATTACTTACATAAGTTATAAAATAACAAAGATTTTTTTTTAATGTTTGAGGTTTGAAAAGTTACTGTATGACAGGAATGACCCTTGTGCTTATTTTTTTTTTAAGAAGAATGCAGTATACAAACCCTTCCAGAAGTCCGACAGTCATCTTGAACAATGATTTTCAGTCCTCTTGTGTTGATTTCCAGAATGCAAGGTGAAGGGGGGTTGAACTGCATTGTTGTTCGTCTGTTTGATGCTATCTGTTGACATAATCAGATTGCATATGAACATCAGATTAAATATGAACAACATCATGTCATTGTAGTTATTATGTAAAGACATGGAAATCCAAGGCAGAAATATAATGCAAAAATGGATTAGCATACCTTGTGCATGGCGGCACAAAGAACATCGGTCCCTTTGTGATACGGCACTTGAACAGAACCAAGGAATTTTACCCAGAATTTGTCCATCCAGTCACTTTTGACCTCTGAATAAATCACAGCAGACAGAGAAGGCCATTATTCCTCAATGCACAGGAAACAAAAGCTCAAATACTTAAAATACTATAGCAAAGCCAAGATTTACCTTTAACAAGTTCATCCTTTGTCACCTTGATGGCATAAAATGCAGGGAAGATGCCTCTGGATCCAGTGCGCATGTTGTAGGCCTCGCACCATAGATCCTCGGCCTGCACCTCAACCAATAGGGGGTCATCTGCCTCCATCTCCAACTCCTCATCATGGCGAGGAATAAACCTGGAAACAAGCCAAAATTAAGAATGCTCAGAAATCTCCAAAAAGGGGTTTAGGGTACCACCCATTAGTAAAGTGTCACTTTAAAAATAATAATAATGATAAACAAATACAGTAAAAATGTATTGAAGTATGTTTGTTTGCGTAACTGTCAAAAAATAATAAAAAAAAAGTATATTTATATATTTATTATAAATAAATAATAATAATGGTCCCAAAAATTTACTTAATTATAAAAAGGCCTGAAAATTTCTTGGCTGGGATATGTTTAATTATCTCTTAAAGGAACACTCCACTTTTTTTGGAAATAGGCTAATTTTACAACTCCCCTAGAGATAAACAGTTGAGTTTTACCGGGTTTGAATCCATTCAGCCGATCTCCGGGTCTGGCGGTAGCACTTTTATCTTAGCTTAGCATAGATCATTAAATCGGATTAGACCATTAGCATTTGGTCATCAAAAATGACTAAAGACTTTCGATAATTTTCCTATTTAAAGCTTTACTCTTCTGTAGTTACATCGTGCACTAAGACCGACGGAAAATGAAAAGTTGCGATTTTCTAGGTTGATATGGCTAGGAACTATACTCTCATTCCGGCGTAATAATCAAGGAATTTAGCTGCCGTACCATGGGTGCAACAGGCGCAGTGATATTACGCAGCGCCAGAAAGCGGTGCCCAGCTAGGTAACTAGTTATGATACAGCCGGGGACTACTTTCAGGCGCTGCGTAATATATAATATTCAATATTATTATATATTCAATGATCTATGCTAAGCTAAGCGAAAAGTGCTACCGCCAGACCCGGAGATCGGCTGAATGGATTCAAAGCCGGTAAAACTCAACTGTTTATCCCTAGGGGAGTTGTAAAATGAGCCTATTTCCAAAAAAGTGGAGTGATCCTTTAAGTCACTTTTCTAGCTTTTTTTTTTTTTTTTTTTTTTTTTAAATAGTGTATCAATGATTTGATCGAATCCTTACCTGAACACTGCTCTGTGGCTCTGTTCTCTTTCCTCTCCATTAATAACACAGGAGAAGAATCCAAACTCAGCACCTGAGTGGGAGAACAAACGTTCATTGTCACAACAAGAACAACAAAGGATAGAGACAAATTTGAGTAGGAACTGCTGGCTGAATTTCATCATCTTGATCCTGGCTGGTGAAAGGTGGTTCTGATATTAGCAAACCCATTAATGAGGAAAATCTGTAGTTCTTGCAAAGCCTTGGCAGATGTATTACTGAAGGGGTGCCACAAGGTTCAACCCTTGGCCCTTTGCCATTCCTTCTGAGCCTTTTTCACACCGCCCTTTGCCTTCATTTTGTGTATCCACTGAATATAAAAGGTTAATGGATGTTGCTAATTTTTAAAATGTATAAGCCATGATTTTTGTTTCTGAATTATATTGCATGGTCAACCCCTTTATAGGACAGGTTATGAGATAAAAAGATCTACTGGGAGCACATGGCCTTTTTTGCTGCACAACTGCCACTTTAAATTGATTTTAGATACTTTTCTGTATCAGATGTATTTTTTTTTTCAAGTTTATTGTAACACATCGGAAGCCAAAAAATAAACTCATAAACTAGGCATTGTGGACAATGGAAGTGTTTCACAGTAGTGAAAAAGTAGCTGAAATACCCCAGCAGCCTCAAGAAATGGCTAAATGGATTTTAGAGTACTTAATTAAGGTCTGTGCACCTTTGCAACAACCCCTATGTTAAGAAAATGAATTAATTTTTTTACACATAAATTCTTAATTAATTATTATTTTCCAAATTCCAAATCAGCTCTTATTACTCACCTGAGAAACGTGACTGTCCATTCACAAAGACATTCATGAACTTGCGGGAACGGGGCATGTCTGAGGTGGTGTCTGTGGTGGAGTCTGCTGACAAACAGGAAGTGTCTCTCCTCATGCCCCTTGCTCCCGACTCTTCCTCCTCTTCATCCACTTCCTGATCCTCCTCGTCCTCGTCGATGGCAGACTCATAGACGGTATTGTCACTGTCACTTTCGTAACCTTTGTAGCAGTCCTTGATACTCACTAGCTCAAGCTTAGCATGCTCATCCACCACCAAAGTGTACTTAACCGAGTCATACGTCAGTCCCGAAGCATCCGTGCTGACCGCCACTGCCTTTAAGTTCCCTGTGTCCTCCTTTGCCACTTTAGGCTTGCGGCTTTCAGCCCACTTACTTGCATCCCCTGCTTCGCTGAGGCTGACAGTCCGGCATGGGGGCGTGGGTGGGTACACCTCATCCTCCTCGCTAATGGAGGGGTTTGGACAACCCGCCGATGGGTAGTAGTGAAGGGGAGGAATCTCCGTGTCCGAACTAATGGACATGCGGTTGCTGTCGCTGCTCTGAGACAGAAATGGTCGCTCTTGTTCACCGTTGACTGGCGTGAGGTGGATCTCCTCTGTTGCATTTCCTTCTGAAATGTGATAGTCCTTGTTTTTGTCGACCAACTGGTCACACGTACCTTCATTCTCCACAGGATACTGCACTTGTTCCCGATAGCCGTTGATGGTGTGATACCGGGCTTTTTCTTTGCAAATGGTCGGGATGTCAAGGACACCCTCTATCAGGGTCACTTCCGTGGATTTTTCCCTCATGACTGTCTGTGTGAGGGGCGCCAACACGTTGGGTTTGTTCAAAGACTCGGACAACTTGTCCTTCTTCTTGGTGTGAAAGGCGGAGGCTTTGTTCGTGGAGGAGGCAGGGCCCCGTGGTTTGGTGTCCGCCCTGGCCTGAACTTTGTCCCCATCGGTCAGGCTATCCTGCACAGGTTTGGCCACCGGATCTCCTGTTTCACACACACAGAAGATTATACATTAGGCAATAAGCCTAATGGAGAAAAACTCTGCACAAGAAGTAATCCGTCTTGATGACTTTTAAACTAATATAGAAGGTGAATATATGATATATGGTATAAAATATGGTGTTGAAGTGTGTCATTTTATCAACCAAAGAAAGGTACCAGCAAATAAAATGAGATTAAAGCTTCCTCAGCACCAAATGTGTGAACGTAAAATTAAAATAGTAATGAATTTTAAAATCGTATTGCAGTGGAAGTAGTGGCAGTATTTTCATCCATATTTTGATGTACATTTTAGTGAAACACATTATTGAAAAAAAAATATTATAGGGCAGGGACTTATTTCAATCCATCGGTTGGATGGTGGCAGATCTTAATTGGAGAAGTTTGTCACCAGAAAAACATCCAGTTATGATATTTTGATTAAGAATTTCAGGGGAATACAAGAAGAAAAAAAGAGAAAAGTCAAACATGCATGAATTGTTCAAAATAAGATCAAAAATATGGGTTTGTAAAATTGTGTGAAATTTAATTTCAAACATTTTGGTTGGTGCTAATGCTTACATATGCCAAATGCAAATTTCCCATCATTAGGGAAGCATATCATTTTAGTGTATAGTGAACCCATACAAACTGGGACAAAGCCATAATATTTAAACTTAAAATGCATTTCAACAAAAATGAAACACATTAGCTTTACAATAGCCAAGCCTTTTTTCATACTAGGAGAGTCGGACGCAAATGAAATCTGATGAACTCTCGGGGTAAGTAGATTGACAAAAATCCCATTAAGTTAATTACAACACGTAAACACATTTTCATTCCATGGAACCGAATACTACAAAAACACCTACAACTATGTACAACAGTACACCTACAACTTGTATTTCTTTCATTTATGGTAATTCCTGTAAAGCATAGAAGTGATTATGAACAATTACTTGTTTTGAAAATTCAAGTCTCAGCAGTTCTTCAGACATGTTCATTTGTGTGGTGTGCATGGCCATTACTCACCCTTAATGTGTGGTGATGAAGAATGGGTTTTCTTTTCTTTCCTCCGTTCTTTCTCACCAAAGGAATTGTTATTTATTGTGTCCTGCAATTGAAGTAAAAAGACAGAGGGGTAGATTTTAATATTACAAAATGCTGAGAGACTCAGACCAGTATTGTTGAGATAAACTCTTACAAAAAAATTAAAAATACCTTGGCATAACTAAATATAATAATAAATAAAAAAAACACTAAAATTGACACGTGTACAGCCCTCCATCTTGGATAAATCATGTGATTTTTATTTCACCATTACTCATTGTCACACATTTTAGGTGCTTTTCTATAGTGAAACAAGAAACAGAAACTGTATTTGACAACGATCCATAAAACGAGAGAGTTACAGGAAGAGCAATCTAACCGATAGATTTACTGCTCTTTCCTGATGCTGACTCACCAATTGACCACGCTGCTTTAATGCACCTTGAACACTGACACTCCTATGTTGCCATAGCAACGTGCCAATCGATGATGCAGGAATTGGCATGCGTGAGAGAGTGTCAGTGTGTGCATAAGTGTGGGGGTAAATGGGAACACAGTAGTGTTCGTGACACAGATGGCTGATATGCTCTTATTTAGTGACACTAAAAACGGTATGAGGAAAGAAACCAGATGGGAGAAACTCGATCCACACAGTTCATTGCTATCTAGTTTATTAATTGGAACCGATCTCAGCCTATTACTGTATCAGACTAGAACCAAGTAATCTTTATCTCTGCAGGAAATAAAATGACATTTGACAAAGACGTTTCTCAAAGAATTGACAGTTATATATACTTTTATCTATATGCTACTATTATATTCAAAGTTATTTATATGCTACTATCATATACAGCCTTAACTGTATTCTAATGTGCTCCTAAAAGTTCCTTTAGCAGATTTAAGATACATATTCTTGGTCGTAAAATATTGATAACTCATCCTGTTGAGTCATCAATATCGTTTCGTCCAATCAGATGCTTTCTAGTGTAAAAATAACAAACACTACTTCTGCCCAAATATACGGTTTCAAGTGTTTAAACCAAGTCAAAATGGCAGCATGTTTTAATGCTCATCCAAAAAAGTAAATCAAATTCAAATAAATTATTAAAAATAAAAAACAATGTCTTTTATGACAATAATGTGAAATTCACCAAGACTTGAAATGACCCTATTTAGTCTCTTAATGCACATTCCTGGTGTTACTGTACGCAAATCTTTGGTGTACGTTATTTATAATCTTTCAACAAAATGAAAATAACTTGCTCCGCTTCTAAAATGACCTTCTTTTTTGAATGACATCACAAAGCTCCTCCAATTCCATTCAGGTATGCCATGAAATTAAAAATTATATTTCCTCGTAAAATCAAGTCTTTACATTTTTAATGGTTGAATATCCTATTTCACTCAATAACGTGTCAGATTACAGAAGGAATAGAAATAGGTTGTCAATAGTGCTTCACATTGATTCTGAGGGATTCAGCCAACACCCAGGCCTCTAGCTCACTAGCTGAAATATTTCTGTCACAATGTAGATATTTTTAGAGCAGACTTCTCACGGTTTTACTTGTATTACCCAATAACTCTGTTCACTTTCTGTAGAAAAGCTCTTTGCTAATTCCTCAAATGCCCCTTGAGCCCCATGGCTGTGCCAGTGCTACAGACGTGGAGAGATTCAACAAACCAAGATTATGAGATTAAAGACAGGGAAGCACATTTACAGTCATCCACCATCTTCTCTGGTTGTAAAAAGGTCTGCCGACCTGGATATGATTCAGTGTGCTCAAATATTCAAACCAAAGCCTGTTTTTTTTTTTTACACAAGCAACTATGTCAACCTCATAATAACCAGTTGATAAAATAATTAGATATAATACAAGTGGGCTTTTGCAAGTCTTAATTATAAAGATCATTGGTTTCAATATATCTGGTGATTTGGGAATTCAGGACACTGGACTGGCCAGCACTAATGCTATAATATGGTAAATATTGTTATGCAATTAGTGCAGAACTGCATTGTGTTAAATGTGCATTTTTAGCTCAGCAGGTTAAAGTGATGAACAATCTTTTGTCATTTACTCACACTCATATCATTCCAAACCTGTATTATTGACCTATATTAAATCAAGAATGAGATTTGTGTTTTTGTTTGCATTCAGAAGATCTGGAATAAAGTGCTTTAGACATATGTGATAGAGCAGCTGGAACATTCAGCAAAATATCTCCTTTTGTGTTCTGTGAAAGATAGAAGTTTGGATGGACATTAAGGTGAGAAAAAAATGACAGTATTCATTTGTGCATTAAAACTTCATTTAGTTGAAAATACGTAACATAAAATCATTATTTCTAGAATCTTTATGATCAAACGTCGTTTTGAAAAAACTCGGGGGGATATTGGAAAATAACAGCAGGCAGCATAACCAAATACTATTGCAGTAATAGAGAAAACTGCAAAGGTCATTTTAAGTTCAGTACAGTCTGGGTTGGAAGTCTTTTCAGGAGATCAGTGCAGGGCCATTACTCTTAAATCATTTAGTTTCTTCAGCCTCATTACCCATAATGCACTTCAAAATTCCGAGAGAGAAGACTCAAATATCAGCGTTATATTATATATCAGTGTTATATATATTAAATACTATAATAGTATTTCTATTATTATTATTGCATTTAATACTTTTTATAATATAGTATTTAATGCATTTTACTTTTAGTAATTGTATGTGCTTTTGTCATTTTTATTAGTTTTTTGTCTTTAAAATATTTTTATTTAACTCATTTTTTTTTTTGTTTTAGTTTAGTAATATTGGTACTTAAACTTATTTCAGTTAGTTGCCAAGGCAACGTTTAATTTTTTTAATCTAATATTTATTTTATTTGAACTTCATTTCAATTACCACAAACTATTTTAATAGTTTTACTTTGATTTAACAGTAACAATACTAGGAACTATTATGCGCAGTAATAATAAATTAACAACACATTTTAACATTTATAATGTCTGTAATTATCATTACTTGACATTTAAAAGTGTTGTTTTGTAAAATACAATAAATTTGAGCATTTAATATTAAGAGCAACCAAATTTTGAGGCAAAGTGTAGTTAATTAAAGAGCTCAAAACAGTTTGTCTTATATAATACTTCATTTTAGTGCTTCGGAAATGCATAATAGAAATCGGGGCTTAGTTGTCACAACTAAAATTCAAATATCATCATATTTCTGAACATGATAAAACTACACTCATAAATGTCAGGTCAGAGTATGTTGCTTTTCCATTGGGGAATGTTGTCACACAATATCTTTTTCCAGGACAGTAATGTTGGAAATGTTAACTAATGTAGCCAAGAAATACTCCAAGGTGTAAAAACTGTGACAACATGCCCCAGTCTCTTTTAACATGATATATAGATCAAGTTATCTACAGTAGCTAGCCCAAAAATGTCAATCACAACCCATTCAAAAACAGCGCCACATATGACATCCAAAAAAACAGCGTTTTTACTCCCACCTCATTATATTTTGTTCAAATCGGCCCATTAAATTGTCGCCCCCTGCTGTTTGACCCTCACAGGTCAACAGTAACGATCCACTCCCGCTCGTTCTTGTCGGATTGCATTACGCACGGAGGGCGGACAGCAGTGATTCATAGCAGGTGGGCCGAGCGGGAGCTCACAAACAGGAAACGTCATCAGCATCACCGGCCGGGAGTATCAAAGAAACCCGAACGCTACATGCCATTGATTTGCGCATACACTGAAAAATACACGCCATCCCTCCAGGGCAACGGCTCGAGATGACATTACCGCTCGAGATCCTGTTTGTGCAGTATGGAAATAATCACTTTTACTGTAAAACAATTTCTAATCCCCGTCCAACTGCCTTGGACGTAATCACAAGCCTCTTAAAGACCGTAGGCCGCTGCCAAAACTGTCCGTCTCACCTGAGTCCTTGGCACTTGGGGGAAAAGATTCAGGGTGGTGGGTCTCTTGGGCCGGTATGTATCCATGGCGACAGCAGGGATGAAATCCTTTAGCTGAGGCTGAATGACAGGCGGCCCTGCGCCCAGCTCTTCCTTGTGGTTGTCATCGATGGTATCAACCGGCCGCCTCTCGTTCTCCTCTTCCTCCTCTTCTTCCAAGATTCCTCCCTCTGCATCAATCAGGTCCAAGTGGAGCATCTCCGTCTGCAGCTCCACCAGCCCCCTCCTCCGGCCGCTCCTCGGCGTGCCATTGGTCGGCTGAGTCATGTGATCCTGGGAAGAGCAGGCAGCAGAGCTTTAGAGGCGAGAGCAAAGGAGCTGCAGTCAGAAGCAGCCGGCCAATCAGAGCGCACTGATGACATCAGCCTGTGGCTCCCTTCCTGGCTGCTGTAAGGAAAGCTAATTCAATCCCAGAGAACAATGAGGCGTGTCACACGACATAAGCAAAATAAACACACCCAGAAATGACGAGAAGAGAGATTATAACATGTTTAATTACGCTAAACTGCCTTATAGTCTTTAAATGCAGCTCTTCTTACCATAAACACTATCAATTATCACATTAAAAGGCTGGGAAATCAAAAATTAAGGATTTTTTTAAAGTGGTTAGATAATGATATCCATACTAAGCATTCAGGTGTTATTGATCATGTTATAATTCTGTCAAAGCTAATTATGCTGAACCTCATTGTCTTTCGACACGTTTTCTTGTAATGCTAATCATTGCATTATCTTGCAATATTTTTTTTATTATTATTGCATATAAAGGGTAGTGAAATATAAATTATTGATTTTTGTTTAAGCGGTCAGATGATGATATCCATGACAACTTGTCAGATATTATTGAACGTTATAAATTCCCTCAAAGCCAATTACACTAAACTGCCTTCTTGTCATTAAACACAGCTTTTCTTAGCATAAACACATGATGCTAATAGTCACATAAAAATGTTGCGAAATCATGAACTAGGGATTTTTGTTCAATTACGCTAAAATGCTTTATTGCCTTCAAATGTAGCTTTTCTAAGCATAAACATTTATGCTATGATACTACTGCATAAGAGGTTGTGAAATCATAAGAGTTCAGATGACGATATCCATGATAAACAGTCAAATGCGACTGCGTTATTGTCTGTAAACTGTTTTTTAGCATGAAACTATATTGCTAATTGCATAAAAAAAGGCTGTGAAATTATGAGGGATTTTTGTTTAAGTTTAAATGGTTAGACGATGATATCTATAAACAGATGTGATTGACTTTGACATCTCTCCTCAGTGTTCATGTCTTATGCTAATTGACGGCTTTGCTAACTGGCGCTGAACACAGCCTCTATTGTGACCTCACTCACTCATAGTTATATGAATACTGATATACTCAATCTCTACACATATTTGGACGGCAATACGTGGAAACTGATGATGTGCCTTTGACCTAGAAATCTATTTGTTGATGGCTACTGTTTTTGAATTAAGATAACTGTGATTACTTTACTAATGGTAATCATACTCTTTAAATTAATTTTAATTAAGGGAGGACACAAGGGAGGTCAAAAATGGAAGGGATAGATCACGCAAAAGCTAACTTTTTGGTCATTTACTCACCGTCATGTAATTTTAAACCTGTTTGATGATAAGTGTAAAGTTTGACTCCTGAACTAGTCTAATGTAATGAGCTGTAAGTTCATAGCTGGATTTTAGCCCACTGGAGATTAGCTACAGGCTCTGAGCACATGTTAATTAACCCGTATAGGCATGTACAGGTGGTGCTTTGGCACACCTCCCAAAATCAAGAGTAAACCCTGACACCACAATATATATTCAGTTAAATATGCCAATAAAAAAATCAATAGTGAAAATCACAAATATATAGCTTAAATATACAAGTTTAAATATATTGATAAATATATTTAAATTGAAATAACCTAAATAAATGATTCTCTCTTAGAAAAAAGGTACAAAATCTGTCACTGGGGCAGTACCTTTTCAAAAAGTAATAATATGTACCATTTAGGTGCTAATATGAACTTTAAACAAAAAATGTACTTTTGAAAAGGTACCACCCCAGTGGCAACTTTTGTATCTCTTTTTTTTCTGAGAGTGTATAAAAATGTATTTGTTTGCCCCCAAATTCCAGCTATAAAAACAGACTAAAATCTATACAGTAAGTTTATTTGAGGGTACAGACTTACTTTAGGGTCGAAGTTGAGCTGGCTGAGAGTGATTCCCTTCTCATCTGTGATTTCTGTCACTTCTGACAGGTCGTCATCCTCGTATTCATTCAGACTGATATCATGGGTTAACCTGCAAAGCACCAGCACACCCATGCAGACAGTGACACACACTACTTCATCCCTCCACGAGGCCATCGCTAGACAATCATACACAGAGAGAGGGCACGGCTCTCCTGCTCATCTGATAACTTCATGACTACTGCTGCAATGCTGTAAACTATTACTCACTCATCTATACATGTAAAAAATGTTTTTAAGTAGTTTCTTTTAATGTCAGTTAATGTAATCCTATTCTGCTAACTTAAAGTTTATAATTTAAGTTTGTTGAGAAACCTTTATATAAATTATATAAACAAATGTACATAAAAGAATATATTACAGACTAATCAAAGATTATATTCGGAATTATGTAAGTTACGCATATGGAAATCTGTTGTAAGTACGCATAGGCAAAAACAAACACAATTCTTCTCAGTTTTCTTTCCTAAATGTAAATGCTTATTTAACACATTGTATGAACTTGCTTAATGACAGCATTATTTATATTATACCTAATGTTTAGAAATAAAGTTGCTTTATTCTTACCGTTTATCTGCAAGCTAGCCGATAATTTAAGCTTTAAAAGCACTCATACTAAATTCACAGTACTTCCTGTTTATATACCTGTAATTGTGCAGCGCCCACATTTCTAGATAGATAACGAGATGAACAAGACAATTTAACATGAGTTCAGTCAAGTGCGTGAACCTAGCATATCTATTACGTCTTTTTGCACACCACAGTCTTTACTTTATCTTTTGATTGTGATTTTGTACCATGCAAAAGACTCAAAGCAAGATCAGAAACACTATATACTCATTAACTCATCAAAATCTTCAGTTCCATCCATAACCCTACATATATTTCCTTCATGCACACCAAACTACCTATTGGCCTATTTCAGAACACACAAGCTGATCCAAGGTCAGTTAAGTGCAGCATAAAAAGGCCGTGTAGGGGACACGGCTGCATCACTACTGTACCATTTCTCCCACTGTTCCTCCATCCAGCTGTCCCCATCCTCTCTGGAGTCCATGGCCAGGCTGAGCACCATCTGCGGGGCAGGGCGGGGTGCCACTGGACCCTTCTTGAGGGGCTAATCGATGGAGCTTACAATTATGCCACTTTCTTTCTCCACCACCAGACCGGCACTCCACACAGAAACGTCCTCCACGAGTGTCCTCATGGGGGTTACATCAGCCACGGGAACTGTAGTGGATGTCCTCACTTCCCCTGGAAAACATCCTACTGTACACCCCTGACACTCCTTGCTCTGCTCTGCGTGTGTCCTTCAATGGAGCCATTAAAGTCAGCAGTGCATGAGTGACGGAGAGAGAGAGAGAGAGAGAAAGAAAGAGAGAGAGGCGTAGTCTCCACTAAAAGAGTCTGCCACCCCAGTGATTGATGGTCCAGATCAATGCGGCTCGAGTTGCCTCCTCCACACAAGTGCAGGCCGGTTCGGTGAAGAGATGCCTGCTGAGAATCGATGGCATTGATAACAGATGAAAATATCTGGAAGGCTGTCTGTGATATATATTGTATCATTAAAGTTCATTAGAAACTCCTCCTAAACCCTAATTAGATTCAGATCTTCTTGCGTTTCATTAATGGAAAAACAAACATGTTATTGATGGATCATACATGCACCATCTTTTACATTTTTTACATGCGGTGTGCAGTGGGGTGATTGCAGATAACGTGTTATTGACTTGGAGGAGATCCGTTTCATTGCGGGACTCTGCAGAAGATGGACGACGAAGAGAGGGAAACAGGCAAAGAGGCAGAGATAAGAGTCTCTCAATGGTCATTATGCTCTATAAGAGCAGACATTAGCTGACCTGGACAGGAGCTGAGAGCTCTTCCCTCATTACCGCAGCTCCCACAGGACTCCATTCACATCAGCTCTACATACTGCAGCTCTATTACATTACTACAATGCAAGTCTGAGATAAACACCAGCACACTGCTGGATGCTGATCCGTTCACTCAGATGTGCACTGATGGCACACTGTTTTAATACAAATGAGAAATTCATAGATGTCATTCTAATCATTCCTTCATTAAAAAAAAAGAATAAAAAAAGAGCATTTGTGACTTTAATGTATATAAAAAACAACAAACAACAACAACAGAGAACAAAACAAAGAGAGAGAAAAAAAACACGACAAGCAAAAAGAATATCATAGAATATAAAAGAAGGGAAAAAAAAAAAAAAAAAAAAAAAAAAAAAAAACCCTCAAAACACACACCAAAACAGAACAAAGAAATCAAACAGAAGAGACAACAAAAAGTCCAAAACACAAGACAAAAACAGATCAAAAGGAATAAAAAACAAAACAGGACACCACAAGGACAGGACATAAATTAATACAAATATACTATAAATTTAATAGAAATAAAAAATAAAGGCAAAAATTCTCAAATAAAACAATACTAAATAAACAATAATACTCATATTACAACACTGAACCCCCCCCCCCCCCACCACTAAAGTTTTAAATAAAAATTAAAAACTAAACATGCTTATATATACACAAGGACCCAAGATGGAACAAAAAAGTACATGAAGGAAAAAATAAATAAATGGCTAAATAAATATAAATTTATTAGAACTAAAAATAAAGAAAATGCAGAAATAAAACCCACAATACTAAATCAAATACATGTACTTGTTAGTCATAAAGAGAGACATCTTAACATTTGGAAAGATTTATGACTATGACCATAAATATAATCACTATTTATTAAAAACAAACCAACATTAGGTTCATATGTTACCCTCTAGTGGTGGTTGACTAAAACCAGACTGTACAGGAATTTCCAAGTAGGGCTAGCTGCATCCTGCAGTGGACACCCAACCCTGCCCACATCCAAGTGTGACATCATATTGGTAGGTTTAGGGGTGGGTTTAGGGATCAGGGCGTGGAGATGGGTAGGTTTAGGTAAATGTAAGGTGGGAAGAGTTGGATCTGGATTCAAGCAGGCCCCCTGGACCTTGTGGGCTGCAGCGAGACGCTCCTCGGAATCTCCATCACCTTGCTAGAGTGTTGTGAGTGGTAGATAGGGAGTTGCTAAACGGTTGCTAGGTGTTTCTGTGTGGTTAAGTCAAAATCATATGATATCTGGATATGGCTCCAATCCTTTCTTCAGTGTAGATCTATGGAATTTATCCGGCTGCTCTAACATCCACCAGGCAAAAGTTCTGTCTGATCACTTAGAAAAATTAAAACACACCTTTCCTCTACAAGCTGCAAGAATTAATGTCCGTAAAACAAAGGGTGTCGAATGAATAACATGAAGTTTCAGATTAAAGAAAAACAAACTGGTTCATATAGGTTCAAGAAATTTATTTGATATATTGTAATCTACACTGAAACATCGTAGATGCAATATATCGCAGAAACATTGTTTGTCGCTGACAGAAGCATGCAGTGAAAAGGCTTAAATAAATTACTGCCTACAAACAGAACAGCTTAATCCCGTCAGCCTTTTAATGAAAATAAACTCTTATACAATACAAAAAAGAAAAGGGAAAAAAAAAAAAAAAAAATAAAGCTGTTCCACATTGGCAGAGAGAACATCTTAAACTGTTAAATTATCATGAACGCACACATTAGCGGAATGTACAATTAATCCTTGTTGACTGTTAGAAAATGTTACAATTCATCAGTTGGTAAATAAATCAAGTTTACTGAATTATAAATTGAGGATTGGATACTGTTAAATTCAGAAAACTTTAGTGCAGCCAGTGACAATGAAATGTTTGCACTCAGAGTTACATACACAAAGCGTATATTTATGGGGATAAATTACTGAACCAGAAACCGAAGAAGTAAAATTCTTCATTGCTTGTGTCAACTAGTTGCTTGTAAGCAATTATAGAGTTCAACTACATCAGACTTCATATTCTCAAATTCACGTGGTCAGAACACTGCAAGCAGTATCTTCAAATGTTCCATCATTTCTATTATTAATCCATAAACCAGAGTTGCACAAAATTTGGCTAGATTCCAAGAATACTTATATCGGCGAATCACTTGTTACCCTAAACTTTCACTGGCGATGGCAATATCCATTAGATCTCTGTCAGATCGCAATGCCGGGAGAACTACACATCTGATACAGATCTGAATCTTCATACAATCATGTTTAGTTTAGCAGGTCAAAACTGGAACAAAAGCAGCTTTTTTATTATTATTGATGTTTGACAAATACGCCCTGGATTTGTCACATGCATTGATGGAACTGCAGCGTTCTTTTGTTATTTTTTATTAATGCTGTTTCTGTTCTTCTGAGAAAGGTGGCGCCATTTGCCCACTTTTCTCCTGCCGTTTCTGTCTGTCAGATGGTTCACAGTGAAGTGGACTCCTCAGACTTCCTTGGATATGGGACTGCAAAAGCAGTCTCAACCTGAAGAGGGCAAAAATATAATTCATCATCATCATCACTGTTCATTTTGCTCCTTGCTGAATATGCTTAATTCAATTGTGGGATTCAGCAAAATAAATTGAGAAGGAAAGCAATCTGGGTTTATGAAACGGCTCTCACACACATCACAAAGCACTGCAGTAATAACTAGATACATGTTCATGAAACCGGAGCTGCTAGCTATTAAAATTAAAATTACTGACTTGGCCTAAAAGGGCTGTTTTAAAAATATGAATAATTTTGAGCTTAAAAATGGGATTTTGAATGAATTTTAAATACATGCTTTTTAATTTCACAACATATTAGAAGCGTTGAATTTTTTTTTTAATATATAGATAAATACAATTATAATAATTACTTTAAAATATAAGAATAGTTATTTAATAAGTAAAAATAAATACAATATTAGTCATGTCATTTTTTTTATTAATTATTGCAAAACAAATATTGTTATTTTGATGAACAGTTATTATGATTATTAATAAATCTTCAGTAAAAAGAGTGGTTTTTTTTTTTTTTTTTTTACTCTGGCTGGTACCTGTGGTCACTGCTTGTCATCATTCTTCTGCTCGACTCCTTTGGCTTGGATGGTGTGCTTGACTTTTGACTTCTGTTTGCTTGGGAGCCCAGCGGGTCGGACTCTTTTTCTCTGAGTGTGGGCCCCGGGGGCAGCTGCTGTCGGGCTTGAGTTTGGGGTGGAGGGCTCCGAGTTGGGCGGGGTTGATGGTGCAGGGGTGGCAGCGGACGCTTCACCTGCAGAAAACATGATGGTGCTTCAGTAAAAGTACTCTCCTGACTAGAAGAACTATTTGGTTAAGGGATGGTTACGTTATTAACATTAAGGTTGAAGTCTGCTTCATGCATTTATCTTCTTTGGCATTGTAAAACTTTTTTTTTTGAGATCAGGGAGTGTAATTACATTTTGTTTTACAGATAAAAACAAAGCATAGCTAAGAAAACTGAAAGCTGCACAGTGAATCCTGTTAGTATGATGGATGATTGAAGTGTCTCACCAGCAGTGCTGCTGCTGGCCTGAGAGTCATCTGACATGGGAGGCTCCGCCTCTTCCTGGATTGTAGGGACTGAGGCGAGCAAACCTGCAGAGAAAGAGAAAGAAACTTTGTTGCAATTTTTGTAAACGCTCACCAATTTATCATCTGCATACAACTGCATAACAAATATACAGAGGTCACATTACAAATAATCATATTTGTAATGTACTTTACAATGTAATTGTAAAATCTTTTCTATGTACTGGGTTATAAATTCACGGACATTCCCTATTTTATCTGTTAGTAAAATGCTGCAACTATTGGTATTTTTAGGACACATTGAAATTACAAGGACTTGTGTAGCAAGACCTCTTTTAGTCATAACAAGCAATGTTCTTGTTTTTTTTGCAATTTTAATTAACAATACTCTAAAAATTGCAATCAATGCAACGGATCAGAATATTATTATTATTATGTATCTTATCTTTTAAAATGGCAGCTTTGAAAAGCTTTTTCACTTATTGGATCATTTGCAATCAATTTTCAGCCAATACAGCCTCTGCGTGTGTAATATTTTCCATTTCGTGTAATCAAGTATGATCACTTCTCTATGCAGTCTAAATACAAATTATCAACAAACTCAATCAGGGGTCAAAAACAAACTGCTTCATTACAGTACTTAGAGCTACTGGGTCAAAACAATTTAGTGAGAAATATTTACTGTACTGTAAATTACTGCAACTGCTTAAATAACCCCTTATACAAACACTCAATATCATCAAAATGTTTTTTTTTGTTGGTGAAAAAATGCTGTAATTACCCATTTCCTCCATAAGAGGGCTGTAATAAACCTTATGTCATGATGGATAGGTACACTGTGTGTTACTCACTAAGGCCTCTGTAGTGCGATAGCTGCTGGTAAACCTGCTTCATTCGTTCGATGTTAAGCCGGCTGCTCTCGGCATGGTTGATCATAGGTTTAGGATAGTCCACACCCACAATGCAGTTGGCCGCTTTCTGCACTGATTCTGGAGCATTCCATGGCTCGTAGATGTAGCGGTTAGGATAGTCTTTTAACTTTGGGATGTACCTCCTTGTAAGTGAGTACAAGAGAGTTTTTTGACAGGTGCAAATGATTGCAAAATAAAAATTTTTTTTATAGTTACATGCATTTTTATTACAAATTACTATATCGGTATTAAAGGCATTTCATAATTTCTTAATGTTTGTTATGGCATCCTGTGTGCACCACAATTTGAGGCAGCTTGTTATTTTCCAAGATATTCTTCTGATATTCCTAATTTAGAAGTCTCCACTATGTCACAGCTGCTCTTTTGAATATGCACAGTGGAAAAGCTTGAATCTGCGTAGCGGTTTACACAAGCCTTTATGCAACACAAATCTACAAAACATATAACACCAGCCAGTGATGTAAGATGTGCTTAGATGTAGTTCGGGGCTGGCTTGTGTACCTGATGTAGTCTCCGCTGGGATCCGTCCTGCGGCCGAAGCCCACGGGACAGTAACAGTGGAAGAACTGCTGGAAAAACGCACTGCAGGACAACCACATCCAGCTGCCTGCGTTCACGCTCCAGTCCGCATCCAACAACAGCTCCTCAAACACCTGAGACAAAAAGAGGGAGATTAAGTAATAAAAAAACAAGTAATACAAAAGGAAAGGTGGTGTTTTGCCATCTTATTTACTTTCATTCCGCTTTCCCAGCTGATCCACAGGTCTCCACGAGTGAGGAAACACGCTACGGCATGTCTGGCCAGGTGGTGGATCCAGCCTTCCTGTCTTAGCTGGGTCATGATAGCATCGATCCAAGGGAACCCTGTCCGACCTTCTGCCCATTTAGCCAGCGCCTCAGGATTGTGATCCCAGGGGATCTGCACGCAGATGGGGTTTCCCTCCATACGGTCAAAGTTGGGGTTGTTGGTGCCTGCAGTGTAGAAAAACTCTCTCCACAGCAGCTGGCCGAAGAGCGAGAGGGGTGGACTAGATCGTCTCCGTAGCTGGACAAATGCAAGAGGTCAAGAAAAGAGTCACAAAATATTTGTATAACTGCTGTGGCAGTTCTACACTATATCTTTTATAACCATACATGCATGTTCCAATAATTAATTCTCATACTATATTATTACTGCCAAATATTAATTCTCTTGTACAAAACTAACTTATAAACTATCCACCTTACTTTTATGAGTACTGAAGTTCCCATGTATCCTTTTGCATCACTATCCATTTTAATTAGTTTTGTCATATTTAGACACTTGAGCTCCTCAACTACTTTCAAGCATTTCAACATCAACCTTTAGATCAAAAGGTCTTTTAAGATCATAATAAAAATACATTCAGTCAAGTGCGTCCAGAACTTTGGCTAGTATTGTATATTTATCCCTTTTTATCATTGTGTCCCCCAAGGCTCGATTCTGGGACCCTCTATTATTCAATATAAATGCATCTACTGGCAAGTGTAAATATTTGATTTGAACATCGACTTTCATGATTTCTATACCGGTTACTGTTGAATTTTAACTATTAATCTTTTCTAGATTACAAACAATGCCATAAATTTAACAATGACTTACCTTCATAAAAAGTTCCCGCAGATTGTAGTAAAACACGCGACATGACAGACAGCCGAATCGTAGGTAAGGACTAAGTCCAGTTGGGCTTGCGAACAGTGATAGAGTGGTTATTCTAGGCCTCTCGAAATTCGCTACCCAGGCCTGCATCAAAACAACATGATTAAATCAAAAAAAGTTATAACCATCATTCTTTTTTTCTATAAATTTAAAAATACATAACTGCATTTCTAGTAAATAATTAAGATGTCAACAGTCATTATTAAAATGTATTCTAAAATGTGTAACTTCATTAAGTATCACCATGTCTCACCTTTCTGTCTAAGTGTTTATTTAATCTTTCCAGGGCTTCTGTCTCACCACCCTTCCATACATGTGAGCTGTCACCCTGAGTCTTAAAACCCAGCTCCTCGAGAGAGGGTACGCCATAACATTCATCATGATTTTCCGAGATCTGCGTCTGACACCTGGCCATCTGTTCTTGAGTGATAGTTGGCAATGGTTTCCTAGGAAGTTCGAGTCTGTTCACAATGGCTTGAAATCTCTTGAAAGTGAGAGGGGGGCTGTGGTTGTTCATTTCTATGATCCTAAGGGAAAAGCAAAAACATATTTCAGATTTCA
Organism: Barbus barbus; assembly: GCF_936440315.1. Taxonomy (NCBI): domain Eukaryota; kingdom Metazoa; phylum Chordata; class Actinopteri; order Cypriniformes; family Cyprinidae; genus Barbus; species Barbus barbus. Next base: position 14,169,840 of record NC_136728.1, on the reverse strand, counting down.
CTGCCTAAAAGCAGCTATTTTCACTCCAAGGTTGAATATTAATAGATTCAGAAGGAGAAATGTCTTTGTTTTAAACCAGTTTGATTTGATCTTGTTGACTGATTGTTAAGAGTGTTTTAGTGTACAACAACTCTCAAAGGCATCACTGAGTTAATATCCGATAAAAGTTTGAGCAAACTGATAGGGCTAACAGAGCCCCAATATGTTTGATGTATGTGGGTTAAACTACAACATTTAGTAAAAAAACCCCCAAAAAAACATGTATTTTCTTCAAAAGGCATGAACATACATTACACTACTGTTAGAATATATGGGACCAGTAAGTTTTTTTTTTTTTTTTTGAAAAGGAATATTAATTGAGCAAGGACATAATTAACATTACAAATGCTGTTCTTTTCATCAAAGAAACCTGAAAATCACAGTGTATCATGGTTTCCACTAAAATATTAAGCAGCACAACGGTTTTCTTTATTGGTAATAATAATAATAATAGATGTTTGAGGAGCACCAAATCAGCATACTGGAATGATTTCTGAAGGATCATGTGACACTGAAGACCAAAAATGTAGCTTTGCCATCACAAGAATAAATTACAATTTAAAATATATTAAAACAGAAAAGTTATTTCATATAAAATTTAGTATTAAGTATATTATTATAAGTATTAGAACAAGTAATAATATTTCAAAACATTGCAGATTTACGGTTTTTTTTTTCAATCAGATAAACGCAGCCTTGTTGAGCATAAAAGACTTTGAAAAACACTCCTACCTAAAAACACATTTTAAACTGTAGTGTAAATACACATTAATTACATCATTTAAAGTAAAATATAAACCACTATGTGGTGGGATCAGTACAAATCTGAACTACTGAAAAAAACAACGACTTCTTTCCCTGATTGACATCAATATAACCTTGCTTGATTATAGGACACACCACTTCTAGAACATTCTATACACCCATCTGTTTCAAATAACCTGAGGTTGCACGTCAAAAAGCCCAATTTTATTCTCAAGGAAACAAGGTCATTAAAGTAAAGTCCTATTCAATTAGCTGCATGGCAGCGTGTCCTAAGGTAACATTTCTCCACATTCTCCAAAAGCAATGTGCCTGTCTGGCTCTGAGAGACTTCAAGCGAGTCTCAGTGGCTCCTCTAAGAGAGAAACAACAGCCTTAACACATTAACAGCCTGTCCCTTATTTATAGTCCTGATCTTATACAACTCCTGCCTATATCCGTCAGGGGTGGAGCCCCTGCCATTGGCCGGTTTTCTCGGCACAGTCAGGGGAGCACCCTCGTGCTCGTTAGGAAAAGCCTGGCGCTCGGCTCGCACATGTTTGCAGTGGTGACTTGCATGCTGAGCTATTTCACCCTCCCACTCACAGCACATGTTTTGCAGTGTGACCGCCAGAGCCGCTGTGCACCATTGGATGGCAGCAGCGAGTCTCATATCTTCCAGGAGAGCGACAGACGTCATATGCACACCCGCACATGCATTCACACACGCTTATGCTTGCAAGCTCATTCTCTTCCCCTCTGAATGAGACAGAGTCTGGGCGTATCACCAACATCCAACCCATTTATGTAACCTACGCAAAAGGCCACTTGTTTTACATTACACGTCAGGAGTAGTGGTATCTGCACGATGATCTGAGAAGGGGAGAGTCATTCTCTCCTCTTTGGTAATACTCTCAGGAAATGCATGAGAGAGAACGAGTTGCACATAAACACAAGTGCAGGCCAGGGTCACGGTACTGCATAGTTCATTGTTATGTCACATTATGCTAAAAGTGAAGTGCTGGCAAAGTTTACTGAGGAATCTAGTCAATTATTAGGGAATGTTGCCCTTGACTGCACTAACAAGGAGGTTTTCCTCTCTGGCCCAGTAGTTCTGATTTGTACCTGTCCTACTGACAACATTTTCACTGTTTTTTTTTTTTATTTGAACTTTGTTAGTAAATTGTTATATTTTTATATTTCACCAGTTTTAAAAGTTTTCCTATACTATTTGCCAAAAAAAGAGAACCCCCCCCCCCACACACAAACATCTATAAATATTTATCATAAATACAACTTGTAAAAGCTGAAAATTATATAATTGTGTGTGTGTGTGTGTATGTATATATAGTTCATTGTATATATTTATTGGTATTACAAATATTACAAGTCTCATAAAATATATAATAATTACTTTATAATTCTATAAAATTATAGCTGAATTATAGAACTGTAAATGTAATATATGTATTATTAAAATAAGAATAAATTATACTACATACTTACATGCGCACACGTTACCAACTACATTTCTAGCTAAATAATAGCTGGAAATAATACTACCATGTAACTCCATGAAAGCTATAGAATTTGATTAAAAAGATTATACTAATATATTACTTATACTTTAATTTATAACCACACAAGTACGGGTGTCAATCAAACCAATTACTACATAACCACGATTGAGATATTTTCCACTTATAGTAAAAAGTTACATGAGAAAAACAAAAGACTAATGCATATTTCAGTAATAATATCAATGCAGAAAAAAGAGCCAACAGCACACATAACGTGTTGCCTACCTAGCCTGACGAGTGAAAAGTAAAGAACAAAAGATGAATTTCTGAAATTATATAATATCAAATAATAACCCTATCAGGAAGTGGTAATGAATTTTAGATTAGTTTCTCCAATAACACTTATGTAATGCCTGGTGATTAATGGTAAAACTGATTCTCTATGATGGCAATTGAGACCCGAGTGAATTTGGAGGGTCATATGATAAAGTGTCTCTCAATTCTGTTCAATGAGAGGAGCACTCATTTAGCTACACTTGTGAGGGGCACATTTCTGAAAATGTGATGTTAGGAGTGATGCGGTAAAAGAATCAGTTTGTATTTCTAAATATTGCATTATTTTACAATACCGTACTCTTAAGCTTATCAGGTCTGTGAGGGAAATAATAATTTCACACTTTCTTTTGATTTGTCTCAACTCTGAATGTTTTAAAAATGTGATTATGCACCAAATTTCAAAACAGATTAAAGAGGGCAATAACAAAAAACATTTTTTGTTTCATTTTTGAAAAACTATACACCAAATAAATAACTGTAAAATGTCTGTATATGTTTTCTGACATATCAATGTAATCTCACCATGTCTCTGCTGATTCCTGATTCATGCAAACTACTGTTCAAAATCTTGAGGTCAGCAAGGTTTTTTTTTTTTTTTTTAAGAAATTAACATTTATTCAAGCAACTGATCATAAGGGATAGTGAAGACATTTATAATATTTCCATTTCAAATAAATTATGTTCGTTTTAACTTTTTATTCATCTAATAATTCTGAACAAAACATACTACGGTTTCCACAAAAATATTAATCAGCACAACTATTTTCAACATCGAAAGTAATAAATGCTGTTTCTTGAGCATCAAATCAGCATATTAGAATGATTTCTGAAGGATCATGTGACACTGAAGACTGGAGTAATGATGCTGAAAGTTCAGATTTGCCATCACAGGAATATATTTTAAATTAATGAAAACATTTATTTTAATTCTTAATAATATATAACAATATTAAAATGTTTACTGTACTTTTGATCAAACAAATGCAGCATTGGAGAGCATAAGAGACTTCTTCCAAAAATATTTGAAATCATACATACAGTCATATTCAAATGGTCATCACTAGTAAAACAAGCTCATAAACAATATTGCTAATATTTGACGTGTTTGAGTGAATTTAATCCAGACAGTTTTATAGACAAATAAACTGCACCTATAAATTAATTTCTTTGCAAAACCTTAAAAACTTTTATTGCATCTGTGAGTGAATGTGTCTATTTTCCATGAGCAATGTGTGTGAGTTCAGATCATCACCCACCTGTCTGGACTGTAGAGCGTGTGAGTGTTTCGTACCACGGTTTCCACACCGTATTCCTGTGCCATTTTAATGATGGCTGCATCCCTTTCTTTGCCATAAGGTTCAGAGTCATATTCAAATGTGAGACGTGTGACATTCCACTCCTGAAAGAGACAAGAGATCAGACATATATGTTAAAGAATGATAAAATATCAAAACTAACTAGAACAACATCAAGGTGTAGTACATTTCCCCTTATTTCTAGCCATGTAGAAAGCAGTACATAAAAAAAAGGTGTTATATAAAGAAGCCAAAATTCTTGGGAGTTAACATCATTGACAAACTGCTTCTTTTGACAGCCAGTACATCTGGTGATATAGTAATTTAGAGTTATATTACCAAAAAAGGCCTGAAAAGGAAAACCATTACTAATCATTTCAATATCCTTTCACACGTCGCTCAGGTAATCATCACAAAAATGGATGCTGTGCTACTCAGCTGTTCAGAAGTGTACTGTAGGCGGATTCTGTGGCTTCTTGGTTATACAAGTGCACTTTGAAGAGCTGGTGTGCTGGTGCCCTCACCCCCTTGCATAAACAGCACTATTAACCTGCCAAAGGGTTCGTACAAGACACTTGACTGATGCTTTGCTGTGCTTGAGAGAGAAAAGACTCTCTCTGACTGCATGACAATGAGATCTTTCATAAACTACTCTAAAATGCTGGTGTAAATCGATCAGGAGTCAGTTTAGAATTTGAAAATAATTATTTTATAGAGATTGCACACACAATGAGCAGTTTCCAGCCAATTATTTTTTACAGTTGAGTGCAAGTAGAAAAAAATAAATCACTACAGAACTTCAATCTTCTGAGGTTTGAAGATTTTACTCATTTCCATGACTTTGTGAAATTGGATTTTAAAACTAAACTGTACAATTTTGTGAAACCTTGTGTTAATGAATAAAAAATACTGGAAAAAATAAAAATTATATATATATATATATATATATATATATATATATATATATATATATATATATATATATATATATATATATATATATATATATATATATATATATATATATATATATATATATATATATATATACGCACATACATACTTAGGTCCAAAACCTTTGAATGGTTGTGTATTTGTAATCTAAAAAACAACAACAAAAAAAAGACACTGTAATTATCTTTCTAGGTTACCAGCTAAAAACAAAACAAAAAAACCCCCCAAAAAACAAAGATGATGCAATTCAGTGGCAACCTGGAACATGTGAGAAATAATAAACAAAAGCAACACAAGGTTTGTCAACCTCCATGGAGACCATCTCTAAACACTTTGTGATTAATTAGTCTTATTATTATAGAACAAAAACTACTTAAGCTGAGATTTCCACCAAACACCACCCTTGTCGAACTACATTCTTTCATTATGTCCGCTACCGAATGGGCAACACTGGAAATTGAACATCATTTTGACGAATCTACTTGCTTGAAGATGTTTCTTCCGTTGATACTGTGGTGGACTAGCGATCACAACACCCACAGCTTCCTATTCACTAGTCATTCCAGCAGACCACACCGCACTGTGTATTTTATGGAACCATAGAAACCAGCCAAGACCTCATGTTTGCCAAACTAATTAGCCAGAGGTTGATATTTGGCAATGTTTTAAATCAGCGTTCAGGCTTGTTATCGGTTTAAAATGGCTGCTGCCACAACAAATGCATAGCAGTTCACAGTTTCTTCATAGTTTGAGAAAAATCACTTGCAGATGAACCAATCAATGATAAATGACCACTAACATCACTGCAGATACATTAAAAATTAGCTTTTGTTAAAATACGCTCAGTCAAATCCACTAAACAAAGTAAACACACGAACATACCAAAAAACTCAGCATTGCTTTGTGCATCAGTATATGCTCAGACCTGATGGAAAGTCATCAGGCATAACTGTTTAGATTTTAAAAGCCAAAGTGAGACTAAAAGACATAAGACAAATACCCTGAGAAAAATACAGACCTTGAAGAGTCTCGGGAAGACATCCGTTGGCTGTCCTCGCACCACAAAAAGCCTTGAATTCAGTTTCCTCAAACTTGTGTCCAAATCTTCTAAAGATTCCAGTAAAAATCTGCCAGAGAGAAAATATCAAACATTATAATATCTACAACAGTTAATATGAATATTCCATGACCTTGTAAGTAGTGCTAAATGTGAGAAGTTATTACCATCTAGCAAGAGTTACCAGGAGTTATTTCTCACTAAGGAAGTGTACATCTTGTATATTCTGTCAACATGTAAGATAAAACCACTTTACAAATTTTAAAGGAGACATATTATGCCCCTTTTTACAATATGTAATACAAGTCTCTGGTGTCCCCAGAATGTGTCTGTGAAGTTTCAGTTCAAAATACCCCACAGATCATTATACGACTTTGAAAATGCTTATTTTTAGTGGAAGCAGAAACACTCTGATTTTCGTGCCTGTGTCTTTAAATCCAAGTGAGCTGCTGCTTCCGCCCCTTTCCATATTTCAGCTCGTACCTGCTAAAAACATCTGTTTTGGTTCCGATTATCATGTTTATCGCACTGAAATCATGCGTTTTAAACCATATTAGTTTAAACTTCTGCTATACGGTTTTCTGAGTGTACACATCCGAAGCACACGGACAGAAAGCGGCTGTCACAGCATGTGAGTAAACTAAGTTCTCATCCACACACAAGTTTACGTTAAAAACACACACGAGTTACAAAAACAGTCAGTTATGTCTGTGAACAGCTGGGAAATAAATCGCGTGATTATTTTATATCTGTGTGGCAGCAGCATACACTAAATAAATCAATACTGCTCTCTCGAGGCTGGGACTAACGTAAATTGCAGCCAAAGGCAGAACAGTTATCATGTTTTGCTCAAACTTTAAGCATGGCATTAGAACTGCTACACCGCAGCGGGTGGAAACTTACAGATTAAGGGGCGGTAATATTATAATGAGATCCCTTTGCCACATCACCAAGGGAGCGAAATCAGATGCGGTCGTTTTATCAGAAGCTTGCAGAAAAAGGCTTACTAAAACAAAGTAACTGGGTTAATCTTTTTCACGTTTCCTTGGTTGGTAGATGCACTGGGGACTTGATTAAAGCACTTAAAACCTGGATTTTCATGATATGTCACCGTTAAGTAAAAATGCAAATGATTTTCAGCAAATTGCAATATTAATAGCACCTTGCACTGATCACCCAAATCTCTATTGGATGTTATTGATTCAGGTTTCATTGGAAAATTCTATCTTGCCACCAAAATACTATTTAACCTCATTCTACCTCTTACAACTCCAGCTCGCTACTCCTAATATACTTTTTAAAATAGGCAGCAGTGAATAAAATCTGTGTTTGAACTAATGAATTGTCCTTGCTCGTTCTCTTCCTTTTGAAGCATTTTTCTGAACGATGATCTGCTAAGTGTTCTGAGAGAGAAAATGGAGCAAATGAATTACAAATGTGTAGAAATAATCCACAATACTCCACAAGTGCCTAACTGAAACAAACTGATTAATTAAGGTTAATATTTGTTATAAAAATCATGCCCAAAATAACTGAAAAGAAAAAATGAATTAAAAACACAACAGATCTGCTTCATTGTCATTTGTAAAGAAAATGAGAACGATGCTTTTGTGATAGATTTGTACATATATTTTAATAAAGTTTTGTAAGACCTATTTCGGACGAAAACCATTTGGTGTTTTTTTTAACGAAATGGTTAAGTTTCTTTTGTGGAAATTGCATTTTGTCCAAAGTTCTCCTTTGGAATAATGCTGATGTCACTGTTAGAAATAAGTATTTTTTCCCCTAGATTGTTTAATAACAACTTGAACTGTATTCTGTCTGTGTTTGAGGATTTTGATAATATTTTAACTGATTAACAATTTATGAATCTCCATAATTCTCCAGTCCTGCCAAAGGAATATAATACTTTGATGAGAGCCATCCCAGTAGGCTAATCCTGTTAATTAAAAGTCACCTTAAATTCAGTAAAGGCAACAGTATTTATCCGGCTTTATGTTTGTGTGGTATCAGTGCAATAACAGACATATTCGCTAAATATTTCAGACAAAGAGAAGGATTCTACTGGGGTTCCTTTATAACAAATAGAAACTGGAGAAAGGCCTGGCTTTTGCCAAGTAAATTTCACATATATAACAAGGTTAAGGAGATTCATTATAAAAATAATTCATAAAATTGATCCAGTTAATTTGTCTATTTCTAAATATTCTAATGTTGATGAGTCTTGCTCGTTTTGTGGTTTTGTTGAGGAAACAGCTGCACATTTGTTTTTTTGATTGTGGTGTTACCAACAAATTATGGGTTGACTTAAGCACCTATGTTTCTAACCTTACAAATGTGACCCATACCTTCATCCTCAAAGATGTTATTTTTTATGATGAAAATCCAAAGCTATAATCTGCTGAATATTTTGTTAATTTTCTTATATTGAAGGCAAAATTCTTCATTCAGAAGCAAAAATGGCTTAAATCTCCTTTTTCTTGTTGAATTTGACTCTCGATTCATCTCTTAGACTTAGAAATAACAAAAAGAGTGCCAATTTTTTGATGCTTAAATGCCAACTTTTCTAAAAGGATGTCATTTTATGTATAGATAATACCATAATTTGACATACGCAAATCCAGAATATTTGTTTTCTGTTCTTATTTTTATGATTGCTTTGTTGGAATATATTCATGTCTCCCTTCCCTGCTTCTGTATGTCTCTACAAGTTTTGCAGTATAAAAAAAACCCAAAACGAAATGGTTAAGTGAATGATTCAAATGGTTAGTTTAGCACTTACTGGCGTAACCGAGTCATTGAACAAATCCTGGTGAATTAATTCAGAGGATTCGAGTCAGTGGGATGAATCAAAACCCCATAGTAAGAATCATTTAGCTAAAAAATATTTTATAAAACTCATTGTCTGATTCAGGGTTGAAGTAATAAAGTTAATTAGCCTATATATGGTAAGGTTGATTACAAACCGAAACTATCGTCAATAAAAAGATTCAAAAGTCTTGTTTTGATAGGTCACACGACAATGCTCTGATATGTATTCCATTTAAATATTTGTAGCACTAGGTTATTCATTCATTCACACAATTCATCTCACAGCATGCTTGGTACACAGCACACGTTAAAACTGGACAGTTCCATCACGTGACTCGCGCGATTGAATTTAGTATCTTTTTACGCGTTCATTGTCTCCAAACTACGTGCGTTTGACTTCACCGATAAACACTTTCAATGACGCAATAATGAAATTGGTCATTTTAGCTGTTATATAAAACTAAAGTGGGCGTGAGTAAAACTAACCTGTTAGCTTCCATATAGCTTAATGGTCTGGGTCTGAACGCTGTAATGGCACCACCGCAATTATTCATATTTCATGTCATTAACGATTCATTAATTCAACGCGTATTTTTAAAACAGAAATAACATACTCTATTGGATTTATAATAGTTGAACTGAAGTGTCTAGCTGACTTGTAAAGTTCATTCACCTGCTGTAAACAGCAGTCGGGCCCCTTACGCGAGTCAATATTTTACGCTTTTTATAACATATATGGATAATAAAAAAAATTTTGGGCTTAAATAAGATCTCTGCACAAGTATTGCCTTAAAATGACAAAACAGCTACCATGCACACCAAGTCGGCGCATGTCAGGGCCAAAACATAAGAGCGGCTGTGCAAACGAGCTGCGTAACGTTAGTTACGCGCCACCATATCTAACGTTACCCTTCACAATTACACCAAACTTCCCAACGTACGCCTGTTTATAACTAACAATCCCCTTAAACAAAAGGCACATACCTCCATCTGTTAACTCCCACGTTGGCCGAGCCTGCAAACCACGGGTCCAAAATATAAACACACCGTGCAGTATCCGCGCCATTGAGAGCTTCCTGCAAAGCCGGATTATCATGAAGCCGCAGCCCTTTGCGAAACCAATGCACGGAATTCACCACCATAGTTGCACTTTATTCCATCCTAAAGGCTCAGCGAAGTCGATGGTAGTCCAAAAGCGTAAACAATCCCCGATTTCAGCCGTCCAGGAGCCACGTTACGCCTGTCTGTGAAGTTTGAGAGGAGACGCTCTCGTTTCTTCCATTGGGCAGCACAGTGACACGTGTAAGGATTACCAGAATGAGTGACTCGGGTTTAAGAGCTGCTATTGGTTCAGCCCCACGGTGGAAATCCAGCCCCGTCACGTTTCTCTCGTGTGTTGTTCGTGGGAAATAATCGCCAAATTATGACATCAGTTCATGCAACTGGTAAAACATGTAGGGCGCGCGCGTAAGTGATCTGAGATAAAGACGGACAGTCTTTGTTAAATATAGCAGACTATATACTGAGTATAACCAATGATTATATAATACAAAAAGGGATTTTGGTATAACGCGAGAGGACATGACGGAAATGGAAAATATATGTATCATGTACACACAGGTGTGGATACCGGTCTACATGTTTTATCAGCATAAACTGAAGAAACGCACTTGCATTAACGTGCTTGCAGTTAAGTGGTGTTTTGCGCCCCCTCGTGGTAGTTCTTCGCATAGCTGTGCTCAGATAAAACAAGGTTCAGATTAGGGTCAATGAACTTTTAAAGCATTTGTGGTTGATACGTCCATGTTCCAGTGCTGTAACCGCCTGACTGTTTTTTTTATTTTTTTTTATAATATGGATAAAAGTTGTATATCAATAGTGTAACAATGCAATCTATACTGTAGTGTATAATACATTGTTTCTGTTGTTGTTGTTACTGTGGTAGTTCTGTTAGTAGTAGTTCTAATCATAATAAAATTGTATAATTAAAATATGTATATCATTTATAAATACATTATTGTATGTCAAGAGTGTAACAATGTAATCTATACTGTAGTATAATACATTATTACTGTTGTTGTAATAATACATTCTTCTTGTTTTTGTTGCAGTTAGTAGTACTACTAATAATAATACTGTATAATTCATATTTATTTATAATGCATATTAGTGTACATCAACAGTAATGTAGTATACTGTAATATAAAATATTATTGTTGTTGTTGTAATATACTACAGTATTATTATAGCCAGAGCCAACCTGAGGAAGGGTATCTGCCAGGCCAAACTCACACACAAACAGAAGATTGAAGATCACTTCAATTCTTCAGACCCCCGGCGTATGTGGCAAGGCATACAATCTATCACAGATTACAAACCACCTAACTCTGTGCCCCCCCCCCCCCCCCCCCCAGCTCTGCCTCCCTCCCAGACGAGCTCAACCACTTTTATGCTCGTTTTGATCAAAATAATAAGGAGATCTCACTCAAAGCTGAGCATCAACCCAGTGAACTGCCTCTCACACTCTCCACATCAGATGTTTACTCCACTCTGCATAAGGTGAATGCACGGAAGGCAGCTGGCCCTGACGGAATACCTGGTCGTGTGCTTAAAGCCTTAAGATAGCTGGGGTCTTCACGGACATTTTCAATCTGTCCCTGGCCCAAACAACTGTCCCCACTATCTTCAAAACCTCCACCATCGTACCAGTACCGAAACACTCCACTGCCTCGGTCCCTAACGACTTCCGTCCTGTTGCACTCACCCCCATCATTGCCAAGTGTTTTGAGAAACTGGTTGCATCCCACTTAAAATCCTGTCTCCCTGCTACACTAGACCCATTCCAATTTGCCTATCGCCACAATAGGTCAACAGAGGACGCCATCTCAACAGCGCTTCACTCTGCCCTCACCCACCTGGACAGTCAAAACACACATGTGAGAATGCTGTTCATAGATTTCAGTTCTGCATTTAATACAGTAATCCCCTCCAAGCTGATCTCCAAGCTCAGCCAGCTTGGAATCAGCACACCCATCTGCAATTGGATTCTAGATTTTCTGACTAACAGACCTCAGTCCGTTAAGTTAGATAACCTCTCCTCCTCCATCATCACCCTGAACACCGGCGTGCCACAGGGCTGCGTACTGAGCCCTCTCCTGTACTCCCTCTTCACCCATGACTGTGTTCCTGTTTATGGCTCCAACACATAATCAAATTTGCAGATGACACCACGGTGGTAGGTCTGATCAAGGATGACGATGAATCAGCCTACAGGGATGAGGTGCAGCACCTGGCTGTGTGGTGTGCCACCAATAATCTAGAACTAAACACCCAGAAGACAAAGGAGATCATTGTGGACTTCAGGCGGACTAGGAGTCATGCACACACACCCATCTACATCAACGGAGCTGTAGTGGAGCGTGTGTTGAGTTTCAAGTTCCTTGGCATCCACATCTCTGATGACCTCACCTGGTCCCATAACACCTCCACTCTGGTCAAAAAGGCACAGCAGCGCCTTTACTTCTTAACGAGCCTTAAGAAAGTTAACCTGAATCCCAGGATCCTTGTGGAATTCTACTGCTGTACCATTGAGAGCATACTCACGAACTGCATCTCAGTATGGTACAGCAATTGCTCCGCATCTGACCGCAAAGCACTCCAGCGGGTGGTGAAAACTGCTCAACGGATCACCGGCACCCAGTTAACTTCCATTGAGAACATTTATCATAAGCGCTGTCTGGGCAGGGCAAGAAACATCATCAAGGATGCCTCTCACCCCAACCATGGACTTTTCACCCTCCTTCCATCCGGCAGGCGTTACAGGTGCCTACGCTCTCGCACTAGTAGGCTCAGGAAGAGCTTCTTCCCCGAAGCTGTGACACTTCTGAACGCCACACCACCAATCTAACCTGCACCTGCTTATTACTACACTGGTCACAGTACTTTACACACATGCATTTGCACTACTCATATTTTGCACAGACTGCACATTGTTAAAGTTATTACAATATAAACTGTCTAAAGTTGTTACTGTACAAAGCACAGTAAACTATTTCTATAAAATATTGCACTACTGTTATTTTGCATAGAATACATTGTTCTATCAATACTTGCACACACTCATCCAGCTGTATTTATTTATTACCACTGTTCTCACGTCTCTGCTGTTCATAATGTGTATATATAATCCCACATTGCTCTGTTCATAATGTACATACAATCCCTACATTGCATTCCTATTTATATTCTGTATATACTCTGCTCAATACTGTATATAGCAATTCCACTGTACATTCTGTAAATCATATCTTCATTTACTCTGCACTTATATGTATATAAAACACTATATTCTTGCACTTCTGGTTAGATGCTAACTGCATTTCATTAGCTCTGTACTTGTACTCTGCAAAATGACAATAAAGTTGAAATCTAATCTAATGGTGTTAGTAGTAGTACTAATAATAAAATTATATAATAATTCAAATATATAATATAATGCATTATTATTATTACTCTTGTTGTTAGTAGTAGTAGTAACTGTAATAATATTAATTCATATATTTATTTATTATGTGCATTGTATTTTTTATTTAGTTGAAGGGTACAATACATACAATACATATAATGTGGACTAGGCATCCTCAAATCTGGCCCACTCCTGCAGAGTTTAGCTCGAACCCTAATCAAACACACCTGAACATGCTAATCAGAGTCTTCAAGATCACTAGAAAATCACAGGTAGGAGAGTTTGATCAGGGTTGGAGCTAAACCCTGCAGCAGATTGGCCCTCCAGGGAAAGATTTGAGGAACCCTGATGTAGACACATGAATCATACATCAAACAAACATGAGCATAAGATAGATTTACAGTATAATACCACAGATGCTGCACACACAAACAGACAAAAAACACATATACTTAACACTATATTCACTTCATTCATCATCTTAAACGCAAGTCACTAAGTATCTAATCAGTATCTAATTAATTATCCACACCTTAATTATATACCTTGTTTTATTTTTTAAACTCAACTGTCCAGGAACTTTAAAAGAGGACTCCATATTTTTCAAAGGCAGTCATTTTCTCAAGTGATAAAGTGTCTATTAATAGGTTGAACTAGGTAATAGATATTTTAGTTCTATCCTTCCAGTTTAATAATATTGTTAATTTTGTTTTTTGCTAGTATGGATGAGGTAAAGATAAATGTTTTTGTTTCTTGTGAAGAGTTAATGTAAGAAAAATCTCCCAACAGAAACATTGAGAGTGATAGCGGGAGATTAATATCTAGAATTGTTTCAAGTTTACATTTAACTTCTGACCAGAGTTTCTTTATGTATATACAACTCCAGAAGGAATGGATGTTTATATATAATGTATTTGATTGTATATCAAAAGTGTAGCAATGTAATCTACACCTTAACATAGTACATTACTATAATAATAATAATAATAATAATAATGTGTATTACAATATTTAGCCCCAAATAATGTAAATTCATATTAATAAAGTGTATGTTATTCATATAAATGTAATAAATTATATAGTAACAATCATCATCATAAGAGTTATTATAAATTACAATATTTAATGCATTTCTTTATAATATATGACATATTTTTATATTATATATTAATACTATTAGAATGTTTTAGGGAGTTGTTAATTTGCTGAAGAATTTTTAGAAGACGTTTGTCAGTGTTAAACGACTTTTTATTTGCGTTTCTAATTGGCAGGCTACATTGTGATTTCTTAGTGTCACTTAGTGTCACTCTAGGACTGTACATTTCTTATTATCTTAATAATTAGTTGCTTTTTACATGATTTGTCGAAGCTCTATTATGTTACAGATGTAGCCTGCTAAAAAAGAACTCAATGCATAAGCTCTTAAGTGAATGTAAACTGTTGGGAATAAAATCAGATGTGTATCAATAGATTGGATCTGTGCATTAGAACAAAATCGCCCACTGCTTTTGACTGAATGACAGCCACTTATAGCAATTGTCTCCACAGTGCAACAGAGAGACAGCAACAGGACAGGACACAGATAATAAAGAATAATACAAATATCCAAATATGCAATGTACAAAACAGCAAAAACTAAATATATAATATAGACAATTATGTTTGTACAGGTCTGATATGTGCAAATTTGAAATGAAAAAATTAGATAAAAAAAAGCAAGCAAGTGTGGTGAATAAATAATAGAGTTATGTGTTCTCTATTATTTAGTTCTGCTCGTTCATTCTCGTGAGTGTTTACATTCCACTGCAAGTGCACGTGAGCACAGCTTTAGAGAAACTCGCTGATTTGATCACAGAGAGGGAGCAACATTATATGTAGTTAAACATTATATGTAGTTAAATATTATACCTATAGACCAGGGGTGTCCAAAATTGGTCCTGGAGGGCCACTGTCCTGCAGGGTTTAGCTCCAACACCAATTAAACACACCTGACCCGGGCAAATCAAGGTTTTACCAGGCGTACTAGAAACTTCCAGGCAGGTGTGTTGAGGCAAGTTGGAGCTAAACTCTGCAGGACAGTGGCTCTCCTGGACCGAGTTTGGATGCTATATGCCCATAACAGTTAACTGTAAAAAACCTAATGAAAAGAGAATAGTCTGTTTGGAATTTTCAAAAACAAAAACAAAACATCTGACCCCAAACAAAACAAACATAAATATTTATAAGTTAAATTGGTGCATTTTGTGAATTAGCATAACGTTTATAGATAAAGTTTCCTTTGTTATTACATGTCTGGTTGGAGGTTTAAAACTGATTAATAATGCTTTTTTGAGAACAATTAATAGAGTAATAACTGAATGATTCTCCAGCTTGTAATGTTAGTAGCCTATAATAATGTGACCGTAACAGTCAGGGCTAAAGGGAAATGGAAGGAGTATGTGTCAAAAGATATAAAGTATGTTAAAGGTTACTCTGAGCATCAATAAGTCATAAACATGTCAGATATCACAACTGAAACCTTGCCTTTGGCTATTCTGCGGGGATAATCTTGAGGCAGTTTATGAGAAGAATTCATTTTGTAGCCCATCTACATTCCATAATTCTGATATGATGCATGGGAAACAACTCAATCCTTCAGATTTGTGCAAAGGGTCATAGCAGGCAGATATCAACATCGAGAAGGGCTGTCGGCGAGTCCTGAAGTTTAACTTGCTCATTCGCACCTGAATTTAAAATAAAATTGGTTAGTGCTTGTGATACAGACTCAAATGATTTTTTAGAATTTTTTTGGCAGGTCTTTGTCGACAGTACTACATCAGACCGCATCATCTAAATGAACTTATCCAGCTATGCAGTGTTAAAGAAAGACAGTGATTCTGCTTGCATTGGTATCCATACCGATTCAATACACAGTGATAGATTTTGATGTTCATAAATGTCTGCTTCCTAACCTTTTGAACTGTGGCTTGGGACAGGATGCGAAGTCCTTCGATCGGATGTGATAATTGCAGTTCCTCCAGGAAGACTCACATCCTCATCTTGGCGACCACCCGTAGTGGCTCCTCTTTCGTTGGACAGTTGTTCAACCAGTTGTTCTATCTTTTTGAACCACTCTATCATGTCCAAACGACCTTAATCCCTCACCTTTCTCCCAGCAGATATGCTGTTGAGCACAAGTTAATGCTGGGAGCCAGTCGTGACCTTCTTAGAAGCTTGTACAACTGCGACTTGTATTTCTTAGAGAGTTACATTGAGTTAACAAGGAAAGGGAGGAAATGGGTGGCTCTAATTTTAATGTACTCACCGTTGGGCATGGGGGTCTGACAGGGCAGGTTCAGATGAGGAAGTGATCTGCGGTGGCACAATATAAGAAGAGTCCTCCCGCGAGGTGGCGAGCACGTTCAGCATGGGAGATTCAAGTGGAGTCCAGTTGCATGGGCTCTGGTACTAGAGGGCTGGTGGCAGGTGCGACAGACTGGTGGGCGGCTTCTGTAGTGTGGCAGGCTGACAAGCATTGGGCTATGCGAATGGCCTTCTGCATAAAGCTCTCCAGACCAACTGTGTCATCATAGATCGCCATCGGAATACGAATGTGGGGATCTAAGCCCTGCTGGTAGGCACTGAGGAGCACTGCCTCATACCATCCGCTGGTCGCCGCCAGCGTCCAAAACTGCAAGGTATAGTCATTGGTGGACATAGCAACCTGGCACAATCAAAGCTGTTGGTCAGAAATGGAGAGGTTTCCAGTAGCGGAGCCAAAGGCTTCTTTGAAATAGTTAGTGAAAGCCTCGTAGGAAGTGTTTATGGCAGTGTTGGCATTAACATTGAACCATAGAGAAGAGAAGTCAAAAACACTACCTTTGTGCATTCAGTGGGAAACTTCGTTGGCTGCATTTTGATGAAGACCGCTACTTGTAGGAGGAAGCCGCCACACTTAGCTGCATCATCCGCATAGGAAGCAGACATGGCCATGGGACATACAGAAGCAGAGTTGTGACTGGCATAAGTGAAGCCCGGAGAGTGTTGACCAGTTCCTGAATGTCTCTGGTCTGGTCTTTTGTCACAAATCGAGCCAGAAACAACAGGTAAGTGATCAACAGACAGGTTTATTGATTAACTGGAGATGGGAGATTGAGAAGAGCAATGGCAGGTGAGTATTGAACACTAAAACCAGTTCTCGAGGGTTAGCTGAATGCTGACAGTCTGTATCTTTGCAGGTTTTGCAGATGCTGAAGTGTCCAGGAATCGACATGGGAGAAACGCTGGAGAATCATCTGGAGATCTATAAGTACATACAGTAATGCATGGGAGTCAGGCACAGTTCAGGGTAGTGAACAGTAGACCGGACAGTGATAGACAGGGTGCAACGTGCTTTAGATGGAGACTTGATTGGAGATCGGCAGGTGCAGGTGATCAGAATAGAGGTGAGTGGGATCTGGTGTAAGTGGCAGCTGATGACTGTGGTGACGGTGGAGGCTGTGACTGCATGACATCTCCGACAGACACATTAAAGAGCCAAAAAAAAAAAGAAGGTATTTGTTTACCTTTCTTAAAAAATGACAAAATGTGTGTTTCATACTAAAAGTAACCTGCCCTGTCTTGTCTCTGTTTTGCAGTTTCTTCATTTTTCTGGAACCAAAACTATTTTATTTATGGGTGAAGTATCCCTTTTTTTAAATGTGAAGAATATTTTAGTAATCTAAAGTATGTTTTGTCCACTAATATATATATATATATATATATATATATATATATATATATTTGCAATGGAATGGTTCAATGGATGTTAAAGGTCTATGGAACCAGAGATGCCAATAAAGAAAAAACTTTCTAAATAAAAAAAAAAAAAAAAACTAAAACGAACTAAAACATTTTTTAGAGTATTGGTCAGGATTTTTAACTTAATAACTGTGAACATGACTTTTGTGTTTAGTCATATTTAATTTTAATGCCTCAAGCATTTGACATCTTCTGGATTTGTGTTCAGCTAAATCAGTTTGTATGACCACTTTTTTAATTTCTTTAAAGCATTTATTTCTGACAAGGTTTTGCACATAAATATTACCATCTTACAATTGTATTTTTTTCCTTTTTTTAGAATGAAAGAAAAATGTTTTAAACAGAGAATGTTTTAAAGGGTCATGTCACGGAGAATCAAATTTTCTCTAATTCTTTGACATAACACTCTAAAAATAAAGCTGCTTCATGATGCCATAGAAGAACCTTTTTGTCTAAATGGTTCCATAAAGAACTTTTAACATCCGAAGAACCTTTATGTTTCACAAAAGGTTCTTTGTTGCGAAAGAAGGTTCTTCAGATTATAAAAAGGTAAGAAACTAAATGGAAACTAAACTAAATGATTAAATGGCTCTCTGTGGAACCAAAAACCGTTCTTCTATATGGCATTGCTGTGAAGAACCGTTTAAGCACCTTTATTTTTAAGAGTAGGCCTATTGTTTTGAGTGCCACTCATTTTTTTCTTCAGAAAATGTCAGTAATATAAGTAACAACTGATATATGTCTGTGAGAATTTGTCATTACAAACTGTTTAAATCAGCAGATTTTTTTTTTTTTTTTGTGATTTCTGATTTTCTGATCAATTTTGCACTATATATTGAGTGTCAAATGATTTAGTAAATGTTTTTTTTTTAAACACATTAAATAATAGTATACATTTTTAATATATCATTGTTTATCTTTAGAAGTTTACTGAGGCCCCAGAAAATGGTTCAATGTTTAATGTTTTTGACTTACAAAAAATATTTAAAGAAATATATAAAAGATAATTATATAATTTTATTAAATTAACATATGTTCAAAGTATTATGTTATTAATTCATTTTAAATATATAATACTACGAATGAAGATGCTGTATAAATATTATAATACATATTTTAAATTATAAATATTATATATGTATTATAATTCCAAAAAGAAAAAAAATATATAATAAATATAATAATGTACTGGCCTCTAGAGGGCGCTTTAAGTTCACATTTTAAACTAGCCTCCCCCTTTATTTTTCTATCAATCTACAATGCCAATACGGATTTCTTCCATTAAATTGTTATGGTTTAAAGTCTAATCACAATTATAAACAAAATTCTTTCTTCTGCTGATCAAAATTAAGATCTGCATTAAGAATGGCTCAAATACCTCACACCTTATGATGTGCATTAAACAGACGCTCACTCTTATTTTTATATATTTTCCAAGACGACCAATCCAATTTGAGATGTGCCATGTGTTTTGATCAATAATGGTAAGTCTAGATTGAACTTGGGGACATTCCAGACGTTTGTTATGAATGGCCTGATAAAATTCTGGGTGTTAAAGGCTCTAAATTCAATCACTGACAAAGCAGAGGCAAAGTCGCTGATAAGCAAGAACCTGCTCTGCAATAAGCCTTCAAAACTCCTGGAGTATGTAGTGATATCAGAGAAATATCTCTTAGAATAATCCCTTTTTATTGCCTAAAATCAGCCAAGGACAAATAAAACAGAATGCTTTTAAAAAGCGCGTCAACAGAGCTGACCATTAAGCTGTCCCTTGCTACCAATAGAAGAAATTTGAATATAAACTACATTCTTGTAAAATTCAAGCGATGTAAAAGTATATTACTTGAGGAAATTTGCCTTTAGGAAAAGCATTTGCTTTATTATTATTATTTTTTTTTACACGTCTCAGACATTATAAATGATTAACACATTCCTGCTTTTTTAATGACCTTCTCATTTCTTTTAGTAATGCTGTATCTAAAAGTAGACTTCATTAGAAATAGTTTCCTGCTGTGGAAGTCTCTTAATCTGGCATTTCACAGGATTAAGACAGTGCCATTTTATTATTATACCAGATATTACAATAGCTGAGAGGTATATGATGGTTATCTTTATCTTTTTAGCAGCTGTACAGGATTTGAAATATTTAATCTGCAAATTTAGGCATAAATGGGTTTAGTAGATATCATAAGGAATAAAAGTATGAAACATTAGTATACCATGGTAAATATATAACATAAATTATTATTCCAATATGAATTTATATAAGCATATAAATAACCTTACATTCATTTGTATGTTCAGGACTATATGAGTAGCAAGGGTCACTATGTTAAATCGTGAATGTGACTTAATTAGAAAGATAATAGATTTGATACGGACATTATCAGTGAATGGTATCATTCTTTTCAAACCAAGTCAGTTCCCAAGAGCCATTTTTATAGTGGTTTAAGAGTGTTTTTATGTAAAGTGTTGTTCTTGAAATGAAAACCGATAAGTTTTGGGTCTAAGGCTTGTTGTTCTGAGAGAACAGGTGGTGCTGATCCATGCTGTATTAGGTTTAATTCATGTCTTGCCAGGAATGAGTGTCCATGCCAGTTAACGCACAGGTGATTTATTGGATGTCTAACAGAGCTGGCATGGTGCAAGAAAACAGCAAAGCAGTCTTGTCGAATTTACCTTTAAAAGACTACAAATAAATCAATGAATAAAATGTTTTAAATTTATTTTCAAAATTGTTCAAGAGACCAAAATGCATTTATGTATTCGTCAATAAATGTTTCTCTACATTATTACATTCTCCCTCTCGCTCTCTTTCTCTCTATATATATTCTGTGGTCTTTAATATCCTCTTGCAAAAGGACCAGCTGGATGGTAAAAACAGTGCTAGTAGTACATCAAAAGTAATTGGAATCAAAAAACAACTACTGACTCTCCACTGATCGGATGACCGCCAACTCATTTGAATGTCACTCAGCAGCCATAGGATGATATCAAGTGATCGAGTGGCGAGGAAGGTTCGAAACAGGGCTGAATTTGTGCAAAGCTAGAAAAAGCCCTTCATCAATGAAAAGCAAAGAAAAGCCAGGCTGAGGTTTGCAAAAGACTATAGGGATCGGACTATAGAGGTCTGAAGTAAGGTCGTCTTGTCTGTTGAGTCCAGCTGGTCGTAATGGTTGGACAGAGACCTGGAGAGGCCTACAAGCCACAATGTCTCACACCCACTGTAAAATTAGGTGGAGGGTCGGAGATAAACTGGGGGGCTACAGCAAGGCTGGAATTAGGCACATGGATAACATACAAGGTTGTCCTGGAAGAAAACTTGCTTCCTTCTGCTCTGACTGAGTACGTTTACATGGACAACAATAATACAATTTTAACACGATTAATACTCTGATTAAGAATCTACCATGTAAACAGAGATTTTTGATTACCTTGCTTGCTGTGTGCAAAGCCATTTTTGGCAAGATTAAAAGGGTGTTGTTTTACACTACCATTGAGAAATTTTAACCAAAGTACAGTATGTTATAGACGTTTTGTTAAGACCCTAAAGAATCATATCAACTTGTGGAAAATGGGCATCCGATGACCCCTTTAATCCGGCTATAGAAATAATCGAAGTAAACACGAATTGAATTAAGATGTGGAGTATTCCTATTTTAGTCGGATTATCAAAGTGCAGTATAGACACGTTAACACCTTAATCATACCATTACCGTCGTGTACTTTTCACCACATTTTGCGACAGGATACATACATGGTAGTGGTCAACCATTTGACGCCAAACGCCAATAGAGCGTGCCTTCAACAACGCCGCCATCTGTTTGCACGTATAGAATGACAAATAATAACCTGCACTCAAAGCTTTCGTAAAATTAAAAAACAAACACCTAAAACTGTGTATGGCATCATAACGAAGACAAACTATATGTTTACATGTGAAATTTTGGAGGGGAAGTCGGATGGCGTCGCTTGGGGACATAATGACGTGTGCCATTAATATTGTCTTATTTAGAATAAAGTAAATAATTAGATTACCGATATCCATATAAATGTAATCACTGTTACCCAACTATCCAAGCAGGACAATGCTCCATTCACAGCCAGGTCAGTAAAGGTGTCAATGGAGGACCACCAGATCAAGACCCTATGGCCAAGCCCAATCTCGAGACCTGAACCCCATTGAAAACCTCTGGAATGTGATCAAGAGGAAGATGGATGGTCACAAGCCATCAAATGTGGAATATATTTACCCAACAGCAATGTGAAAAACTGGTGGGGAGCATGCCAACATGCATGAAAACTGTGAATGAAAATCAGATTTATTCCAAAAAATGTATTTCTGAACACATAAGTATTGTGATGTATAAAAATGAATATGAACATGTTTTCTCTGCTTTTTTTGAGGTCAGAAACCATCTTTTTTTTTGTTATTTTGATCAGTTGTCATTTTCTGCAAATAAATGCTCTAAATGACAAGATGTTTATTTGGAATTGGGGAAAAATGTTGTCAGTAGTTTATAGAATAAAACAAAAATGTTAATTTCACTCTAACACATACCTATAAATAGAAACACCAGAGAAACTGATAATTTTGCAGTCGTCTGTTATTGAAATACAAAATTTTGAGTTAAGAGTTAGAGAGAGAGAGAGATGAACTTATCCCCAAATCTCTACACTATTCTGGTCTCTAGATTTGGCTCAGGTCTCTTCTTCAGTCTAAGTCTAAGGTTGTTTTTATCCGTTTTATTGTCCACCAGACATAAAAATCGAGCGCAATAGCACATTTCCTCTACAAGCTGTTTGATTTTAGGCATTCAGGAAAATTTATGCACCAATGTTTACTGCTTAGTGTTAGAGAATTGTTCAAATCCCCTAAGTATGAGCAAAAGCGATAGCAATGCTTTGCTTTAGCAAGCATTACTAATGACTGGCTACCAGATCTCTGCTCAGTGGTACAGAAACTGTTTAATGCAGTTAATAACTGAAAAACTAGGATATCCATTTATCATGCTGTACAAAAATATGTCAATAGCAGGTGCAGGTGCAGTCTGCATTTAATCTTTTTGAGGTTTTTCCAGGACCGAAATATATCAGGTTGTTCTGTTCTCCTGAAAATCGCTCTCCGAAGTAATCTTTCAAAAGCAACCTTTGTGTAAGGCGCCGAGAGGGGGCCAAATGTCACGTCCACAAGATTGATGTTGCAAAAAGTGTTTGAAGGCTGTGACCATCTGTGAACACGGATTCATAACTGTGGCTGTGCAGCATCTCTTTTCATTCGCCCGACTGTTAGTCAGACATCTGAGGATGGAGGTGATGCTGAATGATATCTGGCGGCTGCACGGCGAGAACTCTGTAATTATGACTTCATCAGTTGCAGATGATGAGCAGAGTGCATTTATGAGCTTAAAACGCTTCCAATGACTCATCCTCCATCTACCTCGAACAAGAACGCTTGTTGGGAAATGTCATTAGGCATGAACTGAAATGAACACGCCGGAGAGGATGAGTCGGATGATCTGCTATAGCAGGATTCAGATGTTTAGATAATTTGCCACTCTTGCTGGTACTGCAATCTGTAAGCACTGGCCTTGTTATTTGTCTCAAACATGGTAGGTCAGTCTGAATCATTAATGTCACAGAGAATAAACCGTCTCGAAGCCTATCATCAAAATGAAAACGCAATGAAGAAATCAACGAAATACAAGAAAAAAAGATGCCTCCTGGAGTTTGTTAACCCAAAGTTTTTCAAGCTTTTCAATGCCATGGACTCCCTTGCCACCTTCCAAAAATATTAAGAAAGCTATACATTTATCTCATTTATAAAGAACAATTTATACAGATTTTCAGGTCACTGCTCACTTTGATGGAAAAGAGCAGCGTGAACGTCCATCTAACCATCTACTTTTGCGCTTTCCAGTAAACCTAAAATCCTGCAGGTTTGGAATGACATAAGGCTGAAAATGATGAATTTCTTTTTTTACATCCACTAATATTTCTGCAACATTACAGTTTCTTTTTCTCATTTTTTCTCAGTCTAAAATGCAACTATCAGCTGGTGGGCAGACGACCTCTTTAGATCTTTCTCAGAAAAGCTCTTTTTCTCTGTCAGAATGAATGAGAATGTATTACTGCCATGAATGACCCTCTGCACCTGCTTGCGTCCCCTTGAGATGTCTGGAAGAGCGAGGTGATGACAGTAACAGAAACTAGAGACATAGAGTCTAGAGGTGCTGTACAGTACGTGCCGTCTGCAAACTTTCGTGACTGACTTTTAGCTTCCACCGCAAAGTGTTACTCAAGCTCTCAACCGTACGTCTTTGCTGATTTGGCTAGTGGGAGGAAGCAAGTTTTCAAGGAGATGAGTTTCTTACCCGTATCCTCTAATTAGGGGCGGCTGCGGCGCGGATTCAAATCTGCAGCGTGCCACAGAAAAGATAAAGGAACGAGGTCTTGACTGATGAAAAATGCACTGTTTGCGAAATTAGAGCCTTTAGGTCAGAGAGGACCGTTCTTTAGTTCTTGACAGTAATGAGAGGTTGCGCTCGTTAAAAATCACGGCGCCAACTGGCAAAACTTTCCAGGCTCGAGCGTGAGTTAGCTTAGCTTAGTTTTAACATATTATACAACGCTAAAACCGTGCTAGCATCCATCAAAGAGCTTGCGGAAGCTATAAAGTCTCGCATATGAATCAATCTGCTGTTTTTAAATTAGTATACGCCACCCAAAAGAAGGGTTATTGTGCTCGGTGTTGCAGTAAATAGCTCTGAGAGAGACTGTGCACCTTTGTTTGAGTATGTGAATGTAATTGCTTTTAAAAGGGAAAATGAATCCCGCTACACAACAGCTAAAGCCATTAAAGCATTAGAAGGCTTTATTATTGAGGCTGCTAACGGTTATGAAAAGCTTCTCTTTGAGCTGCTTGAGTTTACAGATCATTCATAGTGATTAGCCTCCAGACAAGGCGATTTGACGTGAGCGTTTGAATAGAATTAATGGAGGACATGTCTAAAGTAAAAAGCTTTTTAATCAACAAGCTGCTCTTTCTTTCCTTTGCTAAATGGGCACTAGAGATGATCATTGTACACCAGACATATTGTTGGGGTCCATCTAGTCTGAATAATCAGGAATTCAGAATAGACATCCAAACCTTGCTGAGTTTGGATGTCTGCTAACATTTAAGGCCGCTTTTGTGGGAAACGAAGGATATTCATTTCTGTCTCGTATAGCCATACGCTGTCTCACAGTGAGAGTCATTGTCCTAATCATGGTATCGGATGACAACACAATGTAATAAAGTTGGCTTGAAAGGAGATGGGGTTTCTTTTGCACAATCTCTCCATTTGTTCGGCTTAATCTTGACCCCTCGGAGGGAAAAAAACGACAGATCGGTGAAGTCAGGCTTGGGTCATCTTGGTTTCTCATGATTAGTCAGTTTTAGGTGAACATTCCCTCCCATTTCTGCTGGTGTTTGGCACACATGAAGCTATCGGCTAACATGTTTGGCAACTGTGGACTGGGTCTGGCGGGGTTTGCTGACATCACTTTGTGGTTATGTTACTCTAGTGGACCAGAAAAATAGACTTAATGTCTTTTCAAAATACATTTCATTATATGTAATAGACAATGAGTAAGTGAAGCAATCTGGAAAATTGATGTAAAATGGCAAAATATAACTATAATGAAAAATAAATTTCATTAAGAAATAGACTATGAGTAAGCAGTTCTAGGAAAGAAAATAGAGTTAAAATGTAAAATAAACCCTGTTGGCATGATTTTTGAGGTGCTTTTAAACAATGACTGATTCCTTGTTGTATTTCTTAGTTTTAGGCTATTTTAAGCAATTTTGAGGAAGAATGTTTTTTTACAGTGAATTAAAAACGGCAAAAAAAACTAAACAAACAGATTTTATAAAAGCAATCTGGAAAGTTAAAAGAAAAATGGCAAAATATTACATGTTGGCATTAGTTATAAGCTGAATATACATAACAGAGATATATATATGTATTATTCATAGTCTATTTTCTATATTTCATTATGAAATAGACTATGAGTAAGAAAATTGAGTTAAAAATTGTAAAATAAACCCTGTCTGCATTATTTCTGAGGTGCTTTAAACGACGACTGATTCTTTGCCATTTTAAGTAATTTTGGTGGAAGAAAAAAATTATTTTATAGTGAATTTTAAAAGAAATCTGATGCATTTTATTATAGACAATGAGTAAGCGATTTTATAAAAGCATTCTGGAAAATTAAAAGAAAATGGGGAAAATATAACTTGTTAGCATGAGTTTTCAAGTGAATTTACATGATAGCATATTCCTTGTTGAATTTTGGGGAAGAAAATGGAGTTAATGTCACGGTGCACACAGCAGGGAGGAACAAGGAACACGGAGACAAGGAGGTAAACTCAAATAACATACTTTACTGATGAAGACAGGGCAGGGCAGGGCAGGGCAGGGCAGGGCAGGGCAGGGCAGGGCAGGGCAGGGCAGGGCAGGGCAGGGCAGGGCAGGGCAGGACAAGGCAAGGCAAGGCAAGGCAAGGCAAGGCAAGGCAAGGCAAGGCAAGGCAAGGCAAGGCAAGGCAAGGCAAGGCAGACATCAAACACCGGGGAGAAACGAGTAGACCAGACGACATTACACTGAACAGACAGAACTATAAATACTCAGCATAATCAAGGAGAACAGGGCTGGACAAGAATAAACTACTAATGACATGAAACGAGGACATGAAACAAACCAAATAAGGGTACAAGAGGCAGGAACACATGACACACACGACAGAGGTCTGACAGTTAAAATGTAAAATAAACCTTGGGTGCATTTAAATGATAATTGATTCCTTGATGCACTTTTTTGTTTCAGGTCATTTTAAGCAATTTTTGGTAAGAAAATATAATTTTTATGTAGAATTTTACAAGAAAATTAATTAAAGCAATAGTTTACCCAAATAAGAAAATTCTGTCATCATTTTTTTCACTTAATGTTGCTCCAAACCTGTATGGCTTATGTATTCTTCTGTAGAAACCTGTATGGCTTATGTATTCTTCAGTGTTTGAACCCACTGACTTCAACAAAAACAGTTGAAACATCAGTCAAAATATCCTTTTCTGCAGAAGAAAGGAAGTCACACGGGTTCTAAGCAACATTAGGGTGAATAAATGATGACAGAATTGTAACTCATAGGTGACCTCTCACTTTAATGAGAAAAAATGTTAATGAACCTTACTTGGCACGGTTACTGGCATAAGAGTACAACGTCCCAGTGGCCGAATGGGTTTGTTTCACCTTTTAAAGGTGAGAAGTGAAACTTGAGGCCTCTATTGGCTCCTCAGGAAGTCTGCCTTTGTAGGTGAGTGAATGGTGTCTATTGGCGTCCGTGTGTGTGTGTGTAGCAGATGCTGGAACTGGTGGACAGAGGTGGCGGCGGCAGCTGTCTGATGTCCATAATGGGGCTCATGGGATATCTTTATGAAAACACACAGCCTCTTATTACGATCATCATTACAAAACATGAGCTCATTCAACTGGACCAAAGCATTCTGAATACAAATCCTGCATCTACAGACTCTCTCATCCACCGCCATCTAAAATCAATGAGTGTTTGTGTAGGCATATGTGTTGTTAGCATTAATGTCTCAATAAAAATATATGTCTTCAGGGATCAACATTAATATTAATAAAAATACTATATGGAAATAATACTGAAATAACACTGGTCTGGTCTGCATCACTAAGCATTTGGGAGTTTTATCTTTAGAGATTACAAGTTTAAAGGGATAGTTCCCCACAAAAAAAGAAAATTGTGTCATTAATTACTCACCCTCATGTCGTTCCAAAACCTGATGAAATCCAAGAGCTTTCTGACCTTCCATAGACAGCAACAAAACTGAAATGTTCCTAGACCCAGAAAGGTAGTAAGGACATCGTTGAAATAGTCCATGTGACATCAGTGGTTCAACCACAGCTTTACGAAGCTGCGAGAATACTTTTTGTGCGCAAAGAAAACGAAAATAACGACTTCATTCAACAATTCTTCTCTTCCAAATCTCGCCTTCCGCCATTATCGAGAGTACCTCTGTACAGAGGAATGAACGTGCATGTGTCGTGGTACTCTCTATAATAGCGGAATACATGATTTGGAGGAGAAGAATTGTTGAATAAAGTCGTTATTTTTGTTTTCTTTCTGCACAAAAAGTATTCTTGTAGCTTCATAAAATCATGGTTGAACCACTGATGTCACATGGACTATTTTACCGATGTCTTAACTACGTTTCTCGGTCTGGGAATTTGAGTTGCGTTGCTGTCTACAGAGGGTTAGAAAGCTCTCAGGTTTCTTATTTTATTTTGTGTTCCGAAGATTATTTTTACGTGTTCCGAAGATGATGTATTACGGGTTTGGAATGACACGAGGGCAAGTAATTAATGACAGAGTTTAAATTTTTTTGGGAAATATCCCTTTAATATTTAACATTTAAATTGACTGTACATGTTGAAATTAATACCTGAGGTATAACTTTTAAATGAAGCCTGTTTTAAATGGCTTTTACAAGAGACTCTTCTTGTAAAAGATCTTTCTGTTTCCACATTTCTTAACATCAGACTATTGTGCCCATTATGCCAACACTGCCTGGCTAATTGTTTGAAAACGACGACTTTCTTTGTTTCAATGGGCTTTGATTCTTCTCTTACTCTTGGTATTTCATCTATAAAAGCTTATTTCTGCAAATGACATTCTTTTTTGCCTCTTTCTCAGAAGTACTAGATAGATGGAACCCATAGTTCCTATAGAACACATTCTGTGGTCGGCATTCAAAGGCACTGTAGGTATTGTGCTTATCATTAATTAAGACTCAACAATACTGCTTCGCTGTGCTTGAAATTTAAAGAGGAGCCATTATAATATGCTAAATTGATGTCATTAGCTTTAAAATTTCATTACGTATAATCTTATTTTAATATTTGATGCAAAGTTTGCTTAGCCAAGGTAAAAAAAAACTCCAGAAAAGCAGTTAAAAGCAGACGAGCGAATGAATTTATCCTGCTGTCCACACACACAGACCAGAGTTTCATTTAGTTTCTAGTCCATTAGCTCTCCATTTCATTTAGGGCCTTGTCTAATGAATGTTGACATTGTATCCACTCTCAATCCGAAGCATTTCACTGTCAGCCCACTGTGACTGGAGTCAGGTTCAACGCATCCCTCTTTGAAATTCAACGCGCGGTGCTTACATCGATACAATCACCCTCACACATGCCATTGGACACATGTTCACTTTGATATCTGTCCTTTAGCGCGGAGCAGATTTGCACAGGCCTCAACATCACAACAAACGCTGTCCCAGACACAACATTATAAAACTGTTTAATATTTATAACTGTTTGCTTTGTTTGCCACCTTTCAAACAAACAAAGGATAATCCACCCATAGAATATGTCATTGTAATGACCTGACACCATTCATTCTGAAGATGCGCTTCGTCAACTCATGGACGTAACTTGTCACGAACGGCTGCTCGCAGCTGACTGCAGGCGCTTCCCTCACTTGTGGGTCTGAATGCATAGCTCAGCGTTGTGGTCAGTGGAAAGTGCTGAGGGTGAATTTTACAAAGAAATGGCTGGGTCATTTTTCAGCCTAAAATCAAAAAGATGATTAAGGTTTTTTTGCATTATGAAATCATTTTCATGACAAGCGTAGATTTAAATACATCTATCTATCTATCTATCTATCTATCTATCTATCTATCTATCTATCTATCTATCTATCTATCTATCTATCTATCTATCTATCTATCTATCTATCTATCTATCTACAGTATTTTTGCCTCCAGAATTCTGAAGCTCCAGTAAGCTAATGGCTATAAAGTCTTTTAATGTGAAGTGTGAGACTGTACTCTCACGATTTCACACTTAGTGAGAAACAGAGAGTTATTAGGCTCTCCCGTGCAGAACTCAAATCCTTTAATGATAGCTCTGGTGAAACAAATGAGTCAAGGGCCATTTTAAAAGCTCTTAACCTCTAATTATGTTAGAGGTGAACAGATCCACAATAGCACCGCTGTGGTCATCTGAAGCCGTGGCCTCTTGGTGCATTTCTCTTTGATAAGACACAATGACTTAGACACTTCCCAGAAGCAACATCAAACCCGGGGACTAATGATCACCACCTGCTTGGGTCCTTTGCTATAAAGAACGACACTGATGAGACAGGCTGTTCTTTTTTCCTTTGAATACTGTCCTTTAATAAAACAAGTCCAGAAATTCAATATTTGATTGGCAAAGCTCTATCTACAGAAGCCTGTTAGTCGCATAGGGCTTTCATGAAGCACACACCAGATGGAGATGCTTGTAGATTTCGAGCAGTATTTGCTCATGAAAGACTCGCTTTCACAATGGAAGGGCATTGTGGGTCACTGTCCTGGGAGTTTCTATGCAGCTTCAGGTGGGTGTCAATACTCATTTCCAGATTAAATTCAGATTAACAAGCACTTGGTTAGTTTCAATTCCATTTTGGTTTGATACACACACACACACACACACACGCATGCTGGTTTTTGTGGTTTATGGGGACTCTCCATAGGCGTAATGGTTTTTATACTGAACAAACTGTGTGTGCTATTGCCCTACACCAACCCTACACCTAAATTTAGCCCTCACAGGAGACTTTATGCATTTTTAGATTTTTAAAAAATCACCATTTTGTATGTTTTTTAAACCTTTTGAATTACGGGGACATAGGCAGTGTCCTCATAAACCACCTTCATATTGTAATACCTCTGTCATACCAATGTCATTATACAAATTTGTGTCCTCATAAACCACATAAACATGCACACACACACACACACACACACACACACACACACACACACAAACAAACATAATATTCTAATTCTTATTTCTTCTTCTTTTAAATTCTCCTTTCTGAAAATATTGAAATCTGAAAAGTTTAAAACAAGTTTGATAAAAAAGTAATCTAAAAGTAATCTAAAAAGTAGTCAGAATACATTACCTAATGAGTAACCAAGTAACCAACAATGTAATCTGTAATGCGCGCGCGCACACACACACACACACACACACACACACACCACACACACAGATTTTGAATTTGAATTTCATATTTTTTATCCTGCATTCCAATTAATATCAATCAAACTGCAGCTGGGTGGTTTTGATTAAATAATAATAATAACTAAAAAATACAGCTAACTAGCACAATAAAACACAATAAAAACATAATAACACAAAAAAGAACTTGGTTATCTGTTTTTGCAAATAACCTCTTCATATAGTAATTGTGAATTATAATGTTTATTATATTGAATATATAATTTCAGTCCTTATTACTCATTTATAATCATTATGCATAATGTGTTGTTACTTTTAAAAATGTAAATTTATATATTATGAAATATTTATATAATATGAATTGACAGGGCCAAGCACATCAGCGGCAAAATGAGGAGCTAAGCATAGTACGGAGCATCAGATCAACTGCAGAAATTAGTAATTGAAGGCATATTAAGATTATTGTAGTCCAAATGGCTGAAAAATAATTTAAAACTACTAGTAATATGATTGAATGACTTTTCACTTTTGACCAGCAATTCACAGAAAGGTATTAGCATTTATTTGACATGTTATTGTAAATCTTGACCACAAGGTGGCACTGTCTCAAAACTTTTTGAGTACTTTCAGGTCATGGTCTCCATGGTAAATATAAAATTTTGTAATGGTATACCAATGCATTCGTAAAATATAGCATTTTATATAATAATAATCTATTATAATCAATGGCAATTTCATGTTTTGTTAAATTATACCACCATAATGCACCACCAAGAGGCACAATCCCACCAAATTTTTTACGTGTCCTGAGAGTGTGCCCATACATATGTGTCAAATTTGGGGAAAATATCTAATTTTGTTTTGGAGTTATAGACATATTTATATATGATCAGATGAAAAATGACTGACTGTTGACTTTGTTTGCATTTTTGTGCCACTTAATATAAACATTTTGGCAATTGGGTATTAGTATACAGCCGGGACTCAAAGTTTTCGAATTTCCTACGCTGGTTTCGTGTCGATCAGAGTAACGGTTTCTACGATATTGGCAAATGTTTTTAAGCGCTAAAATGCAACACTGCACAAACCATAAGCCAAAATCTGGCAAGTTTGGTATCGCTGGACTCAGCAAGGTTTCAGGAGTCTAAGAATGTAATTCTCGTAAAAAATAGGTCAACCCCACTCAAAGTTATAAGCATGTGAAAAATTTATTTTACCACTAGGTGGCGCTGCCTCAAAACTTCTCAGGCTCCTTCAGGGCATCGTGCTGATGACCCATACCAAGTTTCGTAATGATACTTTAATGTCTTCGTAAAATATAGCATTTTAGTACAAAATTCAACATGGCCGACGCCAAAAATGGCATGATGCACTGAATCTAAAGAGACAATTTTTATGATTTTTGGCCAAACCTTTCACAAGTTATAAGCAAAAATATCATTTTTTTATATATCCTGACCACTAGGTGGCACAGTGCCAAAACACTGCAGGTAGCCTCAGGTCATGCTTGTTATAACACCCACCAAGTTTCGTCTCAATCCGTCAAACCCTGGCAAAGTTATAAACTCAGATCGTGCTTTTCAGCGATTTCGTTAGTGTGGTATTCGAGAACGCTTGGACGAATCGACTTGAATTCCATAACTTTTTGCCAGCATGGTCTGTAGATGATCTGAGCCAATTTTGGTGAGAATCTGACAAACTGTCTAGGACGAGTTCGACAAAGTAGGTTTTACGAACATTTGAAGATAGCGAAAAAAACTAAACCTTACGATTTTGTAATTTTGGACTTGATTCGACTCAGCTTGAGCCAAGGATTCAGAAGAAAAAAATTATTTTAATTTTGTGGCTTACGGTTTAAAAGTTATTAACATAAATATGAGTGAAACTTTGGACAAGTGGTGGCGCTAGAGAGTTTGAGTTAGAGACTCCAAATTTGGTGTGGTTACTACTGACCGTATCATCTACCAGTGTGCCAAATTTTACAACTTTCCCGCACGCGGTTCTATGGGCTGCCACAGACTTCCACAGCGGAAGACGAAGAATAATAGAACGCTAACGATTACAATAGGTGCCTACGCACCTGGGTTGCTTGGCCCCTAATTATATTACTGGAAGGTTCAGATAATTTTGATTCAGGAACTACTTTGAAATGGCATTCAAAGCTCTGTAAATCACATTACACGGTTTGTGCTGTATGTTTTTGAATCACAGAAAATAATTGGTTCGTATGAGTCATTTGTTTGTGAATCAGACTACACTGCTCACGCTGTATGGTTTTGTGTGCAGCAGAAAGATGCATCTATAAATGAAGTTTCGGTGTTGTTTTGTTACCTGCCAATTACGTGCCTGCATTTAACACTCAGGGTTAGGTGTTTTGTTCAGCAAGCCCTGCTAATAATACTTCTGTAATAAACCACATGTCAAAAAAAATGTCAGATCTGGCCTTTTGAGGCTCGCTCAGAAGAAGCCGGCTAGCACCTGCCTTCAAAGCTCTGATTAAATACAGCATGCTGAAACTTTGCTCAACATCCTTCCAAAGTTTATGACAGCTTCAAAGACAGGTTCATATCAGAGAAAAAGAAAAAAAGGCCTTCAGACAAAGCCAAGTATAAAACCTACAACATCAAAGTCACTAAAAAAAGGTATTATAGCATCAAATATCAATATCACACAATGAAACTACAAGATATGAAAATCTGATACTGAATATTAAACTTGTCCTTTTGGAGCAATGCAAAGTGACTAATCTGAATGGGCAGGAAGGAAATTGGTTTATATTCAAATATGTTAGAGTGAAAGGAGATTAGAATACAATACATATTCAAATGCTAATGTGGCACATTTGTCTGTGAGGCAGTGGGCCATACTATTTGACTCTCCCCTCAACATAACAAGTGCTAACTCAGGCAGGAGATTAGCAAGTTGAGTGTTTGTGAGAGTTGGGTATGTGCGCTGCTTCAGTTTTAATGTGTCGCAGACGCCCGCTTCAAGCAAGGGCCTCGAATACAATTACACAGCGTTTGCATTCGCTGTATTATCAATGCTCAGCCAGAGAGAATGCTGGGTAATGGGACTAATTAAACCACGGTGGAGGTGTTTTGCAGCACAGTAATAAAGGTCTGCGCTCGTGAATGCTTTTTATTAGCAATGTACATTCATATGCAAATGCACGAAACCAAACTGTGTAAATCCGAAGACGTATCACAACAGCGCCTGAAAGGCTCCTGTTCTTTACGGTCTTATTTGAATGACCTCACAGGCCCCGTGGATAATGGGCCAAAAGGTTGTGGCGCTGTATAAAAAAAGCTATTGTGTTGCTAAAATAGCTCCGTGTAGCTTTTTTTCGGCTTGGGTTGAGTGAAATGGCATCAAGGACAGACTAAAAATGAGAAGTAAAGAGAGAGAAAGGAAGCATTTAGCATATGTACTGCGATGCTACAATACAAGACAAGAAAATTATAGTCATAATTAGCTTAATTTGGATTGACTACTTAAGTCAGTGAAGAATACAGTTAACCCTAACCCAGTTAACTTTACCACATTAAATGCATACCTGTTTTTAATTGGTTGAGGTATCTTCTTTTTTGAGTCTGCTAAATGACAGCTATTTATGTTGATGATTTAACATTATTGATATTGAATTACATATGTATATAAATATACAATGGATGAAACATGAAAAATAAAATAATTTTATATATTATTTGTCATTGCTTGTTTCATTTAGGGGTTAAGAAGGCTGCATATATAATATAATTATTATATAAATATATACACACACACACACACACAAATACTGGTAATAGATGAAACATAAAAAAAAAAACATTGATAAAATAATTGTATTTAATTAAAATATTTGTAATTGACCAAAAAAATAAATGGGCTGCCACTTTTAAAACATGAAATAATACAATTATAATTATTTTATTTTATTTTGCATTAGTTGGGAGATGGGAGTTTAAATATGCTTCATTGTCATAAAAATAATGTTAAAATAATACAAATATTTTAAATAGGTTTTACTTTACTTTATTTACTTTATTTACTAATGTACTATTTAATTAAATTTAAATGAATTTTTCTTTGTTTTATTGGGCTGTAAATGATTTTACTCATAAATAATAATTTAATTTTTTATATATATTTTAATATAATTATTTAATTTTATTTGACCCCAAAATTGGATGGGCTGTCATTTTTTTTACTATCTATCTATCTATCTATCTATCTATCTATCTATCTATCTATCTATCTATCTATCTATCTATCTATCTATCTATCTATCTATCTATCTATCTATCTATCTATCTATCTATCTATCTATCTATCTATCTATCTATCTATCTATCTATCTATCTATTTTAGAGTTTAGAAAGCTGCACAGTTAACACAAATAATTGAGTAATCAACGATTTAGTGGCATGAAATGTCCTCAAATGGGCCTTTAATTTAAATTTGAGGAGAGGGAAAATAGGTGAACAATATGACAGAAGCCATCCAGTAAGGTAGGAAATGATATTTCATGCCACTTTCCAAAAACAGACCTAAAACACACATGCACACAGAAAAATTCCCTAGTTGAAAGGGGAGCGCTCAGCTGCGCGGTGCTTGCTTTGTGAGCTCTCCATGGTGCTGAAATCTGACTGCAGTCTGGAGCTGCTGGGCTCGTAAATGAAACGCCAGAGCACCATGTGGATTTCAGGTTCAAATCAAACTTTCCCTCTTTTTTTGGGTCTGTTGGATGACTTAGAATAAGACGACAAGCAGATGGGAGCCTCGTATTAATTTAACAGTTCTAGGGCATGAAAATCCTTTAGTCTTGTAATTGAAATTTGCTACAATTTTTCATTATAACTCTTTCAGCAGTGTAGCACCACACTGTATTTGAACAGTACAGATGCAGAAGTCATTTAAAACTTAAATTAATAATTAAAACAGATAAGGGCTGTGATTTAGATAACCCAGCTAATGAAGTTGAAGATAAGAGTTTTCCCATTTCCCAACTGCTTGCTATCAGCACAGATAACTTGTAAATGGGATAGAAACACAGTTCGATTAATTTGTTCTCATTGTCATCCTTTACTGGATGTCCTTTCAATTATATTTCCAGTTTCCATGCAACTATTCACAGAATGACCTTCAAATGGTTTGTAAAGTGCAATGTAACATGTTTATTATATAATTTTTTTTTAACATACTCTGTGCAAAAAGTGCACTTCAGTGAATAGATGAGCAAACAAATACTGTTTATTTTCTCATCAGTGATCAAACTCATTTCGCAATGGTCACGATTGTGAAACCTCCTCTATATGCAAATGAGCCGCTGATACACTTTGAATTCGCTCCCTTCCTCTCTCGGTTCCAGAAAATCTCTGCTTAGTTAGATATAATAGGGCTTAGTAAGAAATAGGGATATTTGATATCTCAATACTTGTTTATTTCATCCGGAAATGTTTGAAAGTGTTCATTAAATTAGACCATTTTTAATTTTTGAGTCATGACATAATGAATCTTTGAATAAGTTTTAAATCGATACACTGAAAAGGACCGTTTTGAATCAATATCATAAGTGTACTGCACTGATTAAATCAAACTTGCTAAGAGGGTGTTTTGTATTTTATGCACCATCATTTAAAAAAAAAATGTTTTGTTTGTAAAGATGATTCAAATAAATCAGTGAATCAGAGTTTTGACTAAAACAAACAGTTTGAACTCAATCACAAAAATGAACCAAACTTGCCATTTCTAATATCATTTTTGCTACTTACATCAGAGATGCTATTAAAGCTATTACAACTCTGTTGTTTCCAAAAAAAAAGTCTCAGCTTATTTAATAGTTAATACAGGACTTAGTAAGAAATAGGGAATATTCAAATTGATACACGAAAGTATACACTGAAAAGGAATCATAACTTTTCATTCTGAATCTGAATCGGCACTGATTCAAAATGAATCAAACTTGCTAAAAGGTTGGCTGTTTTGTATTTTATAAACCATCATTTCATATCAAATCATCAGTTTTGAGCGGTGATTCAGATGAATAATTGAGTTTTGATTCACTGAAACAAATAGTTTAAACCGATTCATTAAATGATTCAACACCATTTTGCTGCTTAAATTAGAAATGCTATTTAAAAAAAAATAATAAAAAT
The DNA here is from genome assembly GCF_936440315.1 of Barbus barbus. Taxonomy (NCBI): domain Eukaryota; kingdom Metazoa; phylum Chordata; class Actinopteri; order Cypriniformes; family Cyprinidae; genus Barbus; species Barbus barbus. Next base: position 14,132,615 of record NC_136728.1, on the reverse strand, counting down.
TTAGTACTGTGTATTCAATACTGTGTATTCAGATTTTAATTTGTTTTTATTGTTTTTAATTAATTTGTTAATTATTTTAATTATTATTAAATTATTTTAATTATTATTAAATTATTTATATTAATTATGGTTGCAGTTATTATTATTATTTTTTTATATACAAACAATTATTTTAACAGCAGAGCAGTGCTGCTTCAGATATTTCAATGTACGTATTATACAGTAGGAATGATCTTTAAGAAACTAAATTGGATATCAAGCAAAAACCTTTTGAATATACCATTAACATTCAACATATCGTCAAGGCCTAGCAAGAAGCAGTCTTATTTACAAGTAAATGAAGCAATATGGGCAATGCTGGCTTGTTAGTGTCTTACTACCTTGTTACAATTAATGTTTAATTTGGAAATATTTCAGACCAAGTGCAAGGGCATTAGGAAAAGCAAGTGCAATCTGTTTACTTAAGTTTCTAAAGCAGCTATTTCAGCTTTAATGTGGTATCCAATATCACTGGCTTTCTTGGATTAACAATGCCTTCCATTATTCTCTTTGGCTCCTTTTTTTTCTTCTTTTTTTGCTGGACAGTACAAGGCTGATTGGAATTAAATTGGACTGCTAAGACAGAGATGTTGAGGAGTTTAAGAGAGAGTGAGTGAATAAGAGAGAGAGGGGGCGGAAAATGAATGGCGACTGAAAGAGAATCAAATTAGAATGCAGAGAGTAAAGAAGGTAGACGGACTGCTGAAAACTGATGGTGGTAACAGACTGAATCTAATTTGAAGCTCCCCAAATGAGAAAAGCTGAGAGAAGTGGTCTAACAAACAGCTCTCCTATAACTCCATTCGGCACTGGGCTTTAACAGAGTATTTTCATTAGAATGGGCTCTCTATCGACTCCCTGGCTCTTTTGCATTACATTCACACCTGTCAGATGCATTTATATGCACATCCGCATGCAAATACACACGTATGCATATAGTTTCTCATGCAAATGCACGCTCACCGGCTACTAGCCTTGTCCTTTTGAGCTGTGTAGTTATTTTCACATACTTTTTTTGACTGAATCCATCTAGATCAGCAAGCCAGAGGTATTTTTAGCCTCTCACAACAGGAAATTGTGCTGCTGCTTTTATCGTTCCTGTTTGATGAGTGGAAAGGGGTCATTAAAATGAGAAGCGAATATGCCACAGTGTCATATGCTTGATAAATCATGCCAATGTGAAAATCGCTTGATAAAACATGTTGGAAAGAGACTAAATGTCAAAGCAAATTCATCCAGTTCTAAAAATATCTATCATGCACGTGTGTATAAAATCATGCAAAATATTTGGCTGAAGATTAGTTATGAATTATTAAATAAAAATTTAATAAAATGTGAAAATTCCCATTTCCACCATCAGGGCAATAATTCAAAATTCCCAATCAACAGAAAATGTTACGAAACTTCCTGGAAGAGGACGCGTGTCTATATCGTCCTAATGCACGGTGAGAAGGAGAGTTTGACCACAGCTGGAGAATTGCAGAAAATAGTTGAGTCTCAGGGTCAGAAAACCTTAAAAAAAAAAGTCAAACAGCACCTACATAACCATGTTACGGAAGGATGCCCAGACACAGAGATGTTAGTTAGCAGATTTTCTGAACACACACAGCAGATGAGCAGGTGAGTAACCAGGACAAAGATACTTCGGTTTCTGGATGTGGTTGGTGAAGTTAAGGTTTGTCTTACAGATGAGGTGAGCACTTCAGTGCCTGGTTCCGGGAGGCAGAGATCAAGGAGACGAAGGAGGACGAAGACGAGGAGAACACTCTGGAGAAAACACAGGAGGTAAGTACAGGGGATAACTCAATCAGGATATCGTTTGGAATATTCACTTGTATCAGGTAGGAGTCCACAAGGTTTCTACGAGACCGGACACTGGAGTGAGGCGCTGTGAGTGCTTAAGTAGTGGCTGGGTGAATGAGCAACAGATGTGGGTGATCAGTATTCAGGTGATGAGGTGCGCTGGGTTTGGCTAGGGTGTGAATCAGGCTGTTCTGTGTCACACCACATGTTGTTTGGAAGGGTTTCTCATCCAAAAACAAACTCCAGCATATTCAGTTGTCAGACACGACTGGAACTTCAAATAGGACTGGCTTCTATGGTCAGATGAAACTAAAAAATTAGCTTTTTAGCAGCAAACACTCAAGATGGGTTTGGTGAACACAGGGATAAAAAGTACCCCATGTGTACAATGAAATATACTGCTGTAGTTTTGATGTTGTGGGCCTATATTTCTGCTGGAGGTCCTGGACATCTTGTTTAGACACATGGCATCATGGATTCTATCAAATACCAACAGATAACAAATCAACAAGTCACTGACTCTGTTAGAAATCTTATAATGGGCCATGTCTGGATCTTCCAACCGAACAATTATCCAAACACAAACCTCAAAAACGGGTCACTGAGCACAAAACCAAGCGTCTGCTATGGCCATTCCAGTCCTCTGACCTGAACCCTGTAGAAAACGAGTGTGCAGTATAATATGTGCATTATATGCATATAGCTGCATCAGCTGTAATAGAGATGTGTAAGATGTTTACAGTTGAAGTTGAGCTTTATTGTCATTCCGCTACATGTGGGGACATACAGTGGAATGAAATGTCGTGCCTCGCAGGACCACTGTGCTACATAAATACAGACATACAACAATGAAGTAAAAAAACACTATAAACCTATACACAACTAACCTTGCTTACTGAAGGCCCTGACTAAAACCCCACGGTATGCCACTGCTACTAGGTACTTATACTATATTGACTGGGTTAAATATAATTACTAAATAGAGACTAAAATGCAATTTTCATTGACTAAAACTAGACGAAAATAGTCATGGCTATTTCTGACTAAAATAAGACTAAAATGCTCAGACTTTTAGTTGACTGAAACTTGACTAGACTAAAAAGAGTATGAACGTGACTTAAACTAATAAAAACTAAAATGACAGCTTCACACAAAGACTCGACTAAAACTAAAATTAAAACAGGCATTATAGGAGAAAATTTAGAGCTGTTAAACTGGCAAATGGAGGTTTCAAAAAGTATTGAATAAAAGGGTGCCGTTAAGTGTGGCCAATGTGTATTAGAGAAAAACATTTATTTCATAATGATATTTCTCCCCATTTTAAATTCTTATTATCCAATGAAAGGTTAGATTTTTTTATTTTTTAAATAAAAGATCAAAAGGACTAACAATGCAGATTAATTTTCACAGCCTTCTTTGATCATATTTACCAAGGGTGCTGATATTTTTGGCCATGACTGTATTTAGATAATTTTATATTAGATATGAATTATTATTTAAAATTTTATATATAAATAATTATATATTAAAGAGATTTCTAATCTAATTTCTAATTAAATAGATTTAATCATAACAGTGAGGCATGCCACTAGCAAGGCCATGGGTATCAATTTATTTATCGCAAATGATGTGCATAAAATATGACTTTGGAATAGGACTGTGCATTAGTATGTTTTTTTTTAATGATATATATATTTATATATATTCCCCAGTAATTCAACTTACCACTTGACATGAGGGCTTTATAAAACAGCTTTATATTTAGCAGTATTAGCCATGTCTTTGTTTCTTTTACTTATAGGACAAGAAAAAAGTGGCACGTATTACCCCGCCCCATCGTTTTTGATATCCTTGGAAGTCCAGCAGAGTTTTCAGAAAGCAGAATCAAAATAGAGATGCTTTGAAAGACGGTACTGTATTTATAAACCTCATATGAGATCATCTAAGTGGTTCAAGGTTATGAAATGACAGACGTGAAGTTGTGTTGTGATGTGTTTACATCTTTTAGTCTCTTGAGACACAGCGATGCACACATGGAGCTTGGAACGCTTTAGTTCTCTGAGGAAGCTCTGTGTCTTTACAGTCTCCTGTCAGCTGAAGAATCATTTCTATGGAAATCAGGCTGCACAACACACTTTTAATTTGTCAAACATGCATCATATTGTGCGAAACCTTCCTTGTCCCAAAACTACTGCTAACAAACTGTATCATGGGTATTGGACTCAGCCTGCAGGGCATGTTGGTCAGAATGTCTAATTGTAGATAATGTGACAAATCCACCCGAGGCAAGTCTCCATCTGTGCGACTTCCTGAAAACCGCAAGCATAGGAAGCCTGGCCCACTTCATGCATGCCAGAGTGAAATTTCACCTAACAACCATGAAGAGGAAAGAGCAGGATGATGGACAGAATAAATGGGTGGCATATATATTAGGATTTAAGGCCAATAAGATTTCATGGTGAGTTAAGTGTAAACGAAAATGTTATAATGCAAATAAATCGTTGAATCAATGAACAGTCTGAATTGATTAAAATTTAAACTTGCCATTTTATCAGACAATATCAAAACATACTGTTTTATAAATAATGAGTTGCTTAAATTTCACATTGCCAGCAAAATCATCTTGAACATATCATTAATATTCAATGTTTAAAAAATGCAACATTTTATTATGTATTAATTGTAAGAACCATAATTTAAAAAATGAATCAAAATGAATTCAAAATGAAAACAAGCTTGCCATTTTTGCTACTTAAGTTTGAATCAGAGAGACTATTAAAATGTTGTTTTATGAATAATGTGTTTTCAGGCATCCTGCTCTTTTAAAATAGCTTAAATCTGACTTTGCCAGCAAAATCATCTTGCATATGTCATAAATATTAAATATGTTTAAAAAAAATTATGTTTTTTATTTTACCTTTTTATTTATTTATTTATTTTAGGAACTATAATAAAAAAAAACCATCAAAATAAATTCAACATTAATGAACCTTTCCATTTTCTATGAAATTTAAATCAGAGACACTTTCAAAACATATTGTTTTATGAAATGTGTTTTCAGACATCCTACTAATTTGAAGTTGCTTAATTTTGACATTGCCATAAAATCATACCATATACCATTATTTTGAATCAAGCAAACTGTCGACAAAATGTCCTTTTCACAGCTGGTTAGGACAAAAGTTCAAATTTACATAGAGATGGCTTTAATTGTGCCACTTTACTGAGTCACATCTGGATTTAAAAAGCTGTGCATGAGAACAGTCTTCTGAAGGCTTTTCACTTACATGTGCAGCATGACATGACATTGATGAAAGTTGCCCTCTAAGCTACCAATCAATGCAGATGTTTAACCTTGTCAGGGTCAAAAGTGCTTTGAAACTTACACACTGGTAGCCAGAATGAATGAATGAGTGAGAGCAAAACGAATCTTACCAAGGACGACTACACAATGAATGGATTTCCATTTGTCCTCGAATTCCTCTGAATATATACACATCACACTAACCAAACGAGGACCCATGGGTGGTTAACTTCCTCTTCTGCAAACAAACAAACAATCAAGTGGAAAACTAATTACCACCATCAAGTCTGTGGCTAGGTTCCACTGCTTTTTATTTCCATTAATGCGGGAAGAAATAGTTAATGAAGTGTTTGTACTCCGCAACTCCTTTTCGACATCTGTCGGGGCCGAGAGAGCCCAGCTCCGCAGGACTCATTTTCTGGGAGAGTGGATATTAATTTGCATTAGCCTGTGGGTGAATAGAAACCCAGGCCCTGAGGAAAAAGGAGAAGGCAGGAGGAATGACCATTAATCCTGCGCTGCCCCTGACGTCGCTCCCATTTGGGGGAAGAACAAGATTCATGACTGTACTTAATGCCCCAATTTAAAAAAAAAAGAAAAAAAGAAAAGTTTGGCGAGTAATCAGCATCATTAGAGTAAGAGCAAGTGTATTTTCAGAGAAACGTATCACATAGCACCCAGTTCATCTTTGACAATGAAGTGACGGTGACATTCAGGCGTCTAATTATGACAAATTGATGCTAATGTTTTCTTTTTTGGAGATACATCGGAATACACAAGCCTAAATTGTTTCCAAAATGTGTCAGGACTTATTAAAGGAATAATCTTTATGTATGTGAATGCTCTTGCACAAACAGCTTTATGTCGCGATTCATAATTTATCAGTTTTGCCACAAGGGATACTATAGTGAACATTATAGTACACTTTCTTGTCTAAATAATCCGAATGTAGCAATGGTTTTTAAAAGAACTTGCTTAATGTATTAAAGGGGTCATAAACAAAAAAAAAAAATCTAAATTCCCTTGATCTTTTGACATAAAAGGTCACTGTACTATAAAAACATCCTATAAGCTTGAAAACTCAAAACTTTGTCGATAGCCTAAAATCAATTTATATTGAAGCCAATCTGCCAAAATGACAGGTTGTGCAATGTGCCACTTTATGAGGTAATAGTGTGGCTAAACACCGCGTCTGCAGAAGAAGATCAACGCCTGCTTCTACATCACTGCCTGTTTAAAGGCCCCGATATACTTCAAACGAAATCGAAGAACGAACTGATATGACGTCATTTCGAACAAAATCAGATTGAAACAGCTCACCAAAGTGAACTTTCTGGGGAAGTTAGTTTTGGCTCCTAAACACCTTTGAGCTACCATTGGTCTGTGGCGATTATGCAATTGGTGGGTGTGTTCTGGAACTCCGCCTTCTTTGACGCGCAATTTTTTTTCCCCCCGGTTTGTTTCTCATTCAACAAAGTTCAGCCAGGAGAACAACATCTCCAAGTCACTAGCAACATAAATACACTGTGTCGAATAGCTGAGCTGCCACAAATATATTCACACCTGTACAATTGCTCGCGGGGAGACTTTAAAGATTCAGAGAAAGCATTTAATTCCTAGAAAGAAATTGCAACGAAGCTTGATGTCGATGACCCAGAGTTATGCAAAAAAAACAAGCGATTCGCGCATGTAGAAGGTAAATGACAAGACCGGCAAATGCAGGTCTGCACAGAAACCAAACGATAAACTTTATTTGATGAATTTTATTTTTAATTAAGTTCCAGACCACATCAGTAAGAACTTAATCCTTTGTTCACTTAATTTTACCACAAATTTGTTTTCAAACAAGGCACAATTCGAGGATTTTATGAAAGATTGAAACTAAAAGACGATGCTGTGATGACTATTTTGTATCTGACAGAAATGTAGCAACACACAAGTGTTTTTATTACTGATTTTTATTATTACTGTTTTTATTATGTAATCATTAACTTATTACGTGATCACTATTGCTTTGTCCGTAATTACAGATCGTTTGATATACTGAGTATTTGCTTTTTAACCTAAATCACTACTGCGTCCATCTGTGAAGGACATAGGCTGTCAAACATTGATAACTATTAGCCAATCATAGCAGTGGGCATTTACCTCCGAGTCTACAATCTGCCTACAATCTGTTTGAAACAGTTTACGAAGCTTTCAGAATAATTTTCCTGAATTTTGTTATAAACAACTGTAGAAATGTACACAAACTGTACGCTTACACTACCATTCATAAGTTTGAGGTTGCTAAGATTTATTTTATTTTTGAATCTTATACTCACCAAAGCTGCATTTATTTAATTAAAAAAACAGTAAAAACAGTAATATTTTGAAATATTAATCCAATTTACCATGATTGTTTTCTGTTTTAATATAGTTTAAAATGTAATCTATTCCTGTGATGGTAAAGCTGAATTTTCAGCATCATTACTCCAGTCATAAGTGTCACATGATCCTTCAGAAATCTTGCTGATTTGCTGCTCAAGAACCATTTCTTATTATTATTAATGTTGAAAACAAACTTAATAGTCTTTGGTTTCAGATAGTCTTCTGAGGCATTGCAATATCACTTCTAAGTAGCCTATCTAGAACAAATTCATATCAACTTTGGAGAAATTCCAAAAAAATAAAATAAAAATTATACTACCACACATAAATTACTGAAAGAAAAGTGTTGTTGTTGCTTCATAAAAATGTCTGAAAATCTGTGAATTTGACAAATATTGCATCTAATCCATTTTATCTGTGATAAAGTATGCAAACAACGAGTTAGTGTGTGTCACTACAGGAAGTAGAAAGTGACTCTTTACTCCTCTCCCTCCTGAAATCGGCAGATTTGCCTGTCGGTGGAAGTCAAGTATAGTTCAACTCGAGCACACATATTAAACGGACCAGCTGAAGGTATCATGGACAACATATTACGCAAACACCAAATCTGAATCAGTATGTTCTCAGCGTTTAAACACAGCCTACATCTCATCGAAAAGGGCTATTCTGGTGGCGGAAATCAGCTCGGTGGTCATAAACTCTAACTCTGTAGCGCAGCAATCAGCGTGAGGCATAAAAGGGTTTTATTATGCCACAGCTGGCAGCTGGTTCTCACCCCCTTCATCAGCCGTGCATTACAGCGTGCCAGGCCACTCAATAGATGCAATTATGCAAAAATAGCATTCTTTACCTTAGCAGCTTTGACTCAGATATCAAAATATCCGACAGAATGAACACTTATGCAAACATAGGGCACAAAGTATTCGAGTTGAAGTTTAGAAACAGGCTTTTAAATGCTTTGAAATAATTGCACTCTGATTTCTTACCTGAGGCAAACGGAGTAGTTCGCGTTTGCTTGCATAGAATGCGACTGCGGTTGGGTAACACATGTCATTTCGTTTAATTTATCTGCCAGTCAAAGCTCTCCCTTGTTGAGAAATATCAAATTTAATTCAGTGGTGGCCTTAGCAAGGGTCAGCTTCGCATTTTAGGTCTGTTCGCTCTACGTCAGCATTTTTGCGCTGCCGGTTTTCATCTGCTATAATGTCAAATGATTTCTTTGGTGCTTGGATGTTTCCTGTGGAAATTTATTTAACGTGTTTCTTTTTCTGCTTGCACAAAATAAAAGGGTTTCGCTCCACCTTTGAGATTGATGTGTAAGCATGAATGTTTAATAAAGAGCGCTCTTGCATAATACAAGCTAATATCAAAGGAAGCTAACCATTAAATGGTTTATACAATGGCCTACTGCGTATTCTGTCATGGTAATGGACGCGTATCTAAAAAATACATAAAATATTCAAGGTTTTTAGGTCCAACTGAGTTTAATTGAAAACATAATTCACTGTGATATTGTGTGTCTGAAAAAATGGTAAAAAAACAGAAATAAAAATGGTAATATTTGTCACTTTGGAGCAAGTAATTGAGCCAAAGGTGTTTAGGGTGTCAAAAAAAAAAACACTATTGTGAACTCTTTGGAACTGAATTAAGTCAATAAACAAGCATTGATGACTTTACATTTAACATTTTAAAATTGTGCATAAATATCCATCTAGGAACATGGCTTTGGTTGATCATACGGATGGATAAAAATGGCTTTGTAGACTAAGAATACAAGAATTACTAAGAATTCATCTGGCATTCAGCATTTCTAATTAGTTGTTCTCTGAAATATGAGTGACCCTGGCATTGAAGGTTCTGTAGCCGATGACAAATGCATCCTTGTGTTTCCGTCTTCAATTTTTCTGTCCCCATCTTGTGTTTATGCAAGAAGAGTGGAGTGCTTGCTTTTTGTGTTATTGTCATATAAATCTAACTGTCTCTTGGGCTCTCTGCCATGTAGTGTGAACCACTTTAGTTCAGGTGCAGAGGCTTCAGACAATTTAATCTCACACGATCTCATCAGATATATTCCAGTGGGAATGGACACGTGCTTGCACGCATACGCCTACACACATTGTCTGCATATGTATCTTACTAATTACCAGCCACTCAATGTTTCCAATGAGAAATAAGAGTTTTTTTACAAATCACTAATTTCTGATATCATTAAAGGGATAGTTCACCCAAAAAAATGAAAATTCTGTCACTCAGCCTCATGTCATTCCAAGCCCCTAAAACCATCTTTGGAACACAAATTAAGATATTCTTAATGAAATCCAAGAGCTTTCTGACCCTGCATAGACAGCAATGGACTATTTTCTGATGTCAGATGGACTATTTTAAAGGGTTACGCCACCCCAAAATGACAATTTTGTCATTAATCCCTTACCCCCATGTCATTCCAAACCCGTAAAAGCTTTGTTCATCTTCGGAACACAATTTAAGATATTTTGGATGAGTGTGAAGGCATCGTAAAAATAGTCCATGGTTCAATCTGAACTTTATGAAGTGATGAGAATACTTTTTGTACTTTTTCACGGATTCGTCTTCTATGTTCTTTACTCTTTGATTTGAACGAAAACAGTGTATCTGTGTGGTGCAGCTGACACAGAACAGAGTACACTATTTGCGTGCAGCGGATATTCTCCAAAATGGTGCTACGCTGACGCAGAGGAGAAGAATTGTTGAATAAAGTCGTTATTTTTTATTTTCTTTGCGTACAAAAAGTATTCTCGTCGTGTAGGATATCAGAGACCGAATCAGACAAAGTTAAGATTCGATCAGAACATCGAAACATGAGAAGCTGAAATTCCAGAGAGGCCCAACAGGATGTCGTAAATCATATTCCTAGCTCCAGCCGTTTGAAGAAAGCCTAACCAAGCCTCTTTCACAAAACAGCTTACAACATTAAGACAAAAGAATATTGATATTCTGATATTGACTTATTGAAAATTCTGATTCAGGAAGGAGATCGTCAAATTTGGGGGCAAGTAATCAAGACTGATGGTCAAAGAGATGGCCATCACGTGTTCCACGATTGAAATCACGAGCTTCCTTTAGATTGACTTTTCCCCCACACATACAAGAGAAAGAACCAGATTGAAATTCCTTTGTTCACAGAGACTATCGTTTCCATATGCACCTAAAATCATCTTAAAAGACTTTAATTTTCCTTTTAATGAAACTAATCTTTTTTATGCATCACTCCATATTATGCATGTAACCCACACATTAGACTATCATACTTTAATCAAATATTATGTATGTCTTTTTAATCATTATTGAATAGCTGAAGGTTTCATATGCGTGTTTGATATGTTTGAGTTTGAAAAATCATGCTTTAAATGTTTCTTCCAATCAATTCTTTGTCAAATGTATCATAGTCTTGTTATAGAAATCATGTTCAAAAGTATACTTTGCAAGAGCCTGTAAAATTCTGACCATGTGATTCATAACATGCTGATTTATGATGGAAGGAGCACCCCTAGCTAAGATAATGGCCTATCTAATTGGTCAAGACACCAGATGGGATGTGTCCAGAAGCCGAGTTTAAAAACTCAGGACACCATCAAACCCTCTCTCTTTGTTCTCTCGGTTCTCTCCTTCAACTTTTGCCACCGCGTTTTGACACTGCCTTTTAGCGCTCTCTGAGCGTGCTGTGGCCTACATGCCAGCGGCTACTTAACACCACGATAAGAAGAAAACCCACCTAGTCTCTTTACATCCCTTTATTATTTTACTTTAATTTATTTTCTTTTCCGTTGCGAGTTTCGTGTACTCAGATAAGTTTTGCCGCCATGCCTCGTCTCCGAGTTCAACTCGAGTCTGTGACCGCCTCAAAACTTCTACCAGCCACAACTCCGCATCCTCAGCCAACCATCGGCTTACTAAGACGTCACTTCACGACTACTGAACTCTCAGCCAATCAGCAACTTCGGGGAACCCCCTTTCTGCAATGAGGACACAAAAGGGACTCCCTTAGCAACAAGCAAGTGACCTCAAATTCTAACTGAATTGGTGCAGTTAATATAAATTTTAGCCTCGTTGAGAAACTCAAAGCGAAGGTAAGTGATTGATGGTTGTTCAGGTCTATGCAATAGCGCATATTGCTGTAAACTTGGGATTTCACATTTCCATTCTCTTAAACTCATCCTTTCCTCACTCTCTCTCTTTCTGCAACGTGTGAATGTATGAATGCTTGTGTTCATGTGTTAGATTAGTTTATGTCTTAGGTTTATATAAATAAAATCTTACTTATATTGAAAAGAGAAGTATCTTGTGTTTTGTGGTTACAAGTTAATGTCTTAATCTGCCGATCTTGTTACTGTGCTATTAAATAGTGTTTTCACTATATTTTGGATTTTAATATCCAGTGCAGAGTTGATGTGTTATGGCTTGGTTAATGAATCGCTGCCGCCTCAGTGATCAGTGAGTCTGTTCAAATTCCCTATAAAATCATAAATGATTCCCTTTGAGCTAAATTAAACTATTTGCTTTAAATTGCATATTACGTTTTTACATTACAGTCGCTTCATAACAGTCAGATTGAACCACTGATGGCAGATGGCCTATTTTGACGATGTTTTTCATACTTTTCTGGGCCTTGACAGTGTTATTTACTTGGCAGTCAATGGGACAGTCACAAGCTTCCCAGTTTTCATCCAAAATATCTTAAACTGTGTTCCGAAGCTGAACAAAGCTTTTACGGGTTTGGAACGACACGGGGGTAAGTGATTAATGACAAAATTTTCATTTTGGGGTGGAGTAACCCTTTAACAATGTCCTTACTGCCTTTCTGGGCCTTGAACATTCTAGTTGCGTTGCTGTCTATGCAGGGTCAGAAAGCTCTCAGATGTAATCAAAAATATCATAATTTGTGTTCCGAAGAGGAACGAAGGTCTCACGGGTTTGGAATGACATGAGGGTGAATTAAAATTTTTGGGTAATGCTGGGTACACACCACAAGATAATCGGGCTGATTTTAGGGCGATCTAAAGATGGTGGATCTAAAGATTATTTTATCAGATTTTCCTGTGGTGTGAGGTGTGTTATGAGTGGTGTTGAGCATGGTGAATATTTACGATCAGAAATCCTGATGTGTGGGGGGAACCCCCGAGGACAAACGCATGTATATGATCTGCAGATTATCATGTGGAACGAAACAATATCTAATCAGAAAGTGAGCTGACAGAAGACGGAAGCATAACAAACGCAGTCATTTCGAGGTAAAAACATATATATATATTGTATATTCTCAAGTTTCCAGAGATTTTGCAAGATTTCCCATGTTCACAGTCGGGACTCGGGACCTTAAATCTAGGATTTTTTTTGTCCTCATGTTTGTGGTCTCTCACATTTTGAAGATCTTATAAGATTTAAAAAATCTTTTAGTGTGTACCCAGCATAAACTATCCCTTTAAGTAGAGTCCTACTGCTAAACAAACTTGCAGGTGAGCTATGGTTCACTGCAACAAACAAACAAACAATAAACTACAAAAAGTGTAACATTCTAATACTTGTACATAACTAGTAACATAAATAAATACATTTATTAATAACTGAACATAATACATAAATATAAAAAAATATTATAAATGAATAAAATCAAGGGTCAAAATATGACATCATTAAAAGCAAGGGAACACAATTTTACTGCTTTTCACTCTAAAATCAAAGGTTAGAATATGTTTTTGTATTATAATATTAATATGATTTGTTAACGTGAAATATTTTACTAACCTTAATAATTGTATTCTTATTGTAAAAGTTCACATATTGTCTATATATGATACACTATAAAATATTTAACTTTTGTCATAAGTTATATAGTAATTGATCATTTTTACTTTAAAATATCTTTTGCTGCAGTCTACAGTAAAGTCTTAAAAAATATTTTTAGCATTGTTTTTATATGATAACTTAACAATTGACAGTTTTTTTTACTGTAGCATGTGTATATGATTTATTCCCCATTACTGAAGTACATTACAATCCACAAAACCGAAGGAGGCAGTCGATAGCTCCTCTCCGGCCTGCTGCAATAAAGAAAAGTGTTGGATTGATTTGTCAGCAGGGAAAGCAGAGGCAGAGGTTCAGTTTTCAGCGAAATACGGGGGAGAAAGACTCTAAAAGGAGCTTTGGTTCATCCCAGCCAAACCAAGTCTAGTAATTAGAGGCCAGAAAAACACAGCGGACTGAAATACGAGCAGAGAGATGTACAAACGTGAAGTTATCGAGCTGTTTATTCACACTGAGAGAGATCAGAACAGGCTTGCACACACTAACATTAACAAAATTTTGAATGGATTTAGTTCCAAATGAGAATTTCAATGCTACGCAGAGTGTGGGGAAAAAGTGGGATGTTTGGTGCCAGCAAACAGTCCTTTCCCTGCGCAGAGGATTGTAATGATTTATCTTGAATGAAGCAAAGTGTGAAAGAGATTCAAGTGCCCTTATCGGTGGTTGGAGATGGTTGTTTACCGTCTGCACTACATGGTGTGCAATCAAGGGTAGCTTGTAGCAGTCACTGTAATAATACTCTGCTCTTGATCATATTCTCCAGGATGAAGGGTTTTATGCAAGATTGCAAACAAATCCCTATTGGATCCTCATAATTCAACTCTAATGCAGTCTCGCCAGGGTGAGTTAACTTGTATGAAATGTGGGTGTTATTTGCTATCACCACAGGTCTGACAGAATAATTGGGATGCTGCTGGTGTATAAAATGTAAGGTAATTCCCTCGGACCCCCTCCATATGAGTTTGTGCAGCATCGCATCAATTTTATTACGAGTCCTGGTGTGACTTGACAATATTAGCCATTTAACCTTTCCGGTTGCTAATAGGAGATATCAGGGGAGGGGGAGTGTAATCCAATAACAGGCTGTGAAATGTGTATTTTTGGCCATTTAAATGCAAATGGAGTGGTGCTGGAGGCTGTGAGGGGTTGATGGCTGAGGGCAGTGGTGCATGGTCTGCATGAGACAGGGGTAAATGCAATGAGATCAGACGGGCACAGGTATCACATAAGGGTTGGGGGGTTGAGTCGGCATTGGTGGAAGGGGAATGGTGGTGACTGTAATGAGCGAAAATAAACATTTCCTGTCCGTTGGAGATGCGATCTAAGGATGATAAATGGAGCGGCCGCAGGTGAGGATGATAAATCGCTTGGCTAGGCTGATTGGGACGTGGCTGGTGGGAGGGAGGGTGCTGGATATTAGCTGTACTTCATGCTGCTGGGTTAGATGGACGATACCGGTTTTTTTCTTTTCGCTGTGATGCTAAGTGCAAATGATCAGCCATCTAAAGAGATAGTTCACTCGAACATGAAAATTTTGTCATCATTTACCCACCCTTGTGACATTAGCATATGATATGTATTTTTGAGCGAATCGGTTGAATTAAAGATTCAGTGACTGAAAATATTCAGTCACCAGAAAAAGGTCACTTATTCAATTTCTCAATAAATCAGTGTTTTTGAACAAATTGGTCGAATTAAAAATTGAATCAATCATCCATAAGACTGTCACTTGCTTTGTTCCTGAATGGATTGGTGTTTTTAAATAAATCAGCTGAGTGAATAATTCAGTGACTCATTTATAAAGACTTACTTGTTTTACTCCAGGATTAATCAGTGGTTTTGGGAGAAAAATATCAGCTGAGTGAAATATTCAGTGACTCATCTATAAAGCCTGTCACTTGTTTTATTCCTGCATGAGTATTTTTGAACTAAACAGTTGAGTGAATAATTAAGTGACGCATTAATAAATACAGTTACCTATTTCATTTCTGAAGAATCGGTGCTTCTGAACAAACTGGATGAGTTAAAATTTAATCATTCATCTATAAGATTATCACTTGCTTACTAAATGAATCAGTGTTTTGAAAAGATCAATTGAATGAAAGATTCAGTGACTCATCCAAAAAGACCATCACATGTTTTGTTCTTAAAAGAATCAGTGTTTTTGAACAAATTGGATGAATGAACAATTGAATCACTCATCTATAAGACTGTCACTTGCTTTGTTCTTGAATGGATTGGAAATGAATCAGTTGAGTGAATCATTCAGTGACTCATTTATAAACACTTACTTGTTTTGCTACAAGATTAATAAATGTTAAAACTGGATGAGTTAAAAATGCAATCATTCATCTATAAGATTATCACTTGCTTTGTTTCTGAAGTAATTAGTGTTTTTGAATAAATCAGTTGAGTGAATAATTCATTGACTCATTTATATAGAGTTACATGTTTTACATGTTCATAAAAAAATCAGTTGATTCGGTAACTCATCCAAAAAGAATGTCACTTGTTTTGTTCTTGAATGGAGTGAATGCTTCAGTGACTCATTCATAAAGTTTCTAAATTAATCAATTGAATTAAAATATTCAGTTACTCTTCCATAAGACTCTTACTTGCTCTGGTCCTGTATGAATAAGTGTTTTTTAACGAATCAGTCAAAGGAATAGTTCACTGAATCATTCATACATTACATTTTCCTGAAGAATCAGTTGAATGAAAGATTCAGTGACTCATCCATAAAGACTGTCACATGTCACAATTCCTGAATGAATAAGTGTTTTTGAACAAATTGTTTGAATCAACGATTCCATGACTCATTTGTTACACAGTCACTTGTTACCACTTGCTAGCATAGCAATTTAGCATGTCAATGAAAGTCAGTCTATAATCCACAAACATAGTCTAAGGGCCTCTCGTCCAACCAAAAACCAAACCAACAACAGTATCAGAAGTAACGATATATATCAGCCAGATACAGGATGTTGTCAGGCGTTTTGTTCATATGAATCAAGCTGGACTGTTTTTTCAGGCAATTTTCTGTTTGTCTGTGTCTGTCATTTTTAATTGGAAAACATGGCAAATATTAGGCTACAGCTCAAACAGTCGTGATTGGCTCTCGAAAATCCAACAGCTGTCTGGTGACCTGCCATGGCCTTTAACTGCTCTGTACTTGCACTCTGCTCCAACTTTTGTAATAAAAAAAAAAAAAAACTGGTAAAAGTCTCTGAGGATAAATCCCAGATGAGTCTTTAATCTTCAAATCTGATGTGGAATCGGATGGAATAAGCAGCTCTGGCATCACCATCTGAGAGTGTGTGTGAGCCCATTTAGAGGTACATTCTCAGACTGATAGAGAGGGGTCTGCTCTAATCCCACCCTTGCATCTAACTTCCCTTCTCTGATCAATACATGTTTATTTCTCCCACATCCTATCGATTTCTCAGGATAAGGAAGCAAATAAGATCGACAAAAGCGGAGACATTTAAAATCAGACAAGTGTCTAAAAATTTTACTTGGTTAGGCAGAGAAGATGGAAAATGACGATGGTGTGTTCATTAAACAGTGAGTAATATTCTCACAGGATGATGCCGGGTCTACTAGGGCGTAAGAAGAAAGCTGGCAACATCCTGCACATTTATGATTCAGATTTCACTTCATTTCTGGTTAGGTTTAACAACATGTGCTATGAGCATGTTGCATGAAGCATCAATAATTCATCAGATCACTGAAAGATTAATTTATTTCAGAGTGTTTAAAGCAAGTATCGCTTACTATTGCTCACTTTTACGGACTTGGGTTTGGGCACTTTTACTTTGGCCAGTGAGCAACCACCAATATTACCCAAATCAGTGTGAAAAATTAATCTGTCTAAAAAAACGAAAGATCTAAAATGTTGGTGCATAGGGTGTTTATATACATATCTAACGTTGTTGTTTTATTAACGGCCTATTTGGTTTAGTGCACCTTAGAGAGTGCTGCTGACTGAATAAATCAAACTTGAAGCAAACGCTCCCAAACTCCAAATCGAGTACATTATTTACAACTACTGTACTTTCTATTTGACTACAGCTATTTGATGTTGATTTGCTTTTGCAGATAACAGCCATTATTGTTCACAACTTATTTTAGTTCACTCATCCTGTAAGTATACATTTACATAAATGGGCAGCACATTGTGTGTTTTTATATTGTTAATGCTTCCATAAAGATAAAATGCCCCACCAAATGCCCTAACAACTGCATAGCAACACTATAAAATACACATAGAACAACCACATAACAATGTCTTGGCAAGCACTGTTGCATTTTGTCAGCTAGTTTTGTACAGTAAAGGCCCATTCACACCAAGAATGTTATCTAACTATAAATATATTAGTGTCCAAACTGAGGCACAATAACGTTCTGTGTATTATAAGCGCACAATTTGTCTTCTGCCACTTGAAGTGCTCAAGCTCTTTAAAGCAGGATGGATTCTGATTGGCTGTCAATAACTTTTTCGTTCATAAAAAATAATTTTTAATTGATTCCAATGATATAGTTTCTTATTGTTATAAATGTGATGTGGACTTTCCTATTCTTGTAGAATTTGAATGATAATTAAAACTTAATGGCTATCATATATTTATTGTGCTTTGTGTAAACAGGCCTTAAAGGGATAGTTCATCCAAAAATTAAAATTCTGTCATTAATTACTCACCCTCGTGCCGTTCCAAACTCTTTGCGTACAAATAGTATTCTCGTAGCTTCATAACATTACGGTTGAACCACTGATGTCAAATGGACTATTTTAACAATGTCCTTTCTATCTCTCAGGACCTGGAACATGGTAGGTGCATTGCTTGTAAGCAGGGTCAGAAAGCTCTCGGATTTAATCAGAAATAACTTAATTTGTGTTCCAAAGATGAACGAAGGTCTTACAGGTTTGGAACGACATTAGGGTGAGTAATTAATGACAGAATTTTCATGTTTGGGTGAATGATCACTTCAAGCCCCGCCCATAATTTCTTTAAACAATGCAAACAAATGCACACTATATATTTTTTTTTTCATACATTGAGAAATAAATGTGGCAGCATGAAATATATCTCGTGTTTATTACTGAACAAAATTTTCGAGCCTGAATTTTTTCTGCATCCATTTTGACCTTCTCCACTCAAAATACATATTGCATATCTCGCAAAAATTTCGGAAAACATCTATGAGTGTAGCAAAAATTGCTTCTCGAGTCTCAATGTACAGATAAACAGGAGCATCCAGAATATTAGAAGTTCACGCAGGTGATGTGTGTGCTGAGGATAGTGGAAAACACACACTGATGTAGCGGCTCCTGGTAACTTTCCATCTTTGAGGCGTTAATTACTGGAGTCTTGAAAATCGCTGATTCTCATGTCAGCAGTAAGTCGCCAGACCCCCGGTGGTGATTTTGTTTTTCAGCGGAGCATTCATTTCGCAGCTGTAGCGAGTCAGGGGGAAATATTGTTCTCCATCCTGGAGGGCTCTAGGGGTTTTTTTAGTCAGAGGGTGCAGATTATATGCTTGCTGCGGCGATGGACTGCTCTCTGTTTGGATCACAGGGTGAGTGACTCCAGGGCTCTGGAGATGAAACGATATGAATGTTTGTTCACTGGTTTGTGTCGGTCGACGGAGCAGTGGTTGTAAACATTAAAGGCTTCATCTCTTTCTGCATGTGATAAGTGCAAAATTGCCTGTGATGTCTGGCAGGAGAGATGCAATGATCCAAACAAACCACATTTGCATTTCCTGAAGGAAATACTGGTGCTTGCAAGGCAGCAAAAGACCAGTGCTAAAAGTAGGATAGGATAGTTAGAAAAGTTGTAAACACAAATAGGATGCAGTAGCTGGAACAAATGGATGTACAAAAGACCAATCACAATTCAGCATGCAAATATTTCAAATACAACGCAAATGGAATTGTAAAAATTACTGTGTATTTTTGGACAGAATATGTTAATAACTTACTGAATAGTTTTATCATTGTGACATTATTTCACAATGAACGATTCTGTTTGCATGTCACATGACCTTGTTATACTGCATGCTTAATAAAGCCAGAGATGTCCAAACATATTGGAAAATGAAAATTGGTTAGTTAACTTTTTAGGATTTTTTTGTTGATTTTTAAGCATTATATCCTTCAGGTAGTACAGACATGATTTTACATTAAATGAAATAAAAAAGGATGGACAAGATGCATTTTCTCTTGGCTGCTCATTAAATTAAAAATGAAAAAAAAAAATCCTTTCAAGCTTCTATTTACAGGCATTCATTTCAGAACTAATATCTGAAAACTGATAACCTAGACCCCCAGAGTTTTCATTGATCCTCTCCCTTATTAGTTTTATTATGACTTTTGTAGGAAGGCACACACTGATGTAAGAAACACTGAGGATTTCTCTTAAATCAGATCTCTGAGGACAAATTCTACTGTTCCAAATAATATGCCAGAGATGGGAAAAACGAGTAACATATGTCTTTATATATCATCTCAAAGTATAATACTTGAGTGTATGATAGCAAGGACATTAAAAACAGTCTATATGAACAAAAAATATAAAACTGATGCATGAAGAGATGCAAAAATTAAAGAGCATTAACCACTCTGCTGTGACATTTGGTACCATAATGAAGTGTTATTTTCATGCCATCTGGACGTTTCATTTCATTTGTTAATGGAGGATTTGTCTTAATCTGACAGATGGACAATTCACTATGAACACTAAACAATTTCGGAAAGCAGCATTATCCGTTCATTCCACTAAAATTATGTCTGAAGAGTAAACCATAAACTTCAGAAGAATGAATAGATCTGACAATGGTACTCAAAGCTGGTTTCAACTGTTCAAACATCTCCAGTTGCTTTGCTCCCTGTTTAAACAGACAAGAAATATAATTTCCTGTACATTCTGTGGGAACATTTCAGAAAGTAACAGCCAAAATGTCTTGCCGCTGTGATTGTACTGCATGCTGCTTGCCTTGTTTTAGTTCCAGTTATTAAAACGGATGACTAACTTAAAGGAATATTTCATTTCAAAATGAAAATTTGCAGAGTTTGTTTCTTCATTAGAAGAGATTTTGAGAATCATTACATCATTTGCT
Organism: Barbus barbus; assembly: GCF_936440315.1. Classification (NCBI taxonomy): domain Eukaryota; kingdom Metazoa; phylum Chordata; class Actinopteri; order Cypriniformes; family Cyprinidae; genus Barbus; species Barbus barbus. The sequence continues at coordinate 14,112,139 of NC_136728.1, read as the reverse complement.
CACCAATGGATCATCTGCAATGAATGGGTGCCGTCAGACTGAGAGTCCAACCAGCTGATAAAAACATAGTAATCCACAACTCCATTCCATCAATTAATGTCCATAATCCATGTCCATTAATGTCCATGATTCTCTAGTCAAAGATCCATCTTGTATGAATCAGGAGAGAAATATGCACATAGTTTACAAGTGAAAACAGTCCAAAACAGCATTAGACAAAATGTCTATACATTTTGAAGGCCAGAAGCAATGGTTTCAACAATGGCTTCACAAGATGTTAATTGTTGGGCTGGAGTCATGTGGATTACTTGTGGGTTATTGTGATGTTTTTATCAGCTGTTTGGACTCTTATTCAGATGGCACCCATTCACTGCAGGGGATCCATTGGTGAGCAAGTAATGTAATGCAAAAGTTCTCCAAATTGGTTCCGATGAAGAAACAAACACATCCACATCTTGAATGGCCTGAGCATGAGTACATTTTCTGCAAATTTTAATTTCTGGGTGAACTATTCATTTAAATTCTCATTGTTTGATTGAAATTTGGGTATTTGTGAATAAACCATTAAACACTTCAATATTGGGTGCACTACTGGCCCATCTTAATCAAACAACAACAGAACCAAGAATGATTTAGCTGCGATTCCCTAAAACACATCCTTTCAAACCTCAATATGCAAACCTCTACTTTTTGGTTCCATCATCCACTGCAGTTTATGCGATTTTCATCCTCCCTCTCTCAGCCTCTCTTAGCGAAAATAAGATTGCTTTCTCACTCATTTATCTGAAGCCCATCAACAGCCGAAGGGTAAGAAGTGCTTCATCCAAAATAGATGCATTAGTGTTTTAAGATGCTGAGGGACAGATTGATGCTTTGCAAAGCTAAGCCGTCTCATATTGATCTGCAGAATGTTTTCAGAAAATATACGAATAATTTATTGTGAAATTGTGCGTGATTTTGCGAGCAGTAGCTCAGAAGGATATAAGACTCAACTTGACTCTTGAACTCATCTAATGGACTATTTTCTTTTCCATCAGAGATTTGGGGCTCTTTAAAGCGGTCATATAAGGGGAACATTGATTACAAACTGAATCAGCCAGCAAACAGTCTCTGATTTTAATTCAGTGAAATTATGATGTCTGTATATTTGAAGTGTCTACAAACAGAGCTGAAGTAGCTTAACTCCAGCAGCAGCAGTGAAAATGTTAATTCCTACTGCTGCTAAAGAGGGTCATTTCTTTCTTCAGTGCAACACAAAAGAAGAAAAGTCAATTGGGCCCAATGTTGTTTTAGACCCCATTGACCCCAACTGTATGAAAACTCTTAATCCAATAGAAATTGTTGCTTTAGCAAGCACCTCTAACTACTTACCTAAATTGAGTTGTGCAAGTTCACTACCTATAGAAGATCAGATGAGATCTATACTTGAGATTAAAAATAAAAATATGAAACAATTAAAATGCATATGAATAAATATAATTGAGACCTCAAAATGAAATTCTAGGATAGGTGGGTGTTTAAATGGGAAAGCGAGGCATATCACTGGGCCTCATTGCTTTATTTAACAGGGAGACATCGCTGGTACAATAAGAGTTTCAGTGTCTGCAAGATTACCTTGTTGTCTGTGAACGTTTTATTCAAGTGCACTTAGTTTAAGAAGTTTTAATGACCCCTTCTGATGGAGATAAAACTCTCCTGAAGCAAAGTCTTCCATGATAATGTCTTCGATTGTCATTGCCGGGTGGGTTATTGTGGGAGATTTGCTGTGTGGGCTGACAGATAGGGCTCATAATCTACAAAAAGATTTTTAAAGTATTAAAGTGGCAGACTGATTCACAAAACTCTAATATGAGGAACGTCAGACTGGATTTGCCTACAAATTGAATGATTACATTCAAAAAGAATGTGTATATGTTACCACACTAACATAGTCCCGAAATTGGGTGTCTTGCATTTCAGTTATGTATGTGTTTTTTTTTGTTCTCTGAAAGTACAATACCACAATAAAAAATATTATAAAAACTGTGATTAGCATTTAAAAATCCATTTGCACAGCTGTCATGTTCTAGTTAGAGTGAGACAAAATAACCAACCAATGTATTTGTAGAGAGGGTTTCATTGAACCCTCATTCATCATTGAATCCATCCTCTGCACCTTAATAACTGTCTGGTTCAGCTCAGCTACCAAATCTGACCTCAGAAGACTACGGAGGGTAGTCCGGACTGCTGAGCGAATCATTGGTACAACCCTCCCCACTCTCCAAGAACTGTACTTATCCAGAGTGAGCAAAAGGGCTGGTAAAATCACTCTGGACCCCTCACATCCAGCACACAACCTCTTTGAACTGTTACCGTCTGGTCGACGCTACAGAGCTCTGAGCACCAGAACGACCAGACACAGGAACAGTTTCTTCCCTCAGTCAATACATCTCATGAACACTCAATAAATAAACGTAGAACACACAACTATAATACATTATCCATTCACCACACTCACTTATTTTATTTTTATTTTCTCATTTCTAATTTGCACATACTTGACCTGTACATACATAGTCGCCTATATTATATATTGTGTATTTTTTATTTTTTAGCTGCTTTGTACATTGGTTATTGGCTATTTCTAGTTATTTTGTTTTATTACCTGTGTCCTGTCCAGTTACTGTCTTTCTGTTGCACTGTGGAGCTTCTGTCACTATAACGAATTCCTTGTATGTGTAAACATACTTGGCCAATAAAGCTCATTCTGATTCTGATTCTGATTCTGATTGGATACCAATAATTTAAAATGGGGGGAAATATCATTATGAAATAAATGTTTTTCTCAAATACATGTTGGACACAATTATTGGAATCCCTAGAAATTCTTATGATTAAAATATCTCTGAAGTATATTCCCCTTCATAATCACAATTTTGAGCACTCCTGGGCGATTATGAACATGGAATTATCCAGCCATGACTTCCTGTTTCACAGAAATATAAATAGGAGGGAAAACAAAGTCCAAATTCCCATAATCATTCATCACAATGAGAAAAACCAAAGAATATATATCTGATGTGTAGCAAAAGATAATTGAGCTTCACAAATTAGTGAAGTGGCTTTAAGAAAAGCACTATAGCAGTGAAAATTCACAATTCCACAATCAGGGCAATAATTAAGAATTTCCAATCAACATGAAATGTTGCAAAACTGCCTGGAAGAGGACATGTATCTATATCGTCCTAATGCACAGTGAGAAGGAGAGTTTGAGTGGCTAAATACTCTCCAAGGACCACAGCTGGAAAATTGCAGAAAATAGCTAAGTCTCAAAAAATAGCACCTACATCACCACATGTTGTTTGGGAGGGTTTCAAGACAAATCCTCCTCGCTCATCCAAAAACAAACTCCAGCATATTCAGTTGTCAGACACGACTGGAACTTCAAATGAGACTGGGTTCTATGGTCAGATGAAACAAAAAAATTAGCTTTTTAGCAGCAAAAACTCAAGATGGGTTTGGTGAACACAGGGATAAAAAGTACCCCATGTGTACAATGAAATATACTGCTGTATTTTTGATGTTGTGGGCCTATATTTCTGCTGGAGGTCCTGGACATCTTGTTTAGACACATGGCATCATGGATTCTATCAAATACCAACAGATAAAAAAAATCAATAAGTGACTGACTCTTAAATCTTATAATGGGCCATGTTTGGATCTTCCAACCGGACAATAATCCAAACCCAAACCTCAGAAACAACACAAAAATGGGTCACTGAGCACAAAACCAAGCTTCTGCTATGATCATTCCAGTCCTCTGACCTGAACCCTGTAGAAAATGAGTGAGGTGAACTGAAGAGAAGAAGCACCGTCATGGAGCTGGGAATCTAAAGAGTCTGGAGTGATTCTGGATGAAGGAATGGTCTCTGATCTCTTGTCAGGTGTTCTCGAACCTCATCAGGCATTATAGGAGAAAATTTAGAGCTGTTAAACTGGCAAATGGAGGTTTCCAAAAGTATTGAACAAAAGGGTGCCGTTAAGTGTGGCCAATGTGTATTAGAGAAAATATTTATTTCACAAAGATATTCCCCCCATTTTAAATTTTTATTATCCAATGAAAGGTTAGATTTTTGTGAATATTTTAAATAAAAGATCAAAAGGATTAACAATGCAGATTAATTTTCACAGCCTCCTTTGATCATACAAGGGTGCAGTGTTAATTTTGGCAGGCATTTTTGATTTAGTCTTTATCTTGAGACGAAAATGCTTAATAGTCTTAGTCACATTTTAGTCATTTGAGTCTATCATAGTTTTAGTCTAGTTTTAGTCATATGAGTCTTTCATAGTTTTAGTCTAGTTTTAGTCGACAAAAAGTCATTGCATTTTTGTCAACTTTTAGTCAAACTGCAGTTACCAACATTTATTTTGGAAGCTATTTTATATGTAGTATTCAAACAAAAATAGTCATCAATTCTTCTCTCTTTAGACCAAATCAATTAAGCTTAGTTATGAGAAATTTGAATCAAGGATTGAATTTGGAAAAACTGGAATAAATTTTCATTTTTTGGTAGAAATATAAATTAAACTCATTTTTCAGATACAGTAGGTTTACTTAACAAGTATACATTTATTTAACATCTTTTGGTGGTTAACATTTATGACAGATAATTAGGAATGCTGTCCATTTAAGACGGAAGGTATGTATGTAATAGCCTACTGACATAGGCCTACATTCAGTTTTCACCCACCTGTTTAAGCGCACTTAAACCATAACGGACTGTATTTCCGTGAGATACTCTACATGAGAGACATTTGGACTGCTGTGTGTGTATTTGAGCGCTGAGAACTGATCGCGCGCTGTATGAGAACTGAAGAAGTGGAGCGAGCGCGAGAGAGCACTTCTATCAGCGCGTTTCCGCCTATCGCACCTTCACTGACTTTAAAGGTGCCATAGAATGAAAAACTGTCTTTACCCTGGCATATTTAAATATTAACAGTTCTGTACATGGAAATGACATACAGTGAGCCTCAAACACATAGTTTCCTCCTTCATATGTAAATATCGTGATTAAAAAAGACCACTGAAAAACAGGCGAATCAGAACATAACACCGACTGTGACGCAACAGTCGGGATCACTACGCCCCCAACATTTGCATAAACCCGCCCTTGTTCTAAGCCGGCCGAACAATCAGAAGCTCTGCAGGTATTGTAAATAAACAAGCGCGGACAACAGCGAAAATAACAAAATAAATGTTATGTTCCAGGCCGTGCAGGGATGGGTTGGTGTCTGTATTCAGAAAGGCACAGAAAGCAAATAACGTGAGCCACTAAAGGGACATGGTTAGCTCCTTGCTAGCGGTAGCCTGTTACAGTACATAAGATTTCACTCTCAGTAAGGAGAGATGAGGATGATGGCGAATGACTTACAGATCCTGAGCACCACTGACAAGCATCTGATCTTGTGAAATGTGTGGTAAGTACTGTTGCTCCATAATGTAAACATAGTTTGTGTGATCGCGTCTCTTGAAAGTGAAACTATAACGCGATCGATGGATCGTTCAAAAGCCGTTTCAATGCCTCGCATATTAATAACGGCTCCCTGATGCCCGCGTTTTATATACAGTATAATTACCCGACGATATAACTGCGAGAGAAAGTATTTAAATATATATTTTCCTCCCTGTGCTTCCTTCTTGCTGATGAGCCGTACTGTGAAACAGCCAATCAGAACAGAGCTCATTATTATTCATGACCCTGCCAAATAAGCCAATAACAGACCGTTTCATTCTAGGGAGAAATCCTAGGGTTGTAAATGGACATGTAAAATCGTTTCTGGAGATTTTTTGCCCTTACCTAAGCCACATACCTTCTGTGTAGATATTAGAGAACAATTTAAAATACTGTATCAATGCATTCTATGGCACCTTTAAGTTAATCGACAATGAATTGTGACTCCCGGGAAAAACGGGACGTCTGGTCACCCACTCCCTAACCCTTCGGTTGCGGAGGCCATTGTTTCAGATCGCTATAGTTCGCGTTTTGGTAGCCTATCCGTCCACTGCGGCTGCCATACTGAGGCTAGATATGCAAACGCCCCTTATCCAATGACAGAGACGCACATTTTGAAAGACAAGTCAGTTAACTTAGCCTATAGGATGTATTTTGAATGTCTGGTAGTCCTCAAATAACATTTTAGTCCCGTCTCGTCTTGTTAACGAAGACGCGCATAAATTTCGTCATAGTTTTTATCATCAGATATTAGTTTTAGCTCGTCAACGTCTCGTCTTAGTCACAGAAAAAAGGTTCGTTGACGAATATTTTTCGTCGTCGTCTTAGTCAACGAAATTAACACTGCAAGGGTGCCGATAATTTTGGCCATGACTGTATATATATATATATATATATATATATATATATATATATATATCATCCAACGTCACACTAAATAAGCTGCTTAACTAATGTAAATGAATATTTACATAGTATCCACAATTTTACTCAGCCCCATAGGGCTTTGCGTGAATTATGAACCTAACGAAAGGTTCTCTCTATAAACGCAATAATAAAAATGTTCAAAAAAGGGATACAATGAGGTGACATTATTTTATTCATCCTTAAATCTGCGAAAATTAAAAGGAAATTTAAAAATGTAAAAGCATTAACAAATTTCAAAAGACTATGAAAAGCTTGATTCTATCTGCAAACATTTTGTAGTAATATATGTCTATATTATGTAAAATAAGTAATGTAACTATTGCAATTTAAAGCATCTGTGAAAACAAGCCTGGAAGGAGACATGAAGATTTGGGAGAACAATGAGAAATTCTTAGTATATACCAGTGAATTATTCATATGATATATCATAAATTACACTGCAAGAGCAGACCACAAATGTACACTATATGTTCTCTTTTTCATACTATTGCAGCGGAATATAAAGGAAAAAATAATCAGAGGAAAAGAATGAAGCGAATTGAAAAGGGATCTTCCATAGTTATTCTTGCTATACAATTAAAAACAAGCTTTTAGCACACATTAAAATATCAAGCTTTACATAATTCTCGTCTGAAAATACAACATGAAGGATAATTACCCATAATTTAGGCTTGTTAGGAAAAAAGTGGATAATAGTAGTAAATTTATCTCTCTCCCACATGTCCCGCAAAATCGCATCTGCTGTCTTGCAACAGAGCAATAACCAGGTGGTCACCCTACAATAACAGAAAGAATATTGTGTTTATATTTATTTTTTGACAAACGGAAACGGTCTTATATCAGATTTTAAGGGAGACATCTGGCCATGGACGGGCACATGTAATAACGCCGGGCATGAAGCTATTTTGCCCGCTGACGCTATAGTCGATCTGTTATCAAACCCAATTTGGTGGGACAGATTGCACGGCTGGGATGAGCGACTGACCCCTGAGTCTTGTTTGGTTTGGTGTGTGTGTGTGGTGGAATGGACAAGGTGTCCTCTGCTGCAGACTCATCACACACACGAACACTTACACCACGCCCATTCATCATTCTCTTTCTGCCGCACACAGTTTCAGGACGGTGAGAAAGTAGTGGGTTCAGCTGGCACGCACATGGGTCACGGTCCTATTCTGGTGAACGGAAGTGTGACCTGGCCTGCAAGAACAGCCATTTAGACAATACACCACGCAAATGAAAACAGGACTGCTCAGAGTGAGGTGAGTCTGACTCCTGAGCATCCAGCAGGGTGGGATGGAGTTGCTGTTAGTTTTGGTCGGAGATTGATGTGGAACATGGCGTGACTATACACGTTTCACTAATCTCTGTGTAATGCGCCGGTGACTTCATATACTGGTTGGACGATTAATAAACTGATGGAATAGCATGCTGTGTGTGTGTGTGTGTGTGTGTGTGTGTGTGTGTGGATTAGTCATACAAGCGTTAAAAAACTGGTAACATGGGGACTTTTTGTGGGCTGTAAAAATCTACATGACCCTTAAGCATGTCAAAAGGAGGCCTTCACAGGATATGTATAATTATTAGCTTAAAACCATAGCACTTCAGTACATTTCCATGTCAACCCAGTGGGTTTTCAAGGCTAGTTGGTGACCCACTGGTTTAATGGGCATCAAAAACACAGGTGAATGTGAAATTTCCGAGGAGAACTACACCCGTCCATTTATTTTCCGAGATCTGTAACAGTTTAAAGTAGGAATTAAAGAGTATAAAACTAGATGGTTGTGGAAAAATCATTGCGAATATGCAATGTTTGCTACAATGTTTTACACACACAAACGCATGCACACGCACGCACGTCAGCAGCCAATCATCTCGATGCTTAACATTCAAATACTTGCTGTAGCAGTTGCAGCGCACTTCAGAAACCCTCCACCCATGGACACATGCATAACTACTGCAATGCAATACAACGTGACGTGATTTGTAGTCGCACATAATTATTTAAAAATTAATCAGTTCCTTGTGCCAAGTAGGCCTGCCCCAACTAAAGATTTTTCTAGTCAACTAGTCGTACGTTTATATTAAATTGATTAGCCTACTAAACCATCCTTTAATATAGGCATTTAGGCGTATTATAGCCTATTCCACGCTCAAGCGCACAAATAAAGCTTGCTGCAAAGCACTGGCTAAAGTAATGATTACGAATGCATCTGTAAAAAAAGAAGACATTTTAATTATGTATTAATAAACTAGCGCTTTCTCAGTCAGTGTCTGCTGCAAAGATGAAGTTGCCGAACGCCGGCGCTGTCTCGCCATCACCACAGTAATGGACGTGTCTTTAATAGAGAAATGCACCTATACGGACTACATCATCAGCGAAGGTTTGTTTTTTATTTTAATTGGTTTTCAAGGTTTCTGCAGTTGCATTTCTTATGTCTGTGAGTTGGTTCATTGTTGGGATGCGCTCCATTCATGAAGACTGCATGAGATGACAGAAAGCACATCCAAAAATGATGGCAGTAGCCTATTTTAAGGTCTTTCCGCAGGAAAAAAAAAAAAAAAGATTGCAGGGCACCTCCATGTCATACAGTAAGCGCAATAATACTCCCACACTCATAAACATTTGAAATGCAGCTATATAGCGATTTATTATTCATTTAAAAAAAATTATAATAATAACAACCTGTTTTTGTTATATTTACTATTAATTGCCCAGCTCCCCTGTCATTGATCTAGCACCCCCTCAGCAACTGTGTTCAAAATTTTGCCTCCACCTTCCTCAGCTCCACCTGTAGAGATCTGCTATGGGCTGATTTCATGTATGTTATACATGTTTTTTATTTTTATTTGTGTCATGCGTGCAGCAGCAGTATTTCTTACATGCTCACAGCATGTCTGTGGATGTATTTCCAGTAGCAAATCTCTTACTTGGTCTATTCCACTAAGGCATATTATGCATATTACATAATACCATGCATATTACAATGCTAAACTCTCAGAGAGTTGTCAAGACAGGACAGTATTTATTTTGATTAGAAATCTTTTGTAAATGTATCTTTATTACTGTAACTTTTAATTAATTAATGCATGAATAAAAGTACTGATTAAACAGAGATGTTAATATAGTAATATATATAGTACTTTTAAAATTAATATACTCTAGTACTTTTAATTATATAATTCTTTCTCAAGTATGTCTTGGTGCTCTCCAGGCACTTACTGAATTTTTTACCTACCCGTAGACACTAACAAATGGTAGAAAACAGCTTTCAATGCAACTGGAATCCGAAAGGCTTTAATGTATGTATCTCCAGGTAGTCCTCTTCTGTTTGGTTTGAGACGTCCAATCCTGAATCAGGGAATAGAAGTTTTTATAGGCCATCACAACCCCTCAGGCATCAACAGAGAACTACAGAGACACATGCTCAAAATTACTTATGTTTCTGCTGGTCTACAAATGAACATGTGGTCTACAAATGAAATGCTTGGGCTTTATTGTTTTATGACTCATTCAACACACCTGGTTGTTTCAATTTCTGCCTGGCAAAATTGGCCGGCATTTTGAAATGTTTTGTTTTTGTATAAAAAAAAATTACGTTTTTGTTGATTTTCACCAAATTGGGCACAGGCGATCTTCAGACCAATCCTAATTAAGATTTGATTACATTTCTAACAAATGGCTTCACATATATGATGGCATGCACACCAAACTGGAAGTAATGCCACTGGCAACAGTTTGGTGTTAGTCTAGAAACCGAAAACGGTATATCACTTTAATAAGTATAGTCTGTCTGCCATTTTGAATTCAGAAAATGCTAAATTTGACCATGAAGAGACTTGTCTCATGGGAAAGCTGTCTCTGAAAAATGCATTTGCAAAGCGCTATTTGCTGGTCATAAGGTCATGAACTGCCTGGCCTAAAATCGTAGTTCTGGATTCACTATTCTTCAGGCATGTTTATTTAGCTGCTCAGGCAAAGCTTGCCAAATTTTGCCAAGAGAATCCACATAAGATCATTAAAATTGATTTTTTTTCTAATAGAAAAACTTTTGATAAAAGGGAAAGTGAGAAAGGGGTGCCAGTGTGCATATTAAATACAAAAGAATAAATCTTGAGGGCATACTGAGTCTCACAGCACAGAAGTGTGAAATGTTTGCAGGGTAAGACAAAGTCACATACAGTAAATGGGCCAGTCAGACAATAGAGCAAATGGGAGTATGTGAATATATTTCGGTTGTCCTCTAAGAAAAAAAATCACATTATATGGTCTCAAAATATGTTTTTTGGGATCAGACTTGCGGTTTTAGCTTCGTTGTATTTCTAGGTCTCAGTAAGGATGGTGTCATTATTATTATTTTTTTAATTACAAATATTTAAACTATTGACTCTAATTGAATCTGACTTTTGGACATGAAGCTCCCACGTGTATACTTTCAAAATATACTTTTCAAAATAGACTGGCTTGTGGTAAATATAGTGTGGATTTCTGGCAAGAATAGACTATTTGGCTCTAACAACCTGATTGCTATCATTCGTTCATTCTCTCGATTAAAACCCCTGATTGAATGTCATACCGTGCTGATCACAGTAATAAAACCTGATTGTAATCATGGTTTGGCGCTCTCTGAATAATCAACTGTATTCATGCAAAACCCACAGAGAAGGCTTTTTAACGCCGGCACTTGTGGGAGATTTGGTTATACCTCTTTAAAACCCCAGTGGGCAACCTGTCGGCCAGGTTTCAGCAATCAACAAAAGATTTAGTTTTTTCGCAATTAGAGCTGTCTGATGTTTGACTGTAATCGTGTTGACTTGCATCAAGGGGCGGACGAACTGTCGGGTGACATCTATGATCGCCCTTTATGGATCTTTAACGCTTCAATTATTTTTCTCGATAATGGCCTCATCTTTGTCCCGTTGATGAAGCGTGTCTGGCGAAACAAACCTGTTTTTTGAAGAGAGGGAATAAGCTGCCGCCGCTACAGAGTCTCTGCAGTGCTGATGACCTAGATAGAGAGTAAAAAGAGAAGCAGAGAGAGAGGAAGGGAGGAAAGGAACAGCAATTAATTGAATACTTTACATTTTTGCAGTAGGATTGAACTGTATAAGGTCAATAACTTTAATAACAACAAGACCTTGAAATGCAAATTGGAAGTTTCTTTTGTCACCAACAAATCAAATCATTTGGATGTCATACCGCTGCATAGACGGCCACATTAGTGTTTTTTGTGGATTTATTTTGCCTTAAAGTTTGCACTTTACTCAGTCCAATAAGTTTGAAGCACAGAAAGAAAATCAATTGAATAAATAAATGATATACCCAACTTACCGAGACATCTGGACCGTTTTCTGTTTTATGAAACAACATAAATCTTTTATATGTTATTAAATGGTGTGTCACAGATAAAAGCTACACAGAAAATAGCTGCATGGTGGCAATACCAAGTAAGATGATTTCCTTAAAGAAATATCAGCCATTCAATTTATAGCCAAAAAAATATTGTTCTGAAATGTAAATTGCTGAGGCAGTAGGATGTTAAGCCAGTTTGTGTCATTCTCACACATTGGCTGTTTTACAAAGATGTCCTAATACTATAAAAAATTAGAATTTGCATATAACATAATATAAATTAAAACAGCACATTATTCAAAGCTCAAAACTTTCTTCACTTCATAAGAATCAGTAGCAGTTTCTGCCATAATCAAATCGTTTTGAATCAAAATTCTGAATAATGCTGAAAAAAAACAAGTCCTGACATATAATAAATGACTTTTTTGTCTGTATTTGATTAGCTGTTGTCAGCGATGTGTTACACAATTAAGAGCCCACGGAGCCATTTGCTGGATTGTCTGCAGATCTATATATATATAAATATATATATATATATATATATATATAGACATATATTTTGAATTCATATCCCTTTTTTAAAGACTAACTCGTCTTTAAAGATAATGTGCTATTTTGGTGACCAAATGGGAGAACATCTGGTAGAACAGAAACACATTAATTCTTTAAAAAAATAATCTAATACAATACAGTGTTGAGCATCTAAATGAGTCTTCTCAGATAATTTAAAATGCAGCATCTGCTTAGAGTGCAGAACCATGGAATAAACTAGAAATGCACAAACATTTCTGGGTTAATGATAATATATCACAAAGAAATGTAGGTTAGAGGATCAGATAGAATCCAACCAAGCTCATCTAAACAACCAAGGTACGTGAGAAGTGAACAGAACAACTCATTACCTATCAAATTATCTCTTCAGGCTTGTTTAATGTTGAGCAACATACGATATTTTAAAACAGGAATAGATAAATGGTCATCAGAGAGTGTAAACTGAGCATACGCTGAAGTTAATGAACATTGTTTAAAGTAGAAATAAGAGAAAACAATCTGAAAATGGTGCTTACTATTATTACTATAACTATTATTACTATTATTATACATCAGCTAGTTTTTAAGGGTAAACCGTGAGGAGTCACAATGTCTTTCTGCTACTTGACAACACACATAATTTGAATGATTTACAGTAATCCTAAACTAATACCTAGCTGCTCGCCCATTAATGGCACTGAAGACCCAAGCAGCAGTTTTTCAAACGTAAATCTACTTCCTAGTAGTGCTGCGTTAGCACTTTACAGATTGCACATTTAAATATTTACGTGTTTATTTCTAGAGTCTTTTTAAAGGGGATATGGATATATTAATATAAATTATTATTTATTTTAGCAAAACACTGGTTAAAATTCTGGTAAATGGCTAAAATAATTGCTACACTGAATTTAGATATAATGCACTGTATGCAAATTTTGAGATTGGCTAAAGAGTACATTAAGCTGTGTTATTAAATTATTAGTGTTTTAACTGTAATTTAGTGTTAGATGATGGCAAAGGCAATTTATATGCAAAAATATGGGGAAATTACTAATATTCATGCATGAACCAAGGCGAATATAGACCGTTATCACATCCAGATGTCACATATGGCTGGAGACATGAACAGGTGTCACACATGCAAAAGCTCGGGCCACTTCCAGGTCTCACCTAGTCTCCTCCCATTTCCCAATATTTTACAATATCACACAATATTGTGTATGTGTGCATACATTTTCCAACAATATCTTGCCATAACCAGGCCATCATTCTCAAAGGGGTTCTCGTCTGGGACAATTTGATTGTCCCTACACCATTCTTGGATAAAACCCTCAAGAGTACACTATTTCAAGGACTGGACAGGCTGTTTTGACATAAATATCAAACACAGAGACTGTTGAGGGTCTGTATTAAAGCAGTGGTGGGTCACTCATGGGATTTACCCATAATCCAGCCCAGACTGAGAATGACAGAAAATCACTGTAATCCGACAGCGACATGGCTAGGTTTAGAAAATGGTCTTAAGTGGCCTCTCTTCTTTTCTTTCGGAGCCGACAAAAATGGCTGTAAAATAATACAACCAAATTGTTTCCACTGGCCCTGATGTGTCACCATGTGTGATTGGACCCTGGCCGCACATGTAATAGCTTATAAAGGAAAAAACAATAGCTTTTGGATGAGCACTTTACGTGTACATCAAAGCGAGTGTAAAACACGATTAACACAAGGCTACAAAATCAAGACATATGTTGTTTTAGAGTCTGCAGGGATTTCAGTTGCCAATTGCTCTCTAATCATTCGTAACGTATCCTGTAGCACGTTCAGATATCGAGCTTCGACATTAAGTGGATCAACTTCCCCCCATTAAAAGAGCAGCAGAGGAAGCTACCGTGATCTGCCAATTACCGTCAGGCTGCCATCCTGTTCTGTTCGTCAGTTTCAGTGGGTTATTTTAACCTCTGCTCCAGCTCATGTCCTCCGGCCTGGCATCCTTTCAAAAACAGTCCCGCTCCGCATGAACGTGACAAACAGTGACAGCTCTGCGGTGCTAGGACTGTTTAGGTGTCTTTGCCATGCATACACATGGCCCAATGCAAACACAAACAGCTGCGCCTGACAGGCAGGCTTACAATGGCGCCTCCGCGTTATCGACTGGGACAAACAACGTCCTCTCCAACCCCGTTGCCAGCTCTGACCTCAAATCTGGAAGCCTGTGTTAGGGCTGGCGTCAATCTCAAGCGCAAAGTGTTTAGAGAATGAGGTCAAGCAGCAAGACATGAACAGCGTGTCTCAAATCCAGCTGTCGGATTTGCCGTCTTCTACTCATCTACATGTGCACACACATCATTGGAGATCATTTCACATTTCATCAAGTCTGAATATGAACTATTATGTTAATAAGATGCTTCTCACGGAACAGATCGTGCAAAAATAAAAATTGCTGTTTACTCACTAACATGTTGTATCAAGCTTGCTGTTATTTTTGCGATGGGACACAAAAAGTGTATTAGTAGTGGTGGGGATTTATCAGCGAGTCTTTATGCAGATTACATGATTAATTCAAAAACAGATTTATTCAGGAATGAAACAAGTGACTGTGTTTATGAATGAGTCATTGAATCATTCACAAAAACACTAAATTCGTTCTGAAACAAAACATATGCCAGTCTTGACAAGTGATTGTATGATTCATTCAAGAAAGCCAAGTTTGGAACAAAATTATTTTAACGTAATAGACAATATTGTGTCTAAAATGTTTGATTGGTTATAATTGTTTACTGAACTGTTGTATAAAAGCAACCATTTAAAACAATAAAAATTCTGTCTGTTTACTGAAAAAAATAACAGCATGGATTTGAAATGATGGGTAAATAATGAACTATGACTGGTATCACCTACAAATTTCCATAAGGCACCATTTCAGCCTGTCATTTTCTGCCCCGTTTCCTGAATTCAGCTGATATGTCTGAGGGCTTATGAAAACAGTACCCTATAAAGGGCTACGGTGCTTAAACTTACACCTATGCTACTGTTTTATCAGCCCAAGGGGGGTGTTATAGAACACTATTTCTAAAAAACATTGCTTTTAATGACTCAGCTCTTAGTGCCGTTTATGGCTCCTGAAGCATGATTACAAGACATTTTCTCATGGATCAAAGCTTTGGAGCAAATCAATGAGAATCAATTCAACCCCTCCTTTCCCCAGCATTCAACTTTTTACAGACAATTAATTCCACAGATGGCGAATCGCTACAGAGGCACTTAGCATTCTCCGCTCACATTGACTTCCCTTTAAAATTACAGTATTCTATGACACTGGATCTTTGAAAAACCACAGGGTGCAAAAAGGCTCCTCCCATCTAAACTATAGCCGTTGAATAAGAGGAAGCAAAAACTTAAACGGTTCATTGATCCGGAACATTTTAAAAATCAGAGCCTTTTAGATCTTTGCGATGTCAAAGAGCAAGAGATTTTAAATCAACAAGGTCGCTCGCAGAGCAAAAATATGATCACTCCAAGCCTTGCCTTTAGGTACCCAAGCACTATAGTTAATATTGCAGTTGTGTCTTTCCTTTCCTGGAAAGAGTAAGGCAAAACTTGAATACGAACTAGAAGGGCTCTGATGTGAAGGGCTAGAGGAGAAATCGAGGACAAGCCAGTCAGCTTCTTGAAATGCAACCCTCATGATTATTTTCTGAGGCAGCCTCACAGATTGTATCCCTTAGTACACTGGCGCTCTATGTGGAAGGCCTTTATCTGGGCTGATGTACTGAGTCTGTGCTGCTTGTTTACACATTCAGGGCCTTGTGTTTGCCCGCACACTGTGAGGAAAGTTCCACTCCATTAATCTGTGTAGACTGACATAAGCATCAACTGGCTTCTTGTTGAAATTCAAATGAGCCTAGAGCAACTCTGAACATCAGGGGCAGCAAAAATGAGGGAATGGGAGGTTTGCAGCCATCGATCTGAATAAAAGAAAGAGCTGAGAAAAGAAAAATATTGGGAAAATGTCACCTTTTATCAGAACAAATTCATAAGGTTCTCTCAAAATGATTCAGTGGTGGCAATTAGCATTGCATAGAGGAAATAGTGCACAAAGAAAAACAGAAAATGAAATGTGAAATATTTCAAGCCATATTATAGTAGCGTTTCTAGATTCTTTGATTCATTTTAATGAAAAAAGCACATTTGATGACTGCATGTCATTTTCATAAAAATGCATGTTCAAGTGCATATCTTTTGAAAAGGCTTCCAACAAAGCCGTATTCCAGGAAAATGAAATGATCTGTTATCATTCTTTTTTTTGTACGTGGTGCAACTCTGCAGGACAAATTGCTCAAATTATACCCACTTGTATATTTTTACCTTTCAAGTGAAAAGGATTCGGCTTTTAAATCAATAATAATTTAGCCCAGTGAAAAGAAAACCCATCTGCCTCTAACTGAAGCCTAAACACATTTGGGGCCGCTATATGGTCGAGAAAAGGAGAGATTCCTGGTGGTTATAGAAACGTTGAATGCAATTTCAATGCTTCGAGAAGATGAGTCTCTTGAGATACTTACAACTTCACATTGCTTATATCTTATTCAGGACTGCAAATTCAAAAACGCCTTCGGAACACATTTCCATTCATTTCTCCTGCGGCCAGGTTTACAATGAAAGTGCTGCACTGGCTTTTGGCCAGTCTCTGAGGGATTTTACTGAATTTCACTTCATGTTCATACACCAAAAAGCAGCATTCAAGCTGGAGGCATGCGTCAACAACAATACACGGCCATGCGTCGCTGTTGTGTCTTCAAAGTAATGCGTGCGCTAGATCTGCATTGTCCATTTGCCGCATTGCCTTTCTGATAGACTCCGGCTACTCTGGAACTTAATTATCCTTGGTGGATGGCGAGCACATCCTCTTTTTTTTATGCTTAACAGTGGGACGATTTGCATGGGCAATAATTTACGTGGTCATTTGGGGGACTAAATTTCCAATCCAATTTGCTTCATCTGCTCGTTTGTTCCCCTCTTTTGCAGTGTTTTGTTTAGGGACACACTGAAGAGATACAGCCTGAATTGTTGCAGTTCGTGATTAATGTGGCCTATCAAAGTGTTAATTGAAGCAAAATTGGACTGTGTTGCTCGTGTTTGTATTATCTGTTTGCATAGAATTGGTTTTTTAATTTAATCTTCTTTTAATTTGAGTCTGAAGCTTTGTGAAATCCATCTGTATGATTACAATTAATTGTAATTTTGTGCTTTATGTGCTAACATAAAGCAAAAAATTTGGGGTTAGTATGATAAAGCTTCCATTGCCATTATCTACATTCTACAATAACCAGATACCTGATAAACCTCTAGGAGATACACAGATATGTCAGAAAAAGGTGACCTGTCAGTTTTAAATGAGAAAGATGCAAATGTGTGATTTGTCGAGTCAGATCCCTTATAAGCAGAGCAGTCGGTTTCATTTGAACACTGAGCTGAAACATTTCCATCAATAAACCCCACAAAAATAAAATAAAATCACAGACACAAGAAAATAATATTTTAAAGCACAGAAGGTAACAAACCTCTTGTTAGTTCAAAACTGGTATCAGTGTTCCCACAGGGAAATGATTTCAAAAGTGAAAACAGAAATAAATAAAATTATTAATTCAAGAAAAATCATGGAAAAGTTCAAATTAAGTTCTGTTTAGAACTCTTTCATAATATTTTAACAAGACATTCATTGACTATACTTGTATGTTGTTTCACATTGGAGAAATTCATTTAACAGTTTAAATCCGTAACGGGTCGAACGAGACGTGAGATGTGCGGATCCATGTGCAAGCTTTTATTAATAAACATAGTCAAAAAACAGGCAGGGTCAAACAATGGCAAATAGGTATGGTACGGGCAAGACACAGAGCAATCCTAGGGCTAGTGAGAGTCGACGATCAATATCCAACAGGGCAAGGCAGAGAAATAATCCAGGTATACGAGCAGTAGTCCAAGAGAGCTGCAAACAGAGTCCAAACGGCGAGGCAAAGGGTAAATCCACTATACAAGGACAGGAAACAGGGAACGAGACTATAAACAAAACAAACTAAACTTAGACTTAGAAAACACAGAATGGCTCGGTAAGGCAGCTAACACTAGGAGAGTGTTACACGCAGAACCAGACTCAGAGCTAAACATGAACACAGAAGGCTCGGTAAAGCAGCTAACACTAGGGGAGTGATAAACGCAATACAATACTCGGCAGAGAGGAAGAGGAAGTCCATGGTTTATGTAGGGTGTGTGATCAGTGCAATCAGCTGTGTGTCGTCAGTGCAATGGATGATGGGAATTGTAGTCTGAGGTCGCGTGCAACAGTTAGTGTGGTGGAAGAGTCCATGTGGTGAGCAAGTGACCTCTGGTGGTGAGTTAACGGAAGTTCATAGACCAGATTCATGACAAAATCAATTAATTCTACTAATTAATTATATTAAAAAAGCTCTGCTACCTGATGTATATATATATATATGTATATATGCTTATTAGTGTCTAGTACTAACATGCCAATTTTGCAGATTATGTCCTAAAATCGGTGCAGATAAGGTTTGCAGATTCCTTCTGGTCAGGTCATGTCCATTTTGAAAAGTCATGAAAAAATCATGGAATACAACAAACACCTATGGGATTTCTGTTCATAAGTCATTCTTCTTTTCTTTCCTGTCTTTAAGATAATGCTGCACACCCACAAGACTGTTCCTGTTACTAAAAAATCCCGAGTCTGCTTGATATCCTCTCTCACCAATAACTGTGGAGTATAACACAGATGGTTCACAGGTAAAATCATCTCATCTGATCCTACTGGAGAGGCAGCATGTAATTATACGAGGAAGCTTCCAGGCAGGTTTGTCCCTTCCCCCTTTTCTGCACAAGGGAGAGATAATTACTGGACCTGCTTTTCAAGGGCAAACAGTGAAGTACCGTCACCGACGATTGAGCTCTTCGCGTCTGGAGCGAGACGGCACAAAGATTTTCTTCCGGAACTCCCGGTTCCCCCCGTCTGGTCCTCTGTTCTCATTAATCCACACATACACCATTTATCATCATTAGCATCCCACTCAAGAGCCAGGATCATCCTGTTTTAGGCCCTTCTCGGCCTCCTGAGCGGCGGTTTAGCTCACCGCTTCCTTTCATGAGGGGGAAGTGAGGGTGATTGTCAGGTTTGAACATTTAAATTATTGTGCAGTATGTATTTATTCAGTCTACTGTCTGTATTGTATAAAAGATCACGACTGGGGTGACATATAGTGAAGAGCATTTTTAAAATAAATTTTAGTTTAGCTTTTACTTGAGCTTTTAGCACAAGGTTAATTGTGCCAGGCAAATAGTGCCCTTTTTATTTTTTTGTGGCACATTCTAAGCCTCATTTGCATATAAAGGAGGTGTGTTTGTGCCGAAAAGAATGAAACATTTACATACTTGAATGATTAGGTTAATAGTCGATCTTAAAGGAACACTCCGCTTTTTTTGGAAATAGGCTCATTTTACAACTCCCCTAGAGATAAACAGTTGAGTTTTACCGTTTTTGAATCCATTCAGCCGATCTCCGGGTCTGGTGGTAGCACTTTTAGCTTAGCTTAGCATAGATCATTGAATCGGATTAGACCATTAGCATCTCGCTCAAAAATTACCAAAGAGTTAAGATAATTTTCCTATTTAAAACTTGACTCTTCTGTAGTTACATCGTGCACTAACACTGACGGAAAATGAAAAGTTGCGATTTTCTAGGTTGATATGGCTAGTAGTTGCTGCAGTACCATGGGTGCAGCAGGCGCAGTGATATTACTCAGCGCCTGAAAGTAGTCCCCAGCTAGGTAACTATGATATAGCTGGGGATGATATGATATAGCGTAGAAAATCGCAACTTTTCATTTTCCGTCGGTCTTAGTGCACGATGTAACTACAGAAGACTCAAGCTTTAAATAGGAAAATCATTTATTCATCTTGCATTGTTCCAAATCTGTATGACTTTCCTTCTAAAAAAAACTCTGAATGTGAACTGGTTTTGTCCATACAATGAAAGACAGTATGATCCAAAGTTGTTTTGGACCCCATTGACTTTCATTGTATAGACAAAAAGAGTTGTCTTCAGAGTTAAAAAAACAAAACAAAAACCTTTCAACTGAATCATCGCACTAGCCACGTCAGAAACTCCACATTAAAGCCTGGATGAAAGATTTCCAATTAAAAGAACATTTGATGGTTCTCAGGTGGGATGGGTTTGATAGGATGTTTCTAAAAATGAACGTCTTTTATGCTTGGTTTGACTGCCAAATCCTGGCTCTGCGATCCATCACAATGTAATATATCTGCCCTAATCCAACATAGGCTCTTTGTGTTGTTTCTGTAATCTTCTCCATAGAAAAACCATTAAAGCACCCAAAGCTCGTATGATTCCATAATTCAGTCTGTCCCACAAACTCTGCTGACAGCTAGAAATGCATCTATTTAGGGAACAAGAGGGAGGGAGAAAAGAGGAAGAGGAGGAGAAGAGAAAGGGATGCCAGTAATTTAAGTAAACTGTAGCACTTAATAAATGGATGGAAAGAGTTCATTCCAATAGAGGGCAAAGTAATTAGAGGAAGGTGATGTATTTTCACTAAACGATCCTTCTAATGTGAAGCAATGGGAGTGGCGAGGTCTTGTGGGGTGAAAAAGGGTGATTTTAATAATGCTTAAAGTATTGAATGATGGCTGTGTGGACCTGATTGCGCTGATATAATACAAATTGAAACCTGCGTTTTATATGAGACTATATACTTATGCCTTTGAACGATGTCTCAGAGAGCAGTTCATAATGTGACTCATATGAAGACCCCCAAAACTTCCATGCAAAGCTGGAATAAAGTTAGCTCAGGAAAGACACAAAGCCTTTGGTTTCTCAGAAGCGCATTATGTAAAGAAGCATGCTCGGCCCCAAATGTCCTCAGTGTTTAAAGTGGCTCTAAACATTATTTTTGTCATGCGGCTGAGCTGCTTGGAGCAGCAGGTAAAGCAGGTTAAGCTTTTTAGAGGAAAAGCGTAAAGCAAGAGTCTCCCTCAAGAGACAGCAGCTAGGGCAATGCAAATGAGAGACAATCGTTACTGTGGGAGCGCAAAACACCATCATGGCTTTGCCTTCTTGGTCCCTTGGTATGTATATATATATATGGGAATCCAATATAGTGTTTGAATTGAGCTTTGATTCCATCATTAAGAAAGTCCATTGAAAGGAAATGTCTAGCTTTTCAATAAAAAAAAAACAAAAAACATAAATAAGACTTAACAGATGATGATGGTAATTTTTCACATTCAAATTTTTGAACAGTAATATTTTTAAATATGTTTTTTAAAGAATTCCCTTCTGCTCATCAAGCTTGCATTTATTTGATCCAAAATACAACAAAAACAGTAATATTGTGAAATATTTGTACTATTTAAAATAACTCCTGTCTATTTGAATATATGTTAAACTGTAATTTATTCCTATGATCAAATGTGTCACATGATCCTTCAGAAATCATTCTAAGATGCTGATTTGCTGTTCAAGAAACATATATTATGATTATTATTTTTATCAATATTTAAAACAGTTGAGTACTTTTTTTGATGAATAGAAAGACACAAAGATCAGCTTTTGTAAAATTATACCATTTAAATGCTTGGAGTCAGTATATATATATATATATATATATACTGTATATATATTTTTTTTTTTTTGTGTGTGTGTGTGTGTGTGTGTATGTGTGTGTGTGTGTGGGGGGGGGGGGGTTATAGAAATTAATACTGTTATTTAGCAAGGATGCTTTAAACTGATGTAAAAGTGATGATAAAGACATTTATAATGTTATGGAAGATTTCTATTTCAGATAAAACTTTCTGTTCATCAAAGAAACCTGAAAAAATTCAACATAATATTCAACATAATAATGATAATAATAATAAATGTTTCATGAGCAGCAAATCAGAATATTAGGATGATTTCTGAAGGATCATGTGACACTGAAGACTGGAATAATAATGCTAAAAAATTCGCTTTGAAATAACAGGAATAAATGACATTTTGATATATATTCAAATATAAAATAGTTATTTTAAATAGTAAAAATATTTCAAAATGTTACTGTTTTTGCTGTACTTTGGATCAATTAAATGCAGGCTTGGTGAGCAGAAGCATCATCTTTAGAAAAAAAAAAAACTTAAAAATCCTACTGTTCAAAATCTTTTGACTAGTTTTTGGTAGTGTATATATAAACACAACTGCCAGTAGGTGGTGACAAGTGACAGTATATTATACACATGCAAAAGCCAGTAGCTGGTGATAAGTTATAATGAATGAGTCGACTGAATTTTTTTAATCAACCGTTCGTTCGGAAATGCTGAGTCACAAAACGTAATTGTCTTTTGGTACCGATAGCTTTGTGGTTAACGCTCTGACATATACTCACAGAGTTTGATTTCCATCTCAAGATCCTATGCCGATCCTGCTCCCCTCTCTCTACCCAATACTTTCCTGTCATGTCTCCACTGTCCTGTCTGAATAATAAAGGAATAAAAAGCCCAAAAATATAACTTTAAAAGTAATTGTCTTTTTGAATGAGTCATTGAATAATTTACTCAATCAATTCAAAAACACTGAAACATTCAGGAAAAGACTGCAAATACTGTGCTGCTCAGTTTTGCAACATTTTTTTGAATTAGAGAATCTTTTGAAGTAGTTTTATGTTTGTATAAATTGGTAGGTCTACTGTGAATAATAAAAAAAGGAATTTCATTAACACTTTATGTTAATGTAACTTTCTAATGACTGTGAGAAAAATGGTGATGTCATTGTTTGGACTGGCCTGGTATGACCTATAACCATAACGATTTCAGTCATTTTAAAACACAAACAAAATCTCCATTAATGGCTTGATGGATCAAATGTCACTAAATACCCTCACATCTTATATTCAGTACACTTATCTGCCATGAAGTCATTATGGTTCGTGTTCTTGTAGCATTAGGGCTGATATGGCTTTTGTAATGACTCTCTTTCAATTAAACAAAGCACAAGAGCAGCGGGCTGAAAAAGTGATTGCTCTCACTTAAAAGCGATTTGCTTGGCATACATCATTATTAGTGGTCTATAAAAGTCATACAGATTGAAATCACGATCACGTCTGAACAAAAATAATATTTCCGATGGCTATAATTTATGAGATCTCAGAGTCATGATGGTTGTGTGGGGTTAATTAGCAACAGGGATGAGCCTTCAACCACAGGCATCTTAGAATGTGCAATTAAGTATCTCGTTTAAGTGCAAACGACTATTCAATCTCCTTTCATTCCTTAATCTCATATTCAGTAATTCTGCATCATCGACATTAAATTGTGTTAAATAAACACATTATAACCTAGTCGATTTTAGACCTGAGCCACAAATGAAGCAACAAAAAGTATGTCTGTGGAATAATCTTCCCACACCCCTATCCAGAACGCCGGATCCCTGGCAATCTTCAAGCAACAACTGAAAACTCATCTCTTTCGGCAGTACTTGACTTCATCCTAAACTCAAAAAAAAACCTCACTCTTTCCCTCTATCTTTCTCTCCCTCCCTTACTAGCTTGTACTTATTTGAACAATGACTGAGACTTGGTGTTACGAGCACTTCCTCTGTCTGATTGCCTCTTCAAGATGAATCGTTTTTTGTATTCCCCAATTGTAAGTCGCTTTGGATAAAAGCGTCTGCCAAATGACTAAATGTAAATGTAAATGTCTGTTATATACAGACATGTAACAATCCCATTGAGGGATTTTTGATGAGATTTACAATGTTACATGGAGGGATCACAATAGCAAGGCATCTTGAAGAGGACATTCTGAATTATTCATACCCGTGCTCTTGACCCTGTTCTTTTCACTGACCTATTACATCATGCAGTCATTTATTGCAGTTAAAAATCTCCACACATACATATCAAAACACGTTTGTGCAATTACTCCCTCGTCAAGGGCTTCGGGCTGTTTAAAATGCTCTCTGTGCTCCCCCAAAAACACACTGTGCTAGAAGAAGGGCAGAATGTATTACAAGAGGCCATTAAATATGTCCAGCTCCTCCTTTCTCTTGCACACCAAGGACAGATCCAAAATCTTTTAAGATGGAACAGGATGATATTCCTGTCCCGAGACCTAAGCGTGTCCTCCAGGACTTGACATGCTCTGCGCACTAAGCAACAGAATGCCATCTGGATCAACGCCCACACAGACCCTTGGCCCTTCATTTCTGCCTATCATGAGTGTCCCCTTCAGACCTGTTCCATCAGTAGGTGGAGGAGATGCGGTACATTTCAGGGGAAAGGATTTCCACAGCGTAGGATGCTGAAAGTACATGCTGTGACATGAAATTTATTTGTTATTTGGCAACATAATTACTCTTTAATGTAACACTCATATAAATGAGCTCTTATAGAGGTTATTACTATTCTTTCACAGAATTAAAAAACGGCATTATAACTTAAATTAAACATAATATGCATTCTCAAAACATAATAACATAACACAGTCTACCAATGATAAACAGTAACAAGCATATGGGGTATCATGGAAACCTAATTTCTGCCTAAGATATTTTTTTGAAAAGTTACTGTTCGATAATAAACCCTAGTGTCTTACGTAACGCAGGCGATTCCATTAAAATCAGAACTAAACAAAAATATGGAGTCTTCATTTGACTATATGAGGCAAAGCTAATGAATATACAATCCCAAAACGAAAAGGTCATATGTTACCTGAGTTTTCTGGTCGAATTGAATGTGATGAAAATAAAGGTTGTGGCCGTGAAATATTAGCAAGAAAAGTCTTTCTGCTGAGTTGTCTTTACAGGTTGCACTCGTTAAATACCAAACAAATGACTCTTACGAATCGGTTCTTTTTAGTGAATCAAATACATGGTTCTTTTGAGCCATTCCTTTTAATAATTCGTTTAAAATTCTTACAAACACAGAAGCTACAGTTTGAAACAGACTATTTTCCCGTGAAAGAATTCGCTAAATCCGCCAGAACACGGTTAGCCTACTGAATCAACATCAAGCTATCAGTACTTCCTGTGATTAATTACTTGCCCACAACAACCACTCACGTTTACACATATTCTTTTGCTCTCTGTTAATTTTTGTCGAAACAATTTAATTGCTTCTTTGTTATATTGTCCCTGTGTGTTGGACAGAAGGGGAATTTGAATGCATGTGCAATAGGCATACGTTTCCATTAACAAAGGAAACAATGGCATTTTGGGTCACGACTCATTTTTAACAAAACGCTGGCCCTGTTCCAAATCGCACCCTAAACTCTCACAGTATTTCTCTGAGTCCGCACTTTCGTGACGTAATGCCGCTTTGACTGTCGGGTAGAAGTCTGCTGCGGAGCTCACCCCAGTGTGGGAACGGCAGAATGCGGCTCAAGGGCAAGTAGGGCTCACTGCATCCTGCGGTGGACATCCAACCCCGCCCACATCCAAGTGTGACATCATATTGGTAGGTTTAGGGGTGGAGATGGGGAGGGTTTAGGGATCAGGGCGTGGAGATGGGTAGGTTTAGGTAAATGTAAGGTGGCAGGAGTTGAATCTGGATCCAACCACGCCCCCTGGATCTTGTGGGCTGCAGCGAGACGCTCCTCCTCAAGGGCACATAGCGGCCACAAAGGGGGCACTCGCGAGCACCCTTGTGAACGTTAAAATGACGACTGGGACAGCCTACGGTCTCTTGGACTTAACGGCCACACATACGCGGCGTCCATTGTAAGTCCGTAAGACCGCAAGTGCACATGAAGCGTTCCATTTGGGACAGGGCCACTGTATTAAAGCGAGGTGCTGTTCATATTGCTGAATCGTAAAGGTTATTAAATTGCTCCCTCATTAAAGTCACTATAAAGCTTAAAATATTAAACAACCGTGGGCAACATTTCTCAATGATTTCATAAGCGTTCAAGTTACAAAGGAACAAATCATTGTGTAGAACTATAAAACAAAGTGACACAACAGTTAAAGTTAATTAAGGTAAGATTCTAGCTTCTTGTTTAATCTAGATCAAGTGAATCAAACTGAATTCCTACCATACTTCTATACTTAGAAAATAAAAACATTCAGCTGATATCAAAAAGGAAAAATGCATGGCATTTGAGTAAGATTTTTTCTTATACTGTTTACTTGATGCTTTCAGTATAACCTGAAATCCTTACAGCTCGTGTTCTTGTAGCATTAGGGCTGATATGGCTTTTGTAATGACTCTCTTTCAATTAAACAAAGCACAAGAGCAGCGGGCTGAAAAAGTGATTGCTCTCACTTAAAAGTCATTTGTTTGGCATACATCATTATTAGTGGTCCATGAAAAAGAGATTGAAATCACGGTCACGTCTGAACAAAAATAATATTTCCGATGGCAATAATTTATGAGATCTCAGAGTCATGATGGTTGTGTGGGGTTAATTAGCAACAGGGATGAGCCTTCAACCAGTCATCTAGGATGTGTAATTAAGTGTAAACGACTATTCAATCTCCTTTCGATATTCCATTTTATATTCTGTGGTTCAAAATTAAAACATCTTTAATAAATACTTTTAACCTAGATGCTTTTGAGAAGCATGTGAAGTTACAAAAAACATGTATGTCATATCCAGACATATTTATGGGAAATTTTATTCAGTTTGGGATTTTTGATGGGATTTGCAATGTTACATGGAGGCATCACAATAGCAGGCCTCATCTTGAAGAGGAGATTCTGAATTATTCATTACCGCGCTCTTGACCCTGTACTTTTCACTGACCTATTACAAAATTGTGCAGTTATTTATTGCTGCCAAAAATCTCCACACATACATATCAAAACACATTCAGGCAATTACTCCTTCGGGCTTCGAGCTGTTTAAAATGCTCTTTGTGGTCCCCAAAACCATGACACACTGTGCTGGAACGAATGCAGAATGTATTACAAGTGGCCATTAAATATGCCCAACACACCAACAGGGTCCAAATTCTTCAAGGAGGATTGGGTTGATATTCCTGTCCTGAGAACTGAGCATGTACTTGACATGCTCAATGAAAACAGATGCCATCTGGATTGACGGCCACACAGACCCTCGGCCCTCCATTTCTGCCAATCCCCTCCGGACCTGTTCTATCAGTGGGAGGAGATACGCTATAGTGGACAGAATTTCAGTTTTTTCAGTTATTTGTTAGCAGAGAGGTATTCTGCTAACAAATGCATAAGTACAGCACATCAAGGGACTCAGCGGCCAACGCAGTGAGCTGGACGTTGAAATTGTCTCATGACATAGTTGATTACACACAAACTGTTTGTCAGCAATTTTTAGACAAACTCGGCTACAAAGCTGTCAACTCCAACGAGGAGATGAAAAACATTGTGAAGACAAAACCTTCATACATTTTTTTGTAATAAAAGCAATCATGTGCACAGATATCTATAATAAACATAGCGCTACACTAATGACAAAGATATTCAATATGCTGGTCATTACTTCAACAACAGTGAATGTCTTATGAAAGCACACATTTAAGTAACAAATTCTAAATAGTTTCACACATTCACCATCTTTTTTATTAACTGCACAAATGCAATATAAACAAGAGTAAATATAGCACTATAAAGAAACATTGTAACAAGAAAAGCAACATGTGTCTATGAGTAAATATTACAGAGTAAGCAATGATAAAGTTCACATTATTTGCATGCATATGTTTGTTTACCCAGCTACCACTGGATTGGCAAAAGGTTTTAATGTCTATTTTTTAACCTTTAAGGACATTCAGGAGAAATGACACCCCCTTGTGGTCTGGAAAAATACAGTAGCTAATCATGACTACTTTTTTTGTTTTGCCAATAATATGCAGTCCGACATTTTCAAATGCTTAAGCACAGAGCTCTGTGTGGCAAATGTTGCTGGAGAACAACACAATTATACGCTACACTACCCACAGTGCTTTCAACACATTTTCAACAACTGCCATATTCATTTCCGCACCTGTCCAATAAAATTAAACCCCTCTGTTAGAGCAAACAAAATGAAAATGTAAACATAAATAAAAGACACTTATTATTTGGAATACTGACAGACCGTCAGCACGGTTTCTTCTCATCGAGGGTTGTTCTAAAATCAGGTAATCTGCTATATGCAGCTTCTGTTCTCAGATCCAGGGAGCTGTTTGGTGTAATGGAAAGCACCATGGCAGCTCCTGTCTTAATTAGAGTTGGACTTGACGACCCACTGTTTTCAAGCCCTTTCTCTCCCACACAAACTCTTTTCAATTACAGAAAATAAAGTCAGCTGTCTCGTCTGGAGGCACTGATCCAAATCTGGCAGAGGAACAACCTTGACCACCCGAGACCCACATGTTCCTGATTCACGCATGAACCATCAGAGACAACGCTCGGACAGTTCTCATATTCATTAAGCCTGTGTAGGTGAAGTTTGGATTATTAAGCCAAGGAAATTTGGCTGTAAGCCTGGCAAGCTTTTACTGGTCAATAATATGTCATGTTGGCTGCATAGAAAGCATAGTATTTTTGGAATACTTTATAGAATGTGATGAGAAATTATGAACAAATAAAACATTTAAATGTAGGTCTTCCTGCTAGTTCATTAAACCAAGCCAGAGTGTACAAGGTCTTTCAGAGTTTGTCATAAGTCTGTTATGGCTTAGCTTCAACTGCCTCTTGCACAGTACAATCGCATATTGAAATCATGCTTCATGCTTTGGGTTTCCTCATTCCTCTGGACACGGTTGTCATAGAGGATCCGTAAATTCTGAACACTAGAAAATAACTGGCGAATCGGTGATGCATTGCAGTGTTCGGTGGACAGAGCGGGGCGGATCATTTGCGTTTGAAAGCTCATTACCAGCTCTCAGCAGGGTGGATAAAGGGGACACACACCCATCTTCACCCCAGTACTGCACACTTTATGCCTTGGCGATATGCAGGCTGACGTTTTCAAATGCTTGAGCACACACACTGATTGAAATTGGGCTTGCGTTGAGCACACAAAGATAAAACTGATTTCGCAAAAAGCCAGCCATAATCTCACATTTGGCAGCTTCTGAGATTGCAAGACGCGGAACTGGGGGAAAAGCCCCATTTCAAATGCCAATGTCTGGCTTCAGGTGAATGGATAGAGAGGAAAAACACAGCAGATGAGGTGAAGAATGGAAGAGTGCAGCTTTGAGGTCCAAATGAACTCTAAAAGTATGTCAAGTTTCAGATTGGTTCCTCCAAGTCCAATGTTTTTAGATTGATTTCATCCATCACACTTTGCTAGTTGCATTGTCCTGAGGCTAAAATCAAAACAAAAATGCAGAAAAAGGACAATTATGATGACATTATCGGGTTTCACAAAGCCTTTAAAGCTTAAAGGAATTGTTCACCTTAAATGAAAATAAATGAATATTCTCAATATAATGAAAGAGAGCCTGCACCAGTTCCAAATGTGTCCTTTGAAGTCAGGGAGTGGACAATATACAGAATTTTGATATACAGAAAAGAATGATGCACCATATCGCAGCAAAGTTCAAAATAATAAAAGATTTCTGTCCATGTGATCATAAATGAAATTATTTGTTAATCATTACATTCCACTGTTGCTTTAATCAACGCTATTTTCAACCATACAACAGAGGCCGCAATCTCCATCTTGAGTATAACAATAGCCCGACTTCATCAAACGCGTTTCTACTAAAATGTCTGACTGAATTCTGCATTTACACTGATATTGGGAGGCAGTACTTTGGCATTTTTAGGAAGTATCAAAAACAACACACGGATAGCTGATAGCAGTCCCAGATCTTTTAAACGAGTCAGCCAAAATGATTCACAAAACAGCCTCAAACTCATTTGTGACACAATAAAGTGGAAAATCTCTGTTGCTACTGCTGTTATATCACAACTTTAAGTGATGTTATACTGAGTCAAGATTATATTCATTTGTGAAGCCCATATTGAAACAAATTGTGAGACAAATAACACCCCATCTCTGGACAGATTTGTGTGAATAACAGACTGAGATTAGAGTCATTATTTGTTCTCTCCTTTGTAGCTCTCAAATCTCTAATCTCAAATCTCTCAAATATAGTGTGTTAAAGTGCCAAGATGCATTGCACCAGATTTACCCTAACACAAAAAATTTCAAAGCTACGACAGGAGCAAGAGTTTCAGCATGTATCCTAAATTTTCGGCTGCTTCAAACACAAAGCTATTAGTGACTTTAGAAGACTTACAATGTAGCACATGAGTCACATGGACCACCCTGACAACAAGTTTGTGGTCCCTTTTTGCAACTTGACTTGCATTATACGAACAAGAACAGTCAGAACATTCTGTTTTGTTTTCCAATGAATAAAGTCAGATGTACTTGCTGTATTACTCTATGAATCTATGTAAAAGGCTTATTCAATAAAAATAGCACTTATAGTTAAAACCAATTTATGATATGAAAAAAACTAAAACAATTATGTGTATAAACTAATGTGAGGAAGTTACACACCTCATATAATGTGTAAAACAATATTTCTACACATACTGTGCCATTACATTATTATTTTTTAAGCCTTTCAGTCCACCAGCTGGCCATATCTGTCCTCGAATATTCAACAATATAGCGACGCAAGACTGAGAAAAATACGCTGAGATTTCTAGATGCCAGTTCACCTCATCCAAACTAACTCCATGTTCAAAGGCTTTAGCATCGAGCACAGACATGTTCTGAGGGAGGACCAAATCTGCCTCCCCCCGTGCTGGTTTTTTTTCTTCTCCTCAGCCTTTGTCAACTGTGGTTTTGAAGGAAGGGGATGCATATTCGCATAGGGTTTCGGAGGGCTGCCTACATTTTACTTAATCTGGGACCGACTGGCACACCTCTCTTCAGTCTTCTCCTCACGACGAACGAACGAAATATCCGTCCGGTGTTTAGTCACAGAGAGATGTCTGAGGATGCGCATCAATACCTTATTCATCCGTTGTCGCTCTACGGAGCCCGTCTTTGAATGTTTTACCCCGAGCATGAATGGAGCTGCTTGAGGATATACGACCTTTTCATCGGTTTTTAGGGAATTATGAAGCCCTAGACATCTGAACTCATGAATTAAAGCTATAAAACGTCTATGACGGGCGTTACGGGACGACTACGCAAAGCCATCGCGGCATAGCTAAGCTGATTTTTTTCTTTTGTTTAAATTTTCATCATGTTCTCTTACAGCTTTATATGAGGCAAGTATATCGAAGTATTTATTTCACGATATTTTCGAGTCTATTGGATGTCTGAAATGTTCGTGCTGGAATAAGGGAGAAGTTGCTCACCGTTTTATACAGTCGACAGTCAGATCGGATCTGCTATTTTTTTATTTCCAACTGAATACCGAGTTGTGTTGCACTGCGGTAAATCAGAAGTCGACGCGCGCGGTCGTCGACGGCTGCCTTTCAAACCTATCATAATATGCATGCATATGGTATTGTGAGAGATTGCGATTAATGCATCTCTCTACAGGTGCCTGAACTGGTGCCAGTTTCTGAAAAGAACTGATTGTGTAACCTGTCTGTATTCTAGATGCTGGTTTGCTTGAACCTTTGCTGATTTCCCCATGGGAAAAACGAAATACCTCGGGCTTGTGTAAAAGCCTGTAGGAAGCAGTTTAGTTGTAGGAGTTTGGTTGCATTAAAACGTGAAGTAGTTTATCAAAGTGTCATATTGCAATAAACGACTGATTAAGCCTTGCATTGTGAAGCATATCGCAGAATGCAGTATTATATATATTTTGAAAGCACATTTGTCTTGGCTAGAAATTAAAGTTTAGCAAGAAGCTCAAGTTTAAATTTGTCTTTCACACCTGAAGTTAAAGTTTTTATTTGCTTTTGATACTTATGCATTATAAATCACTTAAATTTTTTTTTTTTTTTTTTCATAGATCAATTTCTTTATTTCAGACCTGTTTAAAATGTAATCAAATGTTATACATTTTTAAAATCTCTTCATATCTTTATTTTGTAATTGAACTCACTGTGAGATCTTTTTTTTTTTTTTTTCCAGCTGTGTCTTTGTCGATAGGATCAAATCGGACTGCATCTTCTAAATGAAGTTACCCAGCCATGCAATGTTCCTGGAAGGCTGTGATTCTACTTGCATTGGTGTCCATAGCGATCCAATACACAGCAATCAGGACTTTCACAGCTAAGCCTTTTCATATGTGCCCTGTTCCTAACCCTTTGAACTGTGGCTTGGGACAGGATGTGGAGTCCTTCGATCGGATGTGTGATGAGTACCCATATTTTAATTACAATTCCTCCAGGAAGACTCACATCCTCATCTTGGCGACCACCCGTAGTGGCTCCTCTTTCGTTGGACAGTTGTTCAACCAGCACTCAGATGTGTTCTATCTTTTTGAACCACTCTATCATGTTCAAACGACCTTAATCCCTCACCTTTCTCCCAGCAGATATGCTGTTGAGCGCAGAGTGATGCTGGGAGCCAGTCGTGACCTTCTTAGAAGCTTGTACAACTGCGACTTGTATTTCTTAGAGAGTTACATCAAGCCACAGCCAGCAAACCATACCACGGATAAACTGTTTCGACGAGGAGCCAGCAAAGCCCTCTGCTCTATGCCGGTCTGTGATGCTTTCAGCCCCAGCGATGGCAATATAGAAGAGGGGGATTGTGTTCGAAAGTGTGCCTCCCTTAACTTGACCCTCGCTACCGAATCATGTCGGGAAAGACGGCACGTGGCCATTAAAACAGTGCGTATTCCAGAGGTCAATGATCTTAAAGCACTGATCGAGGACCCACGGCTTAATCTGAAAGTTATCCAGCTGGTGAGGGACCCGCGTGGGATATTATCTTCTAGGATTGAAACCTTTCGGGACACATACCGCCTATGGCGGATCTGGAGAGCCACAGGCCGTAAACCTTACAACTTGGATTTGACTCAGCTCACGACAGTGTGTGACGACTTTCTGAACTCGGTGTCCACCGGCTTGAGCCGACCACCGTGGCTTCGTGGACGGTACATGCTGGTGAGATACGAGGACCTGGCCAGGAATCCACTCCAAAAAACCAAGGAGGTTTATGAATTCCTTGGTCTTTCTTTGGAAAAAAGTGTGGTGGACTGGATACACAACAACACAAGAGGCAATAATGACGTGTCAGCAAAGCATAAGTACGGCACGTTGAGAGACTCAGCGGCCAACGCAGAGAGCTGGAGGTTGAAATTGTCTCATGACATAGTTGATTACACACAAACTGTTTGTCAGCACATTTTAGACGAGCTCGGCTACAAAGCTGTCAACTCCCCCGAGGAGCTGAAAAACATGTCGCTCTCTCTCATTGAGGACAAAACCTTCATACCTTTTTTGTAACAAAGGTAATCATGTGCACGCACAACTATTTTTCTACATTTATATTCTTGCCTTAATGTGATTGACATTTGCACTATGAACTTTTTTTTACTTCGGAGACTCCCTCGCAGTCACCCTATGATTTTCTGAACAGCACAAGAACCAAAACACTTAGCTGTAAAGAGATCTCAACTTCACCTTCATGTTCATTATTTATATATTAGAGCAGAGCATCACACTATTGACAAAGAAATTCTGTATGCTGGTCATTGCTTTGACAACAGTGAATGTGAATATTTTGTCAGTCAAAAAACCCAGACTATTCTCAAGAAATCTTAAATGTGGGACTGAAATGCTGTCATGTATAATAACAGCCGTGCAATAAAATTGTGAATGTCACAGTCAGACTATTTCTCAGGTTGTTTCTCAGTGTAAAGTCTTGTCTGCCATAGAGTTTTTGGGGTTTAAGCTTGTGTTTGGTTTTTGCTTTTAGAATGCATAATACTTTATTGCTGTATCCGGGGAAAAAAAAAAAGCTAATCTAAAGTAAACTCATGCACTTCATTCTGCTTGCTTTGGGTGGTTATGATTTACAAATAAATTGTACAATTCAATCAATTATTGCTGTTACATCACAATGATATAAGTTTTTTTTTGTCCAGTGTATCAAGTTTTTAGAGTGGATAATTTTTTAGTTTAATGTAAATTTAGAGATTTTCATAAGAAATGCATGAAATTATTCATTTAGTGGCTGTCCTCATTATCATATCACTAATTTTCATTGATTCAGTGCATATAGATTTGTATTTAGTGTCTATGGAACATTGTTTGTCTCAATGTATGTGAAAGAGACGTTTGCTATTTTTGAAATCTTAATAAATGTAGAGAAGCATAAATAACATGCAACCACTGGCGAAACCACTTTTTTATGTATAGATGAAAATGAACAGACAATTGTGTACATGACTCTTGCTTGGTTTGTCACAATGGCCTTAATTTGTTTAAATCCTTCATGGCTTTTACATAATCTTGATCATCTGGATTCACATTTAAGTCTTTTAAATCTCAATTGCTAACCCTCATTCAGTTTTAATGGGGAATATTAATGGTTCAATCTTCAATTTTAGATTAGTGTCAGCAGCATTAGAGAGTATGAAGAGGGTGTGAGGATAAATTGTCTTTCATTCCACCAGATTGTCATCAGATATACATTTTCCACAGTCATGTACCATACACATTGCTGTGTTAATGTCATACAAGGTTCCATTGTATAGACATTTTCTTGTTTCTTTGATTTTTCATGACACCCGGGAGAAATGGCCCCCCCTTGTGGTGTGAAACAAAGATCTAATCATGTCTATACTTTGGTAATTGAGTTGAATTGTCAAGTCATAATACTTTTTTTCATTTGAAATGGCATTTTTCTGAATAAGACTGATAAAGTCAGTGATTACAATAAACACAGCACATTGCAGGACAATACAGGGTATAAAAGTAAAATGATAACCATGATTACACTGAGGTGCACTTAAACTTATATAATTTCTCCACTTCTGTGCTCAAAGTATTAATCTTATATCTTTAAGTGGAGGTACTTCAGGAACTAATGATTGTGCACTAAAGACTTATCTTGAGATGGTGGAAGTGCTAGTTGTTCAGTCTTGATGTTTACAAAGCAGGTGAAAAGAATGAACCCAATAAACTGTAGTGTGATTATCAATTATGCAAGCTTTAAATAATGTCACAGAAACTCTGTGCATAAGCCTAGCTATGCTGCATAGTTTAGTTTGGATAATTATTACTACCTAATGTATAATATCTACTAGTACCAGAAATATAGCCATAATAATCCCATTAACTTGAAGCTACGACCTTGTGGTTAGTGCATGGGCTCTGATACATTGATTCTGTGGTGCTAATCATGCAATATGAGTTCCAATCTGGTTTGTGTCATTTCCCATCACTTATTGACTCTCCCTGTCAATGAAAGTGATAAAAAGGCCAAAACCAAAGAAGTTCTTACATACACACACTCTCTTGGCAGGTGGCTTATTCTATGACCTGAGGTTTGTAAGTATCACAAATTTCTATTCACATTTAAGCCATTTGTTTGGCAAACTTGAACTTTTTTCCATTAACCCCATTAAATGCACAAGTAATTGGCTCTTTGAGTCATCTCACATCATCCTTTGCCAAAAAAGCCACCAATAATTTGGCTACAACAGTGGAGAGATCAGCTAAAAAAATATGCCAGCAACCAACGTTTTAAAACAAGGGTGTTAGTGCTACTTAAAAGCAGATAATCTTTGTGTAAATTACCCACTTAAATTTGTTTTGTGCATCACACAGTGCCTGTTTTATGCTGAGGAAGCTTATTTCCTTAACACATACAGAGATGTTCAATGTTACGACTCCCAGCTCTCAAAAGAGGTCTCCTGAAATGCCAAGAAGCTTATTCTGGCGTTCTGAGAGTATATACATGAACGGCAGCAGATGCCGAGTTTTGCTTTGTTGAACATGAAGCGCTCTTCAGAGGATAACAATTTATCATGCTCCTCACTGCCCATCTCAACACGCTTGAGATCTTCTCAGTAGAGATGTATTTCATTTAAACCACTTATTGTGATTAAGAAAACCTGATCAAGAGACTCCACTGTGCACTGAATCACACTCATTGCTTTCGCTAGCTGTTGCATGTACTGTAGTATCACCTGAGAGTAATCTGGACCCTTTACAATGATTGCAGTATTTAGTATATAATAAGGTTTGGAAATATCTATCAGGAACATTCCAATTATATCTTACTTAAAGAAAAATCAGCCTGTGTTGCCTGTGTTTTTACATTGTGACATGGTTTTTATGACAGTTAATGACCTTTCCCCACAATTGTGAAGCAGAATGATTTATTAAAAAATATTCATTTAAAAACGCCTAATTAATGTTATGCAAGAAATATAGCCTATATAATTAAAATTCTAAAGCAGCAAATTAATAAATGCTGAAATAAACTGTATTACATATTGTTTTGTTTGTTTTTATTCATTTCCTTAGGCTTTACGATGACAAATTAAAAGCCTGTGTAATGTACAAAACAACATAACTTTATAATATCACACAAATTCCCTTTATGTATGTAGGAAAAGGGTCGCTATTACCACGAAAAAGTGTTGTATTCTACGTTTTCAACAACAAAAAAGTTTCTCTGGGGGGGGGGGGGGGGGGGGGGGGGCTGCCTTGCTGGACCACAAGAAATCGCGATAAACAAAAATGTTATGGTCATGAAACGCTCGTATTTTATTCTGCACACTATTGCACATTTTGTATTCTTATTCTTATGAACACAAATTTCCGCAATGCTGCAGAGTAACTATTATCAAGTTAGCTCGTACCTTTGCTACGTTCATTACGACGTCCAACGTAGTTCAGAATTACGCGGCCTAAGTGTTTTCCACATATCTGAATAGCCGGCATATTGCTTTTATTCAGCATTACTTGTAAGTAATATACGCCTATATGTTATCAAGACATTACTCTTATGTTATTTTTAAAGTTATTGATCTAATATGTCATAATATGCAAGTGCGCGCTCGTCAGTTTCTCTCGTACGCCTCTTAATTTTTCATTCTAGATTGAAATATAAACACAATTTATTTAAGTGAAATATTTGGCAGTTGTGGTAAATTCACCATTGTTGCCATTTGTTTTCATTTTCATTCATCACATTTTTCAAAAACAAGTAGCTTTGGATAGCCAGCACGCAAAAAGGCCCAAACAAATTATTTCAAATCATAAGACTGGGCTACAAATAGTAATCCTTATCTATCAGCTTGAATGAATGAGCTACACAATTTCCTTCATGATTTATTTTCAGACATCAGGAGAGTAAGGTAATGCTTGATAATTTAATAATGACTGAGAATCAGTCAGCTGCATTATTTTCATTTTTTCTTTGTATTGTGTTGTATCTATATGAACAATGTACTGCACATTTGTGGTCTGCTCCCCCGATTTAGGCTAATTTATATCTCATGAATAATAGCATGCATGTTATCTGTCAAAATGATGGAAATCACTTTGAAATAGTATTGCTCAATGTTAATGAACATTTTTCATTAAGGCAAATATGTTACATAATACAGACATTTATTACTACAGTGATATTTAACATGTCAATATTGCTGTGGAAATATTCAAGCTTTTGGGGTTATTCATGGTCTGTTGTGGTAATTTGTTAATGTTTATACATTTTTTAATTTTCCTTTAATGTTCAGTAGTTGAATGCCACCTATTTTTTTGAAAATGCTTATTGTGTTCATAGAACACAATTACAGTTTAACGGATGTTACTCCAATAATTCTTGCAAAGCGGCATGGGGCGTAGGAAAAGGCCTATTTATTTATTTATTTTCCTTTTAGGTGTGTTTAGAACATCTAGTAAAATGCAATGTTGTTTAGTCGTTTTGTGCTTGCAGTGGGAAGTCTGACTTGTTTCTATAAATTGATTCTTTCGATCGAATCGATCGAATTTTGTTTCAATGATCCAGCAGTTCTTTTACAGTTAGGACAATGGATTTCAAGCCACATCATTGCATATTTTGTACATGTCACCTTTAACACACCTGATTCATATTATCAGCTCGTTAGCAGAGGTCACCCTACATTTTAGGACACTGCAGTTGTAATAAGAGGTCACAAAAGAATTCAAAGTGTAATACTTTCCAAAATATAAAAAATATACAATCTACTCCACTTTACTACAACCCTGCAATCCTCAAATTTAAAGTTTGCGCTCTATACTCCGTGACGTATAAATCTTCTATTTTTCACTCATCTTTAAATGTACAGCAAGGGGCCCTAAAACTAAACGGCTCTGGCTGTGGGTAAAGACAAAAACTCAGGATTTTCACCCTTCACAGAAAAGATAACTTTTATAGCTTTATTGCGTTTCACCTGGTTACTACACGGTGTGAGGTTAAAAAGCCACAAAACAACTTGCCCTTTTATGGTGCATTTCCTACTTGATACTAAAATCACTAATGTCCTTGGTTAATATCGTGGAACAATGATGTTATTGAGGCATGCAATTGTTTTCGGAGATAAAACCCCTGACTGGCTCAATAAATTTTTCTGCTGATTCAGTATGCCATGATAAGTCCAAGGTTTATGTGCACTTGGACTTGCCCAAAGTGGACACCTGACATAATCGAAATATTCTAATGTAGCTATTTAAAATAAAAATTGAACCCATTTATTTTTCACCTTATGAATAGAAGTGGATGCAGTTTAAAAGTGTACCATTTTGTCAAAGAGATGCAGCGTTAATAAAATGCGGATTTAACTGTGTAACCTGAATTATGTAGTCACTTACTTTTATAAACTGCTTTTATAAACCAGATCTGGTCTGTTAGTGCATTCAATGTTACATAAATGATTAAAGCTAAAAATTTATCATAGATCAATGGTATTAAAATATCACCACCTATTTCAGAACAGGATCATTGCAGGACATTCTTCTCTTAAAATATGTAAAAATACAAAGAAGCCATGCATTTCTAAAATACAGAATGCTTTATTTGTATAATACAGCATCAATTTAGCAAAAATAGTTCTATTATAGACAAAATCTACTTGGTCTTAAAAGTCCAGTTTATAGTAACAGCATCTTCAAGACATGGGTATACCTACCAGAAAGTGTGTAAATAGCAAAAACAGAAAGAAACATGAACAAAATCAAATACATACTCACAATTAACAGCATGTTGTAAGTTAAACAGCATGTTGTTCTGAGAACTAGAGCTTCAAGCATGCATTGCAGCAATATAATAATAAGCCATATGTTGTTTTTGCATAAATAATGTAAAAAAGGAGACAAACATTTAAGCAGTGGGGGAAAACGTCAGAAACGTATGAACAAATACTCAAATGTGCACATTTTTGATTGTGCTGGTTCTATGATGTAAACAGCTGTAAAAGGGTAGCAGGAAATACATCTGCGGTTACTTTGCACTGTTCTGAAACACTAAACACTCCACAGTGAGCTTTTAAAACTCCCAAGACATTCAGGCACATGTACGGCCAATAAAACCATCTCAAATGAACTACAAGCAATGCTTCGCAAGCTGAAAATGAAGCATGCATGCTTAAAAGTATTTTAGACTGGAAAAAATGAGTAGTTTCTGTTTCCCTGCATCCTTTTAAGATGCAAATAATTTTTTTTCTTAAGTCCAGGCACTGGTTCCCTGGCTACAGATTCAATTTCAACAGCTCAAACATTGTCTTACAAAATAGAATGTTTACACTGGAGACTCGGCATTAATGTAATCTACGTCAATGATGTGCAAACTGCCATTCAGAGATTTCTACACTTACCATGACTGATTAGAACGTGGTGATGATAATACAGCAAACTGTGAAAACGTATTGTGGTCGGTAACACTAAAACGAACAACATTTGAGAATATGTAGTTTAAACCTAACATTATCAGATGATGAAGGTAATCTAGTGTCGTGTATTAAATTAATTAAATAATAATACTTCAACTTAATTTCCAAGTTCTCACATTATTTTGTTCAAAGATGGGCTTTAAACAAGATCAACATATTCAAGGAATAACTTGAATTTTTATGGACGTTTTACCCAGAAATTGGAGCTAATTTTGTGTACACAAGAACTGATATTACAGAAAAAATGAATTAAACCAAGCTTTCCTTTTAAGAATAGCTGCTGGTATAACATTTCTTCTGTAAAAAGTGGACAATTTCATGAAAAATGTGTCTGATATCAGCATTTGATCCCTCTTTGTCCCAAAGTTTGTCTTCGCCGCACTAATAAGACAGATTCAGCCGACACTCAAAATACACAAATACATACAAACATATAAGCAAACAAAAGGCGTAAGATCCCAACTATCTCATGTACCTCTGCAGTAGCGGATCAAAATGTGTTTAGATAACGTGTTGCAGTTCTTTACATTAACTTAAAGTAGGGTTGTATTTGGTGAATGCAAAACAGTAATTTTCCCATGGGCTAAATGAACCTTCCACCTGCTTTCCAACCCTCTTGAAAGTGAGACCAATCCAGGCAGACAACCACAGACACACCGAATCGAACAAAGGGTGGGAGTGAGTCAGCCAGTCTAATCCGACTTGTCTTTTTTCTTTGGTGTAACTTTACCGGCTACTGCAGACCCCACTGCCCCGACCCCTCCCGTTACCACGGAGACACCGCCCTTGACCAATCCCACTCCGGCTGCAGGAACGCTCGTCACTGCCGTCTTGGTCAGCTCAAAGCTCTTGCTGCCTACCCAGGCCACTCCCCCGAGGGTGGCACCCACCGCTCCTCTGGTGAGGTTGAACAGCCCACCTGTCACTCTCCACACCACGCCTGCTTCATTCTTAGGGTGGTCTTTCTCCAAGTCTGAAAAAGAGTAGTGTAAACAATCACTTAGAATGTTAAATTTTAGTTTTAATCATTTTGATTATTATAATAAATAATAATAATAATAATAAAAATAAACGAACAGAAACGTAGCAAGGACATTAGTAAAATAGTCCATGTGACATCAGGGGTTCAACCGCAATTTCACAAAGCTACTATAAGACTTTTTGGTAGCACTTTATTTTACAGCAATGTATTTCTAATCCAGCCTCATGTTGCCATTCTTATGGTGGCCCATAAAACACCTTTTATGAATCCATCCAAAGCAAACATAATTATTATCTGAATGCAACAGTGCAGTTTTTCAGTTCCAGAGCACTTGGTTACTAAAGCCATGATTTTTAAACGCGTTTCAGGACACACCGAAAAATAGACTTTATGTAAGTATTGTTTATTTTCCTCAGTGTGTTGGTTATGTGAGATTTAAAGCTTGAGGGCAGCATTTTGAAATCAGCTCACATCTACACGCCTGACGCTGAGTAATACACTGAGCAGATGTGTTCTGAAACACACACACTCTCTGTCCAAATGGCATCATCTTTCCCCTCTGTTTTTCCTTTGGCAGAATACATGAAAAAAAGAGACTCTTTTGCTTCCAACAGACAACTAGCATTTACACATCCCACAATACTCCGCGGACTGTGAACAGAAATTATATCTTTTACATTCAATCAATACTGTCAGTGGCTGGGTTGCTCGATGAGCTCCCTGGTGAATCGATGTGCCACCGAGAAGCCGTGTGAATGACAAGCAGCGTGTCTTCAGATGAGTCCTGTGGGACGGCGGAGGGAAAACTTTGGGGGCGCAGTCAAGGTCGCCCCACATGTAGTTCGCACGTGCGCGCGCATAAACAACAACTGACACACGCTGAGATCGACAGAACCAGCCTTGATGTGAAACATTTGTGAGATGCGACCAAACAGGAAATGAACGGATTTAACTAAAGCCTGCTTTCCTCTCCTAACGGCCTCTTGCAAATATGTATGAAACATGCCTATAAAGCTCTTGCTTCTACACCATTTCTATACTGCGAGTTGCTCA
The DNA here is from genome assembly GCF_936440315.1 of Barbus barbus. Classification (NCBI taxonomy): domain Eukaryota; kingdom Metazoa; phylum Chordata; class Actinopteri; order Cypriniformes; family Cyprinidae; genus Barbus; species Barbus barbus. The sequence continues at coordinate 14,069,987 of NC_136728.1, read as the reverse complement.
CTTTCAGCATACACTAGCGATCGTCTAATGTTTTGTCTTATGTCTGATAACTGGTATGAAGAACCAATTTTAAAATAGTTTAATATCTGTTTTTTGGCAAAACAACCAAATTATTAGACAACAAGCAAGGCAGGAGTTGAGGATGTCAATGATAATGTGGGAAAATGGCTGATCATAGATGATGTTGGTGGATAAGAAAACTTGCTGGTCCTGACTCTACACATGCAATTAAGACCCAACTCTTGCCATCTGGGCCCGGGGAGATGTAATTACGCTTTCCACGCTACCAAACCTCAAAGCGATCTTCCATTTTTGCAATAAGTCTGAGTGAACAAAATCAGCGAGGCATGTTTCAAAAAAAGGAATGAGATTATTTCAGAATTTCCATTTTCAAACATTATTTCCAATGAAGGAAGGGTAGACAAATGAAGATGGCTCATGTTTCTCTTAGCATAAGAAGTAGACCTATACAGAATCCACATTGTGTACCTTGTTCATGAAATTGAATTTGTGTAAATCATTCATTCTTACGTAAATTCTCATATAAATGGCATTCTAATGTAAACTCACAATTATAAAGCAAATTTTCATGTATATTTTTTGCAAATCCATTGTCACGTAAACAGTAGAATTCATATCACAAGCGATTTTTTTAGGCTATATATTGTTTGTAAAGCCATTCTAATATAAACTGTGACATGCATATGCCAAACTATGTATATAAATTGTTTGTTAAATACACAGTAATGTAAAGTCATATGATGGAAAATTTTCATGTATATGGTTTTTAAATCCATTCTTTCGTAAACTGACACATATAACAAGCGATTTTCATGTAAATTGTTCGTAAAGCCATTCTAGCATAAAATGTGACATTCATATAGCAAACAATTTTTGCATGTTCATAAATGCATTCTAAACTCATTTATATTAAGAAAAATGTTCAAATGTTTGTAAATCCATTCTTACGTCAACTCGTATTCATTTAAGTGATTTTTGCATAAATTGTTTAAATTATTCTAACATAAAATGTGACTCATAAATTTTCGTAAATCTATTGTAGTTTAAAGTGCGACAATCAGTTTCCCTGTAAATTCATAAATAGATTTTTACATGAATTGTTGTATTCATGACAGTCAGTTGTGGTGTCAATTGTTCGTAAATAAGTTTATACATAATGCTGCACAACTGGTGTAACAATCTGCAACAATTTACGTAAAAACAGTACGGGTTTCATGAATGAGGCAACTGATTGTGAGCTTCAAACAGGCTTCAGGAACAACTTTGTAAATGACAACCATCGTAATTCTGTTAAATTCAGTGCAAGAATTACAATAACACTGCTGATAACCAGTCAAAAACACTCTGCTACCATGTCATGAATTGGAAGTCCCATTAAACTAACAGGATATAAATATGGTCTTGGCTATGTGCCCATGGGTACTTGGGTAATGAATGTGAAATAAATAGGAATCTATAATTTGGACGTTGCATGCAAATAACAGTCATCAATAGCATAGTGTGACAACAATGCGATGTATGCAAAAATTCTGGAATGTCAATCCTACACATATCCAACACAATAGCATAGAATATGGCAGCCAAATAATACTGCAATAATAAGTCACCGACAACATGCAAACAATACATGGCACAAACCTCCATTATGCATAGTTAAACATTATATGCTGCATATGAATTTCACAGACAATAACAAAGCTGTGCACATCATGAATGATTTCGGTTGAGCACAGAGAGGAAAGACCTCATCCTAATCTGACTTAACCGATTACTGACTTAAAAGAATGGGATAATACAGCTGGTGGGATGTGAGTGAAGGGGGGTGAGCGTGGAGAGCACAGAGCTGTGCTGGGAGGAGTCATTTTTTATCGTGGTAGATCATTAAATAATATAGATATAGATGAATATTTATTGACAGAATCCCTGTCACACTGTTGATTGCAGCAAACAATATGACTTGTCTCAAATTTGCAGAGTAAAAAATAAACAAAAATGGATAAAGCAGGAACAAGAAGCTCATACAGTTGAGGTCAAAAGTTTACGTGCACCTTGCAGAATTTGCAAAATGTTAATTATTTTACCAAAATAAGAGGGATCACACAAAAGGTGTGTTGTTTTTTTACGGAGTACTGACCTGAATAAGATATTTCACATAAAAGACATACATATTCCACAATTGAAAATAATAGTTGAATTTCTAAAAATGGGAAAATTTAACTGGTTTTGTCTTTGGTAAACGTTAGTATCTTCTGCAGCTTCTGAAGGGCAGTACTGAATGAAAAAAATATGACTTTTAGGCAAAATAAGTAAAATGTAGAATAGTTGCATATAAGTCCCTCAGTTGTTGAGAGAAGTGTTTATTACATATGAAATATGGATATTTTTCTTACAAAAATGTATGGATTCACTACAGGAGGACTTTATTCATGCCCTGGAGCCGTGTGAGGCACATTTTATTATGGATGCGCGTGCTTTATTTGATGTCTTTTGGACTGTTTAACAGAAACACCCACCGCAATGATAATGCTTGGAATAGCCAAGACAATTTTTAATATAACTCCGATTGGCCTGAAAGGAGAAAGTCATACACCTAAGAAGCCTCGAAGGTGAGTAAAACACAGACTTATTTTCATTTTTTGGTGAACTAACCATTTAACATGCAGATCCTGCAAGGTGTATGTAAACTGTTGATGTTAACTGTATGTTTATTAAAGTGCTTATATTAATCTTTTATGAAACCAATCATTTGAACAGTAGTCTAAATAGTCCTTGAAATGAAAGGTGACTAATGAATAAATGTCTAGTTTTCAGGGGAGCATTACAATTATTTATTCAATTTACATAATATTTCACTTCATAAGTTGTTAATTGATGGACTGAAGTCATGTGGATTATTGTGATATTTTTATCAGCTGTTTGAACTCTAATTCTGATGGCTCCCATTCACTGCAGAGGATCCATTACCGAGCAAGTGATGTAAATTCCTTTAAGCCTACTTGGTCTACTAATTTTTCAGGCCACAAACCGACTACTCGATTTTGAAAATACGCTTTGTTTTGTATCAGGGAATGACCATCCATCTCATGACCAATTTGTATGTATTTTACAAGGTGGCAATTTTTCTGAATTCATACAACCGTACTCGTACGATTTCTGTGAGGGGTAGATTTAAGGGGCGGGGTTAGGGGTGGTCATTCGTACAAATCTGCCACCTCGTATAATAAGTACGATTTTTCACAAATCGTACAAATTCGTATGAATTAGACACCAAGTAAAATATGCACGAATTGCCATGAGATCAGGTTGGAATGACTAACTGGACACAAATCTCATGCTAACACACAAAATTAAACTTGTGACTATATTTTCAAAACAATGTACATTGTAATGTCTCTTACAAAGGGTATTACTCCAAACATGATTTTTGCATAATTTTACACACTAAAGGTCTAAATTATTGTTCTGTTGTAATAACAGCATCATGTAACCTGTCACATGGACAGTTCACAAAACATTTATCTTTCTTCATAATCAAATCATACATCCACTACAATTTGCTCAGTAACTACCCTTGAAGTTACTCAAATACAATGATCCTCCACAGTTTGAACAATATAAAAAATTATTAACCACACACAATTCATCAAAGCATAATGCTTAAGTACAAAACGCCAGACAGCTTTCTTTGAAAGAATGACCAATTTATTCTTTTTGACAGGAACCTTCGGGATCAATCCAATTCTATAGCAAATAGAAAATGTCAATTTGTCTTTAGATGAAGGAAAGAGAACAGTGACATTTGAAGGCTTAGATGGAAAGGTTAAGATATTCTGAGGCATGTTACTCTTTCGAAAGACGGCCCGAGTTCTGAGGAGGGTGAGTATCAGTAGGTAAAAACCCACTCAACAAGCCCGGTACAAAGGTTACCGTGTTGGCCTCGACAGTTAAATAAACATTCAAAAAGAAACAGAATTGCACATTTCACATGTCCTAAGCACTAAAACTTTTAAAAGAGCCGCAGAGTTCCACTGTCTGACCAAAAACCAAATCAAATAAAATAAAGATGATCAAATCTTGTAGAGAAGGTTGTAGAACTGAGGAAGGAATCATTGACTCATATTGCTCGGATTCCTTTCCCAAGTCACTCTAAACATCAATTTGAGTAAGAAGCCTGCAGTAAACTTGGATAATAAAGTTTTAGGTTGTGACAGGATCCAAAAAGCCCCACATAAAGGAAAATAAGTGGTCTCCTTGGTGCGCAGAGCGAGCTGAGAAAATTATCTGGGCACACTTGAACATTCTCATAAGATCCGCTGGTGCCTGAACCCTGGCCTCAACTCTATAATATGTTCCTGTCAAGGACAGCCACAAGTAAGACCTTTAGATAACACCAACAATGCTGCATTCACAAACCGATAGGCAGAGAATGGAGATAAAGTTTGAGAGAGAACAGAAGAGACAGATGCAATGCGTTTTCCTCCAGGAACCCACTCAGACGGGAACATTTTGTAAAAGGAAAAAGGAACAAATAGGCCTATAGTAAGGATGATGGGGTCATTGGGGGCATAAATAATAAGTAAACCAACCGTGGAGGAAACACCAAAACCGCATCTCCTGGAACAGATCTCCTCTAATAACTGGGTGTACATAAACAAAAGGCAACAAAAGGGTGTTCTTGCATTGTTATTTTGAGTGTTGAAAGCTCACTGCCACAAGGCTTGAATGTGATGCATATCTATTAACTAAAAAAATGCAATTAATACATACAATTGCTTGGATACCGTTTTATCATTAGCATTGTTAATTTGTGATAAAAAAAAAAAAAACATTGGAAGAGAATAAAGTAAAATGTCAGGGAAACAATTGTACAATATCATAAATAAATAAAAAGTCTTGAAAAGAAAATCTTAAGTAGTTAGTATAAAAATATCGTATTATATTGAATAATTTTTATAACAATTAAAAAACACCTGGAATATGGAAAAAATCAGCTTCACTGCTTATTAATACTTTATCCATCTAACCGGAAGGCAACCATTATGTAGGAAAACAATTAAATATAATGATAATTTCAACTATTTTATGATGAGACGAGCTTAAATTAAGGTTGTAAAAGGACTCTCCCATTACTTACAGTATTTATGAATTAATAATTATTTTTATTTGTTAAAAACATACCTTGAAATACATTTAAAATGCCTTTAAGATAATAATTAAGACACTCACATGTAATTAATGTCTAAGAAAAATACTTGCCCACATGACATTTCAGAGTGATTAAATTAAAACTTTTATTGAAACAGTATAAAAGTTTTTCCCAATCATACGAAAACATGAATACAAAAGTTAATTTTAATAAATAAATAAAAATAAAAAAATGGAAAAAAAGAAAGTAGAAAAGGTAGCAAGCAATACATTTTTTTTTTTAATTAATAAATAAACACAGGGATTATGCAGCAGGATGCCCGTCCTAGATGGGGAGATGTATGACTATAGTATTGAGCTTACTGTATGTTCCAAACGGCCATCTCTATAAAAACCAGTGATATAGTCCTGTGATTTAGACCTGCCTGACCTAAGCTGAATTGGATAGCCAAGAATCCATTCCCAACCAATCAAAGCCGAACATGTTCCTGAACGAGAGGTGGGCTGCCAGCCTCCGGTGTAAATCTGTCGCCTCTGTAAATTTATGAGTCTATATCAATACCCACATCATCTCTCTGTAATGCCGAGAAATAATGGTGAAAATATTGTTCTCCTCACTTGGCACCGAGATTTACAGCGAGCGAGGGAGCGAACGAGAGAGAGAGAAATAAGAAAGAGAGTAGTGAGAGAAGGGAGGGGGTAATCGGACCTTCCCCAGTGATAAAAACCCCCAGCGGGATTCAGTTCTCTGCCGCTCCACTCCTCTCACCAACAAGTCCAACAGGGTCAACTCCGTCCCTGCTGAGGTCTCTATTTTTAATCCCTGTGCCCGAGTTGCCTGGGGCAAAACACAATGAAGGGTCAAGTTAAAATGAGGTTTTGAGAGAACGGCCTGGAAGGGAATGTACTGAATAACCGTTGGACCTTGCTGGACATGGTGTTAGTACAAACATTAGCTGGGGAAAAAAGGGGGCAAACATGAAAAAGAAAAAAAAAAACCTTAAAAATTGATTGTACAAACATTGACGTGCCAGTACATTAGATATTTGAGACAAATATGCATCTAAAATGAATTAAAAAGCCTCGAGGAGTGTTCGTAAAACTCAACGGTAGCCAGTTTTGCAGAGCCCACTACTGCTATGTTTAGAAGCTGCATTCGATGACGAACTTTGGCAATTATGGGACTGACAAGAACTCGGCTGAAATGGAGTCTGAATGTGGCCTTTTTCCCTGCTAGCTTGATACAGCTGCATTAAATAAATAAATAACTACTGGTGAACCACTTATCGAAAAGGTCAATGTTTCCACCGGGTGCGCAAGCTTGCTAGCATCTGACCTATCGGGAGAGACACGTATGACACTTGAACCTTTGTGCTTACTCATCCCAGTCCTCCCAATGTAGGTCTGTTGACTTCAGTAAGCAGAGAAAGACCTTTTCCCGCCAATCCCGCGGCGCCAGGATCTGATAATGCGTGCAAATGAGTCACTCGTGCCGTTCGCCTTCGATATTTATATTGATGACAGGGTCTATTGTGTGATTTCAAATGCCAGCGTAGCTGCTTCACAAGCCTGCGATGGAAGCCCATGGACACCACCTTGAAAATCCCAATAAAGCTGTTAAAAGATGCACAAGCATGCCCTTTTCGGGGAAACAAAAGCTGTGTTATTATGAAAACATGGTTTAGAGACATCCTACAATATTCACCAGCTCGCTATTAGCTGATACCTTTCGTGCCTGTTGTGTGATTTCTGTGCTGTCCAAGATATAATCACAATGGTGTGATTTCAAATACTAGCACAAGCTTACTGAAAATCGAAACAAAACTATAAAAATTTCCCAAGCATGCCCTTTTTTGGAAAAAACTAAAGCTGTTTTCAATGAAAACATGACTTGAACACATAGTATGAAGTTCTTTGCTTACCATTAACCAATAGCGTACGGTCTTCATTATTTATTAGCCTAACTCATGCTATTATCATTAACCTTTTACCATATTACTCTGTACTCATTATTTCATTAGCCTAGCTCATGTTATGTTCTATAACCTATAGCTCACAATATCTCCAATAGCCTTATTCATGATGTCTTCATTAGCCTATTAGCATTTAGATGACAACATCTGCACTAGACTATTAACCTACAGTTTACACAATCTTCAGTAACTTATTAGCCTGGCTTATGATATTTTCCTTAACTTTTATCTTATTAGCTCCTATTAGCTTATAGCTTGCACCAGATTCATCAGCACATTAGCCTAGCTCACGCTATATTCTAATTTCTATCTTCATATTAGCCTCTCATGATATCGACATTAGTCTGTTAGCATGTAGTCGACAACTTCTTCATGACTATTAACCTATATAGCTTACACTATATTCATTGACTCTTATGAAAACTAACCATGGTATTACTACAAATACTCATCTTCTGTGAGATGTCTAACTCAACGCTGTGGATCCAGTAAAAACACTTTATCTCTGTGAATGCAAGTCATCAACTCAGCTAGGAGAGACTGTTTTTTAAACACGTTCCATCAACGTCAATCACGACTACGACTTTGGGGACTTCCTAAAGGTGCGAGTTCTCCAAGTGTTTCTATAGGGAATATGGAGCAATGCGCTTTTACAGCCACCATTAAAATTGAACCCAAAAAGATGTAACTGAGACTAAATAGCTTCAGTAGAAACATAAATGAGACAAGCGGAAATGCATTTGCAAATACACACACCAAAAAGGACAAGTGGAATGCAAGGACTATCTTCAAGGATGAGCTACTACCGTTACTGCTAATTCACAAATTCAGTGAAGCTAAAGCAAGCAAATGTTATTCTTTGCCAAACAGACTGTGTAAGTCATTCAGCTCTCAATTACTCTCAACTCAAAACATTTAAATGTACCACTATCAGTCACAAGACGTCTGAGGACAAATCCTTCACGCCAAACTAGAGTACTGGGCTATTATTTTGTTGCGAGTAACAGAAGAAAGGAACATTACATTATATAATAGATTAGCAAAGTATATTATTTAATAAAATAATTTTCAATTAATTACATTACAAATAATCAGTCAAGTCTTAAAAATTAAAATATATATATTTTTAATGTCAACCTAGTGTAACGTAATACCATTTCAAAACGAGTAACAGAAGGAGGAGGGGTTTTCGATTAATTTTTACTTGATTTTGTTCTATTCCTCAAAACAAAACTACTGTATGCCTTAAACTTGAAATATAGTCGTATGGACAATTTTTAGGATATTGTTTTTTTGTCCATTTTAAAGCATGGCAGTGTAATTTTCCATAAACTTTCATTGTAAAGAGCAGTTCTACCAAATATTTCCTTTTGTGTTCCACTGAAGAAAGATATGAAGTAATGCCATTTTTATTTTGGGGTGAACTGTCTCTTTAATATCAATCAATTCCTTTAAACAGCTTTCAAACGAATCGTTTTACAGTACAACAGCCTTCACTTAAGCTTCCCGCTGAGTAGTTTCAGTTCACAGTCCACCGCAACAGCAGATCGAAATGAAACGCAATCTTACTCCTTCAAAGAGATAACCGTTCGATCTTGGTTATATGACAAAACTGGCTCCCAAACCAAGGCCTGCATTTTTATCTTACTCACTGATCTCAGATCTGACATCTGCTTATCGTAAGAAACGATAGTCAGAAGATAGCAAAAACAGTACTGATCTAGATTCAGCAATCTGCCGCTAATAATTCAAACAGCCTCTATTTTCCCAAGATGGATTTTGCTGCTATACAGTGTGTGATTGACAGGCAGATGACACACGCTTGCACTTCAGTAGCTACAGATGGAGGGAAAAAAATCTTGCTGTTCCTGCTGAGCCTATTGGAGGAGAACCTGGCTTGCGGTTCTTGCCCTGGCCTGCTTTTCATGTCAGACTCGGTGCTTTGGGGATTTAGAAAGACACGTCAATTCGCAGAAAAAGTCTCTGAGCGTGCCGAAAGAAGCCACGTACTTTGGACCTTACCATCCGTAGATGAAACAGCAAGTGTAACTGGAGTTTGCGGTACAGATTCTGAAATATATATCAAAGAGTGAAGCTTTTAAAAGTGGAGATCTCTCATAATCGCACACATCAAAGGGTTCAGGCTACATAATGTTTGGACCCGCAACACTGTGACCATTCAATGCAGAGCACTTAATTTACGACATCCCACCCTAAGCATGTCTCTTGAATTATACATCAAGCAGATGGTGTGCAGAATTGTCAAGGTAAGACCTTAAATAATTCAGCACAGGCAAACCCCCAGTTCACCCCCACCACATTTTTTTGTTTACTGTTGGTTTTGCCGAGCAGGGATTTGCAATGATAGCAGTGTGCAACAACACGCCAATGAGAGATTCTGCTGACCGGGGGCGAGACGTGCACAAAATAACTTTATTATTCTTTCATATTTGAGGATACAGATGTTCCTCAGTGGGTTTTTTTCCCCTCTTTTCTCAGGCTTATGCTAGGAGTCTCAATATCAAAAGCAGCTTAGACTGAAGCACCAACATGATTGCATGGAAATGCAGGAATTGCTTTGACACTGATCCAAGTCATCCTTTGATGAATGAATATTTCAGTCTATATATAATAAAATAATAAATGTAATTTACACATAATAATGACCGCGTACATGTCAGGAAATGGGGGTGGAGTCTTGAGGTGTGTTGATTTACTCTTCCACAGCAAGCAACAGTGCTGAGGACAGATGTCAGGGAGAGAGACAGAGACAGCGAGACAGAGAATGAGTAAAAACCAGAAAGACAGAGAGGTAGTTAGTGAGGAAAAGAACAGAGAAAGTGAGAAAGAGAAATAGAGAGAAGGAAAGAGAGATAGAGGAAGAGGAAGCTGTAATGAAGTGTCATAATTTACCAGTCATACTACAGATGGCAAGTCGGCTCCTTGCTGCTTTTCATTGTTCTATGCCGAAGAGCTGGTGGAGAGCAACTGTCAGTCCTTTGAAAACAGCCGTAGAGAGAGATGCATTCACTCGACCTGTCATTTCACCCACCATTATGTTCCCTTTCTAAAAAAAAAATTATTTCTGCTCGTCATGGCAGAGGAAATAATTGGATGTGAAAAGCATGGTCACATTCGGGTCAGAGACAGCCTTTGCCTTTCTTAAATTAAATCCATTCTGTTTGAATGTGATAAGTTTATGCCTTTCCCTTTTTCATTCCTTCTCTATTGCTAGATATTCATGTTATTTTTCTGAATATTGTTTATATTATCATTTTCATAAACGGTCCGTTCCTTCCACCCACAATTTCCTGAAAGGACAATTTCACAACATGACTCCTCACCCCTAAAGACATGAAGAACAACTAAATATATATTTAACTGTTCTAATGGGAACTATTGCTTTAAAAATATCTGCAGTAAATATAACCTATATATTTATCTACATAATTTGGCTATATGAGAGCAGAATCTGAAATATTTATACAGCATTTGGAGGATCAGGCCCTTTCTTTCGGAACATTCTACACAACTCCTTGTTCAGGCTCTTGTTCTGTCCAGGCTTTACTATTGCAATGCTCTCTTGGCCGGTCTTCCAGCAAGTTCTATGAAACCTCTACAATTAATCCAGAATGTGGCTACAAGATTAATCTTTAATGTGCCGAAAAGAATGCACGTCACACTTCTGTTCATCATTTTGGCTACCAATAGCTTCTCGCATAAAATTCAAAGCATTGACGTTTGCCTAAAAAACCACCACTGGCTTTGCACCCCTTTACCTAAATTCATTACTTCAGATGTATGTGCCCTCCAGAAGCTTGCCTCAAACTTTTGAATGGTAGTGTATAGTATATCAGCAAATAACTTTTCCAGACCTGACACTTCTACAGTTTATCACTGATTTGTTTTTATGGCTTAGCTGCTATAAATGGGCTGGTTGGACAGTGGAAGTATGTTTACATACTAGACTCAACTCTGATTTTAAAAGTGGAAATAAAATCATGTTTTCTACGATATGTCCAGCCTTTGCAGAAAGAGACAGGAAAATCTCAGATTGCACTGTCTCTCTGGAGCAGTCACAAGTACTTCAAGGCTACAGAGCAAAAAGTTCTGAGGAAAGCTCCAGGTTGGGCTGTGTTGTGACAGATAATGAAATGGCCTGTAAAGCCAGCTGATGCGCATCAGTCCTGATGGCTTCTGAGTTTAGGTTTTGAGAGTACGAGACGGCCCAGCATGAGTGTGCATATAATGGCCAGAAAACTTCACATTTCCTTCGGTTTGTGACAAAGCATTCAAGTGACAAATGTCTCCCTGTGATCAGACAAGCATGGAGAGCCGTCGTTTGCAGATGGTGCCCACAGCCACTGTCCAGAGTAAATTGACTATCTATTTGTGTGTGTACCTAGGTGCCTAGTTGGTATGCATTTCTGGTTTGTTACACTGGACAGGTTCCATTCATCTCTGGCCATTAAAGCTCAGAGGCTCGAGGGGCAGAAGCTTAGAGAGCAACTCTAGCCTTAAAAAAAATAAAAACATAAAATAAAACAAAGGCAGCCGCATATACTTAAAGTTGATGTTTTAAAACATTATTATTTGAAATAATATATTATCACCTGGAATTTTTTTGCCACCCTAATGCATTTAACTTGAAACGTTTTTTAAATTATACAGTTTAAACCATGGATGTCAAACCCAGTTCCTGGAGGGCCACAGCCCTGCAGAGTTTAGATACAACCCTAATTAAACACATCTGATCCAGCTAATCAAGTTCTTCAGGCTAATTGGAAAAGTACATCGTTTGTGTGTTGGAGCAGGTTGGAACTAAACTCTGCAGGTCTGCGGCCCTCCAGGAACTGGGTTTGACACCCCTGCTTTAAACTGAGTGAAAACTAACTAAAATTAAAGCTGCAACCTGTAACTTTTGGCACTCTAGTGGCTAATAAACAGAACTGCATGCGTCTTGCGGAAGAACATTGTAGCCGGAGCTACTTCTCTCTGTTTATGTCTACGACGAATCACGCAGGTACTGGGCTACTCCGCAGGGGTACCTTCCCCAACCAGTCTAATAGTCCGAATATAAACACTTATTATAGGTGTACCGTAGTGATTCATGATAAGTCAAATACACGGTTTGGAAAATGGATTGATGGTGTACTCGCTATATAAATATTTTAAATTTTGAATACAAAAAAAGTTATGGACTGCAGCTTTAAATTGGCTAGACAAACTGAGAATAAAATAAAAATAAACAATTTTCAAAAATCAGAAGTACAATGACCATGTTCCAATGTTATTTTTGTATCACTGAGATGCTATTATAGTTTTAGTTATTTTAGTTGAACTACTTTGTTAAATTTTAGTTAAAGTTTTGGTAATTTTGTTTGTGTTGTTTTTATTAGTTTTTTTTTTAATAGTTTTTATTCATTCTTATTTCAGTCATAGTTGTAGTTATTTTAGTACGTAAAGATAAACTAAATGAAAATGAGAAATGTTGCCTGAATAGCTAGCTTAAAATAAAATATGTTCAAGGTGCATTTTAAAGTTTATTATAAGGTATATTTTATTTTATTTCAAGTAAAAATGTTTTTTAATGGATTTAGTTTTAGTTTATTATAACCCTTCCCTGTTCATATGTTGATATGATAAAATGTTAGACTGCAGTATTATCAAAACTTTGCCCAACAATATAACACTAGTTCAACCAATGGCTTAATTTTGGAGGCGGAGCCATAAGTTGGCCAATTTGGTGACGCTAGTGGTGCAGAAACGACCCACTCCAGCTTTAAGTCTGTGATGGATAGCTGGTGCCAGAGAGGAGAATAAAAATAACCTTTCAATAGAATCGGTTTCAACATGAACTAAACACATTATAAAATCTACACCAAATTACCTAGAATTTAATTTACCTTCACAGGGAGGCTGTAATTTCTTTTGCACCACAACATCTGATAAATCTTAAGTAATCCATCTCCGCTAGCCTATTTTTAATTAAACGCATTACTTAAGATGAAAAACAAGTTGTAGGACTGAACCTGAAACCACCGGCTTCTTTCCACACTCGAACCGATCCATCATCCCGTTCGGGGCTCTTTGATCAGCGCATATGTTGATCCGTGTTTTCGGCTATGGGGACCTAATGAAAACGGCGAGGCAGAACCGCAGGTGGACGATGCACCAGGAGCCTCGTGCGGCTGATGGTCCATCCATCATCCTTTTACACAACATCAGATTGAGCCCCTCATGCGCACTGGATCTGTCAGGATGATGGAACAGGCGCACAGCTCCAAGCAAACAGGACAGAAGCACACAAACTCAGTAAAACATCATTTTTAGCTATTATTAACTTGATTCCTTTTTTTTTTCGACATAAAAGAGAGATTGATTTAATTTCAGCTGCTCTCATAGGCAAATGCACACCTTGAATTGTAATTGCACAGAGCGGTTTGAAAGATTGCTGGGCTTGTGCTTGGGTGAGGTTAGATGAGAAGCTCAGCATTGGGCTACACACAGCTGCAAAATACAGGTTGTCGGTCCTGTTTGAAGTGCTAAATACAGGTATGTTCATAGACAGTTTGGTTATGAAAGAGAGAGACAACTACATTCTGTGCCCAAAGTGAAGCTTAAATTGAGGAATTAAAACTGTAATTTTGACAGCAAGCTGGGTTGATTTGTGCTGTATCAACAGAACTTCAGTCAACTAGTTGTTGTCAGTCATGTCTTTGACATATAAGCACAGAATATGCATTATTATTTGCTGTCAATCATAAATAGAAGTTGTAGACCAACCCGTTGATTAGTAAAAATACTATTCAAACTCAAACTCTTTCCTTTGTGCTTTTGTCATTTCTTCTGATGAATCTGCAGAGTTTGCTATCTGAATTAATTGTGATAAAAAAAAAAAGACCATATACCATAAAATAATGGAAGTTAAAATAAAAGTTGCTCTTTAGGGACTGCATGCACTAACCTACAGCGTGAGCAGGGCAGTCTGATTCAAATACAAATAAAACCATTCTTTTTAGTCAACTAAACTTATAGTTATTATAGTTACTACAACGTAAAATTACGTAAATAACTAAGACTAAATCTACAAAAACTATTTTACTATTTGAAATAAAATAAACTTTAACTGAATTAAAATAAAACCTTTTATTTCAGCTAACTGGGGAAGTCGTGGCCTAATGGTTAGAGAGTCGGACTCGTAATCGAAAGGTTGCGGGTTCGAGTCCCCGGCCGGCAGGGATTGTAGGTGGGGGGAGTGAATGTACAGCGCTCTCTTCACCCTCAATACCACGACTGAGGTGCCCTTGAGCAAGGCACCGAACCCCCAACTGCTCCCCGGGCGCCGCAGCATGGCTGCCCACTGCTCCGGGTGTGTGTTCACGGTGTGTGTGTGTGTGCATTTGTTCACTACTCACTGCTGTGTGTGTGCACTTGGATGGGTTAAACGCAGAGCACCAATTTCGAGTATGGGTCACCATACTTGACAATACGTCAAAGAAAAAAAAAAAAAAAAAAAAAAAAACTGCAAAGGAAACATTTCTCATTTTCATTTAATTCAAATAACTAAAATTAAAACTGAAATAAAAATGTAAGAAAACTATATAGACATTAAAAAACTAATAAAAATGACAAAATATATATACTAAAAATATATAATTAAAAAAACAAAAAAAAACAAATCTAATTCAAAATTTTAACAAAAATTATACTAGTATTCCAGTACAACTTACCTCGACGTACTAAAATAACTCAAATTAAAACTGAAATAAATGAATGAAAACTATACAGACAAATAAAAAATAAAACTGATAAAAATAACACAAATCCTAAAAGAATATAATTAACGAAAATGGAAAAAAATATTCAAAATTTTAGTAAAACATATACTATTGTCTCAATGCTACTAAAATGACACCAATATATAATAGTATCACTGTAATAAAAAAAAAAAAGATTTATGGACCTTATTCACATTTTCGGGTTTCTCAGTAGTGGAAATTGTCATAGTTGGGTTAACTTCGAGAGCAGTGAATGGGAGAGTACCAAAAAAATATTTTTTGCATTTCCATTTGCTCAAATAGCAGAGGAAAAACTCCACAATAGTGTTTTCTATACTTTCAAAAAAAGGACAAAAATTGAGAGAGAAACACCCTTGCATTAGCGTTGACTAGTTTTAGCGATAAAAGGATTTACAAGGCTGATGGCCACTGAAATGCGTCATCAGTCTTGTGAAAAGGGTCCATTTTTGGCATTTTTACCTTTTATTAGGATATATATATATATATATATGGTATATATTAACAGGAAATGAAGTGGGAGGGAGAGGGGGGGTCTGAATTGGGAAAGGACCGAGAGCCAGGACTTGAACTTGGGTCACCTAAAGCGCAACAGCGTATATCACCCGGTGCAATATCGGCGCTGACATCATACCATTATTTTAACTTATATTTTATATTAAAATATTTGACTTTCAATAATCCACTACTTGTTTGTTAAGTTTTTTTTTTAAAAAGAAAAAAAGGGATCACGCTACTCCACTTTTAAAGGCCCTTCATTGGTTGCCAGTACAATTTAGAATACATTTTAAAATTGTACTATTTGTTTTTAAATCCTTGCACAATCAAGCACCCGGCTACCTATCTGAACTGTTGCATCAGTATATCCCCTCAAGAAGCTTAAGATCTGGTGACCAGAATCTTCTTTTAATTCCACATTCCAGACTTAAACGTAGAGGTGACCGTGCCTTCTCTGTAATTGGTCCTCGTCTCTGGAATGACCTGCCAGTGCAAATTCGAATGGCCCTGAGCTTGACCATTTTTAAGTCTCTGTTAAAAACCCATCTGTTTTCATTGGCTTATTAGGTTTATATTCCTGCCTAGTATAGTTTTTCTGGTACTGTTTTATTTGGGTTCTTTGTTTTAATCTGTTTGCTTGTTTTAATTACTTTTATGATGCTGTATCTTTTGTGAAGCACTTTGGGCAGTCTCGTTTTAAATGTGCTATATAAATAAAGTGCTTTAAACTTTTTAAACTATTTGACCACAAAATTTATATGGTCAACCTCAACGAGGTAATGAAAACTGTCAGGATTAACTGGGGGTATTGTGCAGTCGTAGAGTGAGACAAAATATAACAAAAGACAGAACTGAACCAAACCAAGTTTTTGGCCTATTATCTGTGAGGATGAAATACAAATTAAATCCTTAAAAATGCAATTCAAAGTGCTTTAAGACATTTCCTACAGTTACTGGTTGCTATAGTTACAAATACTACAAGACAATTTAAGACTCACACCTGCTAATAAATACAGCTGTCAATCTCCAACATGGACTGGGTGAATGTAACCAATCATATGCTAAAAACAGGCTATGAAAGTCGAGGCAGTACTGTAATTACTCTGTCAAAAATGTCAGTTAGCTGATATTTTACGCATTTGGACCAACAGAACCAATGGCAAACATAAAAACACTTAGACAGGGTACTGATGTCTAAATGAACGCTTCAGTTAAACAGTAGTACCAGAAGCTAAAATTAGCTTACAGACTGAATCTATGGCGTTGTATTTCTCAGGTTTACGTCAGTTTCAGCCCGTTCACTCAGAAAATAAAGTGCAATCACACCGACAGGGCTTGACAATCTAACCTTGATTGAATTTCGCTGTCGCTCGCTCACACTAAAACACACAAAGGACATAATTGTGAAACAACTATGTTCGCTACCCGTAATTTGCTAAAAATTACCACCCTGCCTTTCGTTCTGTCCTCACATTTGACATTTACAGATGAGGCAACAGTACAAGCATGAGTAGAAAAAGCAGGTGCATCAACAGAAGAAACGGTCTGTAAACCGTACACTGTCTGCAGCAGCGTGAACGCCTCAGGGAGGACCGCTCCATTTTGGCTGTATTTTTCCACATGAATATTAGCATGTCTGGTTCCGCTCCAAATCCTCTGTGACTATGTCTGACCTCAGATGACCATACGCCCCTAAAGGGACTCATTCTGTACATCTACAACATCAGTGACACTTCAGGAAATAAATCTTACTGGCTTGATAAAACATATAGGCTACATGGTTTCTATAATGATAAGGGTGTAAGAAATGGGTTTTGATACTTCCCGCTCCCGCTGAACACTTTTCACAAAGTACTTCTGGGTCGAACCGCGTTATCAACATGAGTATCACTGCAAGAACTAGCAGCTGTTTAACACTATAACTAGGTAACATCTCAAGACGAGAACATTCTAGCTTCACTGTTTTATTCATGTTTTATTCACACTGGACTAGCCACCAAGACTTCACAAACAGACACAACAGCACCTGCAAGTGATGCAGAGAATGTGAACTTCTCTCCCAAGCCAATTTATTCAGAGTTATGGAAAGCGGTCACACTATAATAAGTGTGACCAGGAGCATGCAAAGTTGCACATTAGGGTAAATGTACCTATTAAGCTCACTAAAATCTACATTGAGACATTTTTAGTGCACAAGAAATTGGTTTCAGTACAAAAAGTTATGCTAAAATAAAGCAATCTCTCACTCAAAAATATTTAATTTTATTTTAAATGACGAAAGCATTTCAATTATGATCATTAAATTCAAAAAGTCTGTCTGTGCTTAAACATCTAAAAAAATATATGTACATTTAATATATATGACTTTATTCTGTCAGATGAAAACAATCATAGTTGTATTAACAAAATCTGCCTGGGTCTTCTGAGATTTATAATGACATTGAATGGTGATTGAGATTTTGAAGCCCAAAAAAAGTGCATCCATCATAAAAAGTGCTCCATACGGGTCCAGGGGGTTAATAAAGGCTACAGATTATGGTTTATAGTTTTAAATATGGATGTTTTTCTTACACAAATGCATTGCTTCACTTCAGAAGATCTTTATTAACCCCCCGGAGCCATGTGGAGTGCTTTTTATGATGAATGGATGCACTTTTTTGGGGCTTCAAAATCTCAACCATTCACTGCCATTATAAAGCGAGGACATTTTTGAATACAAGTCCGATTGTATTCGTCTGAAAGAAGAAAGTCATCTAGGCTGGCTTGAGGGTGAGTAAATCATGGGGTTATTTTCATTTTTCGGTGAACTATCCCTTTAAGAGTAGGTTCTTTTAATGAATCATTCAAAAAAACTTAGGAATTGCTGTTTGAATCAGTCAACAAAGCTATCCTTACTTTCATTAAGGACTGCAATAAATTATCAATAAAACTTTTAATGAAAACAATTAACAATGAATTTAATTGATTACCCGCATCTGTGCATGCACAGAAAACATATACTTTAGTGTACACACTTTACAGACATGTAACTTCACAAACTATTTATTACTATTACAACTACTATTATTGTATAAATGCGGCTTTTTATTCAAAGAAAAAAAGGACAATTGATAGATCAATCATCAAAACAATCATTAGTGATGGAATAATTTAAATATACACACACACACACACACAAAATGTAAAATATTATAAATGTTTCATAATGTAAATATTCCATTGTTAGTTGAAGCCGTTTAGTGATTTAGTATTACATACATACTGTACTCATTAAAGGTTCTTTCTGCCAAAGGAATCACTTTGGTGTTTTAAGGAGACTCGATTTAGAGAGTGCACTAAATTGTTCACATGAGCAAAGCGGACTTGGGTGCGGTACACTTTCACACCAACCGAACTCTGTCGACAAACAGATGCCAGTCCGCACCCTGAGAGAAAACGGCATTCTGGGCTTTGAAACCCAAAGCAGATCTAGGTGAGGTCGCTGAGATACTGAACTAGGATAATTCTCCTTGTACTTCAATCCCTTCTGCTATTTGCTCAGTGATATTAACCCTTGTATTATGTTCGATTTTCGGGTACGATTTTGATGGAGCGGGTCAAATTGACCCTAATTGAATTCAATGCAATTCCCTAAATATCACATTATGAAAAACAAGGAGGAATCAGGTATGAACAGAACAATTTTAATATGAGCATTTGCCAGACATTGCAAACAATTAATAACAAAAAGTATGATTTTCAAAAATGTTTAACCACAATTTTTTAAACATGTTTGTTTTAACAAATGTTGAAAATAAACTACTGTAACTTTTAACATTTAAAATTTTTTATTCAACATTTTCTTTTTTTCTTTTTTTCCACATTTATGTTCAAAACATCCTAAATAAACAATTTAATATTGCTGTGAAATTAAATAAATTTTTTTTTTCCATAAACTGGCTTCCCTATACGGGCTCTTTTGTTCTTTAGGATGACGGAACAATATAAAAAAGTCACTCTTGACAGGATGTGCACAAAGCAAGCATGTGCTTTCTGGAGATGAACTTCTTGCATTTTACACACATGGTGCTGGTTTTGGTGTCATGTTTGGTGGGGCACACCTCGCATCTTTAGTCAGCTTTCGCTTGAGTAGCTCTTCACCAAGTTTGTAGGATGTAAAGAAGTTGTCACAGGTTATGCAGTGACCTTGCAGCCCTTCACTCATTTGAAGAACAACCCGCATCCCCTGGTTTCTCTCAGGTGTTTCACCTAGTGGCTTGCCTGTGTAAATTTGCATGTTGTATGCATAGATTTGGCATCGTAGGCTGCCCAAATTTTAATGCCATATTTTGCAGGCTTTTTGAGCATGTACTGGCGAAAAGGACAGCGTCCTCTGAATGGAACAAGGCGTTCATCCACTGTGACGTGTGGTCCAGGATTGTACATTAGAGGCAGGATATCAATCCATTTATCCCATACATCCCTAACTGCAGCTAATTTCAGACTCTATAATCTCTGAAATTACTTCTTTGATTGTTAATCTTTTTGAGATAATTTTTCCTGCTGTCTCTGTCAAAAGTCTGCTGCAACACTGAGCAAAAGTGTGGGAATACTTTCACAGGGGAGTGAGAAACAGACATAAAACATACATCAAAAGAAATGTTTTTATTTTGTGTCTGTGCAGCTGCCTTTGAACAAATGCAAGTGTGTCATTCTAACCTATATAAAAGACTGGATTATAAAACTAATTAAAATAGTTTTTCATGTAACTTGAGAGAAAGTAGAAACGGGACCTTAGTTTTACAAAGTTTTTTCAGATACATAATAGCTCATTTTTACCATTTCAGTACTGAAAATAGTGAGGAAAAGTTCGGGGTGGTATAAAAACTCCACCATAACAACACATATCCAAGAAATATATTTAATTTGGGTCTGTAGTTCCTTTGGAACAAAAAAAAAAAAAAAGTGGGTCAAATTGACCCGCGAACATCAAAATCGTTAGAAAATGATTTGTGTACACTTCAAAACACATCAGTGTATCCTCACTTTGTATGCATGTTCATGGCCCTAAATGAGAAAAAGTCACAAAATTTCTTGAAGAAAAAGATAAGTTAGGTAGCATTTCATATCTGTTGAAAATAGAAATGATAGTTCACTTTTACCATTTGTGTCTGAGAAAGTCCTTTTCAGTACTGAATATAGTGAGGAAAAGCTCATTTTTCCCTTTCCAGGGTAGGAAAAACACCAACATAACAATATATACCCAATAAATATATTTAATTTGGGTCTGTACAGTTGCCTTGGATCAAAAAAACATGTGGGTCAAATTGACCCGCGAACATCAAAATCGTCAGAAAATTATTTGTGTAAACTTCAAAACACATCAGTGTATCCTCACTTTGCATGCATGTTCATGGCCCTAAATGGGAAAAAGTCACACAATTTCTTGAAGAAAAAGATAAGTTAGGTAGTATTTCATATCTGTTGAAAATAGAAATGATAGTTCACTTTTACCATCTTTGTCTGAGAAAGTCCTTTTCAGTACTGAATATAGTGAGGAAAAGCAAATTTTTCCCTTTCCAGGGTAGGAAAAACACCAACATAACAATATATACCCAATAAATATATTTAATTTGGGTCTGTACAGTTGCCTTGGAACAAAAAAAAAAGTGGGTCAAATTGACCCGCGAACATTAAAATCGTTAGAAAATTATTTGTGTAAACTTCAAAACACATCAGTGTATCCTCACTTTGCATGCATGTTCATGGCCCTAAATGAGAAGAAGTAACAAAATATCAAGAATAACATCACAGGTTAACTGGTATTTCCGACAGCTCAAAAATCTAAATGGGTCAAATTGACCCGGAACATAATACAAGGGTTAAGCCTGATCCAAACAATTCCCCTCCTTGTGAACAGACCCACTGTGCTTTGTGTGCTCAAGCTCAAAACTCATCTCTCATAAAACGGCAGTTATCACGATGACAATTTCACCAAAATAGACAGTTTGATTCACCCGAAATAGCTTTGTATACATCTACGGATCAACACACCCTGAATCAGAACAAACAACTCAATATACACGGCCCAGATCCGAGAGATTCTTGTTCCCAGCAACAAAGACGGACAGAATCTCAGCGATATAATGCACCGAGGCAGCAGCCAAAAACCCAGAGGGCAGGCGTTTGCTGTTATGTAATCACCTGTGATGCACTGGTGGGCAGCAGGCACCAAGGATCCCAAAGCAATTTATAGCAACATAATGCAGCCATTTAAACTAAAGAGATTGTTTCTGGCAAAGCAGCAGCATCAGAGCCTTCTCCTCGAATAGACTTTTTATAAAGAGACAAGACAAGTGAGCTTTGTTTCTTTGTGCCGTCCCTGGACGTAAAGATCAAATAGTACAGAGAACAAAGAGAGGACATTGATCACGGTTTGGGCACAAAAGTCCACTTTAACTTAAACATGTTCTGTTACTGAAAGATCTTTAGCTCTTAATGAAAGGCATTAATAGAGCCTACGTGCCCGTTATTAACTACAGATGCAGGCCTCTGTGTATCAGAGGGCACCTGCAGGGCTTTCTGGGAAGCGGTTTGGAAAGATGAATGGATTTGGGAATTAAACGTACTTAAACCTTTGTACATTTTGGCACTCCAAATATTAGAGCGATTTTTCACTACAGTAATCTTTATTTGTCTTATGTTGGTCAGTGTGGCCCTCTGCAGATCACCATACTTTACTACAACATTAAAAAGTAATAGATAATGGCATATTCTTTGACAAAAATAGACTAGATTTCCTTGAGGATTTCTGTGCATTTTAAATGTTAATAAGCTAGACAAAAATCTGTGATTAGAATCATGTTTTACTAAGCTTTACAAATACAAATATATGCTGTCGTTCAAAAGTTTGGGGTCAGTAAAAATTAAAACATTAATTTTAATTTTTTTCAACCAAGGACGCATTAAACTGATCAAAGGTGACAGTAAAAACATTTATAGTGACAAATAAACACTTCTAATTCATATAAATGATTTTGAACTTTCTATTCATCAAAATTGCTGAAAATAAAATATTAAGCAGCACAACTTTCAACATCGATATTAAATATTAAAAATGTTTAAAAATGTTAAAATATTAAGAAATGTGTCTTGGATGATTACAGAAGGATCATGTGACACTGAAAATAAACTAAAACAGAAAACAATTATTTTAAATAGTAATAAGTTAAATTTTAACAATATTATTGTTTTTACTGTATTTTTCTTTTTAATGCAGCTTTGGTTTAAAAAACAAACAAAAAAAAAACCGTTAAACTTTTTCATATTCAAGAACCAAAAGTATCTTTGTCGCAAATACATATTCCTTTAGAAATGTTAAAAATGACAAAAAAAAAATAGAGACATTTGTACATTTGAAAAGCTAGTATTTGTTACACCATGGAACCTTTAAAAAAAAAAAAAAGCCAGTGAAGGCAAAAAAGTGACTTAAAAGATGAAAAACTTCAGTGACAAGATCTAAAATATAATTTTTCCTTTATGCATTTATTTACCAAAACCTTATGTTGATTAAAAAAAAATCATGCATACATTACAGCAATAGAAATCCATTCAATAACATATTTGAATTAATATTTAAGAACAAAATACTCTGTAAGCATAAATAAGGCTGAACATACCCTCAGGTGGCTCTTCACGCAGGTAAGGTGGAAGTTCATCATTGTTAAGGTCAGCAGGTGCTTCCTCGATCACCTCAGTATCTGCACTTGGGCCCTTCAGTTAACATAATTATACCATTCACACTCTCGATACATAAATACACACGCTACAATGCAAACAATAACAGTCATTGCTGTTATGCAGTACATCTTCAAGTTCCCATGGAGTCTTAACATTAATCGGATAAAATGCGATGTAAAACTGTTTGCATAATAATTATTATTACATTAGTTATTTTTACATGATCATATTAGTTATTTTTAGTAGAAATAATAGTTCTACAACATGAACTACACACAATCATACCTCCATTTGAACTAATGTGACACTAATTCAAGTTGATAAACAAGGACTAATGACATCATCTTGCAAGAAGTGACATCATTTTGGTGGGAAAACAGCAGCATGAGTAAGTAGCAATGGATTTGATATTTCAGTGATGTTTTGCAGTATTCGTTGGGTGTTTCCACTTTAACTCATCCCATCATGTATGAAATATCAAAATTCATTTCAAGTCGACACCCTCACGTAATTTAATCTGTCAAGCCCTTACTAAACCAGTTGATGTTTATTTGCATCTTGTCAGGCATTCTTGTCAAATCAAGCTGTACTTTATTAAATTAAGATGTTTGGGCTTCACCATGACACATTTATGAAAGTCTGCTATGCAAATTTATATGAATACATCTTGCAAACACAATTTACTTCTTTCTGCAAAGTTATAGAGAGCAAAAAGATACTGCATAGCAAGAATGACCCAATCACTACAATAATAATCATCATCTCTTCCCTTTACAGCCTCCGAAACATAAACTTTATGGCTGCAAATATAAATCGCATAGCTTATACAGTGTATTTTGCACTATCATGCTGATGTAATATTATATCTAGCCTCGTTTAGGCTTTTATTACAGCCTATCTATATAACAGAAGCGAGATAACACAACATTCATCCGACGTAATCGTTAATATCACGGCACAGTATAAAAAAGGCCCATATGTGAATACAAATATAAATATTCAACAGTTTGTATCCGTGCAGAATCAGGTAAGAACAGGTTTGGCTTTATACTGTCACGCAAAACAAACCAAATCCACTCACCTTCATTACTGAGGCTATTAATACAGCTTTAGAACGCCCGTCTCTGCAATTCAATACTGATGGATGCACAAGACTACAGAATGGAAATAGCGCTTAATACGAAATAAATGTCAGCGTTTGCTATGTTTTTCCTGCGAATGTAAGCGGAAGTGACGTCGGGATGTTTACGGAATTTGGAGAGGCTGTTCATCTGCTGGTCGATAGGGGGCAGCAGCGCGTTAATTATACTCACTGACGCTGACTGTTGAAGAATTGTACTTACTGTATGTTTCATTAGGGACTAAAACAACATTTTTAGGTGTGACTTTTCTTTCTTAGATGAACCAGAATTCTACGATATATTTGAGTTCCATATTTTGAATTTTTTGTGTTTCTCAAAATATAATTTTAGGCCTGTTTGGATTTACATGATTACAAAACTGCACAAACAGAGCAAATAATACTGTGTTTAACGTTACATTATGGTTTAAAGCTTTTTAAGGTTTATCTGGGTTTAAAAAAAGATATGTAGGGGGACCCATACTGTATGTTCAGATTTATAAAATATTAGTGTTACATACACATTTTAATATCTTGTTATATTAACTTTTATAAATATGTTTGCCTACAGTCCTGTGTTTTATGAGGATGTGGGATTATTGTGGTGATTCAGACCGGAGGATTTCACTGACATTAATGACAGCTGAGAAAAGGTGAGAAACCTTTTATGTCTCCGCTGTCTGTCCTGACAAACTATCTCTTACATGCTGCTAAATAATATATCACCTCATCAAAAGAAGACTGGAGGTGAAACGGGGGTGGATTTAGGTTTTATTGGCCAGAAGTAAAATTGATGTGATTCTGCATTTAGGCCAGAGTTCACTTTGCTGTTAAATTGGTGTTCAGAAATGTTGTGGAGAGAGGGCATAAATGGACTTGACCCGTTTAGAAAATATTCACTTATAATGCTACTCTTACCATATGGCATCAAAAATGATATTTTTCTAGTTTTTTCCTCCTTAATGCTACTATATTTGAAGTCTTTGTTTACCTATTTAACAAATAATAAATTGTAATGCTACTCTTACCATATGGTATAAGGTATTTATTTATTGTGAAGAATGCACATACTTTATAGGCATCCTATTCCTAATAATGTATTAATTATTCATGACATGAACAGTACACTATAAAAAATCATTATAAAATACTCCATTTCTTTCTCTCTCTCTCTCTTCGTTCTGGTTATGCAGGTTATTTATTTAGTTTTGAACTATTTATTCAAGTATGCATATTCTATGTAGGTCAAATATTTAAAGTTTCCTAATAATTTATTAATCTATTCATGACATCAGCAGTAAAGTCAATGTAAAACGTAAATTTCTCTCTCTTTCTCTATTGATTGGAATTATTTTTTGTTCATGCAATTATGCTGATTATTTATTTAATTATTTCAATTATTTATTTATTTATGTACAAGTATGCATATTCTTTGCAGGTCAAGTATTTAAAATGACCTCATCCTAATAATTTATTCATGATGTCAACAGTGATGTTAACGTGACTTCAGATTTGTTTAGTCTTGTCTGACTGCAGCTATGAACTGAGATTCTCATCTTAACCTGTTAAAGGGTGTATTTATAGGCCACCCTAGTTAAAAGGTCCTGTTAGGACAACTGCCTGAGATACTGTAGAGGAAAGGTAAGACTGGTGAGAATGGTTTGGCCCTTTAAACCCCGACTGAAACCGTATGTTTTACAGAAAGGCAATAGAAGAGTGCAGTGATAGGAGGTCAGGGCTTAACTTAACTAGTCACGCAAGACATTTTCTGACACTGGTGTAATTGAGAATGTTGGCTCGCTGATCTAATCAACTATGACTCATGAATAATCAATCATCTAAAAGAATTGATGAATCATTTAGAGAGACTCATACAAGAGGCTGAGAGGTGTTAGCTTGATTTATTTTTACATTTTTTTTGTGCTGCCAACTACACAGAAGTATATGAAAGTTTCAGTGCTGTGTCTAGCTATAGATGGGCGAATCTCACAAAGAATGTTAAAACGTATAGATCATATCATAAACCAAAATCAAATTATATAATGCAACAAAAAATAATATGTGAAGTAAGTATTATTCAAGTGATAGTATTAATATAAGATAATATGATTTGAAGTATTTGTTGTATTTTTTATTTATTTATTGTCTGGCTTATATTTTACCTTTACACAATAAATAACATATGTAAATTATATAAAAAAGTCATTTTTACACCATAGTATTTGCTGTACTTTGATGCTAATTTATAATATAATATAATATAAAAGGATTTGGAGTATTTCTTTAACATTTATTTATTTATCTATTAAGAACATATACATGCACATATATTATGTATAATTTATTCATTTATATTATTTTAACAAGACCTCATCTCACTATAATAGGGCCTAATTAATAAAAAGTTTGAGACATGACTCATCGTTCTCTAACAGGTAAGTTCATATCATTTATTAGATCATGAAGTTTCACTGTGAATATTCCACACGTCAGATCAAAGAGCAAATGAGGTTTAGGCCTTCTAAAAATACCAGTGTGTTCATAGTAAGACAACACGTTTCTAGTTGTAAGTGGATTACATCAGTTTACTTGTGAGGAGAATGCAGCACAGCAGGTTTGCCTCCGTTATCGTGGCCATTTTCATACGATCAACATTGTGAGTTTTAGACAAAGATGGGTCAAATTCAAAGCGATGAAGATAAGGAAGTGGAACTAGCAGACATCCAGCCTCTTTATACCAAATTCATGAGAGAGTGCCCAAGTGGAGCCCTGCATCTTTATGAATTCCGCAAGATCTTTGGAATTCAGAGCACATCAGAAGATGAGGCTTTGTACATGGAAACCCTCTTCAAATCTTTTGACACAAACAGGGTAAGTGTAGGAGTTGAAAAGGTCAACTATTTTTACATAACTTATTTAAAAATGTTAAAATGCAAGTTTCTCATTTCCTTAAAAATTGAGTGCTGATTGCAAAGCAGTTTGTATGCATAATCTGTGATTATTTGCATGTGTGATCAGATGGAAATCATTCGTGTCTATTTGCAGGATGATGTTATAGACTTTATGGAATTTGTAGCGGCCGTCCACCTGGTTCTCAGAGGAAAACTGGAGGACAGACTGAAATGGTCTTTTAAAGTCTACGACAGAGATGACAATGGAAAGTTGGACAGACAAGAAATCAAACGTGTTATAAAGGTAAGAGTGATCTTGAGTCTCACCATTTTCATCTTTTTTATTTCCTCTTCTAATGGGTTTCTCACTTTTTGCTTCTAGGTAATTTGCCAACTTAAGAAAAGCCGCATCAACATGACACCCAGCGACATTTGCGATAGGATATTCAAATTTTTGGATGAAAACAATGATGGTAAGTGCCTCTTTTTCCATTCTCAAATATATTATTTATTTGAGACCAAAGACCAAAAGACCAAAACATGTACTATCTTGGGGTAAACAGCTATTATCATGCCAAAAGTATATATTGAACAACACATTCATAACAGCTTGATAAAAATTTAAATTCAAATCATAGGCTTTCACTTTTCTAGGAAAGCTTTCCACTAGATGTTGCAGCATGTCTATATAGGGATTTGCTTCTGTTGGAGAGCAACAGTGAGGTCAAGGGCTAATGTTGGTTTGAAGGGGTCTGGCTTACAGACAGCCTTCCTGTTCATCCCAAAGCTGTTTAGTGGGATTCTGGTCTGGGCTTTGTGAGGGCTATTTATGGCCTTCTACAGTAAACTCTGTATATTTATTTTCTTTCATTTCTTTGTGTCATTGTATAGACCTACATTAAGATCTGTCATTACTGGAATTAAAGGGCTTTCCTCAGTTTTGACCATATAATGTATCCAACAGCAAAGCGCAGAAGATGGGTTGACTATTAAATTGTTGCATATCAATCAAATGACCTTTAATCTTGTTATTTTCAACTATGGGTGCTTATGTCACACGGTTGGTTTTGTTTGCTTAAATGAAGATCACATTAATTGGAAATAGTCCAATTTAATTTTAAAACAATATATATTTTTAATATATGTATGTGTTGTATATAAACATGTAATATTTTTTATATATTATTTAATGATAAACTAAAGTAATTTCATAATAAATAATTTAATCATAATTAATTTGCATATATATATATATATATATGTGTGTGTGTGTGTGTGTGTGTGTGTGTATTAGTGCTGTCAAACGATTAATCACAATTAATCCAAAATAAAAGTTTTTGTTTACATAATATATGTGTTTGTACTTTGTATATTTATTATGTATATATATACATGCACTTACATACAGCATATATTTTGGAAATAAATTTACATTTATATATTTATATTTTATATTGTATATAAATATATTTAATATATAAACATAACATATTTTTCTGAAATATATAAATGCATGCGTTTGTATTTATAGTAAATAAGTAAATAAACTTATGGGTGTGTCAAAAGGATGTTTACTTTCTAAAAATCCACAGGACCACATTGATAAGTAAACAGCCTTATATAATAAACCCATGTGTGGCAGCCTAAATATGTATAGGCTTATAATGTTGCTAAATTAAGCCTGTCGGTGGTCAGAGAGAGAGAGATTGTGAGAGAGGGGTGGGGTTGATGTAGGAATTCATTAAAGACTCTTCCTCTTCATTCACAGGTCAAATATCCCTGTCAGAGTTCATGGAAGGAGCCCAAAAAGATGCCTGGATTATGGACCTCTTAAAACTAGACACTACTGCACGGAGCTGGTTCAGGGAAAACTGGGGGAAAAAAACATGAGTTTTCAATAAGGTCAAGGCCCATGAGCCAAAACCTGCGTGACCTTTTACAATCCTTCAAATGTTGGGGGCTGCAAACGGGAGAGACCTGGTATGGAGGTCAGAAAATATTTGCCTTCTGTCATGAGCAAGTACGTGCCTCATCATACATTGAGGACTTGATGTTCAACCGGTCTGCACATGTAAAAGCGGCTCACATTTCCTCTTGGTGTGGTGCTGATGCTGATATTTAATTACCCAAAAATGACATTAAAAGCTTGAATCATATGTTTATAGAAGGAACTATAATTATGATCTGCAGTCAGCTTTACTATTTAACCCATTTGCATCCTTTGTATGTAAGAAGCATTTTTTTAAATTATTTATTTCACAATTATGTTATTATCAGACTATTCAGGCCTATGCAGGCCTTGTAATATCATGTTACATAAATTAATATAATTATCAAAATACATTTTTATGTATTATTTAATTGTCTTTACAGTATTATTACAGTGGTGATTATTTTATACCATAAAATATACAGTGTGTCTAAATTATTCATGTTCATACATCTGTAATTTTATGATTTAACCCAATTCATTTTTATGTAAGAAACAATGTTTTTTTTCCACAATTATGATATAGTCAGATTATTATAATATAATATATTCATATTTATATATATACATAATTTATAATTAAAATAATAAAATATAATACAAACTGATTATAACATAATACAGTATTAAAATGAATTATTATATAAAATTATTAGTGGCAAAAGTGTCATCCTACAATGTGTGTACTTTATATGTTTGCTTGTTTTTGTTTGTTTTGTCTGTTTAACTAATAACATACAACTTTTAATGCCTATGGAAGATTCTTCCTTTATTTATATATATATATTTAAGATATATATATCTTAAAGGTGCTGTGTGTGTTCAATTGTACATCCCAATGTGCAGCGTATAAACGGTATGCAAATAAGTGTTGTCCAATTCTGTGATATTTTAAACAATGAGCGCTTTTATATTGAGGATCTTCCACCGATTATTCCCGACAGCATGTAAGGTCATGTAGACGCCTTAAATTGTTCTTTTATCAGGTAAATGTCATAAACTGCTTATTCGATGTCTTGTGCGTATTTTGAGCGACTCAACATTTTGCAATAATGCTCATCTTTTTGAGTGGAACAAAATGCTTGAATGCCACAGCTTGTTATACAGTGTTGTTGTAGAATCTACAGTGTGTGCACGAATAAGAGCTGTAATCAAACGATTCTGCAGGATTCTCCAAGCCTGGAGCCTGAAGCACATTTATAATTCATGTCTGTATGAGTTCACATATGCCAAGTTTACAGGACATGTGACACACAGGCCACTCATGCATGTGCATGCATCATTTATGTACAGAAATAAACTGTATTTTTCTATGATTTATTGACCTGAATTGGAAGACAGATTTACCCCAGCATGGTGCCTCCCAGTATGTGATGTGTTCACAGATGGTGCTTAGCAATGAACTATTCTTAACAGTGACATAATTCAAACAATGTTTTTTTTTTACCCTTAAGCCTAAATGGAGGTCATCCTTTGGCCGAACCACAATTAACCCCTTTAAATCATCTCGATAGGGCCTGCATTCCTCAGATTGATTTGTTATTCATTTACTTTTCCTTTTCCTTGCACAATTTCTCTGTGATGAACAGATGAACATGGTGAGTATCTATCCATCTATCCGAGGACTATCTAATTTTCTGGTCCTATTTTGTATCACTTTTATATATATTTTTGATCATATTTCATACATATATAAATTAGTTAAGTTGCATATTACATTGAGTTACTCGTAATTAATATCTACTACAGGAAATTCATTTATAATTTCAGAGGTGATTTGTCGCTGTTTCTAATAGAAATCATAAAATTTTAATGGAGGTGAACTTTTGACCCGTGAAGGATTTTGTGGTTCTGCATATTTAATATGTGGTTTATTGTCCTTATGTAAAGGTATTGCATATTGTAATTACCTAAACATGGATACAGAAAAACATGTCCCAACGCCTCAGTGGTCTGGCTGTGTTTTGTCCTATTTTTCCAGTTTTCACTTCAGCAATCTACATGTAACTAAATTTGGACTCATCACTTCAAAACAACTGTAGCTTGTTGTATCTCATTTTCTGTAAACTCACTGGGGTTTGGTATTCCTGAAGGATTAAATCAATTTTAATCTAATTTCAAAAGCATTTCTGTTGCATCAAAGAGCTTGAAACAGATCTGTTGTAACATATCATTTTAACAGCCTTCTGAAGCGGTTCCTGGCAGTTTATTCAAAATTCATGTGGCTTCCTGGCCCTCCATAACAAGCACATTAAAATTCTCCATAGTTCTCCCAGTCACCAGGAAGATGCTAAATGCTGTGCACCAATAAAACACACTGGAAAAATATAAAATAAAATAAAAAAAATAAATGGTGTGCAGAGACATGAAGCACAGACACTCTTAATATTCAACAAAACATAATGAATTAAGTGCATGAAAAATATAATATTTATTTTTACTAGTAATTTTTATATTTATATATCAGGTCATTAGGTTTATATGTTAATGCATAATCTTTTTTTAAATTACTTTTCTTATTAGTATTTTGCATATATTAATTCATATACAACAATGTATATATATTAACAGTGTCTGTACTTTATATTAGTCACATTTATATTATATTTTATTGTACTTTCTATTTATTATCTTTGTATTCCAGGTTATCAGGTTGTTTAACATGTTATGCATTTATTAATATCTGTCTTCTTGTTCCTTACTACTATATAGGAGAGATATCAACAGTGTCAAAAAAAAGTGTTTTGATTTGTGCAATCAAACGTCAGAGATTTTGATATGAACTTCAATATTTTTCTTTTCTTATTTCTTTTCATTTTCATTTCTCATAAGGAACTCTGAAGCATGTCTGAGTCCAACTTATGAATGATAAAATATTTTTGAAGATAGCATTCTGAAACTCATTCTGATCTGTATCCCAAAATGCACCATTGTGGCACTACGAATGGATGCATCTATGTTTAGTGAGGAGGAATTTCAGCTATGAGACAAAGGCATTGGCAGCAGAAGAGCAGAGGACTGAGGTCACATGATCCATGACAGAAGCGCATCAATGTGGAACCACTATAAAACGATGTTTGTTTTTATTCACTAGAGAAACCCTGGCAAGAGCTGATCCTGTATGCATGAACACAAGTGTGTGGCTTTACTTTGGGGTCAAATTTTACCCTCAAAAGTTATCTAGGATTGACAAGACCTTTTATTGTAACCATATATGTGAATGTGTAAAGTATGTGTCACTGTTTCTGGGGAGGCTGAAGCTCTAATGTGATGGCAGGACAGTATGACGGCTCTAATGTAAAGTGTCAATCATTTGGATCACAGCATTTTTATCAGCAGCAGTCTTTTTTTTTACTGTTAAATATTGCATGCAGTCCTGCAGTGAGAGTCTTTATATTTATCTTGCTGTTGGTGTGCTTGTGCAATTGTTTGGCTACAAACACATGTACAAACATTCTTGCAGTCTACTGTTGTCCCTTCAGGGCCATTTGGACTAAAGGAAACAGAAGAACTACATAACGGTCAGAGTTTATGTACTGTATACATTTACTATGTTTAGAGTAGCATACTGCTATTCTTACTATATATGTAGTGTGTGGTACTGTGGACAATATGCAATTATGTGTAAAATAGAAAATACAATATCTGGATGACCTTTGCCAACATGAGCAGTATGCAACAGAGTGTGCTTCATGGAATGCAATATCCCACAATTCAATGTGCTCCACTTGACCTTCCATTTTCAGTGGGATAGGGGCCAGAGGTAATTAGATCTACCTATCTGTCTGTCTGTCTACCTACCTTGTTTTACATTTTTTTATTCCTCACATAATATATTTAATTAATTTTTTTATCAATGCATGATGTGTACTATTTCACATTGTGATAAAAATAAGCAGCACACACTACAGTATATGCTGCACTATATTCTAATCATAAACTCCGGTCAGTATGTAAATGAATATTTCAGGTTACTTTTCAGCTTTACTGTCAGTATCTGCAGTGTGTAAAACAAACGGAAAATGCATATTGTACAGTGTACTTACAATGGAAGTCTATGAGGCAAGCATTGTGGGTTTCTGTGATTTCATTGGCATGCTGTTGATGCTATTGACACAGCATGACCGTTTAACCTGAAATAAGAGAAAATGGTAACTGTGATAAAAACAACATGAGCAAATGTGTGTGTGTGTGTGTGTGTGAGAGAGAGAGAGAGAGAGAGGGGCTCTTTTACCATCTACAGTCAATGCTGGTGGGTCTGTCAGTGTGTCATGAACAGAATGTAAGGCCAGGTGGCAGGTTGTCGCTATTGTACGTTACTGGGTGGCCTCCAGCTGACACGTTGCCAAAATGTAGGCCTCTAGAGAGTCAAACGATGGAGATTGTGGATTATCTCTGTGTGAGCTGAAGAATGCAAATGGCCAGCTGCCCTTGAAAATGTAAACTTTGACTAACATTTGACCTTAAGGCTCCATACAAGTCAACCAGTTAAATGTGTTATTGTTAAAACATCGAGTAAAAGCCATTTTGGCATAAGAAAGATATTTACTATGTGCCACTATCCTAGACTGCACTGTAGAAAAAATTACGTAAAATTTACGATAAAAAAACGGCAGCTGTGGTTGCAGGAATTCTACCGTAAAAAATCTGGTAACAGCATTTTAGGTTTTATTTAATTTCAATTTACAGTTAAATACTGTAATTTTATTAACTGATATAATGTTAATATACCAACCTATTGAACATTAATTTAACAACATTAGATGTAATATACAGCCCTAATAAATGTAACTGATAAGAAAAAACTAAGAAGAAACATAGTTCAATGAAGAAACATAAAATTCAGACAAAATTTTAAATGCAACGCAGGGAATTCTGGGAAGGTCAGTTTACTTACCGTACTTAACTTACCGTTAACCATTTAACAGGTTTTTACTGTAGCATTTTCACAGTATTTTACAGTTATAATCATGGTCATTTTTTACAGTGTTGGTTACAAAACTGGGCCGAAACTTTTAAAAATGGAGGGGTTTTTGTATATGTATGTATTGTTTGTAAGTACATACATAAACATATACCAAAAATATGCTTGAAAAAGGGAAAGCTATGTTACAATATTTTTAGCTTTATCTAAAATTTAACCTAAATTTTCTATTACTCAACAAGAGCTTTCAAATTTGGGACCAAATGTTGGTTTGTGGTTTACAATAGACATATATTGCAGGTAACCGGGTTGAAGGCTAGTCTCCTGAGAAAATGGAATGAAATTACAGTAATTATTTGTCTTCCCACCAAATAATGATATTGTTGGGTGTCACAATTTTTAACACAGCAGTTTTATTTTAGTATTATTTGTCTACTATTATAATATTTATTCATATTTTGAATTAGCATATATTTTTGTTTTCCATTTTAAATGTTAGTAATTTATGTGCTCTTTTCATTTTCTTTAGTTTCTTAATACATTTTAAAATTAAGTAATTGTTTTCGTAATTTTAGTACTTTAGCTTATTTCAATTACTTATTTAATTTCTGGTTTATAATTCAAGTTTAAGTTTTTTTATCTAATATTTATATTTTATTTTGGCGGTATTTCAGTTATTAAAAGTTATAGATAACAATAACAACACTGGGTAACAGGGTTGCATTGCATAAAATTGGCTAAATGTATTTAGCTTATTTTATGTAATATATTGTTGGTCATTAAAATAAGATTATAACTGGAAGAAAATTTTACCATTAATTAAAACTTAAATTATGTTTTCGTATGCTAGGAATTGTTAGAAACAGTTGGGAAGGTCAAGACATCAGTATTTTATGTTGTTAAAACTAGTTCCTTTTTATGCAGTAGGTTAATTGTATGTTAGATAATGGAGTATCAAACATGTCTAAGAGTAAAAGATTGGATTTGTAGAGATAAAAAAGTCATTGAAAGTAACTTCATGTGCCACGAGTCATTGTTAGCAGCACAATGCCGTTCTCTTGACACTATGCAATCAAGTAGCTTTTACGTCCATGTAATTATTAGACCACCCACACATAAAACAGCCCTACAAACATCACAAAGTATGGCACATTGTCAATTTCCAAGAGGCCATGATTTTACTTTGGGAAGAGATGCTGAAAATCATTCCTCATTTGGTAGGCTTTGGTTGTAACGTCCACACCCATATGGGGCGGCAATGTGCATTTCCTTTGAAGGCCAGCTAGAAGTTCCTCACAACTGACAGATATCAGACAACAGACAAATGGTCATTCGTCCATTATGACCAATGCTCGGCGTCTTATTTATAACGGCCCCTGGGATGCCATTCTCTCCCAGTGAACTGGCCACCTCTCTTTCCAACAATAGTCCACACTGTTCTCGAGAGACATAAATTATCTTCTAATATTAAATGCAACTGTCATTTGACAGTCTGCATTGTGAGACCCGTTCCAATACTCCATCTTCACATGGGACGGCCCTCCTTTGAGTGATGCGGGGTTGTAATGTATCCTAAAAAGGCTTGAGGTTCTGAAGCCCTGGTGACAAGGCTCCTATATAAATACAGGACAGGTGAACTGGCCGCTCACTCTCTTATTTTCTACCGCTCTTGAGGGAGCAAGTTTTCCAGGCCTCTTGTGCAAGCTCTCCTGGGTGAGTTTACTTCAATGGATGGTTTATTTTAAACAGTTTGTTGGACTACAGCAGATAGTGTAGCGAAGCTTGGCTTTTGGACATTTGGAATGTTAGTTCATTCAAATTTGAAAATTCTGATCAAACCTGATGACTTGGTGGAACAAAAATGGAGATATTTTGAAGAACTTTTTATCCATACACTACCATTCAAATTTTGACCCTTGGTCAACAAATCAGCATATTAGAATGATTTCTGAAGGATCATGTGACACCAAAGACTGCTGAAAATTCAGCTTTGCCATCACTGGAATAAATTGTATTTAGAATATATTAAAACAGTTATTTTAATTTGTAATATATATATATATATATATATATATATATATATATATTACAATTCTAATGTTTTTACTGTATTTTTGATCAAATAAATGCAGCCTGGTTGTGTATAAGAGTTTTATTTAAAAAAACTTAGTGACCCCACATTTTTTAACAGTAGTGTATAATGAAAGTCAGTGACTTTCACTGTAAAAATCACTTCAAATCATATTCCGCAGAAAAAAAAAGTCATAAAGGTTTAGAACAACATAAGGGTGTTGACAGAATTTCCATTTCTGAGTGAACTATCCTGTTAATAATGAATTACTTAATGAATTATTTGTTACATACAGTACGCAGTGGACCAATGAAATGCTTATATTTTGCATTTTAAAACAACTTCAAATACAGAAGCAGCGCTATAAAAATGTTACAAACTAAAGCTTTTTATGCACAACTCAAGATATCAAATAATAATAAAATATGCATTATTTATAGCGCACTGTGAGTCTGCCGTAGGGAGGGTAGGTCTGCATAACTGAAGATGTCAGAAAAGCTCTTTTTAAGCACAGAAGATGAATCATTTACATTTAGCTTCAAGTACTACATGAATTCAACAAGCAAAGACAAGTAATTAATAGGCATGAGAATATCCTTCTGCTTTTTAATGGATATGTCATGTGTTTGTGCCCAAACACCAGTTGTCTAAGCAAACATGTGCGACGAGGAAGAGACCACCGCTCTGGTGTGTGACAATGGCTCAGGTCTGGTGAAGGCCGGCTTTGCCGGGGATGACGCTCCCAGGGCTGTGTTTCCCTCCATTGTGGGCCGACCCCGCCATCAGGTGAGATGACAACGTTCATTTACGTAATCTGGGGCTTAGTCTTATTTTTGATCCAATCAGTAAAACACCTCTTAAGTCACAGTTCTTACGCTTTGACCTTTGACCCGTAAAAGCGATACACTGCTAGAATCAATCCTTGCTTCAAAATGTTAATAAGCAAACATTAATTCTAGAAAAGGAGTGTGAGTGCTAACGTATGTGAATCAAATGTAGAAAGATTGTGACTGAAAACTTGCACTATGGTCTCTTTTTTTAGGGTGTCATGGTCGGTATGGGTCAGAAAGACAGCTATGTAGGAGACGAGGCCCAGAGCAAGAGAGGCATCCTCACCCTCAAATACCCCATTGAGCATGGCATCATCACCAACTGGGATGACATGGAGAAGGTAGACCATACCAATACTCACTTTTAAGAAGCAATGTGCGGTCAAGAAATGTCTATTGTCAGTAGTGTAGTGATCTATGGAGCACAAATCACAAAGAAGTCAAACAAAGTAACTTTCTGTTGGTCAGTGAGGTAAATTCACATGAACAACTTGAACCTGTTGCGAAATGTTATGTTGAAACCTTTCGCCTTCACACAAAATTCACAATCGCATGGATTCCAGTTGAAATCAATGGATTTCTATGGTGTTACAATTGTGCCAAAAAGCTCAGTTTTATGCTTTGTAAGTTATCACTCGATAAGCATTCTGCAACATCCAGATAAACAGATTTTAGATTTTTTTCAATAATGAGTTTTCTAAAATCTTTAGATGCATTTATGTTTTCGTTCTATAAACTTGAATGAATCTATAATCCTTAGGTTTCATCTTTGTGTTTTGACAAAAATTCAGAGTTTTAGAAAGACGGTGAGAAAACAAATTTTTGAAAAAATGTAAACATTCTATTTGTTTACCCGGATACCTGTAAAATGTGGTGCAGAACATTCACTGAGAGCATTAAACAAGGAGGGTGACACAATTTCGACCCGAAACAAACAGCACTAAGAGTAGATATTCGAGTCAACACTTTCTTGGCACAAATAGAAAGCTATAATGTTTGGAAACAGCCTTTAGACAACAGAACAAGATGACATGGAGGATGACAGAAGAAGACGACATAAACATACATATCAACATATATTAGTTTATCTTAACAAGTAGGCCTACAGAATGAATGCAACATGGACAATTGACCTTTTGGCACAAATGCAGTCCCATACATTTTGCTCTCAAAAATTTGCCAAACAACAGTAAATGTGACGAGTGTTTCCATATATAATGAAAAAAGTATTTTTTTCTCAGATCTGGCACCACACCTTCTACAACGAGCTACGTGTGGCTCCTGAGGAACATCCCGTCCTCTTGACTGAGGCTCCTCTGAATCCCAAGGCCAACAGGGAGAAGATGACCCAGGCAAGTCCTTTAGAAGACTTCAGAATCATGGCATTAATGGTATTAGGTCCATAATATTAAAATATGTTGGTTTCTATCTGTATTTCAGATTATGTTTGAGACCTTCAACGTTCCGGCTATGTACGTGGCCATCCAGGCTGTCCTCTCACTGTATGCCTCTGGCCGTACCACAGGTTGACTTTGCCTACATTGCCTATCATACAGTTTCTTCTCTAAAATGCATATATTTGGTTTTTCATGCTTTTATGATATGCTCCAGGTATTGTGCTGGACGCTGGTGATGGTGTAACCCACAATGTGCCCGTATATGAGGGTTACGCCCTTCCACATGCCATCATGAGACTGGATTTGGCCGGCAGAGACCTGACTGACTACCTGATGAAAATCCTGACTGAGAGAGGCTACTCGTTCGTTACCACTGGTAAATTACCTCACTTTCTGCAGCTTGTACTTGATATGAAGGTTATATTTTAATGCAGTCCCTTAATAGATAATAAACTAGATGTTAAATGTAAAATATCGATTCATTTTGAATATTTTATACGTCTCGTAGTCGTAAAGTGTTCTAGTTTCACTGTTTACGCTGTAATGAAATCTCCATTAGCTACTCCATTAGCCACCTTTTGGTCAATGCTAGTATTTGCAGTTAAAAGTGAATTGAACCAGCTGCTGTTTTTTAATAATTAAAAAGCATTTAATACCCTTCTAACTCGCTTTTACAGCCGAGAGGGAGATTGTTCGTGACATTAAGGAGAAGTTGTGCTATGTGGCTCTTGATTTCGAGAATGAGATGGCCACCGCTGCTTCCTCCTCATCCCTGGAAAAGTCCTACGAGTTGCCCGACGGTCAGGTCATCACCATCGGTAACGAGAGGTTCCGCTGCCCCGAGACCCTCTTCCAGCCCTCTTTCATTGGTCAGTTTCTCATTTGTTCATTTGAATATGGGTACATAATTCATCGCCTCCGCCTTGTACTCCTTGGTTCTGTTTTATTTCCCTAGTCCAACATTTTATTGGAATTTATGTCACAATTATAATAATTCCTAATGGGAATTTCTGTAGGCTATAGGATTAAAATATGTAGCATAACTTAGACTAAAATATTTTAGAAAATACACTTCTCTAAAGGGGGATGTTTCCTGAAGGATCAAATATCCCTGGCCTGTATAGTAGCAGAACGTAGAGAAATTTATACAGGATTGTAAAACTTGTAGTTCTCCTGTGAATTTCAGCTGATAAAGATAATGTAATATCTACCTTAAAATCAAACAAGAGTAAAAATAAATCATAATTATAAAATTATTTTTCAGGAGCCAATAGTAATGAGGTTATTTTACTTTTTATCTTTACATGATTCTTATTTGATTCGATTGTTTTATTTTATTCGATGATTCTTATTAGATTTGATTAGGATTAATATGTCTTCCTATAAGAATCCAGTAAATATTTCTAAAATAATAATAAAAAAGTAAAATAAAATAAATTAATAAAGAGTAACAATTACATTTTTTATTTTAATTATTATTATATGTATATAATTATTTTATTTTATTTGGGATTAACCTTTTATAATTGGATCTAAGTTACTATGATTAATGTTCCTATCAGAATTCAATGATTATTTATAAAATAATAAAATTATTTTAAATACAAATAATTTAAGAGTAACAATTTTACTTCCTTGATTATTCCAGATTATATATATATATATATATATATATATATATTTATGCTGTTCTATTTTTTAGATATATTTTAGATGATTATTTAATTACAGTACTAGATCTAAAATATGAGATGTTTCTAAAGTAATCCAATAATTATTTATTTCTGTCTTGTTTTATAATAATAATTATTATTATAAGAAATAATAATAATAAGTCAGTCATTATTTTGCTGGTCAGGCACAAATGATTTAATTGGCATAATCATGCTCTTGAGAAAACAACATTTGTTATGTCGAGATAACAAGAAAACAATCATGTTCACATTCCTTTCAGATTTTTGACTAGGTTTCTTCTTAATGATAGACAAGCTTTGAATATCCCTACATTATGCCTTGTTTTTTATCAATTATTCATGTAAGTTTCTAGCAATTTTGAAACGAGGCCTACACTGAACCTCTAAGCCCACACTCAAAATATATTCTCCCTTTTCAGCCATTGCCAAGCCAGCATTCCCATTGATGAAAAAATCATGTTATTAATAATTCTCAATCATTTGCACATCAGTCTATGCACAGCAACACAGTTAAACCCACCTTCCATGGGCACAGCGAAGCGGTCAAGTTTCCCACTGAGAAAAATTCAACCAACTGCATTTTCAGAGCTTTTTCTTACATTACAGTGCACTTTTAGGAGAGGTGACATGGTGACGGATCACCTTTTGTCAGGAAATAATTAGGAGTGTTTCAGTATATGGCCAAAGGCTGAGGGGCTATTTATGGTGTACAGGGTTCTTAGTCTTGACATTGTACATCAATCACTGTTTCCTTATCCAGTGGAGCTGATAGGACAATGGCTAACCAGCAGTTCTTCCCTTAATGAAATCAGCGCACTTATGTAATCGTGAATTAGCATGGTACTGCATATGTAATGTATTTAAATGGAAGTATGTTTCATGTATAGTCCCATTCATTATCTAAATTACATTGTCTGTAGGTATGGAGTCTGCTGGTATTCATGAGACCACTTACAACGGCATTATGAAGTGCGACATTGACATTCGTAAGGATCTGTACGCCAACAACGTACTGTCTGGCGGTACCACCATGTACCCTGGTATCGGTGACAGGATGCAGAAAGAGATCACAGCTTTGGCTCCCAGCACCATGAAGATCAAGGTACAGTAAAGGACTAAAATGTTTTTTTTTACACAATAAGTAATCATTACACTACAAAAATAATGAATATGAAAAAATGAATCATTTTTGTTTTAATCATTTTTATTATGATTCATATTTAATCATATTTTATGTTTATGCAAAGTTGTTTTACGATCCAAATGATTTTTTATGACAGGTACAGATTATTTTTAAGTGTCCGATATGCAGACCAGTATACAAAACATATAGGTTTTATTTATAAATATACAATTATTGTTATATTTCTACTTACAATATAGTAAATTAATAATAATCAGACTAAACAATTGAACAAAACAATAATACTTTGTGCATTATGGATATAAAATAATAATCATCATCATCATAACAACAACAACAACAAAAAATATTATATTTAATCTTATATCTTAAAATCTTAAATCTCTATTATTATATTAAATCACAATGTAATAACACAATGTACAATATGGATACTTCAATAACAAATTATTATTATTAGTAGTAGTAGTAGTAGTTATATTAGAGGTAGTAGTTGAATATATTTATATTGATAATAAAAACTTTTATAATGTACTTTGTATTATTGTAGTTATGTATTATTGCTATTTTAATAAAAATATAATAATACCAATACTAATAATAATAATTATACATGGTATTATTGTAATGATGGATTATTGATTTTGTATTATTATTACAAATCACAAAATAATTATGCAGTCTGCATTATGGATAATTTAATAATAATAATAACAACAACAACAACAACAACAACAACAATGGCATTTGTTTTATTATTATTATTATTATTATTATTATTATTGATAATGGTGATGTAAATAATAATTACATTTTCCTTTGTCCACTACAGATGATTGCCCCTCCTGAGCGTAAATACTCTGTCTGGATCGGCGGCTCCATCTTGGCTTCCCTGTCCACTTTCCAGCAGATGTGGATCAGCAAAGATGAGTACGAGGAGGCCGGACCCTCCATTGTCCACAGGAAGTGCTTCTAAATCCCTCCTCTTTCATTCTCCTCTGTCCTGGACTTTCCTTCTAGCCTTTGCACCACGTCTTGTGTTTGTACTGCGGACATTTGTTTCAAGTTCCCCTGTACAAGGATTCACATCTCCAGCCTCAATAAATTGTTTAATAAATACATATTTTCAATAACTTTCTCTTTGTATATATATAAGCACTTTCTTGTCCACAAATTGACAGTACGTTCTTCAGCTTTCAAGGTTGAGATCATTCTTCAGCAAGACCACCGGATGGCAGACTGCTGCTGTG
The DNA here is from genome assembly GCF_936440315.1 of Barbus barbus. NCBI lineage: Eukaryota > Metazoa > Chordata > Actinopteri > Cypriniformes > Cyprinidae > Barbus > Barbus barbus. The sequence goes on along the minus strand of NC_136728.1, from coordinate 14,027,521 downwards.
ATATTACCACGAAACACCCTTGAGATCAGTGTACTAACTTGCTTAAGAAATTATGCTAAATAACTTGCGTCAAACCTGCTTATTACCACATTATAATGTCATTTGATCATCTGAACCAAATGCCAATTTAATCTAACCATGATGCAGATTTGATCGTGCCCTCTAAGGGTTTTACTATGATCATCAATAGTCCTAAATATACGATGACGATAAGAAAACAGGTCAGTTTAATGTAGGCCAGAGGCGCAGCTGATACTTTCTGGCTGAGCAACAGAATAGTACACTGCGTCTCACAGCTGAAACCTTCCGATCTAGGGCAAAATATTGGAGGTAAAGAATACTATTGCAGTAGCATCTATTAGTGAATCAGTGTGAAAACAGTTTGTTTTAGAACTTTGTTTAAATACTCTTTAAATCCCTCTAGAAGCATCCTGTTACATATTATTCATACATCGGTAGTCTGCTTTTGAGACGAAAGATCCAGAAATAAACCATAAAATGTTTCAAATGCTGCCTCCTTAAAGGAATAGTTTACCCAAAAATGAAAATCTGCTGAAAATGTATTCATCCTCAGGCCTTCCAAGCTGTAGATTAGTTTGTTTCTTCATCAAAACAGATTTGGAGAAATGTAGCATTACATCACTTGCTCACCAATGGATCCTCTGCAGTGAATGGGTGCCGTCAGAATGAGAGCTTAAACAGCTGATAAAAACATCATAATAATTTGCAAGTAATCCACATGACTCCAGTCCATAAATTAACATTGTGTGAAGTAAAAAAGCTGTGTGTTTGTAAGAAACAGGATCCATCATTGGGACTTTAAAATGGGTTACGTCTGGCTACAATTTGGACTGTCATTCTGATGGCACCCATTCACTGCAGAGGATCTGTTTTCTTCATTTTTTGTGTGAACTATTCCTTTAAAGGGATAGTCCATCCCAAAATATTTGGACTGTTTGACTTTGTTCTGCAGAGCATAAAAGAAAGTATTTTTTAAAATAAGATTTTTTTATATATATATTTTGTGCATAAAATAAAAGCTAAAGGGGTCCAAAATAATACTAGACCCCAATGTTCTTCAGAATATCTTCTTTTGTGTTCAGCAGAAGAAAGAAATTCATACAGGTTTGGAACGACATGAGGGTGAGTGAATGGCTCCCGTTTATGTATCGTATCTCCTCGAGTTTCTAATTATAACACGGAGACCCAGTTTTGTGGGTTCTGGACGATGTGGGTTGTAAAGGGTGTACAGTAGGAGAGGGTTAAGAAGCCAGACTTATTACTGCAGATGCTGCCCCACTTCTGACTGACTGAGAAATCAAAGACAAATGAAGGTGGAGACATCTAGGAGGTTACAGTGATTAATGGATCTAGACAACAAGAGAAAGAGAGAGAAATAGAGAGAGGGAGGGGAAGAAAAAGAAAAAGAGAGTAGGCTCAGATCCATTATGAAATCTATTCATGCTTATTAAAATCTTATTTCGCGGCTCCTTTATTTTGCACAGAATGCCGCACATTCATTACTAGTGAAGAACATTGCAATCTTCTAATGTTTGGCTCAGGTTCGGAAGTGCTGCTCAATAGCCCACTGTGTGTATGAGTACAGATACAGACCAAACTTTCTGATTGTAAGTATTGATTAAATGCAAGAGTGTTTGCTAATTAATCCCTTCCTACACAGCAGTGGATCTGTCATGCTGAGAGGAGGCAGATATCAGTCCTGCCACTTTAGATTTTCAGCTCTTACATATGATACATTTCTTGCAGTATACATTATCTATCTATCTATCTATCTATCTATCTATCTATCTATCTATCTATCTATCTATCTATCTATCTATCTATCTATCTATCTATCTATCTATCTATCTATCTATCTATCTATCTATCTGTCTCTCTGTCTATCTATCTATCTATCTATCTATCTATCTATCTATCTATCTATCTATCTATCTATCTATCTATTTTTAAGTTTATCAGAGTCAGGCTTCAGGAGAGGGAGTGTGGAAAAATTACTTTAACAGACTTGGGGACTGTAATGGTATCAGAAGGGACATGTAAAATTATCATCTATGGTCTATTTTAGGTACAATACTAAAACATTTACATGAACGATCATGACATGATCATTTTTTAAAACAAACATATAATTTATTTAAATGCCTTTTTTAAACATTCGTAAATGCTACAAACCCCCAATTCAAACGTTGTCGTCCCAGATGCAGGTGCGCTCGGGGACTGTGGCCCCGCCTGCATTAGTAAACCCCTCTAGTGCTGGATCCGCTGGTCAGAAGAGCCCATGAATCCAGCTCGTGTCCCCTTGCGTGTGCTGCGCGCTCGGGTCGATGTTGCGCATTTAACACTGTCCACACATGCGGAATACACAGTCCTCTTCCCCCGAAGAAGTGCTAAAGGGGTCACTCCCATCTCTGTTCGGACTACTCGACAAACGCGAGCGATTCTACGGATATTTCTATTCCTTTGGACAAAGGATAAAGAACCAAAGAAAGGGAAAAGTGCTCTGGATGCTGTAAGTACGCACCTTTGTTTTCTCCCCACTACACGTCCGCTTTGTCCCTGCAGTTTTCTTATTACCGAATGCAGTTTTCATTATAGATTGACTTTAAAGGCAAAGATAAGGAACTTCTAAGTTTGTATTGTGGGACAGAGCCCAACACTTGACGAGCTGTGATGCTGGAGATGCTTATGCCAACTTCTCCTGGATCTCAGACAGTATACAGATCAAAGGCATTTTGTCATGCTGTGCTATTTCTATAGTCAACGCATGGGGTGTATAGAATCTGAAAAAAGATGGTTAGACATAAATATTCATTTGGACTTGAAAATCAATGATTTTCTTCTGTGAGATCGATCGTTAAAAGATTGGTTTAATGATCTCTGCATTAAGGGGAAGCACAAACGATCACCAAAGTTTAGAGACCTTTATATACAAGAAGGAGAGAGGGAAAAACTCTTGGCATGTGTGATGTGAAGCCTATCTAATCAGTATAAATTGTTGAGAAATATTCATTTGATAACAACTTATTATTTTGTAACAAACTTTTTAGTGCTACGAATAAGCTTAGGCTAAGACGCGGTTTGGTCAACCGGAAAACGTTTTTAAATGGCTTTTACTACTATAGTGGCTGAAAAATAGCCTATATGTGATAAGTATGAATGGCTGTAATGTAAAGTCATGGATAATTATCAAAGGTTTATTTAGCAACATTGACCATCTGACTGTACATCATCTCACGGCTAATAAATATGAAACACTGAAAGAGTGCAGCTGTAAGATGACGTCAGATATACATCGTTGCCATGGGCAACAGTCATTATTGGGAAATATATGAGGACTGAATCAACCCAGAATCAATTCTTCCAGAGAGCCAATTGAATTTTAGAAATTGAGCTGTACACATCACGTTACCCTGAAATTAATTTCCCAAAAAATAAATAATCAATTTTAGATATTGGTAAAGTGGCCAAATTTTGGCTGATTCATCAGTTTAACCACTATATCAGCCTTTAAATAACACAAATAAACACATTTTGAGGAAGAATAGTGATGCAAAGTGAAATCAGAATAGACAAATTTGCCAATTAATTGGCTAATCCAATGTATTGGTCTATAACTAATGCAGATAAACACATATCCAGGAAGACAAGTGATGCAAAATGGAAAGCAAGAGACTATAGTGGTTATTTTTCTGCATATACTTGGAAACACCCTGTTTATTAAAGAAAACAAAACCCCAAAAAATGGTGTTTGTACAATTCAAAGCTTAAGTGGTCTCCAGCATCCCTCGGGTACTTAAAATGCTCCAGAAGTTTTGACAATAATTTATGTGCCTTTTAAAAGAGTTTTTAGGTCAGCATTATTCAGACAAGCCACATTATGCGCAGATTCAGGTTTTCTCCCATCCACTGCTTGAGTACTGCTGGTCTCATGGGCTTTCCAACCTGCGACTCCATAGCAACGGAAAAGACAGATTCCACTAGTGACACTTCTCAGGGCCGCCGGAGCCACAATCCATTGTATCTTCCTTGATAAGTATCAGGAGACTTTAAAAGACATCTTGCCCTAACTCAACCACTCAGCGTCCAGTGGCTTTATCAGTACGTTCAGCGATTGTTCCGCTTTCACAATGTTTCCTGCTTTGAGTCCTGCTGTTTTGATATGAAACCGAATCTCATGATGAAAATTTCTCATCGGTTATCTTCAGAAGCTGTATAGCAAAGGCTAAGTTTAGGACTACAGGAGATGTCAGAAGACAGGAAATCCACCTCAGCTTTCAAGTTGACGCACACTGACAGCTCCGTTCAGCAAATTCTGCCTTTGCTGCAGCCATCTCAGCCTACTGTACTTCAGCAACATGTCAAGATGTGATTTTCCTCTCAAGAGTCCTAATAAATACATCAGAGCTCTCTTTTCATTTCTGCAGCATTCAGTGGGGCTTTTGACCAACGTGCGACATTCAAAACACAATGCGTTTGATTGCTGTTGTGATTGAGCATAAAAGATCCCAGGCAGATTGCCTCCAGAAAACGGTAATTAGAAGACAAACAACATTATCAGTATTGTAAGGCATCTTCAGCGTGCCGGTCAAGGGTTCTGCTTATAACAAATAGGAGCCGCAGCTGTGCAGCTGTGGCGATCTATCCATTACGGGGATGGGGTTGGAAGCTCTCTGTTATCCTGTGTCCCACTGAGATAAGAAGCGGAGAGGAGGATTTTAGCAGACTGGATTTGCAGCCACACACTGTCCACTTCAGGCTTCTAAGCGATTTATGTACACAAGCAGGCCTAATAGATGATTCCAGGACTCCGTCTGTGACTGTCTATCTGGTTTATAGCAGCTACAGTGTTGGAGGGTAACTAACTAAAAGTAGTAGACATATAAGTGTTCAAGTACAAGCTACTCTTTCCATGCCTGTGCTGAGAGAATTATCAAATGTACTCACCCAAACAGCTCTTTCTCTCTCACTATCTTACACTGTATGCAGCATTTGGAAGTCCAATTTTTTCTAGTGAATTGGTTCATTTTAAATGGTCACTTCTCTCATAGAGTTTGAAAGTCAAATGCATTTCAGTGAGTCAGTTCATCCTAAACGGTCCTCATGTAGTGTTTCAAAGCCCAATTCATTCTATTGAATCGGTTCTTCCTAAATAGCTCTCTCTTTGTAGCTTTTGGAAGTGTGATTCATTCTAGTGGACCAGTTCATCCTAAATGGTCCTTTTCAAATATGTGACCCTGGACTGCAAAACCAGTCATAAGTAGCACGGGTATATTTGTAGCAATAGTACATCGTATGGGTCAAAATTATCAATTTTTCTTTTATGCCAAAAATCATTAGGATATTAAGTAAAGATCATGTTCCATTAAGATATTTTGTAAGTTTCCTACCGTAAATATATCAAAACTTACATTTTGATTAGTAATATGCATTGCTAAGAACTTCATTTGGACAACTTAAAGGCGATTTTCTCAGTATTTAGTTTTTTTTGCACCCTCAGATTCCAAATAGTTATATCTCGCCCAAATATTGTCATATCCTAACAAACCATACATCAATGGAAAGCTTATTTATTCAGCTTTCATGTATCTCAATTTCAATTTTGACCTTATGACTGGTTTTGTGGTCCAGGGTCACATGTAGGCTACAGTTTGAAACCCTGCTGAAAAAACAGCTAAAATCAGCATAAGATGGTTGGCTTGTTTTAGCTGGTCAACAGGCCAGCTACCTGTTTTTTTTTTAACCTGTTTTTATTATTCTAGTGAATCGATTCTTCCTAAATAGCTCTTTCTCTCATGTAGATTTTGAAAATATGATTCATTCTAGTGAACTGGTTCGTCCTAAATGGATCTTTTCTCATGTGTGTGGCATTTGAAAGTCGGATTCATTCAAGTGAATGGTTCATCCTAAACGGCCCCTTCTCTCATATGTAGCGTTCGAAATTCTTATTCATTCTAGTGAATCAGTTTTTCCTAAACAGACATTTCTCTCATAGCCCGTAACCTTTGAAAGAACGATTCATTCTGGTGAACTGGTTCAGTGGTTGTTCGTCAGATGAGGCATATTAGGGACGCTAAGCAAAACACTGAAGCCAATAAAGTTAACATTTTAATCAGTTTACCCACTGAAGTGCATAACGTACATTTGATTTGCTTTAACAGACGTTAGCCCATGCTAAATTTTCTCTCACGAAACTGACCAATCAGAATCGATATTCAAATAACGCAACGTTGTTGGCTTCCGACCAAAATGCGGCTGAAAATACTCAACGCTAAAGGAGCTACCAGTCGCAAGTTAGCTTTTAATATTGTCCTAAGGATAGGACAATATTTGGCCGAGATACAACTATTTGAAAATCTGGAATCTGAGGGTGCAAAAAAAAATGAAAATACTGAGAAAATTGCCTTTAAAGTTGTCCAAATGAAGTTCTTAGCAATGCATAATACTAATAAAAAATTAAGTTTTAATATATTTATGGTAGGATATGTACAAAATATCTTCATGGAACATGATCTTTACTTAATGCCCTAATGAATTTTGGCATAAAAGAAAAATCCATAATTTTGACACATACAATGTATTTTTGGCTATTGCTACAAATATACCCTGGTTTTGTAGTCCAGGGTCACAAATGTACCTCTTCACCTTAATTTATTGTGAACCCTTCATTGATTTATGCCATCTAAATGTCTCTTATTAAATTATTACTAATGGTCATAGTTTTATTTATAAAACATTTTTGTTTGTACTTAGTACAATAACAGTCAAATACAGAGCATAAAATTACAGAGCGCTATTTAACAGTTCAGAGAATTTGAGATCAACAAAAACAACAAAACAGAGTGCTAATTAAAAAAATTGCTTAAGTAACTTTAGTGCTATTTTTGTGTTTATCTGCTTCAAAGTACAATTAGATTGTGGCATGGCAAACTACAGTTGAGTAGCCGTTTATCAAATTAATGGACATAAGTGCATTTCATTAAGATCTGATGGCTTCATTATTATATTATGTGCTCTTCAGTTAAGGACCGTCATGTACTTGACTAGACGTGGAGTGAAGGAATCATTAAATGGAGCCCCTAAATTGATTGAGAGTGAGCGGTTGAATGGGTGGATGAATAAAAAGATGAAAACCTCTCTGAGAAACAATGTACTGCCATTGTTTGTACTCTACTGATATGGTGTAAAGCAGTGGCGGTCCTCCGGGGGCAATAATTGTTCCCTGTATTGACTTGCGGATTCCTCAATGAGCTCAGATTGACTGTAGCCCATGGGAGGGGTTATATGACATGTTGTGATAGAACTGGGCCTTGGTTCTCATTTATTTTTCATCAGCTTCACCTCGCTTCTTTATAACGCTGATGTTCAGACAGCTCCAGAACTGCGTTGCTGTGATTCTACTAGTCTCGCACCACCGTATATGTTTGAGCCCCAGTCTTGCCCTATTTTACAGCTACGTGGTGATGCCATAAAGTCACCAGGGGTAAGGCAAGCGGACACAGATCCAGGCCAGACTGTCCCCCTTTCGCTCTCCCTCTCTTTTCGCCTCTGTATGCCACTTTCCCTCTCTGTCTTTCCCTCCGTCTCACTCGCTCGCTCTCATACTCTCTCTGAGTCCCACAGCTCTGTTTCTCTCCTCTCTTCTCTGCGGTTTACTCATTGGCCCAGATGAAACCCACACTTTAGTTACCCTTCACCTTCCAGACGGTTCACAGAAGCAAGCGTCACTTCTACTGCTCATTCAAATATGGCATCTAACAGCTGTGGACAGGAAGGATAGCACACACCGTGCGGTTTATTGAGGAGAGCTGTCCTATTTCTTTTCTAAGCGATTGGACTTAGAACTGTCGCCTGGCAGATAATAAAATGGGCAAGAAATCCCTTTGAAGGAGGGAGCCGAGCCATATTTATAATACGAGCCATATAAATACTTTAAGAATTGTTAAGGAGCTATTTATATGTGAAATAATCCTTTAGTTTTGTTGTTGAAACTTAGTGTATGTTAGATTGATTCAGTGATTATAAATATAATTTGACTTTATTTTACATTTATTTACACTACCGTTCAGAAGTTTGGGGTTAGTAAGATTATTTTAATGTTTCTGAAAGAAGTCTCTTATGCTCAACAAGGCTGCATTTCTTTTTTTATTATAACTAAATGGAAATATTGTGATAGGGTTTCATAATTAATCTTGTTTTAATCATGTCATGATTTTTCTGTCTCTTGTCTCTATTAATTAAGCGTAATCACCTTCAGAATTTTCCCGCTGGTTATTTTTCCTGAAAACATTTTATTTATTTATTTTTTTTTTTTTTGTTGTCTTGCATTGGCAACAAGCCTTCAGCAGCTTTTATGTTATAAATTAAAAAAAACATGAACGCAATTTATGTTATTAATTTAAAAAACCATGAACGCAATTTAAAGTTTTTGGAATTCATATTTGGAATTTCACTGTTTTAGTTTTTCATAGAGAGTATGTTAAATTAGACTAAATCTGGAAATTAGATGAGGTAAAATAAAACATGATATGAGTTGATGTTCTCTTGATTTGTGCTTATGTGAATGTGCCATAATTCTGCCGAAATGTAAAAAGAAATTTCCCAAATGACAATAATCACCATTTTTTAGCAAAATAATTGCAATTCTTAGTTTAACCATAGTCATGTGGCCCTATTTTGTGAAATATTTTAATTACTTTAAATAACCTTTTTCTATTTTAATGTTTTAAAACATAATTTATTCCTGCTATGGCGAAGCTGAATTTTCTGCATCATTACTCCAGTCTTCAGTGTCACATTATTCTTCAAAAATCATTCTAATATGCTGATTTGTTGCTCAAAAAATATTTTAATATTTTTTTAAATGTATCTTTAAATTTTAACATTTTTTACATTTTAACAGCTTAATATTTTATTTAAATACAGACTTGAGCATGGACTCTTTTGTTCAGCAATCACCTATAACATCCTAGCAATGCTGTAGAAACCATCAGTATTATAATGGTGAGTTTTGCATGAACAAGCACTAAAATCTAGTTACTGAACCGGCTTTACTGACTAGATGCGCATGACTATTGCATGCAATATATCGTGCAGCCCTAATTGCTATACTGCAAATAAAATAAACCCAAGAACTTTTGATGCAACATCCACAGCACTTTTTGATGAGAAGTAAATTGGTTATGAAATATTAATGGTTGTGCATGGTTTAATGAGTGGTACAGTATTAGATGCTTCTCTTATGAAAAGAAAGCGCTGTTTATGGGAAGGTTCAGCTCTCGGAGAGCTGTCAGTTCCTGGTATTGTCCATGTTTCTGAAACAGCAAGTTTGACTGCCCTCAGGCAGGCTTTTGGAAGAGAGCAACCTAGTGTTCACCGCTACTGCTGCTGTAAAATGATACAGTGACTATGTGGAAGTAAACTCATCTTCATATGAGATGTTCCTCGACAAATCTCAGGAAGAAAAATCTTCTGTTTTTCAGGATATGAAGGTGGGCTTAATTCCCTCCTGAATCCTTCTTGTGTTCCTCTTTTTTTTGATGAGCGTGGGATATTAAGTTACCAGGGCATGACTAGTGTTTTAAGCCTCAAACATTATGACAGTTTATAGCAAACCTGTCATTTCTAAAATGCTTAATGCATCACTTCCATTAACGTTAACAATGCAAATGTGTTTAGTAGTTGTCGTGGTAACAGTGGCAGACATTCAGAGTGAATATTTTGGCTTTACCTTTAATAAATAATTGCTGTAATGAAAAGGCAATGGGCTTTGCGTCTTTTAAAGTTAACAGAGAAAATAAAAAACTTTAAGTTATTAAACAGTGAATTATGCTTCTAGGTCAGTATGTGCTAGGTTTTTTCTCCTTCTTGAGAATTGCTGCCATATATTAGGAACTTGCATAACCAAGTGGAATAAACAATTACCCAAAATAGTCAGACAACAAAAGTGTCTCTGAACTAATAATGAAGTCTGAAAAACCAATGTATGTAGTGTTTAATTCTGCATGTATCTGATGTGCAAAATATGAAATATAATGCATCTCGTTAGCTGCATTTGAAGCCATCATTAACTGTTGATAAATGCATAACTGTAACCATATTTTCTATATTAGTATTGGTGTACTAATATAGAAAATTGGTTACAGAAATGCATTTATCGATAATTAATGATGGCTTCGAATGCGGCTAATGATATACATTGCTATTTTATTTTATTTTATTTAGTTTCCAGCATATGCAGTTTTACATCCATGCAGTTTTGTCATTACTATCATATTTTCAAATATCATATTATTTTGTAGTCCAGTTATTTTCCAGTCTTTTATTTATCAATTGGTTTTGTTTTTGCTTTGCCTCCCTTTGCTTTTTTTTCTTGTTTTGCCTTTCTTTGCTTTGCTTATGCTTTGTATTTAGTTTAGTTTAATTTAGATTTGTTTGTTTTTTTATTTTGTAGTCGTTTTGCCTTGCTTTGCTTATGCTTTGTTTTTAGTTTAGTTTTGTTCTGTTTACTTTTTTGTAGTGGTTTTGCCTTTCTTTGCTTTACTTAGGCCATGTTTTTAGTTTAGTTTTGGTTTGGTCGTGTTTTGTTGTGCGTTTTTTTTTTAAAACAATTGTCCTCTCATCTTAAAGTGCATGCTAATCTCTACATAATAAATTGTATCTATTTGTTGATTGTATCTGCATGTTACCTCTGCAAGGTTAGCTTACGCTTGTAATGTTGCTTTGAACTACTTGCAAGCAAATAATATCTAATTAATGCTGCAAGATGAAAGCCTGTACTGTGTAATTTATTTAAATGCCCACAACTGGATAATATTCACTTCACAGGAAACCAATATATCACCTAGCGCACGATGACACGGCTGTGAAAGGACTTCAGTGAGTGTCCGTGTGTTTGTCTGTCAACACTGGAGTTGTGTGTTAAATCTGCTGGCAGCTTCTTAGCACTAAAGTGCAATTTCCTCTCCACGCTGTAAGGTTTTAATTGGCGGTACCCTTCAAGCGATAATCGACAAATGCTTCCTGCCTCTTGAATCCTGTCTTGGTGGCGGGTGATTGTAAAGGTCGAGTGAGAAAACCTACACTGACAGTCCTGATGAATGACAGGGCCGCTTGACTGAGCCACTGGGGAGAGAGAGACACCAGAATGGCTGATATTCACCAGGGCGTCATTGCATGCGACATTTAGTGTTTTGCTAACAAGCACGGCCGCAATCAAAGTATATTCTATGAACATTATTTTAACGCATTACATAAGATGATTGTAAGTTTCTAGGTTGTGTAACATTTCATACAAGCGTATTCTTACACGAAGCCCCCTTAATCGTCACATAGTGGTGTTTTTATGCAATCGCAGTTATTAGACCACCTACACACGGTAGCATTATCAAGATGTGTTAGCATGTAATGGCCAATTTTATTATTTGCAAACCTTTCACGGGCAAAATGCACAGGGAATGTTATGAGTACTACTAATTCATCTTCAGCTGTCTCGCTTCGTCTAGTTTGCGTATGCCATGATTTAGGCTTTAGCGAGGAGCCGTTAGTCAGATATTTCATCTGACCTCTTTGCTTTAGTTACTGTCTGAGCCTCTCTCTCTCTCTCTCTCTTTCTCTCTCAGTCTCTGTCACTGTCTGATATTGCTTGCTGTCTTCCCCCCAAACACCCAGACATTTTGTTTGCCGTTCAGAAATCCTGTTGTGATGTGTAATGCTTGTGTACACTTCAGAAATATGGCGTGTGCTAACCCAAGACACAGAAAACAGCACCATCTGTCCCTTTTGGAAACCTTTAGTCCAATGTAATAAAAACAGGCAATAAAAATACAATGGGGTCCAAAAATCTGTGAGCCCATTAAAGTAGGATTTAAAATCTAGCTAAAAATAAACCAGATTTTTAGGATACAAGACCTCACTGTTTATTTTATTTTAATTTATTTTACAATTTATATTTGTTATTTTTTAGTGTTTTATTTTCTTTTTTTTTTTTTTTCACTATAATTTTATAAAAACAATAGGACGCTCAAGGTGATTTGAAATTTTGTTATTATTTATATTATTTTGTTTATTTAATTTATGTTCCTTCATCGTGGTTAATGATTTCATTTTATTTAAAAATATTTTATTATATTTTGTTTTCCTTTTGTTAAATTTTTTGTTGTTAGTTTTTCTTTCATTTTGTAAAAACAATGAGATGCTTAGCATAGGACACTCAAGGTGATTTTAAAGTTGTTGTTTTTTTATTTATAATATTTTATTTGATATTATATTATTTTATTATAATATATAATATATTTATATTTCAGTTTTTTTAGAATTTTAATTTCATGTTAATGTTTCGTTAATCATTTTATACAAACAACAGGACGCTCAAGGTGATTTTAAAATTTGTGTTTTATTTTATTTTCGCTGCCATTTTATAAAGACAGTAGATGACTCAAGGGGATTTTTTTATGTATTTTGGGAATTAATTATATTTGTTCATATTCTACAACTTAAAGTACAATGCAAACACAATACAAACCTTTACATTATAAATTATTGTTGATTTTATCTGCATGTAAATGCTGCAATTATGAAGCAATTATTGAAAATAAACAAAGTATATTTTAAGTTATTGTGGCTGATTTGTTCATTAATCAAGTTTGTGATAAACAATCCCTTTTCATTTTCTTCTGGTGAGTCAGTTCAATTATCCCTGCAAGGTAGCAAAGACCCAAAAGATGGAGTAGAAATATTAAAATGACGTGATATACAGTCTGACATTTCAGTGTACCGCTGAGCTCCTAAAGTCATCCGCAGACTAAATATAAAGGCGCTCAGTCTGGGCAGATAGGGACTGTTCAGAAACATTTGGTGAACCCAGTGATTTCACAAAAGGCCACAGACAGATAAAAAAGTGGAGCTAAATGACCAAACAGCAATACGAAATTATGATGTATGGGAATAATAATCACTCAAGTCAACAGCAAATCAAAATTGGCCCTCTTTACTTTATTAAATGTTCCTTGTCTTATTGCGCATGATTCATTGGTCATTTTATCCCGAAGTAATGACAAGTTTGTCTTGCTAATCTTTCATCAAGATATAATAACTTGCTCCACCATCTGAAATGACTTTCCTTTTCACCTGACATTGTCTAGGCTGGTCCATCAGAGGACCCACTTCTAATCAAGGGCCCTTTTTAATTGCTTAGAGGTCTTGAGTTGGCTATGTGATTTTTTTATTTTATTGTTTGTTTTGTTTTGTTTAATTTTACTCAGATCAATTTATATTCCAAATATTATGCAATATTTTCTTTTATTCCAGTTATTATATATAATTTATTTTCCAGCATATTGTTTAATATTTCATTTTATTTTCTAATCTATATTCCAATTTATATTACAGTTTGTAATTCTAAAGTTGGTACTTTATTTTATTTTTAATGCTATTTTATAAAGACAGTTAGTGACAATGCAGTTTTTTAAATACATTTTGGGAATTAGAATTTTATTAATTTATGTGCTCCAGCTTACAGTTCATGTTAATCTTTGCATTACAAATTATTGTTGATTTTATCTGCATATCACCTTTACAAGCTTGCATTGTTTTGTTACACTGCAATGTTGCTTTGAAATACAGGCAAATAATATCTTATTAATTTTCTTATATTTTCCACCATATTGGGAATTTATTTAATATTGTTAATATTTTGGTTAACACTTCATTTTATTTGTGTTTAATTTAAGTTTTAGTTGTTAATTTAGGCATTGTGTATGCCATTGAATTTATTCTAAAATGTGCTGTCTCTCTGCAGTGTTGATCATGCCGCGGAGCCCCATGTCTAGCGAGGAGGAAATGGCTCAGAGTTTCTCGGACTCGGTCAGTTCGGAATCAGACAGCTCCCAAGATGAGCCTCCCAGGCTGGATCGACCTACCAGCGCCCGGCTGGACGACAGCCTGCGAGACACAATGCTCATCTGTGTGGTCATCCCTGACCTGCAGCAGTCTGTGCGTTCAACACACACACACTCTCTCTCTCTCGTGTTTCACCCCAGGCTGTTGGGCCATGTGGATCTTTCTAAATTATATTATTACAGTAAATTGCTTCCCTCTTACAGTTTCAGCCTTCTCTGGAGAGCTGTTTGGCTTTTAGTGGACTAAAAAATGGAACGTATGCAAGTGGGATAGGCAACAAGTATTTTTGACCTATATCACGCACATAAAGTAGAAAATTACATTGTCATGTTTTAAATGAAGTTCAGAAAAGCAATATCATGTAGAGTCATTTAACACAGGTGTTTTCCATATGAGAAGGTAATAGTTTTATTGGTTATTCCTTTGCAGTAACACTCAAGCAAGGCATAAAATTGAAACCAAATCAGACCAAAAATGATATAGAATTAGATTTATTTTTAAATAAAATCAAAACCGTGATTTTTTTTGTTTTTACTTCTCTCTCTCAAAAAAGGATCTTTAAAGGGATAGTTCACCCAAAAATGTAAAAATTATGTCATTAATTACTCACCCTCATGTCGTTCTAAACCCGTAAGACCTTCGTTCATCTTCGGAAGACAAATCAAGATATTTTTGATGAAATCTGAGAGCTCTCTGACTCTGACCCTCCCATAGACAGCAAGGATCCTTACACCATCAAGGTCCAGATATGTAGCAAGGAGATCAGTAAAATAATTGATGTGTCATCAGGGTCTCAACCGTAATTTTTCGAAGCTACGAGAATACTTTTTGTGCACAAAAAAAAAAAAAAAGACTTTATACATCAATTCGTCTCCTCCGCATCACTGGTGCCATTTTGGAGAGTATCTACTGAATGTAAACAGTGCTTTTCTGTGTCAGCTGTGCCACGCGGATACGCTGTTTACGTTGTTTACACTTTGATCTGAACGAAAACAATGTATCCGCATGAGGTACAGCATACACTGTTTACATACCATGGATACTCTCCAAAATGGGGCTAGGGTGACGCGGAGGAGACGATTTGTTGAATAAAGTCATTATTTTTTTATTTTGTGCAAAAAAAGTATTCTCGTAGCTTTGTAAAATTATGGTTGAACCCCTGATGTAACATGGATTATTTTACTGATCTCCTTGCTACGTTTCTAGACCTTGACCGGGTAAGGACACTTGCTGTCTATGGGAGGGTCAGAGAGCTCTCGGGATGCATCAAAATATATTAATTTGTGTTCCAAAGATGAACGGAGGTCTTACGGGTTTGGAACGACATGACGGTGTGTAATTAATGACAGAATTGTCATTTTTGGGTGAACTAACCCTTTAAAAATATCTGTGTCTGTCATTACTGAAACTGTTATTTTTGGGAGGAAGCAGAGGTTTGAATTGTGTTTGCACATAGCTGATGTGGTTATGGTTTGTATATTGTGCAAGTTATTGCCAGTGTCACATTTATTGAGCGTTACAATTATCTTAGCTTTCCACATTCTGCATTTACATGTCAACAATACCGTCACAGCGAGGGGATGAGGAGGAGGTAGGATAGATTGTATTAGCTCTAAACACAAAAAGAACAAGATGCTATTATTCTGATAAGAGTATTCTTTCAAAGTATGCCAAGAAACAAGACATACAGATAAGATGTATCAAAGCGCAAAAAACTTTAGTCAATATATGGTAAATGTGCAAGTTATCTACAGATTGCATTAGTGGGAGGGACAGTCTGGGAGTTTGTTTTACCTGAAGTGAAAGAGTGTACATTTTAAATGCCTATATCTGCTGAAAGGGAATTTTGTCAGTATTTAGGAGTTTAAAATATCAACATATATAAATAATTTCAAAGCCTCCATGGACTAAAAGACACAAAACATAATTTTATGCCTTTAAAAGTACAGATAAATGAATTTAGTAAATTATTTCTCTATAATAATTATTTCTTCTAAGTACATTTTCTGAGATCAGAACAGGTTTGGAGAAACTTAGCATTACATCACTTGCTTACCAATGGATCTGCTGCAGTAAATGGGTGCCTTAAGAATGAGTCCAAACAGCTGATAAAAAAATGAACATCTTGTGAAGCAAAAAGCTGCGTGTTTATAGGAAACGAATCCATCATTAGGACATTTAAAGGGGTCATATAATGCTTTTTTTAAAGATCATTATTTTGTGTATTTGGTGTAACAGAATATGTTGATGTTTTATTGTTCAAAAAACACATTATTTTTCAAATACTGTACATTATTGTAAGTCCTCTATGCCCCGCCTCTCTCAAACGCTTCGTTTTCTACAAAGTCCCTCCTTCCATCAAGCGCAGTCTGCTCTGATTGGCCAACTGGCACAGTGCATTGTGATTGGCCGAACACCACAAGCCACGTTGGAAATATAACGCTCCTTTCCATAATTGCGAGCTTCAGCTTACAAAATTATAGTAGCTCGTATGTGTTTGCACACAAGCCGTTGTTGTGTGACCACGTCTCCTTCTCTCACACACGCAAGCACAAACACACGCACACGACGCAACGCTGTGACTCTCTCTCTCTCTCTCGCACACACACACACGACGTGCAAAATTAACATTTAAACAGTCAATAGCAAATACTGAAACTAATAACAAAACATACAGTCGTTGATTCATTTCAGAAGCCCCAGCTTGTCATAGCAAAGTCAGAATTACCTAGGTTCACAAAACGGTCGTCCATAAAATGCGTTGCTATTCTGTTGTAAGTAATTTGAATGATTCCTAAATGCATCTTTCAAAAGGCCAAATAAAGTGCTTTTGCTTTCACCTAGAAACACACAGCGTCTCCCTGACATGGCTGCATCAACACTACTGCGGTTACTGAAACCACGTCTTCTTTATTTGCGTGAACATTTGGGCAGCATTATGCAAATATTTCCACATCGTGACGTAGAGATGTAGGGGCGTGTTTGAATGAGCCGTTTTAGGGGGGCGTGGTAGAGTCTTAACTTTGATAAAGAATATCTCTTTGGTTTTGAGACTTTAGTCTTTGCAACTTCAGGGATCTTATCTATGCACAATCAGCTTGTAACACTCCAAAGAGAAAGGAAAACTTGAAATCGCATCATATGACCCCTTTAACTTTAAACCATCAATTGTGGTCAAAATAAGAGTCCATAATCCAGAATGGCACTTTCTCCAGTTTAAAAGTGCACCCCTTGTTGTCCTCTCACATCATAATCTGCTGGCATATTTAGATTAGAATGGTTTTGAACTGTTTTCACTTATAAATGGTGCTTGATCTATGCATATTTCTCCCCTGATTCAACCAAGACGAATGTTTGAAGTTAAAAACGTCTTACTGATGGATTTGTTTCTTACAAACATGCAACTTTTCACTTCACAAGATGCTATTTGATGGATTTGAGTCGAGTGTGGATTACTTGCAAATTATTGTGATGTTTTAATCAGCTGTTTGGACTCTCATTCTGACGGCACCCATTCACTGCAGAGCATCCATTGGTGAGCATGTGATGTAATGATAAATTTATCCAAATCTGTTCTGATGAAGAAACAAACTCATCTACATCTTGGATGGCCTAAGGGTGAGTACATATTTTATTTTTGTGTGAACTAAGGTGTGATCACTTTTACAGCTCTTCTAAGGGCAAAATCAAGCAATTTCAATAGGAATCCATGCAATGGGGAATTTTGTTTGAGGGTGAAAGATTTCTCCACCAAATTTTGCAACAAGGGTTCAAGCTAATCAACCAAAAACTACTTAGTTTGAAAGTGACTTCTGTGTGGGCTGTTTCATACATCACTACACTATTGACAATAGACAATCAATCTTTTCTGCCCACTGAGATTTCAATAATGTGACTGCACCTAAACACTTATTACTGGTTCATGTGTAAGGCCAAAAAAAAGAGTTGAAATGTTCACAAGAAATTAAATAATGACCTCAGGAACCCACAAAAATGCCACAAAATGTATGTTATAACCATTTAAATTTAATCATAAAATGTCATTCTGTCAGTCAACCAACACCAAATAACGTCATGATGTATGATTTGTTTTCTCCTGTTGTTTTCTCCCTTTTGAACATTTTAGCTCACAAATGTTTTCCCTTAGTTAATCTGTACACCTGCTATGGCCTGATAGAGCGTTTCTCTGTCTCTCTCGTTTCCTCTCTCTGTGGCTTTGCCAGAAATCCATGAGGTTCAGTCCTGATGCCACAGTATGGGTTGCTAAGCAGCAGATCCTGTGTACGCTCACACAGAGTCTGCGGGATGTGCTCAACTACGGGCTCTTCCAGCCAGCGGTGGACGGGAGGGAGAGTGGTTTCCTGGAGGAAGAACGGCCCCTGAGAGACTATCCGCTATCCACCAATAAAGGCGTTCCGAGTCTTGAGGTAACGCGTCACTGATTTGTTGCTTGAATGTTGCAGAGTCAACTTAAGCTCGATCATGATGCAGCTTTGACACAATACGTGCAAGGAGACCAGAAAGGGACATGGGACGTCTCTATCTGCAAAGCACTTCCACAAACATCCACAGGAATTATGCTGGTAGACGCTGAACTAGAAGTTAATCTGCCTAGAACAGTAGTGCCATCACTGAACTTTAAAGCTCAAATAGCACACATTTTTGTGTAAAACAATCAATTGAAGTGCAAATATGTGAGCTTCGTATTTCTGCTTTTAAATCCAGTGTACTTGCCCCCTGGACTTCCATTGACAGAACATTAGTATAAAAACAAATTTTATCATTGTTTTATTGTTATTTATTTATTTATTTATTCATGTTTTTTATTAAATAAAGGAGCAAACCAAAATTTATTTCTGTGGTAATTATGAACAATGATTAATATAAGCAATCAGAGTAATTTTATTTTGAGAAAAAATGACCATGCATATTTATTATGTCAGAGAGGATTGGCTTTTATTGTTTTCATTGAATTAGTTTTAGTTTTTCAAGAATATCTATTATTATTATAATTATCATTATTTGTATAATAAATGGATCATCAGAATTGGTAATCAACATCATAATCATTAATAATTAGCAAAATAATTTTGAGTGTAATATGCTTGCATAGACTTCCGTTGTAAATGCATTACAATAAACACAGATTTTATTATTATTTTTATATATATTTATTAATTTTTTCAATTAAATAAAAAATCTGAATTATTTTTGTTGTTGTTTTTGTAATCAACATTGACAATAATTAATAATGATCAAAATTATTTATTTGAGAGTAAAAATGTCCATTAATATTTATTATTTGTCAAAGAAAATCACAATGAAAAACAGTGATGATAACGTCTCGGTTACGTATGTAACCCTCGTTTCCTGAAGGAGGGAACGGAGACGTCACGTCAGGTGACCGACGAATTTGGATCTCGCTTAGAGGGAACAATCCACTACAAGTGTATCTAAACGAGCCAATGCACATTGGCATGCGATTATTGCATGCAGCTGCTGCTGATCACAGCATGAGTATAAGTAGGCAGCAGGTGCAGCGCATATTCAGGTTTTCGCTTCGGAGCCGAGCCAGTGACCTGGCCACTCAGGGGTGGTACAGGAGCCGTGGCGACGGGACGTGATGCCTCCGTTCCCTCCTTCAGGGAACAAGGGTTACATACTCACGCTGTGATCAGCGGCAGCTGGATGCAATAATCGCATACCAATGTGCATTGGCTCATTTAGATACACTCATAGTGGATTGGTCTCTCTAAGCGAGATCCCAATTCGTCGGTCACCCGACGTGACGCAGAGTCACCGACTGAAAGGGAATACAGCATTTATTGTTGTTGTTTTTATTAAATATTGTTTATTAAAAAACTCCTAATAGTTTTTTTGTGGCAATTAAAATAAGTAAAATAAGTAATCATAATAATGTAATTGTGAGTGTAAATATCCATTCATATTTATTATTTATGTCAAGGATGATCCCAATGACAAAATAGATATGACAGTGATGATAACTGCTATAAATTGCTACCAATGCAGGGATATGAGGCTGGCGTCCTTCTTTAAGATGTGCTTTCTGTTTAGGAGCATTCTCAGCTCTCTGTGAAAAGGCTGATGTCAGGCTGGTGTAACAGGAACCTTTTGTAGTTCCCCTGTATGTTCATTCAAGCCTCAGGGCCTGATATAATCATATTACTATCAAGGCAGCGACCAGCCAAAAAGAGCTGCAAATGAAGTATAATGAAACATATTTCTATTTTATCATTTGTTTCAGCTAAAGATTATATACTTTATTTAAAGACATTATTTGTATGCCCTCTTGATTTCAAAAAACGTAGTGGTATAATGGTGATGGTATAGTGCTCTAAAATAGGGTTCTAAATAATTGTCTTATTACGGTACCATGATATTTGTAATCATTTTTTTTCACCATGGTACTTTTTGGTTAAAGCTGTATTATCTCTAGATTATTGAAAGTGTATCTTACGGCAAAATGTTTATTTTGTTAAACTGAATACTTATTAATTTCTAAATTAAAACCAATCTAGCCTATAAACAGACTGTATTTTTCTCTCTGATTTAATTTTGCAGTTCCGCTACAAGAGCAGAGTCTACCAGCAGCCAAACGTCAACGAAAAGCAAATTGAAAAACTTCACACACAGGTAAGACTTTTTTTTTCTTTCTTTTTTTTTATTAGTAAAAATGTTGCTTTGACATATGTAGATTAGCCTACTATGCATATTTGTCAAAAATGTGTCTATTTTTGACGCGCAGGTGGTGATTAACTTGTTTTGCGTTATGATAATTGAGTCTTTTACATACATATCAAATGGAAGCTATTTGCTTAATTGCAAGCAGGAGAGGGCGTCTTGGGATATGGCTGTTAAAACAGGAAAGAAATGTTCGAAAATCTAGTTTTCAGTCGCTAGGAATGAATATCTAACATACAACATTCATTTTAGAATCTGCTGCTAAATAATGCAGCAGACCGGAGCATTTGCATACATTTGGACTTGGCAGGATTTTCGGGTCGAGATGGTCATTGATGTTGACGTTTTAGTGTTTCGGCCAGTTTTTCCTCTGTGGTCATGAGCGTTTTTGCAATCACTGGAGGAGGTTACTCCACGCTCCTCCCCCAAAAGCAGCCCCGAAGCTCCGAACCAAGTTTTAATTGCCGGCTTCTTCCAGCACTGTATGTCCTGTGCTGTGCTCGATCTCTTTCTCTTTATTGCTCAGCCTATATATCTCCCGTCCCCACAGTGCTTCCCTCAGCATTTAAAACTCTCCCTCTCATTGCTCTGAGCTGTCAAGCTCCTTTAATAAGTTATTATATTACAGCTCCGTAAGCCGGCAGGATTTGTAAAGGATGACGTAGGAACAGCTTTGTGTACGTCCTTGTTTCAGAGGAGCAGATATTCACCTCAGATCATTCAGAATGTTGGTGCATTATACATGCAATGGAAGCAAATGCTTAGAGGGGTTTGCTTTTAAAATCTGACTGCATTATAAAAAATGAAAAGGTGTAGTTGTTTCCTTAAAGAGATATTTCTACCTGATCTGACTCTTAAAAATATTTTTTATTGGCGTAACCCAAGGAGAACTGTAATAATTGAAGAAAGCCAGCAGTTTGAACTCAAGCGTAGTTGCTCGGCTGGTGCATAAATGAATTCTGCCATCTTTGCTTATTTTGGAAAGATTGCATTTAAAAGTTTAACACACATGAACGCCACCACAATGTTTTAATTATGTGGGAGACTTAATTATGTGGATTTTCTTTGAGGCCAGAATTTTTCAGGTATGTCATTGAGAAAACATGGCGGATGCAGTGGATGAAGTGTTTGCAGTAGATCGCTGGTTTGTTGAAATGTATGAAATTACTTTCCATTTACAATAAATCTAGCTAAGTCGCATGTACAAAATGTAATATTATTGTACAATTATGACAAATTTATAACGATTATACAGTGCCTTCATAAATTGAATAAAAACAAAATAAGAACACAACTGATGCACATTCATTATTTAGCATTTTGTAGTTTTTTTTATTTATTTATTTATTTATTTTTGTAGAAAAGGTCACCATCATGCTTCTACCAAAGTGATCTAAACACACCTGATGTGATTATTATGACTTTTCATCTCGTCAATGAAAACTTACCATGAACGCACCATTAGTCCTGGTTATTATTATTATTTTTTTTTTTTTGGGAGCCAGTCCCCTGAACTTTAAATGTCATGTGACTCACTCTGGAACTGCATGAAAATAACATCATGACAATGTTACACCACAAGAACGTGGACAAGCCATTTATTAGCAACTGTGAAAACAGTGATTTTATGAAATATTTGCGATTTATATGTTGCAGAAATGGTATCTGATCAGAATATATGGCTACTTTCGAATGACTATCAATGAGAAATGCACCATAAAAAAGTGTAGTTACGGCATCTCCCAGCAGAGGCTAACCATGCTAACTATGCTAACCACTCAAACCTTAATCGCTAACATTTTCAGGTTGAATTCATATTTATTATGCTAATTCTGAATTAATAAACCAGTTTTAGGTGATTTTTGTAAGCTAACACTCACAAAATACTTTTTACAGTGTAAGAGGGTGAATGTTGTCATTGCGCTAGGTGACATTTCTACATTGTAGTTAACCTAATGGGTTTAAAGTTGTTAGCAAGCATCAAGGTGTGAATTATTGAAAGCTAGTGTTGGTAGGACGGGATCCAGAAGTTAAATAATGCAAACGCCAATGCTTTGTGCGAATATGGCACTTACTCTATTGTGTTCGAGGTCTTCGTGTGTGTACTGGGTTGTGCGTAAGAGTTGACGTGTGTTCGTGGCATGCCGTAGCTTGCCAAGTGGTCTCTAACTCTTCGCCTTGCCAAATCAGCTGTGCTCTCTCTCTCTCTCTTTCTGATGTCTCTGTACTGGGAGCTGCTCTCCTATCTATTTTTATCCAGCCTTGTATCGCGGCATGTGTGTCCCAGAGATCTCAACATGAGAGAGGAAGTGAGCAGAGACCCTTCACACTCTTGTCAACCATTCATTCCCATCACTCGCTCCTGTTTCTTAACATCCTCCTCGATCATTAGCTGTCAGTCTTTCTTGTTTAACCTCACCTGCACTCTTGTTCTCTCTCAAACCTCCTTTTAGGTCAACCTGAGGAAATTTATGGAGTATATCCAGCATCATCAGGTGGACAAAGTCTCCAAGATGTTGGAAAGAGGGTTGGACCCCAACTATCATGACCCTGAAACTGGTGGTATGGGATGTATATTAGATAAACTCCAAAATTGCACATAAATGTCTATCCAGGCTTTGTTCCCAAGCTACAGTTCCAGATTGAGTACTGTACTGCACCATTATACACATGTGGTCAGAGTTGTTGGTTTCAGAGTCAGAAAACCTTAAAAAATGATCTAACAGCACCTAGGGAAGTTGTGGCCTAATGGTTAGAGAGTCGGACTCGTAATCCAAAGGTTGCGGGTTCGAGTCTCGGGCTGGCAGGGATTGTAGGTGGGGGGAGTGAATGTCCAGCGCTCTCTCCACCCTCAATACCACGACTTAGGTGCCCTTGAGCAAGGCACCGAACCCCTAACTGCTCCCCGGGCGCTGCAGCATAAATGGCTGCCCACTGCTCCGGGTGTGTGTGTTCACGGTGTGTGTGTGTTCACTGCTGTGTGTGTGCACTAATGGGGGCTTCAAGAAAAAAAGAAAAAAAAAAGAAAATGCTTTCACCAAAAAACAATCTCCAGCATATTCAGTTGTCAGAAACGACTGGAACTTCGAATGGGACTAGGTTCTATGGTCAGATGTAATTAAAAAATTTGCTTTTTAGCAGTAAAACACTGGGTTTGGTGAACACGGATAAAAAGTACCCCATGTGTACAATGAAATATACTGCTGTATTTTTGATGTTGTGGGCCTATATTTCTGCTGGAGGTCCTGGACATCTTGTTTAGACACATGGCATCATGGATTCTATCAAATACAAACAGATAACAAATGAATAAGTGACTGACTCTGTTAGAAATCTTATAATGGGCCATGTTTGGATCTTCCAACCGTACAATAATCCACACACAAACCTCAGAAACAACACAAAAATGGGTCACTGAACACAAAACCAAGCTTCTGCTGGCCATTCCAGTCCTCTGACCTGAACCCTGTAGAAAATGAGTGAGGTGAACTGAAGAGAAGAGGCACCATCATGGAGCTGTGAATCTGAAGGATCTGGAGAGATTCTGGATGAAGGAATGGTCTCTGATCTCTTGTCAGGTGTTCTCTAACCTCATCAGGCATTTTAGGAAAACATTTAGAGCTGTTAAACTGGCAAATGGAGGTTTCAAAAAGTATTGAATAAAAGGGTGCCGTTAATTGTGTCCAATGTGTATTAGAGAAAAACATTTATTTCATAATGATATTTCCCCCCATTTTAAATTCTTATTATCCAATGAAAGGTTACATTTTTGTGAATATTTTAAATAATAGATCAAAAGGATTAACAATGCAGATTTATTTCCACAGCCTTCTCTGATCATATTTACCAAGGGTACCAACAATTCTGACCACGTGTGCATGTTTCCTTTTTAATCAGTATGGTGTAGTCGGACCATTACATTGTATTTCAGCAGATTATCTTTAGCATATTTACTCACTGATTTAATCTCATGGCCATATCCTGTATTGCATTGCATTGTATTATTAGGAATACACCAGTACCATTAGCAATAATCCTTTTTTTTTTCTTTTTTTTGTCAGTTAATGGATATGATGGCAGAGATTATAAATCTGTACAATACTAAAAGTATACTAAATGTATACTAAAAGTATACTAAATGTATACTTTTAGTATGAAAATGTAAATAAATAAATAAAACGTTTTTTATTTTGAAAAAAGAAATGTTACTGTCCCCAAACTTTTACAAGGTATTTATATTTTTAATTTTAGCTTTATATTTACATTGTCTAATGTCACAGATAAAGATGCAATTACAGTCTCACAATGTCATTTATATATTAGATTTTTTAAATAGCTTTGCACAACTGTGACGCCAAATATCCAATGCAGTCCAATATTATACATTTAATTTAATTTATTGTTTTGATAAAACACAAATCCCTTGACTAATATCTACTTTTATTAAGAGAGATTTATCTAATGCATTTTAATGAACATGTTTTTGTGCTTCTGGTCTACAGAGACACCACTAACCCTTGCGGCCCACCTGGACAATATGGTGGAGATTATAGTTACATTGAAAAACGGCGGTGCTCATTTAGATTTCCGCTCTCGGGATGGGATGACTTCCCTGCACAAAGCAGCCAGGGCAAAGAACCAGATAGCTCTTAAGGTAATAAATGACCTCATCCTGAATGGCGGCATGAGCTTATGGCTTTGTTAGAGTGATCGTCTTCTTTGATTGTCTTGTATGTTTTTTGTAAGTACAACTGCTGCTGATCTGAAACAGAGCAGTACAGTGACATCTTACAGTGTCAGTGATGCTGCTGAGTTTACAGTACATTTATTACTTTGACTGATTGTACTTTTATTCAAAGCACACGCTTGTTTTTTTCATTATTTCATTGTTGCTTTCTTCCCTTGACAACCATTGGAAATAATACTGCTGATGTACCACTGTTTTGTGCCCTGAATATTGTAAAATACAATTTCCTGTCTACCATTGCTCTTGCAGTATATTGCTTGCTGGCCATTTATTTAAAAAGGCTTCATGCAGCATCTTAGTTTATGTCAGTTCGAAGCGCTAGAGCCATAGATTTCCTATTTTCATTACCGAGTGGCTGGGTTTCGTAATTTTAGAAGGAAAAAGTACTTGTAGCTCATTTAGTTACGAAACGAAAATGTACTTATGAAACTGCTTGGCTGTATAAAATTGAATAAGAAATCCCAAAGGCATTATCTAAAAAAAAAAATCAAGCACATTCGTTTACATGCATTTATGTATTGTTTTACATACATGTTTACATTACTTCTTTTTCATTACAAGTTTTATAAGTTTTATAATATTTGTTATGCTTTATAAGATAGCCAAAATGTTATACATTGCTGTTCAAAAGTTTGGGGTCGGTAAGATTTTATTTTATTTTATACAGTGAATGCAGTCCAGCAAGGATGCATTAAATTAATCTACAGTGACAATAAATACATTTATGATGTTACGCATTTGTCCATGCTTCACGCTCGAGAAACAGTATCTCTTCCGTGGCTCAGTGCGCTTTCAACTCGTTTTTTAGTCTCGAGCAAGAGACTGTACGACATTCACGTTACATGATTTGACTGATTTTTTACGTTAGGAGGGTGACAGCGCACCGATCTAAAAGAAATGATCATATATGTTTTCAATAACCGCTGGCCAAACTCAAAAACGAAACTAAAATTAAAAAATCTTTGAGAGCAAGGGGGCCCCCTGGTGTTTCGGGGGCCCAACACAGCTTGCGTATTCTGCGTATAGGGAGGATCGGCTCTGGTTCTAGTGTATTTTTTACCAAATAAATGCAGCCTTGTTGAGGTTTAAAGTCTTTTTTTCCCCCCAAAAATGTAAACTTTTATCAACCCCAAACAAAGAAGCCTTTATTTTTAATTTGCCTTGTCACACATGGACATTAAAAAAGCTGAAAAAGTCCCAACACACAGTCCCAAAGCCATCACTATAGCAGCTACCCTGAGCTGTGACGTGAAAGGCAGCAGACAAGAAAAAAATAGTCCTTTCATCCGTTAAGACCCTGCCAAAAAACAAGGCTCTGCTAAAACATAATCATAATATCATATTTGTCGTATTTTCCTCTCTGAAAGAAACCTAATTCTCTTTTCTCTGCAGACTATGTTGGATTTGGGAGCGTCTCCAGACTATAAGGACCGGCAGGGTTTGACTCCACTCTACCACACAGTGACTGTAGGGGGAGACCCCAGCTGCTGTGAGGTCCTTCTGAGCGCCCATGCCAGCGTGGGATGCCACGATGAGAACGGCTGGCACGAGATCCACCAGGTGCTGCTGTCTTTCACATTACGAGTAGTTAGCTGGTGACAGTCAATGAAAAAGCTTTCTGTTGGCTAAAAATGTTGAGCGTGGGGTAATATATGCATCAGTGGAGTTTATAATAGAGCAGCTTTGTTCAATTAACGAACAGATGACGAGATCAAACAAGTTGAACGCACCATCAAGTCCGTCTGTTGTGACGGCGTACTGACATCTAGTGTTGTGACAGGTGGACTACAGGATGTCAGTCAAATTGTTTCCGTGGTGTTTTTGATCGCACTCTACTGGGAAAATGAAAAGGCAGCATTTATGGTTTACTTTTAGACCCTTTGAAAAATATGAGATGACAGCGTACTGAAGGCTTAATAATGTTTTTATGTTTCAAAAGACTGCTGCATGATTTTTTAAGGGCTCATAAAAGCATTTCTTTCAGCAGAAACTTATAAAATCCGTTTGCTCATTTTTCTCACTAAAATGATATGCTGTGTGATTCCTGTTTTGTTCGTCAGGCTTGTCGATATGGCCACATTCAGCACCTGGAGCATCTCTTGTTCTACGGAGCTGACATGCATGTGGAAAATGCTTCTGGGAATACGGCTCTCCATATCTGCGCTCTGTACAAACAGGTATGTACTCACACTGTCCAAAGTCAGCTCCATTTAAACAGTCAATAAACAGAGGTTATTGGTGTCATACAGAATACACTGTCAATAGGAGAATATATCAAAAATGTTGTTTTCTCTTTGTGGATCAATGGCGTTTCAAGGGAAAAATCAATGGCCCCAGGGCCCGAGAGCTGAGATTGAGTGCAGCAGGGAAACTTTCTGGGAGAATCTTCAGGATTAAACTGTAAAAAAAATGTGTTTCAACAAAACAAAATTTTAATGCATGATAGAACTACTGTTAACTTGGAAAACTAAATATAGTTATATTATGATGATTTATATACAAAATCTGCAAGTATATGTTAGTATAAAAGTATAAGTTAAAAATTAGAATAAAAGTTGGTATATAAGTGGGATGTTCTAGTATATATTTGTATCTTTATCAAATTTTATATTTATTCAAAGTCAGTTAAATTACATTACAGTATTTAAAGTACATTATTTAACAAATAAATAATCTGAAAACCAACAGAATTTTAGGATTCTGCACTATTTTGGGGTCACTGATAAAAAAACAAGTAATAAATAGTATTATAATAAAATACATAATACAAAATAGTATTCATAAATATAAATATTTGATAAAAAAAAAAACACACACACAGTACACACATATATATTATATAAACTAAAACTTTTATTTTGGATGTGATTAATCGCGATTAATTGTAATTTTATATGTGTATATATAATCTTTGTCTTATGGGGCTGGCATGATGCCATGTTAATTTGTATAAATGCCAATGATCGACTGCCACTAATTACACTGGTCATTATTCACCATTGTCTCCCATTCTATCCATGATAAACCTCAAGCTGAACTGGAATCAGCTGGAACACTCATGACTATTAGCACCAGCATTCAGTGTTTATGAATGGACAACGGCCCATTACATTCACGACACTAAGCAGCCAGGCAGATAATCACCTTATGTTTCCTCTGTGGGAGATCTAGCCTGCTCCGTCGGCTCGGGGTCACAGTATGGGCGCCTTTGTCTGCTGGAACTGATAGCACTAGCAGTATTCACTGTCGCTCTGTATATAACATCATATTCCTGCTGTGTCGTAGGCCGTATTGATCCCACATTCACAGTGTATCCCACTTTTTTCTTTTTCTTTTGTATCCTTCTAGTAAAGTTTTATATATGAGATCTGAAAAAGTGAGACATAAATGTAGAGTTCAGTTTGTTGTGCTATCTTAAAGACTAATTTTAAAATTGAACAAACTGTACATCTGTCACTCACAGTCTGTCAAATGAAATAAATATAAAAATATAGTTATATATTCTAGGTATCACCTAGAGTTATTATATTGAACTGGAAACCCTGTAATTTTTCAAAATTTTCCAGAAAAGAAAAGAAAAGAAGATATATATACGCTTTTGATAGAAGTTTAAGTTTGTATTTCTAGTTTAAATATATATATATATAAAATTATTTTTAAATAGAATGTTTTATTTTATATTTATATCTTTATTATATAAAATCTTTCAAGTTAAACTGTTAAATTTAATTTAATTGTGTGTGTGTGTGTGTGTGTGTGTGTGTTTGTTTGTATGTATTTTAATATTAATATTAATTGGGATGTTTTGCCATTTTTTTCTTAAAAAGAATAAATATATTTAAATATGGGGGGGGGCGATTTTAGGATTCTATTTTTAGGACATCAATTAATTTCTTGGACTAATCAAGTAAATAAATTGTGGCATTGACCATGAAAACAAAATTCAAGAAATTCATGTTGTCTTCTTTTATTGCTTTTCTATGATTCTGAATTACTGATGCCTTTAAATACTATTGAAACAAATGACACTTGTCCTCCTCTGATCTTATGACTAGAAAATAACGTTTATTTTAAGGTGTGAAAACGGCTCTGCCAATGACAAGTGTCATTTATTGATCTGTGGAGGCTCTTGAGTTCACTGCTGGTCACATATGATGCTGTGTTCACCCTGAGCCGACCAATGGGGTCGTTATTTGAAGCACACATCTGTAATGATCGGCCACAACGAACTGTTATTAAAGTTGATGCTTGGCTAGCCTTTGGCGAAACATGCTTCATTTGTCCCGTTGGTCAGTTACACCACAGTCAAGGGCAGGTTCTTGCTCGAGCTACGATTGTTTGCAATTAAACACCGATTGCGCCGATCCGTCACCATGTCAACAAGGAACCCGTAACCGGTGCCAAATGCAGGCCAGGGATATTTTCATGTGCAGGGAATAGAAGCCGCATCCTCACATGTGATTATGTCTCATATACAAGGGCTGGCAGCAGCTGTGAAACTAGTATTAGAAGGAAGGTAGGAGGAGAAGGCAATGGAGGTGTGTGTATGTGTGCGATTGTGTGTGTGTCGGTTTATTGGTGAGGCATTCCGTGGGTGGGCTGTTGAATCCAGCTGGATATAGTGGGCTGGAGAGCTACAGAACCCTGGATCTCTCTCGCTCGCTCTCTCTCTCTCTCTCTGTCTTTCTGCTTTTGGTTCTCACATTCACGTTCACACATGCACATATAGGCATTGCTGCAGAGACCCCCTCTCCTATCTCTTTGGGTGTAGACTTTACTGTAGCGTCACACTTGAATTGGACTTCACAAAGCTGAGGGCGAAGTCTGTCACTTTTGGATCTGGGTGAGGCGGGATACCTTGTGACGTGTCTGATTTTGCTCTTAGAA
The DNA here is from genome assembly GCF_936440315.1 of Barbus barbus. Taxonomy (NCBI): domain Eukaryota; kingdom Metazoa; phylum Chordata; class Actinopteri; order Cypriniformes; family Cyprinidae; genus Barbus; species Barbus barbus. The sequence continues at coordinate 13,997,268 of NC_136728.1, read as the reverse complement.
GGTCGAGAATCAGACAGTAGAACATTTTCTTGAGTTGGATCACATTGAATTTATTTCTCTATCATCTGCTTTTCTTCTGAAGGAAAAGTGTGCCACGGTTCTTCTGGTTCGAGGAGCCAGCAAAGACGTCAAAAACTACCGAGGACAAACGCCCTTTCAGGTACAACAAGTTTTTTGCTTGGCTACTTTTTAATGACTTAAAACTATTTTTTCAAATAAGCTTGCTTATGAATTTTAGCACATTTTGTTGGTTTAGCGTAAAAACAAAGTACCACCACCATGAGCACTGAACGAACTTGTGTGTGTTTGTTGTTCTGACGCGCAGAGTTCTTAATTAGACGGAATGTCACACGAAAGCACAGGCATTATGTAAGACAGCACTCAGAGAACAATGAATGCGCGTGAGGGTAATTAATCATTTTATTATGTTTGGTTGCATGGGTTTTTGGTATCTTCAGATAATTAGGAGGTAGATTTTAGAGAGGGGAAATAATGAACGTCAAATCAGTTTTTGTCGTTTTCTTAAGTGCTTTAGTTGCTTTCAAGAAAAATCTCTGGTTATTTTGTTTGTTTACTTAAAGAGTTTCTTTCTCAAATGTCAGATTGTGACATTCAATAGCTTGTCTGACAGCAATGGACATGATCCAAGTCTGTGGCCATGGGCTGATGAGAGTGTTGCGTTTACTGTTCAGTGGCCTTCTATAATGACTGTGACTGCAATGCCACTAGTCATTAGTGATTATTAATAGAAATATAGTTAAAACTGAAGTTATATTTGTGCCAGTAGTCATAAGTGTGAATTATTAGAATTATAGCCAAAACTGAAGTAATTTTTATGCCGATAGTCATTAGTGCATATTGTCACAAACATTGGCAAAGCTTGATCGGGAAATTAAACAATGTTCTGACAGAAAGGTATTAACTCAAACATGTTTATGGCTTAAAGTATAAGATTTAAAGGGATAGTTTACCCAAAAATTAAAATTCTGTCATCATTTTCTTACCATCAATTTCTTCCAAACCAAACCTGTTTGAGTTTCTTTCTTCTGTTGAACACATAAAAAGATATTTCGAAGAGCATTGGTAACCAAATAGTTGACGGTAGCCATTGAATTCCATAGGAAAAAAAAATACTATGGAAGTCAATGGCTACCGTCAGCTGTTTGGGGACCAACATTCTTCATAATATCTTCTTTTGTGCTCAACAGAAGAAAATAACTCAGAATTTTCATTTTTGGGTGAACTACACTTAAGAAAAGTGTATACATATTTTAACGTCTACCTACCATTTGTGCATTGTGTTATTATCTGCCAATCAGATTAATCAGAGGCAGCTTAAATAATTTACAGTAAATAAATGGTCATTTTGAGTTCTTAACATTTAGACTTCTAACTTGAAATATTTTCCTGCTAAATAATTAAATATACCTGTTTTGAGATATGATGCCAAAACATGATATTTTTAGTACTGTTAAATTAATGATAAATTATAATTGCTTTGTTAGTGACAACATTATGGTTTACAGTGTAGTTATTAATGCTTATTGTTAGAAATATATTTAAAATGGAATCATTCTTGTGCAGAACATGAGTAGAAAGAATTTCTGTTCAATTTTACACACTTATGCATTAAGCAGAACTTTTGTTAATTTAGCAACATTTCTTATGAACAATTAACACAACTTTTTCTTGTGTTTCACGAAGGTTTCTCAAAATCTATGTCTTCAATTGGTTGGACTGCCCCACCCATTTCAAACATAACCAGGCCCTATACTCACGCTATTGGTTAAACCACTGTTGCCGTGTTAGTCTGAAACCTTAAACAAACAACGTTTTGATTATAATGCAGAGTAAAGGTTCTTGCACACAGAGTCTGAAATGTTTGTATGTGTTTTTCGTATTCGTCATTCTAAAAATTCGTCACACACAGAAACCTTGCACACTGAGTCTATTTTACGGTGGCTCTGAGTTGTCAAAACACCTCTCAAAGTGATAGTTACGGATGTGAAAAACGCAGAAAATCGAACCCGATCAGATTTTTTTATGACGGACGAAATTTTTGGAGGCATTGTGTAAACGCGATTGACACAACATGAGGTCGTATTTATTTTTTTACGTGCAAAAATTTGTTTTGAAAATTACGGACTCAGTTTGCAACGACCTTTATTTACACATTTCAGGGGAAGCAAACTACAAATGATGTACTTACAGCTCAAATAAGTATTAAACGAAAGACACACATACACTGGATACACGAACAATTATGATACAGGAGCTTATAATATTTAATTTACACGACTGATTTTACATTGTGATATACTGTATTATAATAGGAATATTTTAAGATCCAATCTTTTAAGTACCCACTTCTAATTAAGTTTTTTTTATTATTTTGAGTTCAGTTGTCCAAACTCATAATCCCCACCCCTCATATCACTATCATAATGAAGTGAATTATTAAAGCTTCAAAGTAAATGCTGATAGCAAAATAACACGTACAGTAAACCCTTTAATAGCAAACTCGCTAACATCAATACTGTACTAAACCACCCACATAATGAAAGCTTAACCCTTTGAAATGCATCCTCCTTGACGGAAATATCCGTATCCTTTTTGCTCTTCACCACATCTATCACTGCGTTTTTATTCATAGTTTGATTTCACAGTGCACAGACCTGTTCATCTAGCAAAAGCCTGGCATGTTTTTAAGTTTATGGTTAAAGTTTAAACACCTTTTTCTGTTTTCAATGCAATAGAGTGGAAAAATACTTGGTTTGTATGTATGCCTTTACTGTACTCAAATATATGTTGTTGTTTGTGCCTCAAGGAAAACTGTGGCTTTTATTAGCAAGATGGCACATATTGCAACAGTAAGCCAATGGCAAGCCTCCAAAAACATTCAAATAGAGCTGAGATCATTAGTTTTGCAGTCGGCTCTACAGTCAAACGCATCAAGCCAAACATTAGCAACACTTGCCACATTTAGTGTTCATGGCTGGCCTCTTTGTGCGAGTCGCTCGGTTTACAACCTCTAAAGCTTTGAACTGACCCTGCTCACTCTAAACCTGACGTAGGAGTGAAGTGTTTATGTAATGTACATATCAGCGCTCTCCTGATGCGTTGTTTAATGTGCTGTATTATTCATCTCATGCTGCTAAAATCATATTTCACGCCTCAGCGATCGCTCGATTACAACTCATTTAAGCAGCTCATGAAACTTCAGGCTCTCGGCAGGAACACTCCGATCCGCCTGGTTAAACCAGACTTTTTCCCGGCAAAATTGAAAATGTGCTGAGCAAATTGTATTACCCTTATCCTTTTACGATGATACAGGGTCAACGGCAAACCGAAAGGTTCTTACACAACAGTGTGTGCTTTCGTACATCAGACCACCCAAAACTACTTGTGTGAATTGTATTTAACAGTTGAACAAATTTCTTGTCCTATTTGTTTCAGAATTGGGCCTTTACTGCGTCGATTGACTTACCTTTGTATTGTTTTTTTCTTTTCTATTTAATTAATCTAGCATCAACTCTAAGCTGCAGCCAGGCACCGTATTTCATTAGAAAAGGAATGCAGTTCTTCTCAAGCTCATTACGGAAATCTTAGCAACTAATTTAGTGTAATTTGAATGAAGTCTGTGTTTTATCACTCTTAGGAATGCACTACTCCAAAACCCACAAGCGTAATGGGTTACTGTGCCTTTGTGCACCATTTAAAACCCAGTTTTGTTCTCACGACCAGACTTGGTGACCAGACTGATGCTTAAATTATAGATCTTATAATAGACTGCGTAGCTAACTTTTTAAAGGGTGGGAAATTAAAGCCATTAAATAGAAATGAACCTCTGCTGAATGGGTAGTCGTGCTATTGGAACTTTTTTTTGTTTCATTGCTGTGAAGGCCCTTTTGAGGATACATTAAGCTTTGCAGGGGGTGGTTCACCAAAAAATGAAAATTCTGTCATTTATTCACCCTCCTGTTGTTCAGAACCTCTATGACCTTTTGTTAGGCAACAAGTTCATACTGCACTATTATATTGTTTTACACAATCGTTGAAAAGTTTGGGGTCAGATATTCTGGGTTGGGGTAAGAGTTTTTGTTTAAGAAATTAATAAAAAAAATTATTACCCACATTAAATTGATCAGAAGTAACAGTAAAGACTTTTAGAATGTTCCAGAAGATTTCTAATTCAAATAAATGCTTTCTTTTGAACTTGTGATTCGTCATAGAATCCTGGGGGGGAAAATGATCATGGTTTTGACACAAAAGTAGCACAACTGTTTTCAAAATTGATAATATGTTTTTTTTTTAGCAGCAAATCGGCATATTATAATGATTTCTGAAGGATCGTTTGATACTAAAGACTGTGGAGTAATGGCTGCTGAAAATTCAACATTGCATGACAGGAATAAAATACATTTTTAAATATTTTAAAATAGAAAAGTCACTATTGCAGTATTTATTTATTTATTTATTTATTTTCAAATAAATGCACCTGGGTCAGCATAAGACACTTATTTCAGAAATTTTTTTAAGTCTTACTGACTCCAAATTGTGAATGGTAACGTATATTGTACTTTTGTTTTAAGCGATTAAACTGATAAAACAATAAAATTGGCATCTATGCAATGGTGGTGTTATTTGATTCAGTAGGTCTGACTGCAGGTTTGCTGACTCAGACACTTGTTTGTTCTGTCCTTGTGCTACCAGTAATTATTTAATTTAATTTAATTTAATTTAATTTAATTTAATTTAATTTAATTTAATTTAATTTAATTTAATTTAATTTAATTTAATTTAATTTAATTTAATTTAATTTAATTTAATTTAATTTTATTTAATTTTATTTTATTTTATTTTAAAAAAATATATATTTTATTTTGTTATTTTATTTTATGCGGGCTCAACCAAAAAATAACAATAAATAAAAAAATAAAAAAATTGTTGAACACTTTGTGAGAAAGTCAGTGAATGAATCTAATATGCTATACTGTATATGTTTGTTTGTTTTTTTAAAGGTGGCAATAATTGCTGGAAATTTTGAGCTTGCAGAATTCATAAAGAATCACAAAGACGCTGATATTGGTAAGTTATAAAAAAATCACCTTCTTTGATGTTTTTTAAAAACAACCTTATAACATAATATTTGATGAACTCCAGAAATGTTCCAAAGTTAGATGTACATACAGAGTAAAAAGGGACGAGTAATAAAATAAATCTTGTTCATATAATCTGAGATTCTGAATTTCTGCTCAGTTTTTTTTATCTGCTACACATAAGAATTAACACAAGGTTGCAGTGCAATGTAAATTTGCAGGATATAAATGGTTACATATATGCCGTAAAGCCAAATCCAATCACTATTCAGTGCACAAATAGATATTAAAAAGGATGCCAATTGGAATTAAGTATGCACACATTACAATGATATCACTATTGGGTGTTTTGAATGCTAAACTATCAATGGAACAAAAATAGACTGTAATTATTAGGCAACTGTAATTATCTACAGAACAAAATTTTAATCAAGTCATTGTATGGTTCATGCTGTATTAATTGTTGGGGAATTATTTTGGAGGAGTATCAAGATTACCTTGTTCTGATTGGCTGTGATTTTATTGTGTCGCAACTTTCAGTTCGGATGAATAAATTACATGTTGCTAGAAACTTGTCGCATTGCGTCCCGCCTGGTTAGGCCACGATGTTATGAACACCTCTGAAGTCTTGATTATACTGAAAATAAGCATGGCCAAATAATTTAAAATGCTTTTCCTGTGCATAATTCCTGAGAGAGTATCATATTTATTAAGGTTTATGATATGATACAGTTATCAGGCAGGGAGCTGATGCTGCAGGTGCAAAAGTTGTACTATATGCTAAAGGCTAACATAAGCTAAAATGGGCTTCCTCCATTGTTGTTAATGACACAACAGACGCCATCTGCAGCGGTTCCCATAATTATGCAGTGTTATAATGCTGGGCCTCAGCAATTTGTGCCTCTAGGGCTCCTGAAGTGGCTCACTTTAACTTATAATTGTGCATTTGAACCTTAAGTGAATATACAAGGTCTGTTTATTGTTTTTGGGGTCATTTTTAAGCTATCAAAGTTATTTTGCGTAGGAGCAAAATCTAGTTTTCATATAGTAACTCTGCCAAAAAGTTCTGCAATTTTCAATGTATTTAATATTTATAATAAAATAACATATTTACATTAATACTTATTTCATGTTTTTATTTACAGTTTTTGGGGCCATTTTGAATTAATTTTTGAAGATATTTTGCATATTTGAACATGTATTTTATTTTTCATATATCGTGTATTATATGTATATGTATATATATATATATATATACATACACATTTTATGTATTATTTGTATAGATAAGTATGTATATATTCTTATATATCTTCCTGTGAGGTCCTACTGTATCTTATGCATGTCCGGCAAAATATTTTGGCCATAAACAGATGACAAATGATTTTTTTACCTTGCTTGGCACTCTCTACTCCCACAGCTCTAACACGTGTAGCAGATGTCAGTATTAATTTACCAAAAGTAAAATGCATCCTTATATTTTTCTGACACTCTCAGCCACACTCTGAGGAATCGAGTGATTGAATGCACTGGTTTCAATTAACGGACCGCATAATCATCTGCCTCATTAAAGCTAGAAAAGGCACAACAGATTTAATTAATCATTAGACATCATTAAACGAAAGGATTTGGATGAAATGAAGTCCGTTCTGGGTAAATAAGACTTTGAAGGACTTCACACACCACGGATGTGTCCGTATATAATGTAGAGTGGAGATAACATGACATAAATAACTCATTTACATATTAATTATTCATAACAACCATTTTGCATGTACATTTTCACTGCGTTCCGCATGTAACGTGATTCATGTGCGTTACGCTTTATAAATGATGATATTAGTGATATTTGTTTGCCCCTGAAGGTTATGTGCACAAGCATTGCTGATTGTCATTGCACCCTATAGATGATTTCATGCTTCGAACCCAAGCGTGCATCTAGAGAGAGCGTTACTCAGTGGAGCTGACCTACATAAGCTTCAGACCTTACAGGAAGAGGAGACTCATCCATATACACACACACACTTGCACACCAGCAGAATTCCTACTATTTCCTGTACTGAATTTAGGCCATTATCAAGTCCTAGGTTTTTTTTTTTCTGATCAGAATTGTCACGTTCAAGTTTGTCACATTTGTCCTGGTTTTTCTGACCTGCAATGCTAATCTTCGTCTCACCGACGTGCCATCAAATTGTTAACCTGCTTATTGGATGACATTGAGTGACTTTGATTGCTTTGTCAGTTCATTTTTCCTCTATAATAATGTAAAATTGAAATGTGGGATAACGTTTCCAGGACTATTCGCTTTTAAATAAAGGTTCTTTATGGGTATCAGTGGTTCCATGAAGAACCTTTAACATCCATGGAATCTTTTTATTGCACGAAAGGTTCTTTATAGTGGAAAAAGTTCTCAGGGTTTCTGCCGGTTTTATAGGGTTTCATAAAAAAAACCTTCATTTAAAAACTGCATGTTGTGTTTACTTGTGTTATCTGTGATTAATATTTAAATTTGTTTGATGATCTGAAACATAAAAGTGTGACAAACATGCAAAATTAAAAAAAAACTAAAAATCCAACACTTTTCACACCACTGTACATATTTATGTTTTTAATAAAAATACCCTGCAATTGTACTTTTTAATTATACTAAACTGGTATACTTAAAGTCTGCTAAATTGGAACAACTAATGTTGTACCTATTTCACTTTAATTGTGCAGAAGTAGTGCTGAAGTCCAACTAAAGCTATACTTAAGTATATGATTGTGCTAAATTGGAACTATTGCAAGTATACTTTAGGTACACTTTAAGTATCTCGCATTTAAAGACTTACATCAAAAATCAAACAATCCTCATCAATATTTTTAAAATCAGTAAGTCTCAAGCAATATGTTATGTAAATAATGTAAATTTGTTAATAGATTTGAACTATACGTTGTATGAAATAAATGTATTTTAACTGTAGGATATGTTTAAAACAAGAACACATTTCTGTCAGCAGGGTATTAACTTGTTTTCTCTTTGAATTAAGTTGATTTTTCCAAGCCCACTGGCAGATTTTTGTTCTTGTTTTAACCACAAACTCACTTAATTTTGATCAGTTTCTCATAAAACTCATGACATTTTGTTTCTGACGTAATTGGTTGATTTAAAAATCTCTGAACATTTGCAATGGAAAAAATACAGAGGATGAACATACCTTTTTTGCAGCGTGATCAGAAGATATTATTTTGTCAAATGAATTAAACAGTAATGAGGATCTGTTGGAAGTTGACCTTTACATTTAGAGACCATATTGGCTTACTGTGTTCCATTCAATTTCTTTCTTTCTTTACTTTACATAGTCAAAAACAACTCTTAAATTTACGTTAATAAAACCTGCAGAAACCCTGATTCTTCAGATTATTAAAATATACTTGACACTAAAAAAAGTCCTGCTCCAAGGTTCTTTGGGGAACCTCAAATGCATCTTCAGTGGCATTTCTGCAAAAACCTCATTTTGGAATCATTTATTTTTAAGAGTGTAGCTGGAGAATAGAGATGACCTGAAGAGTAGATGTAAGACCTAGCATTACGCATCTTCATTGCTACAGCTGTCAGGTTTTCCTTATACCTCTGGGTAACAGCTCTGACATAAACACAGAGATTCCATCAGCGGAATATGGGAATCAGCAGGCTTCCGGATGTTTCAATCTCAGGGAAAGGAGCTTGTGACGGAACAAACCAGTTGGCCAGCTGTGTGCCGATATTGTTTTCATAAGGTTTTGATTGAACAATCTTCAATAGTTGCACAGTTTGCCGTTGCGTCTAAAGCGTCACTCAGGGAGGAAACAGGATCGGCTTGTTATTTTCATGCGCATAGTAGCAGGGGATCCGGTAATTACGTGTCACATGCTAGACCACAGCAGAGGGCACAGTGTCAGAGTTTTGATCTTCACAAATTCCAACCCTTTGCGTTTTTAAACTCCATCGAAATTCATCGGGTTTTGTTTGTTTGTTTGTACATGTGCTGCGGCCTCCATGCCTATATGTTTAAAACAAGCACTGTAGTTATGTATGTAAATGGACGTCCCATTTAATGCCACATGGAGGTTGCCATGGTTCCCGGATCCACACAATAATTGGCTTAAGGGATGTGAGTTTGCCTTGTGCGCACTTGTCGCGGTTGAGAAGCCAAGGAGGTCTCAGAGCCTGGCTTATTATCGACTTACTTGTTAAAGCATGACGCCGATTTCAAAGAGCACTCAAATATTGTGTGAATTATGGGAAGATGTATGCATGCACACATGCAAATGCACACACACACTGCAGGCTCATATTGCATTCTGCCAGTCTATATTAGATATTGGGGCCGCTGGGAAATATAATACACCATCTTGAGTTTTAATCATGGTTTATAAACAAGACCCAATTCAAAGCATGACAGAGTGATGGATTTCAGCTCACCACCCAAGTTCAAACCTACGCCAGCTTCGATCGAATAGGTGTCATGGTATGAATGGGAGGCGAAGACTCAAATGCAAAAAATGGGTTTTATTCTTATAATAACAGAAAATAAACACAAATTAAACCACCCCAAAATCTCAATAAACATACACAGGGAAAATCCAGGGAGCAGGCAGGACAGGGTTCTGGGCAGACATCAGGGAAATATTGTGAGACGTACCAACACCGGACAACAAACACAGGGAGCTTAAATGGGGGAACAGACAATCAGGTAAATGAGAAAACAGCTGGGCAGAATGGTGAGTGAGAGAAGAACATGTGGTCTGTGACAATGGGGAACAGCTGAGGGTGTAATAATGAATAACAGGTGAATGGAATCTGGAGAGTTGAGTCCGGTAGGATGGGAGATTCCTCTTGGGGTGAGAGGGAGAACCGCAGGACCCGGACTCATGACAATAATTTGAGCTCTTTGGTTCGAGATACGGTTTCAAGTGCTATTTAATGACTATTGATTTAATGAGACTGTGGATACCAGTTGCGGTGGCAGGCTCTTCGGAGGCCCGGCGGAATTGTTTGTTACGTATAAAGAGTCTTTAATTGGGTGAAAATGTCTATTCATCTTCAGCTCCGCTCTGGATGGGCGAAGGATTTAGAAATTGCTGACACATATGAAAGGATGTTTTCTTTATCAGGAAAGATTAATCAAAGCAACCCAAGCAAGGGCGATCGGCACTTTTCTGTAAAGCTAGGTTGTTAATGGCGTGAGAGAAGAGAAGAAGAACGAGAAGAAAGCAAAAGGAAAGAGGAGGCCGTCCATAGAGAGTTAACTCACAGGGTTTGCGTTGGGTTATTTTAAAGATTTGAAACATGGCCATATCATCACCGCTCCCTGAAAACACATTCACAGCTCCCACTGGGAACCAGTTTCAAACGATTTTGCCGCTTGCGGTGTTATTACTTGTGTGTGAGTTGAGTTAGATGTGAGAAGCTGTCAGGTTTGTCATTTTGCTGGCTCATTAGACCACAGAGATGGAATTTAGATTTCTAATGATGCACAAATTATTTTGGATTTACTGTTCCGCTCTGTCCATCCCTGCTATATACAAGTTATCTAATCAGCAGTGTACATTGGGAGACATACAGTGAGGTCCAAAAAAATCATTAGACCATATTGTTTGTTTTTTTTTTATATGAAAAAAAAAACATTTTAGCATTTCCAAAAAAATGTGTTATGTGGTAATGAAGAACTGATTAAATAAAAAAGTTTGAACATTGGTAACAAACATAAAACGGTCTCATTCTAGTATTATTTATACGTATTTATAAATATTTTGAATTAGCTTTTATTTTTATATTTTGAATTAAAAATTTTATATTTTCAGTGATCATTTCAATTTTAATTTAAGTTTTAATAATTGTGTGCTGTTGTCATTTTTATTATCATGCTTTTTTATGCATATCTCTAATTAGTACTTCAGCTTATTTCAGTTATTTGACCATGGCACCAGTTCTAATTTTCATTTAAGTTTTTTTTAGGTTTACGTTTTCATCTGATATTTAAATTTAATTATTTCAATTAATGAAAATTATTTGAACAGTTTTAGTTAACTATAACAACACTGTTGGGAAATCAGTTATTGGTAAACAAATCTAAATAATTTGTGAATAAATTTCAGAATTTTTATTTATTTATTTCTCGTAAATGAATTTTTGTGGATAATCAGGTTTTGCACAAACTTATGAAGTTCATGTCAGTTTGAATACTGCTATCATTAAAGCAGCAGTCCAAACCAAATTCTGATTTTTAAATTGAACTTTTCGCTACTTTTTATGCTCGAAATTTTTTACAATTTGAATCTTAAGCAAAATGTAAGGATCTGAACTAGTGGTTTTAGACTTTGGGATCCCTCTGTATATTTATCAACTCCGTATCCATGTATATGCTGACGACATCATACCCTGACACAGATTTTAATATGCAAGAATTCCTTCCTCCTTGTTTCCTCAAAGATATTTTTTTCATCTCATGCCAGAAAATGGGAGGAGGGGATAAAAAGAGAGAGAGGGAAAGAGAGCTTGAGAGGCAACTGTGAATTGCTAGTGTGAAAGGACAGCCCACATACATGGGTAACGGGAGAATTCACAACCCGGCAACTTGCACTGACTAATTTAGACATCCATCCCTGGGTTGCTTAGCAACACTCGGGGGCTTGATTCCCATACAGCTGTTTTTCGGCGAGCCAACAAGGGTTAAAATCCCTAATCAATAGCACCTTCTCAGTTAATTCGAGCATCTTGATTGCATGTTCGGTGGGCGGTCATCAGCGATTTTTAAAAACCCTTCTGATGACATTGCGAGCCACTGATGGGCCGAACTTGAAGAATTTTGGGGCAACTGTGTTTATCTCAGTACTTTGTGTCATAATGGTGGTGTTTTGAATCAAATTATCCCAGCATGGTCTTGTCACCCAGCTGATTCAACAACACACTCCAATCAGTCTTCTGCCTTGTCTACCTAGAGGAATCCAAGCAGGGGGAGGCTTGAACTGATAGTACAGTGAATGATTTGGTGGTGGGGAGAGAGTGATGTAGAGGAAGAGAGATAGAGAGAGAAAAGGGGGCGGGGCGAAACGGAAAGAAACTGAGACAGAGCGAGAGAGTTAGTGTGTATGCATGTGTGCCAGCGAGAGAGCAAAGAAACGTGCGAGGCTTGTGCACTCTGCCGTTTCCTCTCGCAGTCACAAACGGCATCATGTGGAGCGGGCACTGTCACCACAGTGCTTGCCTTCTCCGTAACCCTCTCCGTTGTGCTTCACTGACCGAGGAACCCCAGTCCAGGAGAACCTGACCTTCTGCTTCCAAGTTCCTCAAGGCGAAACGGACATTCCAAGGGAGTTATTGAGGAATAAACTCAGAGGAGATATGAAGTCTTTACTGAATGCCTTCAAGAAAGAAGGTAAGAGGTGATCTTTTGGGTTTTTGAGGGTCTAGAGCAGGGGTCTCCTGACCTTTGGTGACTTCTGTTCCATGGGATTAGTGCTGAGAACTCCAGCCTTAGAGCTACACGGTGTTCTGACTTTTCTTAGGTGTGGAAAAGTCTTGAGTTCTATCATGTATTATGACAGATTATAACAAAAGTTGAATCTCGAGCGAATTAGTCTGAGCTGGAGAGAACATCACTTTGAGAGTGTCATTTCCATCTGCTAGGAATTCAATCAACTTCATGCTGTGAATTTTTAACCTTCTTGGATTTTCTAAGAGTTCCTCAACATATGTGTTCTACATTTCCTACAGTTTCGTTTATTGGAATTGATGCATTTTATATTTAGAATGTTGCTGTTGGAATGTTGCCACTTTGATTTCACTTGTTTGAAGGAAATGACTGTTTCATCAGCGTTCCAAAACCAACGTGTTCCGGCAGCCAGTATGCTTGTGATGTCAACGTCTTCAGTTGGTGCAAGAAAAAGCCTGTTTGTTGTGCTTTATGGGGCTGCCCTTATGAAACATGTAGTTTTTATAAATGTCGACTTCTTTTAATTGGCAGGTTTCATGTCGCATCACCTGCCACATCTTTGGGGACTGGGTGTATTTCTTCACGGCTTGCGGGGGTTGGGTTTGTACATTATTGCTGTAATGATCACATACAGTAGCCTTTTAAATAATGAACAGGAGCATATGTACCACTAAGACTGTCATAATAACCGTTATCCAATGAAAACCTTCCGTGACAGTGAAGGTGATCTAACTGCTCCAGGTTGCCATTACATCAGCACATTAATGAACAGGGGAGACTGATGTGTGTTTAGCGGCGTAATTCTCCTCTATGCTTCTCCTGGGTTTTGCGTTTGTCTCACCCAGCAAGTGATATCTAGTTCATGCGTGAACTGTGTCTTTCAGTGGCCTGGTGTTTCTGAGAAACAAGCTCCTTTGGATAAACATCTTCCTGAACCACCTTTAATATAGCAGCGGATAAATAATTATAGGCATTCATCATGCATATACAGTGCGAACAGTGAACTCAAGGGATTTCCCTAGGCCCAATAAGGGGGGTGTTGTGGAGATATAGGCTTCATCTGGCCCTGAAATGTGTGCACATTACCTAGGAACCACAGAAGTTGGCTGCTGTGGGTGTATGTCTCTGGAGACCGGAGTGATCAGCATTGTCTTGCTGTTTAAGAAACAAAAAACACTTTGTTTGAGGTATTAAAGGAGTGTTAAGATGTAACTTTGTTGATTTCCACAAGAAATGTATTTGACTCGTCGCTCAGTTTGTGAAAAAAAATGCTTTTACAAAGTCTATTGGGCATTGAAGTAAAACTTTTTTGGTTTTTTTGCATTATACTAGCAACACCAAACTGCTTGTTTTCAGACAGGTTTCCCAAACAGTCTGCCATTGGTCAAAACATCTTACCAACCCAAAACTTTTTTAACACAGTAGTGTAACATTGAAAAAATTGCAAAATTTAGCTTTAAAGATATGATACTATTTCACAACACATTTAAGTCCAGTAAGCCTGTTAACTTTTTGTGTGATACCCTTAAGGATACTAAGAAGTGATATATCCACTAAATTTCTGTTTACATGGAGCAAACTATACCCAGAGGAATTACATTAGTAAATGATAAAGTCCATTGACCTAGAAAAGTAATTCTACCTCAAAAAGGATGATTTACTATTTTTACATATCAACTAATGACCATTTTTTCAATTAAACATTACTGAATAATTCATAGGATCCACCAGTATTACTGTTCCTAAATGCTTTCAGTTTGCAAATACCTATTTTGTACGTGTTTTTGTAAACTGAGGGATGAGTTGAAATTAATGGTAACAGATAAGCTCATGCTCTTTCTTAATACAGCAAATATGTAATCCTCTGCAACCTGAAAATTTAAAATGTATTAGTTTATGAAGAAATGATCCCTAAATATTAAATGCTGGGAAACTATTGTTTATTGTTAGTCCATGTTTGCTATTGAATTAACTAATTTTAAAGTATTAAACATAATTGTAAAATGTTATCAAATTATTATCTTATTTAAGCAGGATTTTTTTCTTTAACTAGAATTTGACCATGGATTTAGATGTGCAACATTGATTTGATCTGAGTTGTGACAGCTCATGACATAAATTCAACAGCAACTAATTTATTCATTAATTCAATAAATGAGCATCAAACTGGGTGATTGTGAACTTGATGAGCAGACAGCGTTCGGTCTTTTAATGTGACAAAATTCTTTGTATGTAGTAGGAAGCTGAAGCGCAGTCTAGCAGCTTGTACTTGAACACTCGTTACAGTGCTCTAATTATTGCAACTTTCAATGGAATGAAGGACACCTAAAAAAGCTGAACTACTTTGACGTAGACGGAGTAGTTGAAAGTCCATTTCACACTTTGTATAAACAGTTTTTCCTGTTCTTTTTATGTAATCACTCTCTTTGTTTCTGTATCTCTCCCAGTGCCTTTTCGAGAGGCACCGACAGGCACGGGTCGGAGCAGGCCGCTGCAGCAAACACCGGCGCAGCGCCAGGGTAGGAGCACTCTTGCCGCCCCACGCATGCTGCTCCGCTCCAACAGTGACAACAACCTGAACGTCAACAAGCTACCGCTGGACCGTTCTCGCTCGCCCTCTCCTGCCGCCTCTCCCCTACGCAGCCTCTCGCCCCGCCACCCCCAGCAGATGCAGAACAGCCCCAATGGCACGGTGAAGACCATGGCCCTGGGGGGACGCTCCACCCGAAGCCGCTCCCCTTCCCTGGGCCGACTGGGGGAGGGAGACACCCGGAGACAGACCCCTCAGCGCCACAGCAGGTCAGTGGCTGTCCCAGAAGGGAGCAATGGGACTTGAGGACAACTGTCTCTGTGTCCATGTCTGACCATGTTTCCAGTTTTGTGTGGGTCCCTCATGTCCTGGCTGGAATGTGTCCCTTTCTGTGAGGACAAAGTTGTTTTTATCTATTGCCACCAGAGGCCCTACAGTATTTATGACAAATCATTTTATAAGTCCATGTGTGGATACACATAAGTCAAGTTCTGGGAATTGGTCTGTGGGATTTGGACTGGACCACAGAGATGCCTAGCTTTTCAAAAATGTTATTTATGGAGTTTTCAGAACATTAGATCCACAATTAAAGGATTAGTTCATTTCCAGAATAAAAACGTCCTGATAATTTACTCAACCCCATGTCATCCAAGATGTTTGTATCTTTTTTCTTCAGTCTCAAAGAAATTAAATTTTTTGAGGAAAATATTTGAGGATTTTTCTCCATATAGTGGACTTAAATTGTGGCCAATGGGTTGAAGGTCCAAACTGCAGTTTCAATGCAGCTTCAAAGGGCTCTACACGATCCCAGCTGAGGAGTAAGGGTCTTATCTAGTGAAACGATTGGTCATTTTCTAAAAATTATTAAAAAGTATACGTGTTAACCACAAATGTGTCCATTACGTAGTCACGTTGGAAAGGTCACGTGTTACGTAGGTCGGAAATACCGACCCAGTGTTTTCAAAGCGAACGTGCAAAGAAACTCAAATGCCCTATACAAAAAAAGGTGAAACTATGATGTCAGACAATTTTGAAGTTGGAGGAGAAAATGAGATATGACTGAGCTCTAACCTACCTTTTTGATCCGAAGTACACAGACGAAGAACAAACCACATATGACCTTTCCAACATTATTGCGACATGCATGAAATCGTACATGCGCATTGTAGAGCTAGTGCAAGACAAACATTTGTGGTAGGTATAATTTGTGGTATAATTTTTATTTTTATTTTTTAGAAAATGACCATTTGTTTCTTAGATAAGACCCTTATTCCTCGGCTGGGATTGTGTAGAGCTGCATTCAAACTGCAGTTTGGACCTTCAACCTGTTGGCCACCATTGAAGTCCACTATATGGAGAAAAATCCTGGAATAGTTTCCTCAAAAAACGTAATTTCTTTGCGACTGAACAAAGAAAGACATGAACATCTTGGATGACATGGGGGGTGAGTAAATTATTAGGAAACTAATCCTTTAAGGCCTGTTCACACTATACAGTAGTTACTGTATTTTTATAGTTATCGTTCTTGGTGTGAATTGGCCTTTAGATGTCTATTTATGTGTCTTTCAGAGATGGAAATTGAGTAGTACAAATGGCTTTGAGGCTCAACTTGTATTCAAGATTACAAGACAGTGTGTTGTTTCAAACCTGTATGACTTTCTTTCTTCTGTGAAATACAGAAGAAGATATTTTGAAGGATGTTTTAACTGTTTTAGTCCATACTTTGGAAAGTCAGCGGTGTTCAAAACAAAAAACTGAGACTTAAAAAAAAAAAAATCATACAGGTTTTGAATGTGATGTGAATAAATGATGACTTGATCCCTTTAATACAATTTAATACAGGCGTTAGATACTGAGGATGTTTACTGGGAGGTAAAACACATACCATAATTATACATTTGTTGGGGAAACCAAGAAGAAATATCCTATTGAGTGAATATTTAATATGTAAACGTTGTTCAGTGTTTTTTAAGTGAACAGTCCTTCCCTCGGCGACTTATTGAATAATGAATAAACTATTAATTTTTAAAGTGCATTGTAGAGATAAAAGAATATTTCAAAACCTATAGTTTCTTTTATGCAAGTATGACATTTATATAAGGGTAATCTTTAGAAAAAATTAATATTGAAAAATATTTTAAAATAAAATAATTAATATGCACCTGTGAGTTTTTATAAAAGTAAAAGGATAGATTGTCCAAAAAGTTTAAGTTTGTTTTGTTTTATCACTCTTATGTCTTTCCAAATTTTTACACAAAATTATTCATTTTCAGAACACTTGTTATGGGATATTCATGTTACTTTTATAGTGCTTTTACTTCCTTTTTGACACTTAAAAGCCTCAATGCTCATTTAATGTTATTATAATGAAAAGAGCACCTAGAATATTCTTCAAAATGTCTCCTACTTTGGTTATAGATGTGAATTCAGCGTTGAATGGTACCCATGAAACCCATGCGGTTTGCTTATAGCCTTGAAAAGAAACAGCAGTAAATATTTGGACATCTGTCTGTAAAATAACCCGAGCAGCCAAGGTTTGGTTGCATTTGCAATGCGACATGCACCTGATCCAGGATGGGTTTGGACAGACGCCCGAGCTGTTGTTTTTTTTTAGCTTTGTGACTTTGGGTGCAGAAGCACAAAATACAAAGGTGCAATATGGAGACTTGGCAAACAATTAGGCCACAGCGAGAGGCAAGAATCTGCTCAGAAAAATAGAGAGCATGTGTGTGTGTGACCATGCATATATATATTTCCCTGTGAGTGAATGCATGCGTGGGTGCTCGTCATGTAGTGAAAGTTCAGTGTGCACGTGTGCATGAGTGTGTGCGCCTGTGTGCGTCTGCGCGCATGCATGTGTGTCGGTGGGTGTGCGATCTTGTCACTCAACAGGGGTTCTAGCGCGAGAGCAGGCTCGGTACAGTAAGTGGGCCAGGCCAATTACTCACTTCCACTGCAAAAAACTCCTCTAATTAGATGTCATTTTAAAAAGGAAGAATTAACTCCTCTGGTATTTGACCCTGTTCTCCTCTCATTTCTCACGCTGCAGCCTATATAGATTGGTTTGTTGTGCTAGACGTGTTTTACAATGGCATTTCCACTGCCGATGCGGGCCAGCCTAAATAAAAACAGACAACAACCGAAAACAAAGACTACACATCTGGTCTTTTGGCTCCAAAAGCGGGGTCTTCGATTCCAGCTAGTGCCAGTGTTGAACCCGTGGAAATATCATTGGCTTCCGTGCCTGCATGTGTGGCTCAAATGGAACACTATTCCTTAGTTACAGCAGCAGTTGCTATGGCTGTGTCCGTATGGTGTGTGTACATGTGTGAGTGTGTCACTTTCGGTCGGTGTCTATGTGTCTTCTATGTGGCTCCTACTCTGTGGTGTATTAGATAATGTGGCTGCTCTTCAGAGGCTCAGAATGGAAGCGAAGCAGATGTAGTCAGTTGTAGCGTCATATTGCCATTTGTCAACCGCTATAAACAAGGGAAATACGAGACGCTCCGTCTCGTGCCAGTAAAGGTCATGTTGTAGAAACACCATGCCGCTTGTTCAGAGTTGTTTTGAAGATCTACCCGTGTAAAACAGTGCTGTGGTATTTACATTTAGGTTCTTCACGCTACTTCCAAGAATACTATAGTACTACAATAAATAGTATCTAAAAGACATGGTATGGACAATGGTATTTTGTACATGGGATTTGTGGTACTTTTAGTATAAAAATGAAGAAGAACATGCAGGATTTGATTGATGAAACCAGAGGAATATGGGGGGGGGGGAAATGAATTGCTTGATGTAATAATAATATATTTGTTTGTATGTGTATGCATGTATATAATACATAAATGCATGCATATAAATAATATGCACATTTCATCACATACATATTAAATATTTGTATAAGAGAGATATATATTATTACTATAAAGATAATATATATGTGTATGTGTATATATACACATACCTTATCTTAATATAATAGTAATATATCTCTCTTATATAAATACATAATAAATATAATATTAATATACACACACACTCACGTATATTACTACTATGAAGACTATACACATGCACACAGACACATACACACATATTCATATGAGCGCGAGAGATATTACTACTATATTTACATACAGTTATTCTTGAAGTTTTTACTTTTTGTCGTTAAAAATGTACAGCTTCGTTCATAGAGTCTTTGTGTAATGCTTCGGACAAGTTGAATTACAGATTTGTTAGATATACATCCTGTAACTTGAACCCTACAGTATAGCTTGCAACATGCTAATCAAATAAACAATACGCACAGCCAGACCCCGGTAAAATTACCAGTGTTTAATGAACTCCTACAGCGTTAAATGAAGCCCGATTTAGATTGAGCTAAGTTTATCTCTATAGCTGTCAATATAAACATAATTTCACTGTACGAATGCGCAGCTTCGTGCTAGCCAAGTGTTTGCCTTAGTAGCTATTTTGCCACTGTGGTCATATTTTGATTGCTGCATCAAAATCTTCAAGATGTTGAGACCTTATTTCCTTCAAGGTTGATTAAAAATAGACCTGTGAATGTGACTATATGTGCAGCGCTTGAACCGATTTCTAACACTTACTGGCCTTGTTTCCTTCCTCGCTGTTTTGCATAAATACCTCAGCCCACATTAAATCTTTTTTGCTTTTTTGACCAAAAATAAGATGCGAAGTGCAGCTTATGTAATTGTCTTTGGATGAAGCTGGATAAGAAAGCTTCGCTGCTCGGTTTTGACAGCTAGTTACATTGCCAGACCAGTTGGCTGCCATAGGCGGTGCTCTAAATGAGTAAGCCACTCATTTATGGTTTGCTGAAATATGCTTGTTTTTCTTCCAGCTGGTGTAGATTCTGTACGTGAGGCCATTTGAAAGTCGATTATTAGATATCGGCAAGCGATTTGAGCAAATTAGAATATTGTTTTTGTTTTGTGCTTATTCTTGTAACTACAGCAGGTGGCGAGTAAGTGATATTACGGTATTTTTGATGCCCAAAATAGTGTTGTGGTATTTTATTGTGATTTTCAGCACTTAAATCTGATTGGCTGAACAGATTTGCTGTAGTTTGTAGCTGAGAGTTAATTTTGTGGAGCTGTGCAGCCTATTTAGTTTGCTCTTAAAATGTGGCACAGTGTGCTGTTTGCATCATATTTCATACGGTTATTTCCTCACAGCTGTTGGAGGTTGTGTTACCACTTTTTGGAATTCTCCATTCATCATCACAATTTCCGCACATTTTTCATTTTAAAGTGATAAACCAGGTGTATCTGTTTAGGACTGTTTAGCACGTAAACACTTTTCGGGCCCCAAAAAAGCACATCACATCTGTATCATCTTCGTCAGGCTTTATTGCGTAAGAAGGCTAATCTGGGTGTGTTGACTTTGGGCGGTGACATTGAGAGGTTCTCAGTGGAGGCTTAAAAAAAGCTGGAGGCACGTAGAGGGCATATGTAGGTGCTTTGTCCCAATTTCACCTGCTCCTATAAGTTGAAGTCACCAGATGCCACGGGACCTTGAGAGGTGGTGAGGTAGGGCATGTCATGTGTGAACAGAAAGTTGCTTATATGATTTTTATATATGATGATTTTTATAATGACAGCAAGGTCAGCTGTGTTTCTGTAATATATATATAAAGGAGAAAAAATATTAAGATTTTTATTTTCTTCTTTTTTTTTAACTTTTATTATTTTTCAATTTTTTTTAAGCCATCTGCTTTGCATTTTGGTGGAATAATAAGGATATGTGCCTGATATTATGCATGTCATCTGAAAACTGGATGTTCTTTTGCAGTGAGAGTTTCAATGTTATTTTTAGGTCCATCGCGCCCTCATTAACACCTTCATTAACAACATCGTCGGGTCTGTTCTTTTGATGAGTCTTTAATGTCAGCATTTTTCTGGAGAACAAGTTTTTTTTGGATGTGAGCCGTCTGCCCCCACCGAGTGGATGAAGTTACATTCTGAGTCACTTCAGGACAGGGCTCAGCTGCTTTTCAGAGGTGATGTTTTCTGTGAGCCGTCACTGGATAAGTTAATGATTCAGCCTGGCCCTGGGCTAGACTCAGAATTTCTGCTTGTAAGACAACTCTAGGAGCACATCTTGGCTTTAATGTATATGTATGGTGTCTATCCAGCAGAGGGAGCCCTTATACTTGTAATAGCTGAGGTCCAGTATACTAGTGTGTTGTTTCAATGCTTACCATAGACATTGCTAGACTGTATTTTAACAGGCCTTAACCTCCCTTAGCCTTCATCTAAGCCCCTTTAAAAATATGCTTAGACGTTTGTGAACTCTCTTCGTGTTTGCAGTCTGAGAGTATTTCTGTCTGAATCCTCACCTTAATAAGCATCGTTAGCTATATGTGTGTGTGTGTGTGTGTGTGTGTGTGTATATGTATAAATAATAAATTATTCAGTTCTAAAATCTTAGTTGTTTATTTAAACCCAGAATGTGACCATACAGTAACAGTAATATAGACATTTTTAAGAACAGTATATCAGAAATATGATACATATATCATTTGAAAAAAAGAAAACACGTACATGTATTATATGAAATAGTTAAATAATATTTTAAAATGTGTGTGTATATATATATATATATATATATATATATATATATATATATTAATTAATGTAACAGTCTGTATATATATATGTGTATATATATATATATATATACAGACATATTTGTATATTTTGGGAAATGTTTTTTGTGATATTGTTTATTTTGTGTTATTTAACTTAGTGAAAAGTGTCGCCCATTAAGTTAATTATGTATAAAGGGTAGGCATAATAAGCAAGGCATCTGCCTACTCCTTTTCCGGCAACAATGTATTTTATTT
The DNA here is from genome assembly GCF_936440315.1 of Barbus barbus. Lineage (NCBI taxonomy): Eukaryota > Metazoa > Chordata > Actinopteri > Cypriniformes > Cyprinidae > Barbus > Barbus barbus. The sequence continues at coordinate 13,975,311 of NC_136728.1, read as the reverse complement.
ATTTTGTGAAAATTAGTTTGTGAGGACCGGAATAAAATTATTATTATTGCTATATATATACATATATATATATATATATATATATATATATATATATATATATATATATATATATATACATATACATACACACACACAGAGTATGTATGTGTGTGTGTATATCGGACACCAGATATAATTATTTATATTTTTTTAATAGTGGATGCAGGACACTGTAGTTCAAAAATGTAAGTGAGGATAGCAAAATAAAGTGAACTGTGACATATTATACCCAAAAATTCTTCATAGAGTGGACTACCAGTAAAATTTGGGATAAAAAAATATTCAGATGCTTTGACCTGACCATGTTTTGCTTAAGTGTTTTTTCTTTAATTTCTAATGCAAACTTTTTAGCCCGAACAAAATTAAGCATTGCTTGGTAATTGGTTGACCTAAATTGGTTTTATCTAATTGTGTACTTAAATGTAACAGCTGAATCATTTTTGGTTGATTGTAATCCTCCATTACATACCTTTCTATCAAAGTTATCTGACATTATCAAAATGAATTTGTTATGACACAGTTTAACACAGGAGTTCTTGTCATATTTTATTACCGCTTTGGTTTGACTGTATATATATAAGTTGTTTGTGTGTGTGTGTGTTATATTGTATTATATTATAATTCTGTTTATCGTTTTAACTTTTTGTTTCTTCTTGTATTCCCACTAGTCCCCGTGCCAACAGGGATGCCTACTCCGGCATGGACACCCCAGGGTCCAAACGCAAGCTGTACAGTGCTGTGCCAGGAAGACACTATGTGGTGGTCAAGTCTTACCAACCGCAGGGCGAGGGAGAAATCGCTTTGTATAAGAACGACAGGGTCAAAGGTACATGTATCTCTAAAAACATTGTACAATTTCAGTTTAACTTTACTCAATTAAACCATATGTTATTGATAGTAAATATTAATATTTTTAAGAGTGTGTGCACCAAATGCAGGGAAAAGCTGGTTTCTTGCAGGCAGTGCAGTTTCTTCTGCCATATGGAGAGCAAGAATTCACAGATTCTGCCCCTCGGCACCAGGCGATGCCTGGCCAGAGCTAGCAACACTTCACAAACAGAAAGAGATGAACTAGAGAGGTTTCAGTGGGATGAAGACTTCATTGGATAAAATCAGCATAGGCCTGATATAGTATATTGTCATGTGTAAATTTATACACATCCATAGTGAAGTGGTTAGAATGCCTGTTAATGCCGTAGTGATCTTAAAAGAGCTGTATGTGTAACAGGCATTTTTCCTTGTGTCATAAATAGGACTGAACATGCAGTATGTAAATAATGAGAAGAGTGTTTTATACACTTATTTTTGCTGACTTTGTCATACGTAGTTCTCAGTATTGGAGAAGGAGGATTCTGGGAAGGCAGTGCCCGAGGGAATGTAGGCTGGTTCCCAGCAGAATGCGTGGAAGAGATCCCAAGCAAACCCAACGAGGACAGGCCCTGTGAGTGTCTACACACAAACACACACTTTGAACACGTTCTCATTGACTGTCATGCCAACTTAAAGAGATAGTACACCAAAAATTACACTTCTGTCATTAATTAATCACCCTCATGTCTTTTCAAACCCATGAGACCTTCATTCATCTTCAGAACACAATTTAAGATTTTTTGATGAAATCTGAGAGCTTTCTGAGCCTGTATAGACAACAACGCAACTACCATCTGCAAGGCCCAGAAAGGTAGTAAGGACATTGTTAAAATAGTCCATGTGATATCAATGGTTTTATGAAGCTACAAGAATACTTTTTGTGCACAAAAAAAACTAAAATAATGACTTTATTCATGCATCAGCATGCATATGGTGCTGCTTATGGAGGAGGGATAGTAAACTCAAAAATGACACTTTTATCATTATCTTTTATTTCATTATTTACACATGCAAACCAGTGTTATTTTACTATTATTGTATTTTATGTACTATATCATGTTTTGAATTAACTTTTTATATTTTCAGTTTTTATTTTATATTTTACTTTAGTAGTTACCTTAAGTTTTAGTCATATAGTTATGTGCTTTTGTTATTTTTATTAGTTTTGAATATATTTATTTATAAAATGTAGTTTTAGTTGTAGCCATTTAACTTATTTTAGTTAATTGCAAATGCAATATTCTTTATTTCTCGTGTTTTGACATTTTTGAAGTGTTTGAAATGTAAGTTTTCATTTTGTTTGACAGAATGTTCATGCTGCTCTTTTTCATACAACAAAACTAGTCCAAACCACTTCTATGCTACATTCCACAGTTGGAGCTGTACAGTATTTTTGAAACGTGACAACCAATGTTGATATTGATGTCAAACTTTGCATGAAGTCTCTTCATACAACATATTTGAATAGACTTTAATGAGATTTCAGAGCTGCCGTGAAGGGGAAAATCAATGAATAATTTCAATTTTATTTTTAATTCGTATGTCTTCGAATAGCTGTCAAATGGCTTCAGAAGACTTGCAATATATCACTTGAGTTTTATAGACTACTTTTTGGTACTTCTTATGATGCAGCATTTACTTTCATTGCATAAAAAGGAGCAGCATGAGCATTCTGTTAAATATCTTTTGTTTTCCACTGAACAAAAAAAAAGCATACAAATCTAGAACAATATGAGGGAAAGTAAATAATGACAGAATATTCAGTTTTGGTGAACTATCACCAATAAAGTGTACACTTCAAATTACTCAATTGTTCGACATACAGTATTACAAGGTGAGGGGAAGAAACACTTTTCCCGCTCCTCCTATTATGTCTTCTCTCACTCTATTCTTCTCCAGTGCTCTGATAACCCGCAGAATATGTGAGGAGCCTTGCGGCGATAACAGGCTGTTAATTCAGTTAGTGTTCATTTGCAACTAGGCCACAAAGCACACGCGTCCACCTCTCAGATCAAATGCTCGCATTCATCCGTCAACCATCGGCGTGAATGAGCACCTGAGAATTTCATTTGTGCATTATATCCAAATTGGACAGAGCACAGGAATGCCATTAACAGCAATCATTGTTCTACTCTAGTCCAAATGTGTGTTAAATTTAGATTTTTTTTTAGTTGTAAGTACAATCATTGCCTGTTGTGTAGCTTTGGTGTGTGCACTCAACGTTCGCTGTGCAAATTGGCAGAAGGGGCCAGGGGCAACATTCTGTTGAGAGTTGTTATTTTGGGCCAAATGAATGCCTTGCACATCAGTGCAGCTACTGTGCGTTTTTCAGCCCTGTATGTGTGTGTGGTGTGATAGAGGCATTTAGATGTTTTCTTCATTGAAACACATCCAAACCTATATAACAGTAACTGTAAAAAGCTTTGCATTGCAACACACTTGACATAATGTCATTATCCAAATCCTGTTGTCAATCTACAATCATGCTTTAATCTAAAATCTCCAACACAATTCTCTGCTGTGGTTCAGATTGTTGCTTATGACCATGTACAGTAAGACAACTATTGGCAGCTACACGAAACAAATGGAGAGCTGTTCACGACAGCATGTGGCGAGCAGAATGGAGGTGTGGTGAGCGACAGCTGTCATTGGCCGAGAGGCTTTGGCCCATGTGACTCGGGGAGAGAGTCTGGCTGACTCAGCTCTAAGACTGTAAGATCTAAGTTCACCCGTCATGTGATGGAACGTGACATTTGCCTTAAGGTTGTGCTGCAGTAGCACAGTAGGTGCTTCTGCATCTGTACGGCTAACCTATTAAAGGTGAAGTGTGTAATTTCAGAGCTGAATTGTAAAAAAAAATCAAATAAATAAAAAAATTGTTTTCAAACAGGTTTCTTGTTTGCTATTGGTTGGATAAAGAAGTAGCCCTGCCCTAAACTCATTCTATTGGTTGAGCTAGTGTTGCTATGCTAAGTTGGTAGGAATTCTCAAATAAACATAGCAGTGTTTTGAAAGCGGCAGAGTGTTTATACTTTTCGGGTTAATCATTGCATACTTGTCTTTGTTAAATGAGAAACTATTTTAAGTTAACAATATTAAATGTTGCATCTTCTTGCATAGTTTTTGAGAAAATAACAGTATCTACTATATCTAGTTTGAAGTTGTCAATATATTATTTATTTTTTTACTTTTATAACGTTTCCAAGAAAAAAATTATTTCATGTGGTATTAACCATGAAGTAAAAATCCCTATAATAATTATTTAAAAAATTTAATAACACTTTAAACAAATATTCAAAAGTTTTTAAATATATTTTCTAAAGTAAAATGCATTTAATTATGATTTTGTAGGGTTGTAACATTTGACATTTGTACATCCTAAGATAACCTTGTCTTGTCGTTAAAAGGTCAGATTATCTTTAAAAGACTTATTGACTTGACAGACAGTCATAACAGTTTGCAAGGGTTCCTCCCTATAATATAATTTCCTGTTTTTTGAGTTTTTTTCCCTCATGTTTCTGCATATTGGTTGCATTTCATGACATTGTTGGCCTAGAAGGTGTGTATTTGAGTCACAAGATGTGTAAATTGCACTTTTAATATATCGTTGAGCAAATTATTAGATCAGGACGAAAAATGCATGTCACGCCATTGACCCATATACATATTTGGTATTTTTGCCTGTATCATTTTATATAAATGAGTTGTCGCAACACATTTGATAAATTTTTTAGCAGTAATCTGAGGTGAAAATTCTTGCTATGTTTGGTATAAGTGTCACCTGAGGCGTTTTGAATCTCATCCATGTTTGCTAGTGTTGCAAAAGAAGCAGGGCAGCAGTGTGAAAAGGTGAGAAATGCTATGTTGAGATGGGAGCCATTGGCAACCTTGAAATCCATGGCTACTACAATGCATGCTACGAGCAAAAAGCGCTTCTGAAGAGTTGCAAGGACAGCTGATTTCTTTCATTGATTTATGAAATAGTCATTTGATTCCCATGGCGATGCCTTCAGGGTTATTTTAATCACGTTTTTTGATGTCTTATTTTTAGGTGAATCCAACAGCTAGCCAAGATACATCACACATGCTGCTGGATAGCCTTAAAAGTTGACGATTTAGTGCAGTGTTCAAAATCAGCTACAGTTAAATCCAGCATTGGCTGGTTAGCAACAGCACAAGTATTCTGCTGAAGTCTCTTGAACCTTTCCGAGCAACACTCATGCACATTCCTGATTGATATATTTCCATGGAAACATGCTCTACACTGTACAAACCCTGTTGCTAAGGAGTGGGCCTTGGTAAGATTTTTTTCCTCTTTTTGTGGCATCTTTTTTTTTCCCTCTCTCACACACTCTCTCTCCCTCTCACGGCACTGAGAACAGAGCTTACATACCATCTTTTCCAATGCCACGGTTCTCTTGTCCATGTGTGTGGTGCTCATGGTCAGCTCTCACCTGAGCGCTCGAGGAGACGCGAGAGTTTTTGGAGATGGGAAGTTAGGCGTCAGGGCCTGAGGGATCGAGAAAAGTGGCAGTCGCCCCTCAGGCAAGGAGAATTGAGTGTTTCTTGGATTGACTCGGGGGTGAACTAAAGGGGATCAATGGATGAGACTAGCAGATCTAGGAAGAAGGTTCATTTTGGAGGTATGTTGATTTGAGGATGTTGCAAACTACGGATGAATTACGGATTTGTGCCACCAATAATTGCATGTTTTGCTCTGCGCTCTTTTTTTACGATGTGGGCAATTATATAGGAATGATTAGTTTGAGTCTGTTGTCGATAAAATTTCTGTTGCAGTTCTATGCAGTAAAAATGTGTTTTTCTAGTATTTCTTTTGTTTTGTGGTAATTATGCATCTTGTGACTTTTTGTGTCAGTTTCAGAGGACTTGAACAGTTGTTGCAAACAAATTGTAGTAAAATATCCAAAACGTCTTTTTCATCATTTTTCGATCTGATTCAGTTCTCCGTCATGTTTTAGCTTTGTCAAAGATGACAAATCAGATAATATTTTATTATATTGAGTGAGAAACTTTGACCAAGTCGTAGAGTTGTAAAACTTGGCAGAATATTATAGTTATTACTTTTTTTCCCTGTGGTGCGCTCTGACTCTGCCTTGAAAGTTTTGCATCCTTCAAGTCGTGCAGCTGCACGTTTACTATCTTTATGAATTTTATCCAGTGAGCCACACAGCTAGTTAACCCTGGTGGGTTGAAATCTGGTGTTGTAGCAACTGTCATCGCTGCTCGCCCTCATGTCAAATAGACTTTTTTCCTCACATTGTCCACAGAGGAACAACGCTTGTGTCAAGTACGTGTGGCTCTGTGTGTACATGCCAGTATGCTTTTTGTTGGAAAGACGACATAGCTGCTACAGAAAACTGACAGGGTGTTTCATTAAGATGTGAGAAAGAGAACGAAAAAGAGATGTGGTGGCCATTTTATTCATCCAATTAATTATAACATCCATATCTCTTGATATTAAATTCCTCTGTTCTGGTTTATGCATGCGAAATCAGGTATTGCTCAAAACTGGATAATACACAACCTGACAAAACACATCTATAAATGGTAATGTCAAGGCTCAGAGTGTGATGATTCACTTGCACACTCAAACGATTCAGTTACATCAAAACAGGTCCAGTCTGACCTCAATATTATTTGATTAGTTTCCATATAAATAGCAAAAAATAAGCCGTAGAGTGCCAAACGCTTACTTTTCAGAAATTCTCATGATTCACATTTTAAAGCCGATTTGAATGCTATTTTTGAATTTGAACCTCTCTAGATGGTCACGTTTTGCTAAAACAGTTTGATTAACCAAAATATTCATTAAACCGCTTTTTTAATATATTTGAACCAACTGACAGATGGGGAGGACATCTTACATTAGCAGTCACAGGACTGAACGGATGTCTCTGTAGAATTGCGCTGAATCTAAACCTCCTTTTGTTTGAACATCAAAACGTTTCAGCTCAACAAAGAATTGAGCGTCTGTAACTTTAACAGCTAACCAGTGAGTAGGTTGGAAGGGGAAAGTGTTGAATCCCACGCAGCCTCCTGACTACTGATATCATCGTGTATCAACAGAACCGCAGAGGACAATACAAATGGTGCAGTTTTTAGAAGCTGCAGCCTGCAGAACAAACTCCTCGAGAATCTCATTAATAGATAAATATGTGTACACGGTTACTCAGGATCTTTATTATCAGCGGTTGTGTCTGTGTTAATAGGTGTCCTTCCTGCGTAGATATAATTTGCTGTCCTTATATAAGTACACTTTGGGATGTGCTTAACATTAAGGTGATTTGATTGAATTCAGATATTAATTCAGTGTTTTATCCATTTGTACAAGTCCTCTGTGGACAGTTGGTTTGTTTATTGTACAAACATCATGACGTAGGAGCGGCCTAGAACGAATGCTCCCCTCGGAGAAGTTCGGAAGAGTGAAAGCGGAGTCGTGTAGACGATTAATCTCTGCAACATAAAAAAGTCTCCTCATTAGCTTTGTTGGCTCTTATCATGGTTCCTTCCATAAAATGCAGTCAATATTTGGCCTTCCTGAGCTCTCTCGGGGGACTAGTCATGTTTGGCTCCATTATGGGCCAAATGGTCCCTGTCTTCCAAAGAGCTTTTTATTGGTTGCAGTTAAACGTGGAAGGTGGTGTAGTTGGTGTAGTGCTGATTTTGAATTCACTGTTATAAATTGTGGATTTACTTTAAGCTCATGGCGTGTGTTCAAGCAATGTGATTTTTTTATTTTTTTTTTATGTGTGTGTGTCATGCTGGTATTTGATTGTCAGTGACAATCTGCGTGTCAAGGTACTGTCTGGTAAAACCGTAAGCACCTTTTGTTACTTAAATTATTATTATTTTTTTTTCTTCTAGAGCACAGTTGGCTAAATGATTAAATATGTTTAAAAAATGGCACCTAGGACTGTGTGACATATGGCACGCAGTAAGACCAATTTGTGACTAGACAGCTTTTTTATGCAATTAAGTAACCGAACCTCTACAACATTCTCACTTTATCACATCTGCTGTACCTCTCAAAAATTCTGGTGACTATTTTTATTCTTTTTGCACATTTTATATTCGGTGTGAAAGTGATGATAATGAGGTTGAAGCGTTTAAAGTTTGCTGGGTTAATGCTTGAATGCAGTCACATCAGAATTTAGGAAGTAACTTTTGTTTATGTGTGAATAAAAATAATGAATAATGAATAAAAAATAATTTTATGACACTTTCTGAGCACTACAGGTTTTCAGCACTATGCAAGCTTGAAATATTACATAACTGAGGTGATCTAAAGTAAATGTCTGTGAATATTTCTTCACAGATGCCCGGGCAGACCGATCGGAGAGAAGGAAGCTCTTTCGACACTACACTGTGGGATCTTATGACAGTTTTGATGCATCAAGGTATGATCAAACATTTTTTTAATCCTTCTGACCATGTGTTTTAAAGTGTGTCGGGTTCAATCCATGATGGTAGTTTGAAATGGGTTCTCTCTTGCGTACATATTTAAAGTTCAAAAAAGGTTACAGGTAGTTTTTTAAAATCAGACCGTTTTTCTGTAAACAACATTGCGGTTTCAGATTTTAGTATGTTTTGCCTCAACAAGGTCAGCTATGATGGTGAAAGGCAAGAAACGGACCGGAATAACAGCTCAAAAGTCATCATCAGGTCTACACGGAATCTGCGCCTGCGGAATTCCACAGGAATGCCATTCACAAAGTAAAAAAGATGTTTATTAAATCATATGTAATTACTTCCCCTGTTTAGCAATTTTTTTATACTTCATAGAATTTTCCAGATATTTCACCAAAATCATCACAAAGAAAATGTGGGGAAAAGATGTGCAGATTCTGTCTGGGCCTGGAGATAATTTTAATACACTGAAAGAAATTTGATGTAGGATTTAACGATTTTTACAGAGAAAATTTCACAAATAATTACGCAGAAACAGCAAGCAACACTTAATTAAACATGAAATTTTGAAAGAGAAAGACTGAAAATGTATTTTCGGTAAGCCTTTATATATAATGCATTATAAAAGTAGTTTTAATGCATTAATTATGCCTTGTAGTGCATTGTACAATCTATATAATAACTGTAACTACATTTACTACATTATATGACTTATCAATTCATTGTTACACATTTTAAATTTGGTTATAATTATTTACGATAAGATATAATGTATTACAATGCAAATTATGAATAATTATAATGCATTATACCCTTTAATAACTCTTTATAATGCATCATACATACAGTAAAGGCTTTAAGTAAAGTGTTACCATATTTTCTTGTAAAACGTACTTCAGTAATCTTTGTGTTATTTTGTTATTACAAAAATTTACAGTGTAGGTTAATTGATTGATTGATTTACCTAAGCTGTAAAAAAATGGCCAGGTTGTTTTTAAAATCATAAAAACATATATTTTCGGAGTGTCTATTTAAACTAAGTGCAAATAACCCGCCTTGTTGGCAGAGGCTATTTACACTAACTCTGCCCACCAACGTGTGATTGGATAGTCAACACTGAAAAAAGATGATTGTTAAACATCAGTTTCAGTGCCGTAGATGATAAGGCATATGCTCTTCGATGCGATCAACCAGAGTTCGAACCCGCCTTTTGCCGAACTTTTTTTCTCCCTTTTCAAATCTCATATTACATCGGAAAGGCATTTATTTACTATAAAAATGAAGGAAATAATCAAAAAGTTGAAAATAAAGTATCGGGTAGGTGTAGGGAGGGCTTTATTGTGCCAATAAGGTGGCATCCATTTAATATTTTGAATTAAAATTATAATTTACACTCAATACGTTATTACTGCGTACTGTTTTATAATGTACTACAATATTGAGGTGCAGATAGTTGCCAATATTTGCAAGAAGTAGTATAAATAGCAGAAAATCTTGCTATTTTAACAGTGTAAATAGAATCTATAGCTATTTTCACTTGGTGTAAATAGAATCAATCGCTAAGAAAATATACTATATTTTATATGCATTTGATTTATCCCCAAAGACAAAATTTCCTAGGTTAATAAATTATAGGCAAAGAATAAAATTGAAAAGATTGATTAATCAATCATTTAAGACCAGGGATGCATCAGATTCCAATTATTAATAACTGTTCTTGTGAGTGTATCAAAGTACCGCACGAATGATCCATTTACCTGCGCATCCTTTTGCACAAACCATCATTTCCCAAAACTTTGCCGCCCCACTATGATTTAACACAAAGTGCCGCACAAGCACATTGTTATTCACAGGGGAAAAAAGGTTTGAAGTGTGTGAAAACTCTTTAAATGGCCGGTTATGTAAGCACCGCTCAAGCTTTGGGTCATCACTGCGTGATGCAGACAATTTGATGGCATTTAGAAAAAAACTATCAGTTCTTTGACATTATGATGTCATAATATGTGGCTGTCAATCTGCACATTTGAAACAAATTGGCAGTGTAATTTTAGCTACAAATCACTGGTTTTCTGGAGTCTGGGAATTGTATTTTAAATGCGATTTTTATTTTAAACAATTATTTTAAGCTACTGAACTTTAATAGCCCTGTTATTTAAATGGATAGTTCACACAAAATGAAAATTCTGTCATTAATTGCTCACCCTCATGTTGTTCCAAACCCATAATACCATTATACAAATTAAGATATTTTTGATGAAATCCGAGAGCTTTCTGACCCTCCATAGACAGTTACGGTTGAACCACTGATGTCACATGGCCTATTTTAATAATGTCCTTGCTACGTTTCTGGGCCTTGAACGTGTCAGTTGCATTGCTGTTTATGGAGGGTCAGAAAGCTCTCGGATCATCAAAAATATCTTAATTCGTATAATGGTATTATGGGTTTGGACCAACATGAGGGTGAGCAATTAATGACAGAATTTTAATTTTTGGGTGATCTATCCCTTTAATGGTAATATTAGTCCTTAAAACTTTAGTTTTTGTTGTACTATGAACTTTACACATTTGTCACAGTGTGTTAAAAAGCCAAAAAAGAGACAGATTCCCTCGCATCCGGCTACCATACTCCTACCCAGCTGACACACCCCTTGCTCCAAGCTGGTTGTCATGGAGACAGACAATCCAAGGCAATGCAGTGCAGGCTACTTCCTGCTGCAGGGAGCTTGAGTGACAGCCGTACAGAAGGACATGGGTGATTTTAGGTGAACTTGTCACAGATACACGTAAGATACCTGCTAGTTATGTCAGTCTTTTGCAGACACGCTCTAGATATTATGATTAATACATTTACATTGGATTCCACTGTAAACTTTTTGGTAGGATAAATCCGAATTGATTTTTGGCTGGATTTAAGATGCATTATTTAGTTTTCATTAAATAGCTAATCCACACCGGTGTATAAATATCGCTCTGTGATGGACAGCAGTAACATTGTTTGAAATGAGATCACACACAGGTATAAATGCATTATGAGCAAATAATATTTCCCTCGTTGTAACAGGCCGGGATATTAATGACCTTGTTGCTCTGTGACATCGCCACAGTGTCCCCTTCAAAGCAGATTATGTTGCCATGACAACCATGCATCATTCCTCAGGAGTCAGCACTCTACCTTTTGAGCTCAGAGCTCTTTCAATATTTCAGTAAGACTTTATCTTATAGTTAAGACTGTGAGGTTTTGCAATCACAGGTTAAGCCTATTTTGTCAATATGCCAGCTAAAGTTTTTATGGGATTATAAACACTTCAAGAAGATCTTTTCGGGTGCATTTTAGGCCATTGAATTAATCACTCTAGAACTGCGGTTCATGACCTTCAGTGATTATTTTAGGGTCTGATTCATTCTAAGGACACAAAGTGCAGTAAAATGAAATGGCACAGGCCACAATCCCATTTCCTGATATGAATGAAGTTAACATACCAGGTGGAAATGAGACTCAGCTCCTTGTGAGAGCTGCAGTTTGAGAAATTCACTACCCATTCAGTACCTCGGCTTGATTTCCAGGACTGGATTTAATACTCCATCTAAAAGATGGTAAGCCCTCTTGTCCTTCAGGGAAAGAGAGAGAACATTTGCTTTTCAGTGCTATCATATTCAAACAGCATATCTCTGGATATCTCCGGTGGCTTCTATGGTTGAACACCTTCAGTAATTGATCTGCTTGCTTGCGGCGTGTGTTTTGGGGAAGGATATTGATGGTGCTTAGCAGGAAGTAACACTCAGTGTCACAAAGATGTTTTGGTGTCATTCAGGACAACCACCACCAATTTTTATTTGAATTAATAACTCATATTATTGAATTTGTGAAATTCTTTGACCTAAAAATTAGTTTTGACTTATGTTAAAGAAATAGTTCACCTAAAAGCATGAATGATAATGAATGAATTTTAAAAATATAGCAATTTACCCATTTAATATATAGTTGGGGCCATTTTTTTTCTTCTAAAAAGTCTATTTAAAGTCATTAAGAAGTCTGTGTAAACTTTTTTAAATAATTACAATTGATCATTTCTTATTATTTGTTTATGTATATCTGTACTGTTAAGTTTGGCATAATTTGGTAACAGATTGCAGAGGGCTTTAATGCGATTAGATGCTTATTTCCAGATAATTATTATTCAAAAAGTACTTAAGTGATCGTTAATGTGAGCGTCAAGCAACCGAAATCGTTAAGAGAAATCATAATGTTAAATTCTTTACTATTCTTAACACATACAATTATTTTTAGTTAGCCAAGGCCAGCGCGCGCGCACACGTGCACATATTCTCTCTCTTTCGCGCGCTCGCTCTTTCTCTGTGGCACTGTAAACCGTCTCTCTCTCTCTCTCTCTCTCTCTCATACCCATTCCTCCAAGATTACCGCTCATGTTTTGCTCTGGTGATTTTCATCCTTCATCTGGCGGTTATGTCTCTCGCTTACGACACGCTATCTCGCCGGCGACCGGGCCCTGCCTTTCTTAACCGGTGTCACAGCTCCTTCTTCGACAGATAAAGCCGGCGGTGAGCTTTTTTTCAACGGTTACAACTCTCTTCACATCGCGCTCTTCGTCGCAAAAATGATTAATTCCGCTCAGCCGACGCCTGTCAGGATGAAGCATCGCTCCGCGCGCACGGCGGTGGCTATGATGAGGATGATAGGCTGTAATAACGGTCGTTATGCGCGGAATTTTCTCCACAGCGACTGCGTTATCAACGAAAAGACGGTCGTGCTGCAGAAGAAGGATAACGAGGGATTCGGGTTCGTGTTGAGAGGGGCAAAAGGTAGGGGAAAAGACGGACCCCTCGTTGTCTCCGCCGCCTTGTCATAACTGTTCCTCACTTCATGCTTTACACCCTCGAGAATCAAACCGTGTTGGTCCTTCATTTCACGCTGTTTCTTATCCCTTTCTTATAAGTTATCCCCCCCTTTTTTTGTACCCCCTCACTTAACGTCATTTCTGTTGATTTCAAAGCGCGTCATCGCGCGCGCACTTGATTTGATGTGTCTGCGTGCCTTGAGCTGCATGATTGCATCCATGTCAAGAACTTCTGAATTAACGCATCTCTTGGTGTCAGCGTGTCCATCACTTGACTGCAATGCATTTAAGTGGGCTTTTTAAATCTGTGAAGTGTAAACACAGACCCCCACCCACTCCCTGCTCCATGTGCTTGGCTTGTGTTTGACTGCATTAGGGCTCTGCTGGCACTTGGTCTCGAGGGCTTCCTGAGTCTGACAGTCCAGCTGTTTCTTTCTGTGGCTAAAGTGTTTAATTCACTCACAAATCCTTCATAAAAACTGTATTTAACGTCAACAAACCTTTAACTGTGCAATGCATTAACTACTTAATATAGACCCTAAAACTCTCCTTCCCATCCACAACTGCAACGCTTTTAGTTTCTAGTGCACTACAGATCCCTTGAAGTTGCGAGTGGTGCACCGTGGCTGCTTTCTGCATCAGCTCTTGCGATGCCCCTCGTTCTGTCAGGCTCCAGACCAATGCTTCTCCCCACACTGTCAGCGGTGACATCCATGCATGCATTTTCTCTGGTTATATAAACGTCCCAACTCCTGCATTCATTTTTGATTTGGTTGGATGGATGCATTGCAGCTTGCATCATGTATCATCAGACCAGATGCTCTTGTCTAGCCACACTCATTATCCCTTGTGCTACCAGGCACTCGTTTTCATAGGAATTGTATTTTTTTCATACCATCGATGTAAAACCATGTTATTTCAGCATGTTTTTGAGTAATAGCAAGCTTAAACATAGACTAGGATTATAAATAATATCTCATTTAAATTATTTTTATATATATATATATATATATATATATATATATATACACACACACACACACACACACACATACATACAAATTACAAATAAAATGTGTATATATTTTATTTATATATAATATATATTTATATGTATGTGTGTATAATATGTATACAAGATAAAATTATATATATATATATATAATATAAAATTTTATGTTTTTTCTTCATTAAGATATTTTGTAGTCTAGAATTAGGTTTAATCTGGGCCCATAAAACTAGCACACTGTCTTTTGATCTTTACGATCTCTTTCTTTTGGTTCTGTCTTGTCTGGCACGGCCTGGATTTTAGCGGATACTCCCATTGAGGAGTTCACTCCGACTCCGGCATTCCCTGCTTTGCAGTATCTGGAATCTGTGGATGAGGGAGGGGTGGCATGGAAAGCTGGTTTGAGGACGGGAGACTTCCTCATCGAGGTAAGAACACGATTGGGTTTCCATAAGCTTATGGTTTGTTTTGGAAAGCCTCAGAAGCCATTGCTTGCTGAAGGGATGGAAAGGTCCCTGATCAGCTGGAAAGAGTGATGTCTGACCCATGGAGGGGACTTCATCTTGAGCTTGCTGCTGAATCATTCACACGTTAGTGCAAACAGGAGAATGTTTATGCACAGTCTGAGCTTGTGAATATGAGGAAAGGTCATGGTTACATCTTTAATGAGACAGAGGAGCTTAGAGACGCAGGAGATGAGCACTCCTGGAAAAAGCTGTGAACGCACAGAGGTCCGTCCTGTGCAGAAACTCAGTTTTCTGATGTCTCTGGAACACTTTGGTCTGGGTTGCATTTAAATGGCTAACCTTTGCATAGGCAATCTAGCTTATCTTTTTTTAATTCTCACTTTTAATGAATGAGGGTGTAACCTTGACACTCTGAATTCATTTGAAAGTTGAAAATGTCAGTCCGGTAATCACCCATCATAACTCTTCGTAAAAGTTGGGCTTTGAATTTGACAGTTGTCTGAGAGTGATCTTGCATTTATTGGAGTTTGTAAATTTTTAATGCCTCAGAGATACTTTGGATCTGTAACCTGTCAAGTCCAAAAAAGGAGCAAAGACAGCTAAGAAGTATCATGATAAGGGCTCACTTTGACCATTTCAGTTTTTAACCACCTTGTGCTTATTACCAGATTATACATTCCATTTTGGTTTGTAGAGGTTTGTGAGATTATATTTTTGGTATGGCACTATACATTTGTTGTCTGCAAAACAACCTATTTTCAGAACCGACTTGTCTTTAGCTTGTCTGAACAGTTGGCTTGTTGGTCATAAGCAAACACAAGACTTCAATCAGGTTAGGTTTATTCTTCATGTTCTTGTGATCAAAAATATCAAGACTGAAGTGTGATCAAATGTCTTGGGGTGTGGACAAATCCTTCATAGTAATTTTCTTGATACGTGTTGTTGAATGCAGTGAATTTGTTGCAAAAGTGCTGCTTTGATGGCTTGATGGCTCTAGGTGCTTTAAAGGAGGTGAATTTAAAGAAGCATGTTTTAGTGTGCTAAATTACTGATTGAATATATATATATTCCTGAAGTTTCAGCTGCCATTACTCCAGTCTTCGGTGTCATGATCCTTAAGAAAAATAATAAAATCATATGCTCATTTGCTGCTCAAAAACATTTCTTATCATCAGTGTTGAAACCAGTGGTGCTGCTTAAAGGAAAAGTTCACCCAAAAATGAAACGTTTCAGAAAATGTACTTACTCTCAGGCCATTCAAGATGTAGATGAGTTTGTTTCTTCATCGGAAACAGATTTGGAGAAATTTAGCATTACATTACTTACTTACTTATGGATCTTCTGCAGTGAATGGGTGCCACAGAATGAGAGTCCAAACAGCTGTTTGAAATCTAGAAAAAGTAGTCCACACAACTCTGGCCCATCAGTTAACATCTTATGAACTGAAAAGCTTCATTTGTAAGAAACAAATTCATCAAGGTGTTTTTAACTTCACGTTGTTGTTTCTGGCTAAAATACGAGTCCTCTATACTTAATACTGCTTTCTTCAGAGAAGTTGTCTTGTCTGAAACAGGAGAGAAACATGCACAGATTTACAAGCTAAAACAGTCCAGAACGGTTTATAAGTTTACAAATAAATTGGTGAATTTTGATGTGAGAAGACAACAGGGGATGGACATTTTTACTGGAGGAAGCATTAATATGAATTATGGAATCATATTTTTGAACAGAAGTGACAATTTATAGTTAAAACACTGTAATGGTGAATCTTTTTCTTACAAACATGTAGCTTTTTACTTTAAGACATTAATTAATGGAGTGGTGTGGATTACTTGTGGATTATTGTATTGTTTTTATCAGCTGTTTGGACTCTCATTCTAACGGCACCCATTCACTGCAGAGGATCCATTGTTGAGCAGATGACATAATGTTACATTTCTCCAACTCCTTCAGTGAAGAAACAGTCTTATCTACATGTTGAATGGTCTGAGGGTGAGTAAATGTACAGCAAATTTTCATTTTTGGGTGAACTATTCCTTATTTGTGAAAACCATACTGCATTTCTTTCATAGAGCAACATTATTTGTAAGATATCTTTACTGTCACTTTTAATCACTAGTCAAATGACTAGTAAAACCCTCCTGCTCATCCCTATTATAAATATATAATGATGATGGAAGTTTATCTGCAAAACACCTGTCTTGGCCCCTCAGTTCTGGCTGAACTCACACTTCAGCGATGACTGACCATGAGACACGAAAAGCATTGGGAACGTTGTCCTCCTTTCTGCATCAGCAAAATAAGTTCATTTGCATGCAAAATTCAAGAGAACACTCACTTTGTGTTAAAGCACAGAGAGCAGATCCAAGATCTCAGCACCGCATGGAAGGGCAGAGAAGAGAAGAAAATGATTGGCTCTCATGAGCCATGAATTATTAGCTCCATACGCTAATCCAAGAGTCTAAATGTAACTAAGCCAGAATGTTTCTATGATAGAGCAGTGGGAGCTGCATTTTGATGATGTAATGTTGCAGGAAGTTACGATGCTAATGACAGTTTTCATATCTAATAGGTAGCTGATGTACTGCAGTGCGACAGTGCAATTTTGTGAATTATTTTTTAAAAAGTTTATTGCGATATTAATTGATATACTATGTGAAATATTTATACTTAAGATAAATTCATTTATTGCAGTGCTGGATTATTTAAAACTAACTAGTGAAGGAGAAAGTGTGATTTTAAAAATGGCATAATATAAAGAAATAGTCAGTAGTTACTAGTTACAGCACCTAAAATATTAATATAAATATATAGAAGTCTTATATAAGTTTTAACCTAGATTCTTGATTTAAAAATTTGATAAGTTTCACTCAGTATTGTACTTTATAAAATATACAACATACGTGTATGCAAATCAAATATTGCACTCTAACCACTCTTAGAGGTGACTTAGATTAGTCTGGCACAATGTATTTGTATATGTAAAAAGCACAAAGGTTAGAATAGCATTTCAACTCAAGAGTGATTGTTTGTGTATATAAATTCATTCATCGTCTCTTCTCCCCAAATACTGCGCAAACAATGAACACGTTTTAATCGTCCAGTCGATGATATTGACCGTCAGTCCCTCAGGAGCCAGGCAAGCTTCACTACCCACATCAGTTTGAGCCGCTGCCGTTTTGCTCTCTCACACTTTGGTGTACGGATGTGTCAGGTCCCAGGGACAATCTAGCCTTCTGGACAAAGCAAGGGGAAGCTCTCACAGAGAACTTGACCTGGTTTTGCTTTACGTTAATGACGAAAGCTTGCAGTAAATTTGGTAGGGACGTAAATATCTATTTTTAAAAAAACATATTTGTTTTGCCTTCTGTGAACTGCACCAGAGGTTGAATTGCAGATTCTCACTCCTACATTTCCTGGAGCTTTTGAGAGTCAATGAATTAATCTTATTGCCTATAAGAAACACTAAGAAACAGTGTAGCTTATGAAGGGTGTTAGTGATCAACCAGGAAGCTACAAAATAGCATGATGGATTTACTGAAAATACATCTACACCCACTTGCCCTTGGTGTGTGGGCACGAGTATCTCTCTTTCTCTTTACTCTCATTTGATTGCATTTGTGCATCTTACTTACCTCTCTTTTCTGTATACAAGAGGTAATAGTAGGGCTGGGCGATATAAAAAATGTTACGATCTTGATTAAAAAAAATTAATATCAGTCAATATCGATAATTATCATGATGAATTTCAAATCTTTATTTCTTTCAAGTTTAAGGGCAAATATTTGCTTCTATGTGAAAGTTGTAGAAACCAGACTGTTAACTGTAGTTTTAAACTACTCTTTATCATCAGAACGTGACAAACTATTTTTTCTTTACTCTTTACACTTTCCCAGTCACTTACACTTTTTCCTGCATGTTCTGATGAGTGATATTGTTTCAATCTTCAGCACAGTTTGCAGTGCAGGCTGCAATATTAATAATATTCATTTTTATGAATCCTAGAAATGCACATTTTGTTGACAGTAGTAGTCTAAATATAATTGTCTAAAATACATTTAGTATAAATGCACAAACACTATATTCTATTACTCCTTTAATACAATTAATACATGTCTATTTCAATAATATAATAAAATTTGATTTGAATATCCCACATTTCTGCCACAATAGCATGGTGCAGTTAGTAAATATATGGTAAATGATGTGATTTGTATATTGAAATACCATCAGACTGTATCATTGCGCACATTTTTCTCCTGTTTGTCAACGCTGTTTCAACCAGCTTTAAACTAGTTTAAATCACAGAGGCATTTGTGTTCTTCGCTGAATTCAAACGCCTCATACTGGATCTCACAGCGTTGTTTAGTGTCTCATGACAGAGACCCATCAGCGAGTAAAGGCATCTGCTCTAGTGAGCTTGCGCTGCCGTTTGAACTTTGAACCGAGCGGATAAATGGTCTGTGTGGCGCAGTTCAAATGAGAAGTGCTTTTTCGTTCTGCTTTTAGCACATAAACATGATATCAAACATTTATACCGAACTGTTGAAACTGTTTTATCCATGAAAATTATATTGCGATAATTATCGTTTTATCGCCCTGCCTTAGGTTATAGTGTATCTCAGGGCATGAGTTATCAATTCCATAAAATAATCAGTGTTTACTGACCTATAGTGCATTTGCAGGGCTCACCAGCTTTTGTAAAAAAAAAAAAAATATATATATATATATATATATATATATATATATATATATATATATATCGTAAAGCCATGTTTGAGTGAACATTTTTAGTAATTATATCATACTATTTCATGAATTTAGGAGGTGTATTGCATAACATCTAAGCTGACACAAAAAGCATCTGCTGCTTTAAAACTATTTTAGTGGTTTAAACAAGCAGCAGCACTGAAGTATTTTTGGTTCTTGTAAATATCTCGCACTGTCACGAACGTCATGAAAATATGTAATTGTGGTTATGTAGCTCAAAAAATTGCTAACGTTAAATGTAATTTTGATGTGTTTGTTGACGGTTGGACATCTCTCCTCGTCTGTAATGCTCTTTCTCCAGAATGTTCTGTGTGCATAGAGAGAACCAGCAGGGAGGAAGTCTGTGGACTGTAGGAGATGCCTGTGAGCGTCCTCATGGCCTGATAACCGTACAACCTGTCACCAAAACCTGCTCCTCACGCACTTCGAACCAAGTATAGCGCAGTACATAGCGTTTGCTCTGTCACACTAAATGTAAAAGTTACCGGTCGCGATTTCCACTTTTAAGCATCACATTTCTATTTTTAATATTTCCAGAATAACGGAATCCAGTGATGTTACTGACCCTCCTCATGCGTGTATGTGATGGTCCAGGTCTCATGTTGTAACACAGAGCAACGGTTGCCTAGCAACGGCACCAGCATTGTGTCTGAGCGCAGTGATGAAAGCGAGGTAGTGGTTTGAGGTTGTTTTTTTTCTTCGTTGGAGTGCAGCACTGGGCCGCATGTAAACATTTCTTTTTAAAATACACCTCCATAATGGATTCCAATACCGGAGTACTTGGATTTCAGGGGCGGATGACTCTATTACATGGTAGAAATTAGTTCTCATGGTTGTTTAGGCATGCATGTAACTGCAATATGCTATATGATGGTTTCCTCCTGAGAGGCTGGCTTTCTCCATTTCGGCTCTCTAAGCCTGGTTTAGGGAGTTCTACACTGTGAGATGATCTTTTGGCTTGTTGGTGCTCACAGGACTGATTCTAATGACAACGCAGTTCTTCCTTAAACAGGGCAATGTGGCAGTTTCAGTTATGCCATGGGATGGTAATACCATTGTGCTTTTAAAACTATTGTTATTTTTCTTTTAAAGAAATGAATACTGTTATTCAGCAAGGATGCATTAAGTTAATCAGTAGTGACAGCAAGATAATTACAATATTATATTTTGAAAAAATTCTGTTCTTTTGACTTTGTATTTATCAATACAAAAAAATGTATGGTTTCCACAAATATTTTAAGGTCCACAACTTTTATCACTGTTTATAATAATAAGAAATTTTTCTTGAGAAGCAAATCAGCATATTAGAATGATTTCCTAAGGATCGTATAATATTAAATGGCTGCTGAAAATTCAGCTTTGCCATCATATAAAATGCATAAAAAACTGTTATTTTAAATCGTAATAATATTTCACAATATTACTGTTGATCAAATAAATGCTGCCTTGGTGATCACAAGAAACCTCTTTCAAAATACTTTTAATATTCGCTATCGACACCGACCATTTGTAATTTTTTAACTAGTAAAGGCAAATATGGCCAATGTGCAAACTTCCCTTAATAAGAATTTTAATGTGATTTTTATTATTTGATTTAAGAAATACTGTTGCATTAACATCATTATGGTGTCCATAAATATGGTATTTGGTAAAACTGGCATTTTGCTTTGTAAGGCTTGCACTAGGGATATTAAAAAGCTTAAATGCATCAGGCATCCATCTACCACTCTAGTTCTATGCAGTATAACTCAGTTATATATCCCTCAGTTATTTGCAGGAGTTTTACATTTTAAATAATTATGTTATGCAACTTAATACAAGTTGTATATAATAATTTTTTTTATCTGTGTCCGTACATAGCCAGTGACCAGAAATGCTGTTTAGACATCCACTTTATCTTTAATGGAAATTTTATAGTCTCAGAGTCGTTCACACTATCTTGTGTTTAATCTTCTCTATAGAGGACTTGACCACAGAGGTCTTATCATATAACCTCTCTTTAAGTACAGGCCAGGCCAAGCTGATAACTGTGCAGCTATCGTAGAGCAATGCAGACAGGAAAATGGATAGGGCTTAAGTGTGTGTGTGTGTGTGTGTGTGTGAGTGAGTGAGTGTGAAGAGTACAGATCCCCTGTACTCTTCATAATTATCCCCACTCAAGACAAAAGAGCGCTCTCCTTTCCGGAAAGTATCAGGAAGAGGGAGATTTCATTTGAAGGGATAGAGTTTTATCTGGGCTGGATGATGACAACCCTCTGTAAATCTCTAAATCAGGCCAGAGGTGCTGTGATTGCAAGCTCTCTAGGCCGTATTAGAGAGTGTGATGTTGACGTTGGGTCATGTTTGGTAATGATAATGGATTTGACTTGGAGATTAAGAGATGGGAGCCATGTGAATTCATTGAGTTGTATGCTTTAAATAGTTTTTTTAAGGATGTGTGACTATTTTTTTAGTTTTTTTAATTATCAGCATGGGCCTAGTTGGGCCGATTTTTGGAGCACATAATGCCAGGGCTTATTTTTTCCAATCCAAACAGTAGGCCTATATTTATTTATTTATTTTTATGCCAGCTTACAAAAGTATTAAACGGTTATGCATATTTTTCAGCTGTACAGACGCCTGATCTGATGCCTGATTTTGATTGAAGCATATAACATTGTCTATCAGAGATTTTTTTATTTAATTAAAAAGTGTGTGTATATTAGTGTTGTCAAACAATTAATCGCGATTAATTGCATCCAAAATAAAAGTTTTTATTTACATTATATGTGTGTGTGCTGTGTATATTTATTATGTATATATATATAAAGACACACACATACAGCATATATTTTGAAAATATTTACATGTATATATTTATATTCATATAATTTATAAATATATTTAACATATAAACATAACATATTTTTCTTAAATATATGTATGTGAGTGTATTTATATATACATAATAAATATACACAGTGAGTACACACATTCTGTAAATAAAAACTTATTTTGGATGCGATTAATCGTTCGACAGCACTATATATCAGGGATGATCATGTATCAGATATCTAATCTTTTTTATTCTGTCTTTGTTTATATGCATGTTATAAATACTAGTGCATGCTTTAATTTAAAATTTAAATGTAATTTTCCACTCATAAGATACAAGCGGCCTCAAATTTTCTGATGTTTCTGGATTATTAAGGTGTGATATTAGACACATAACTAGACATTGCCAGAGCTGGATGATATGCACATGCTTGCACCCCCTTTTTATTTCTTTTTTGGCCATTTTTATACAGCAGGCAAGTAGGCAAGACAGGGGTTTTGGATTGGAACGTAACATATGCCAAGCTCAAACCCAGGTCCCTTTAGGCTAACTTTTGGCCGAATTGCATTCTTTTCAAAACTTGCTTCAAAAAAAACTTGTGCTGGTCTGTAGATGAGTGGTTCCTGTTTTTTATGGTCTAAATAAAATAGTAAAAGTCTTCCCTTGTCCATGCATCCTCACTGTTCTGTTACTACTAGTTAGTGTCTTAAGTCTATGTGGAGATACCTGGAGGGGGTCTCCTAGTTCACAGAGTGGCATTATGTAACCACAAGGGTGAACATGGATAGACTGTTACATAATCTCTTTGTGAGCAAGTATATATATATATATATATATAAGTATATATGTGTGTGTGTGTGTGCAGTACACATCTTTATTCTTCTGGAAGTGACCAGATGTGACACAAAATCATCCTTTATGAAATATGGAGGTCCCTGTAGATTCTCTGTCACACAGACACACACTCTCAAGTAGGATGAACAGCACGTGAACACACACACACACACACACACACACACACACAGAGAGACCATCTCTAAGGTCCTTGAATAGAACAGCAAGCATAAATTGTGTGATGCATCTGGGGACTGCAGAGAAGCAATGAAATTAATTTGGTTTATGAGTTGTTGTTTTTTTATACGTGTGCATTGAGACAATGTGACCAGAACGACCCTGAGCAGAACTGATATGATTAGCCAAATGGAAGGCTTATCGTTTTATGGTTTATTTCCTGTGCTGACTCTGTGTGCAGAGGATAACCGCCTGCTAATTTCATCAGATTTTAATCAAGTGTGGGCTGCTCACCACATGTCACACACATCCATCAGTCAAGATCTGTGTGTGCGTCATGTATTTATGTCTGTTATTGTGCTGTTAAATCACAAACAGTCACAAATCACTGTTTGGTGTGTTTAGATGTGTATGTATAAAAAAACAAAAACAACCTCCTAAAATCCAGTTTTGCATCCAAAGCTGTCTTTAACCTGATTTCGGTTTCGTGACACACAGAGACTCAGATCAACGTGGTTAACTCTTAATGGAATAGTTCACCTGAAAATTAATAAACTGCATTTTTTTTCCCTTCATGTAATACAAAATAGATATTTTAGAGAACATACACACGTACGTTGCTTCATAATAAAAGCATATCGTATATAGAATAAATGTTTATACATGTAACTGTGACTAATAAAAACAAGTTTATAAATGAATGTCTACTATTTCTCTGCTCCTTTAATTGGCAAAATTATATATGGTGACAATGAGTTCACTCAGGTCCTTCAGCAATTTGGACATTTCAAAGTGATTATCCATCTGTAAGTAATTCCAGTTTTATGTATATTTATCTCACTCCACCTGTTGTGGTATCCATAAGCTTGCTTATGATACTTAACCAAATTGATCTGAAAGGTTACAGCTGATAATGATTGCATTTTTTTGTACAAAGTGTTTTTGTACAAATTGTGTTACTCTGTTTGCAAATCCACTCTGATTTGTCAGTTTAATAATATGGTTTAAAAACACATTATTATACAGCATCTGACATCAGAAATATTACATTTTTTTGCTTTGTTTTTTTTTAAAGGTAGCTCAGCTTTCTTCACCTGCTCAGATGAAACATTTTAAAAATTTCTACTTTTGTTTTCCACAGAGAAAAGTCAGGTTTGAATCTTTATACAAAAATAAAAGTTCTATGGTCACTGAAAACATTTGACATTCATAGAACCTTTCTAACACCACACAAGATTCTTTGTAGTTGTTGAAAATTCTGTAGATTATTAAAATGTATTTTACTCTTTGAAAAAACGGTTCTTTTGATCAAAAGGTTATTTGAGAAATATTTTGTGGCATTGCTGCGAACCTTTTGGAACCTTTATTTTACGCGTGCACATGAGGGTGAATAAATGATAACAGAATTTGCTTTATTTATTCATCTTCATGTTGCTCTCAACCTGTATACCTGCAACAATAGCTCATAGTGACTACAGGCTGTCAAGGACCAAAAAACACTATAAAAGTATCATTAAAGTAGTCCACATGATCAGAAATGACACCATAGGCTCCTTTTTGTTAGTCTGTGGACAGGTCACTGATAACAAACCTGCGAGATGTTTCTTCAAAATGATCCTTTTGTATCTTAAGGAAAAATTAGCATATATTTTTGGAACAACATGAGGGTGAGTAATGAATGACCGATTATTCCATGTCCTGATATCTAAAATAACACACATTCAGGTTCCTGTGCGGACGGCTCAGCTTGGTTGGATTTGGCTCAGTTCCAGCATAATGAGATTATCAAGATGAAGTGGCCATGCTGAGATTGTGCTGCTGTGTGAGCTTTATCTACATCTGGTCCCAGCACTTCCTAAATGAGCCCAAATCTCATTACCAGTGTGTGACATGCCGAGAGACTGGAGGTCAGTGAGAATGCTGGGAAATTTGTGCCCACCTCCTTCTTCCAGCACTAACCAAAAACTAGAGCACTGCAAAAATCTGCACTGCCATGAGTTGCGATTACAGCTCATGATTCACAGAGCTTTCTCTCTCTCTCTCCTTTTCAATCTCTATAAATTTACATCATCTGTCGTAAGGTCAAGCTCGAAGATGTAATGCAGAGTTATTTTGTCTTCTGGAATGCGCAGTATGAAAATCCACAATAGGGAGAGATGTAGAAAAGATAACGGTGATTGACGTTAAAGGCTGTTACGTTTTTTAACTGACCTGGCTCTCCATGTGGGCCTTTCACTCCCGATCCCACATTGATTACGGCTTGCTTTCTAACTTCAGCTAATTTTATTTAATTGGAACAAATGGCAATCTGTCTCTCATACAATCACATGCGTAGTCCCTTGCTCTCATCACACTCGCAGCATTTATGAATCACACAAACACACACGATGGAATAAAAGGAGCAGCTCAGCTCTCTTCGTCATGAAGACGACTTCGGCTCCTCGGCTGTTTCCTAGGTTACCCAAGCTTATCCACGTAACCTTTTCTTCGGTAAAAGGCATACTCTAAAATCTCTCCAAACCCGTCTTTCTCATTTTCTCTCTGCTGATATGTTTCGTAGTGCCTGTGTTTCTCGTTTTGCTTGGGAAATGCCACTGGAGCAGAGGTGTCTCTCTAATTTGCCTGCAGTGCCTTTTATTTGACGATTTGTATCAAAGCTTATAATTTAGGTTGAGTTTGATAGGGAATGACATCGTGTGGCATGTTATTGTTAGGTGTAATACTACTTTTCTACGCATTCAGCTGATTTCTGACCTGGGTCAGTAATCTACCACCTAGCAACCACCCAGAACACCCTAGCAACCATTCTGAACACCATAGCAATGACTTTGCATCCACCCACAACATCCTGGTGTGAGTCTTGCACAAGCAAGCGCTGCTCAGTTTTCTTCAGAAAATAAAACAAATACAGTATTGTTTCCAAACATTCTGTGGTCTGAAGTTGTGAGCTGTCAAAAATCATTTTTAAAACCTGGAGTTTGTTTTCCACTTTCATGCAGCAAGTAAAAAATGTTGAATGCAGATTGTTTTTCCCTCAGAGTACGTATTTAGTCTGGTTGGAGTCATTGGACTTTACACCTTTGTTGAAAAGAGATGATGAAAAAATATCTGGTGATGAATGTCGCACATATATCAACAGTTATCACCACTTGCAAATCGTTTCTGCTGTAGCTGAATTCGATTTAGCTCACCAGTAACGGCTCAGCGGCAGATTGAATGTCCCATTTTGATTTACTGCCCTCTGATGCCTTTACAATGACAGCTCTCACTAGGATTGTGACCGTTTAAGTGTATATGAAGACAATTTATAAGGTAAAAGGTTATTTAAAAACATACTGTGGATAAAATAATGATTTTGTGTTGGTTTAAGTAGGGAAATGAATGAGGTAGTGATAGCTGGGATTCAACAAATATAGTGGGGTTAGTGTAACTTTGGTGTTGATGCTTGTGGTAATTGCCAGGGACCATACCAACCCAGCAAGAGTTTATAACCTCTCGTGTAGCTGAATGCTCAAAATCAATTTACTCCACTATGATGTAGTATACAGAAGTTAAAGCCCTATGACATCAAAATTGGAGTTTTGTGGGCTTTTAGTTTGTGCCTAGTAGCTCTGAGGTCATAAGTATGCTAAGGTTCTTCTAAAGGTTGATGGAATCAACTTAAATATGCATTTAAACAGTATGGCTCCAACTTTTTTGCGCAGGGACATACATAATTTTTCAAACAAAAAATGCTTTCTAGAATAAGAATGTATCCTTTCCCTTAATATTTTTTTTTACAAAAACAGTAATACTGTGAAATAAAATTGCACAATTAATTTTAGTTTAATGCATTTTCAAATGTAATTTATTTATGTGATGGCAAAGCTGAATTTTCAGCAGCCATTCAGTGTCCATTATTATCAATGTTGAAAACAGTTCTGCTTAAAATATTTGAAAAAAATGAAACAAATAGAACGTTCAAAAGAATATTTATTTGAATTAGTAAAAGTGTAAAGGTCTTTACTGTCACTTTTGATTAATTACATTTGTGTATAGTTTACATCATGAAATATATATTTTGCAGTAAATATGCAGCATGCATTGAGCTGACAATTCTGAACATAGCTGTGGTTTGGCTGTGTGATTTAAACAGAAGGCTTTTTTAATGAACAAATGATATGTCCAGCCATATCAACACAAAAAAGTACCTCAAACCATTTCATTGTGTTTTTAAACAGCAAAAAGCAGGAAATGAATTATGCACATCAGTGCCATTTGGTGACAAGTGCATTTGACTAATTATTGCTTTGTGAACATCCTGAAACAAACTAAATTGTTCCTCTTTTTTATAGGTGAACCAGGACAATGTCGTCAAAGTGGGCCACAAACAAGTGGTCAACATGATTCGTCACGGCGGCAACCACTTAATTATCAAAGTGGTGACGGTCAGTCGAAATCTAGACCCTGATGACACGGCTCGAAAGAAAGGTAAACGTCTTGATTTATTCAGGATTTCTCAAATACCTGGGCTATGAAGGAACATGTTAATCGTATGATTGAAAATGAAGCAAACAAAACTCCTGTCATGTAATTCTAACCATTGCTTTTCCATAATGCTAATAATAGTTTTTGATTTTACTAACACTACTAATTTGTGTTTTTAAGTGCTTCGTTCTCATTTATTATTTAAAATGAGAATCTGCAAACCTCGGCACAAGTTAATGTTGTATACAATGCCTCCCCATGAGGATGCTACAGCCTATGGCTAAGCATCTACTGTACCTGCTGTATGTTTTTTTTGGTTTGTTGCTATAGCGCCACCGCCACCACGGAGGGCTCCCTCCACAGCCTTGTCCATGCGTTCAAAATCTATGACCTCAGAGCTAGAAGACCTAGGTAAGCACAGTCATGGCAAGCAGAAACATCTCATCCAGTGTCTGGTGTTACTTAATACGTTTTTACAAGATAAAGGACCGTTCACACTGGTTGTGTTCCTGCATTTTGTCTTGGCACTTATTGCCTTACATTTTGGTGTCTCGCACCATAATAGCTGAAATTTAAGAAATTAAAAAAACCATCACGTTCAACTGTGTCTAGTTATTTCTGAAAACATACATTTTGGTGTCTCGCACCATAATAGCTGAAATTTAAGAAATTAAAAAAACCATCACGTTCAACTGTGTCTAGTTATTTCTGAAAACAAAAACATTTCTTGTGTGAACGGCCCCTAAAAATGCATTTTTAACCTGACACTTTTTGTTGTTATTCTACAGCCACCGTTCATTATGAAATGAACTTTGATGTTGTTTTGTTTTCCTGCATGCTGACCTAAAAGTGGATAAAGGTACGATACAGTTATTTACAAAATTATTTTTATGAAATGTATGTAGAAATTGTAATGTTGTGTTCCCACTGGCATGCATGTGACTTTGTTATATATATATTTTAAGATGGAGATTTGTGATTATATGGCCTTTTTGTGTCTCGTTTTTGTGTAGTCCCCACAAAAAACAAAACAAAAGTACTACCTTCACATTCACTATTAAAGCATGACGCATTTCACCTGAGCGGACCCTTGTTGGATTGTGAAAGATTTATTCTGGTGACCACAGCTAAATCAAGAGTATGATGGGTCATGCTGATTTAATAATGACTAATTAAACAATGGCACAAAGGGTAAGCGGTATTAAACGCGTATTAAGTTCTTTCTTTATATTGTGTAATAAGAAATTGTCTTTTTTGTTATATTGGATACTAACCTACTTGTCTTGTGTAGTGCTGGAAAGTTAACAGCATGGATTTGTCGTTGCTTTCAGTCTAAAATGGCATTACATTATGCACAGGTCAATGCCATGTGGAGGAATACAGTGTATTCCAAACGTTGGTTCTCCTCGTCGTGTTTTCTGGAAATGATCTCTGAATTTGAATACTTGAATAAAGCATTGTTCTTTTATGTTAAAGCCACTTTGAGGAAAAAGAAGGGTGAGTTTTCCCTAAGCACTCTAAATATTTGTCACCTCAGCTTAGCAACAGTAGTGATTATTTGATTATTCACTTTTTTGATATGATTCCGTAAAAGAAATGTGCAAATAATTTGTTTTCTCTCCAATAATCAAAATTTACCAGTTGAATGGAAGACTGCTTACTGTGAAAACAGACCAAATGTGTTTACACTGCAACATGCTCCATAAGCCTTTAGCTTCACTTATTGACCCCCTAGATCTTCAAAAGTGCAATGTAAGAATATATTATTCAACAGCCTGCCCTCTATTATAAAAATGATACGCTTGAGAAAACAAGAGCCATGAATTTCCCATGGTGAAAACCTGGCTCCAGATACAAGTTCTTGTTCTCACTGATACAATACATCCTGCCTCCATTTCACTCCTCAGGGAGAAGATAAAATCCTAAAGCTGGACATTTTAAGATAATTTCTCCCTTTAAAGAACAATGTTTTAAAGTCCCCCTGTAGTCAAATACCCCTGTTTTTTACTTTTGAAAATAACTTTCTCATGCCTTAAAATAGCTTGAATGTAACTCTACACCCTTGCCTCATTTACTATATGCGGATCTATAAATATGCAGATTAGCCCCGCCCCCACACAGTCACACCAGCCAGCGCTTCCTGATCCACTGAACTGTAGTAAACGCAAAACAATGGCATACACGGATAATGACTGATAAAAATATGTTTTTACTAGTGGACAATTACAGTGAATACTGTAACATCCGTTAAAGTTACATACTTGACGATGTTGTCCAAAAATGCCGTTAAGACTGAATGCAGCTGTTTGTGATTCCAATTCGCGCCCGCGAGCATATGCGTGTGAAGTGGGTTACTTTTCCACTGTTGCCATGGGTTATAATGCTAGTTAGTGGTTCTAAATTCACATTAAACCACGGCTTCATGAGTTTTTTGCTCTAATTTATTTTTGGTTTTGTGCTGGTATTGGTATATTTTGCATGCTAGTGATTGGAATCTATCCCTTGACGTGATTGCTTGTTGAATTCTGTGACGTAGCAAACCGAGGGCTGTTTCAAACCACGTTTCTGGGTCAGCCTTTGGAAAACTACAGTTTTAAGGAGAAAATACTCAGCAATGGTGTTGATTAATGGATTGGCACATGGTTTGTCTAAAAGCATATTAAACACACCATATAGACAGATAAACAACATAAAAAACTTGATTTTCACTACAGGGGGACTCTAACTATTACCATACGAGGGACCACTCCAGCTTTGAATCACTCTGAAACAAGACGTTGCCATGGAAATAATGCTGCATATGTTTAATATAGAAACATTCCACCTGCAAAATGTAATGCCATATTTCAGTGAAAAGCTATTGTCACTGTTAGCATTGACCAGGAATATGACGATGTGTGACTGTTGCACAGATATGATACGACATCTTTAGACTGCTGAATGGACTACTTTGTCTTCTTGAAGGAGATATTTTCTGAACCGTTGTAAGCATTAGTTTTATGTTTACATAATGTGGCTGGCTGCATAGTACTCCTGCTGTGTCCTTAAAACAGCTTTGTACATACTGTGTTCATTAAAGAGAGTCATTTTAAATCCATATTTAGGTATTATAAGGGAGACCCTGATTGTAAAACAGATGCATACTCCTTCTGCAGTCTTAGATAGGCTTTCGGTTATGAATGTAAACTATACTCCTGAATGGCCAATTTTGGCAGTATATTTTCTTTTTATGTTCAGTTTTGCCTCAGGGGTATGATGGGATTTTATATTTAAAGCCTGAACGTATATATCCATGTAATGCTGAATGAAACGGTGTAACTGTGGCCCCCTTTAGTCCTGACATTAACATGTGTTTCCAGATCACATTCGGATGATCAGCACTTGACCACA
The DNA here is from genome assembly GCF_936440315.1 of Barbus barbus. Lineage (NCBI taxonomy): Eukaryota > Metazoa > Chordata > Actinopteri > Cypriniformes > Cyprinidae > Barbus > Barbus barbus. Next base: position 13,944,186 of record NC_136728.1, on the reverse strand, counting down.
TAAATGTATTTTGATCGGATCGCTGAAACCACGCACTGAGGTGGCCAGAGACAAATTCTCACCACTTTTGGTAAAAAAGGTATAAATGATAATGCACGTTTTATTGTCTGCATAAAAATGCATAATTAAGGTAGTACTACAATCATTATCCAACACAACAAATATTGCAATATGTGCACTCTGGTCACTCATTTTTTTGTTTTATTTTCTCCTTTTCTTTTAAACCCTATTAGCATCTTTTATTGTGGAAATGTTTTGAAAGTAAGGAAAGTGTGATCGCAAAGAACAGTATAAAGTATAAATTAAGTCCAGCTGAAGAATATCCAGATATGAAGCACATTTTAATGCCAGATATATAGGGGGTTTTGTGTGTGTGTGTGTGTGTGTATGTAACTTATCAGATTTAGTTTTGATGACTTTTATGCTAGGAAAATCAGACTCTGAATTTCCCTTTCCTCCATTTCTGTATAGATGATCAGCTTTCAGATAATGAGGGTCTGAAGAAGAGGATTGTATTTCAAGTCACACTAAGTAATCATCCCATGCATGGGAGCTGTCTTAAAAAAATGCTAGCATGTTGCGCAGTGGCCGTTGAAAGAAGTGTTAAGATTTCTCCAACGGAACCAGGAAGCGCTTGCACGGCTTTGACCTTGACCATTGTCGTTGTACCTATTTCTGTCGCCTCTCTTGCTCGGTTTGGATCCTTGCTCTGAGGATACTGTTTAGAGGAAATTAACAATATTTGATACTTAGCTTATTTTAAATGTAGCTTCCTGCTTTCTAATTTGAGATGCTGTTGTCTTACAGATAAAGTGGATGAGGTCGTGCCCCCCCAGAAACTCACGTGGGACAACTCAAATGCAGATGTGAGGGTGGCAACAGTCAAACCACGTCCGACTAGCAAGTGTTTTGCTGTCAGCCCTGAAATGAATGTAAGCATGCCTTGTCTCATGCCTTCTAGAGTTCTGGTCTCCCGTGGCATTATAGAAAATTGTGTTATATCCTAACTGCAATAATCGCTTTTCGCAAGTCTGGTACAGCTATTGCCCGTGCATGCTATATTGGTTTTTGATGCTTAAATTAGAGTGAAGTTATGCACAGGCTTGTGAGTATGCTTCACTGCTTGAGATTATTTTTATTTCTTCATCTCAGTCTCTTTTTATGAAATCATTTTAACATATGTGATGCCTGGTTTGAATGGACGCCCTTCAAAAGTGCTGCATTCTGCTTGTTCTTATTATCATGTCAGCTTTGTTCTGTTTTTTGCAGTCTCTCTGCAATAGTCAGGATACAGCAGTAGACTCGCCACAACAGCCAGGGAGTCCTAGAGGCCCCTTCCTGGGTCTACCAAAGGGAACCATAAGGCGGCAAACATCTATAGGTGCGTAGTTGTTTCATTTTGTTTTGTCACTGAAGTACATCTTCACACAGTCCTTTATTTTAATGAATTGCACACTAAAGTCTTTCAGCTCTTTGTAAAATTATACAAATACTTGGTTTACTTGCACTCAGTGGTCAGCCCACTCTTTTTGGAGGCTTTTTCACTGATGTGACGTATTTTTCAAGATATATAATTTGCTTTGTGGCGTCATATTTACTGTTTCCACATGTTGATTGCACCCCCAGGCTTGCTGATTTGTTGATTTTTCTTTCTTCATTCCTTTACAGGAGTAACCGAAGAAGAGAAGCAGTTCCTTACTCCTCCAATGTTGAAATTTACAAGAAGCCTTTCAATGCCTGATACATCAGAGGATATTCCACCACCACCAGCCATCTCCCCTCCATCTCCACCTCATAATAATGCTCCAGTCCCAGCTGGTCGAGGATATGGCACCATCAGACCAGGCTTTACTTCACAGAGTCCTAATGCAAACAGTACAGCCCCAGACAGAGGTGAAGGTGCTGGGTGGAGAGATCAGGGCATGTATTATAGAGACAGTCCCGAGCAGTACGATTCTGAGGGGTACAATCACAGCCCAACGGCCCAGCAGAGTCTTCATATGCGCCGTGCCCAAATTCCTGAAAACCCTTACTCGGATGTGGGCAAGATGGGTCAAGCTGGACTGTTTGTGCCCAACAAGCCTGCCAGAAGGAAGGGAATGCTTGTCAAGCAGTCCAACGTAGAAGACAGTCCTGAGAAAACCTGCTCCATCCCTATTCCGACCATAATAATCAAAGAGCCCTCCACCAGCAGCAGCGGTAAGAGCAGTCAAGGGAGCAGCATGGAAATTGAGACAACCACACTGGATCACCCAGGACAACTGCGTCCTGAAGATGGCTTCAATCCAGCCAGTCCCTTCGCAGCTGCCATTGCCGGTGCAGTTAGAGACAGGGAGAAGAGGCTTGATGCTCATCGCAACTCCCCATCTTTTAAGTCAACAGATGCAGGTGATGAGGACGTGGTGCCTACACCAGCCCCACGTCTCCGACACTCCAAGTCTATTGATGAGGGCATGTTTAGCAGCGATGAGCGGCTGCGTAGGCTCATGGCACCTCCCTCATCACTACTTAGCATCCCTAGAGGTGGTGGTAACGTGACAGACTTCAACAGCCCTGAGCCCACCATGGTAAGGGAACTGTTGAACACCCGTACAGGACACAGCCCGATCAGTCTGCCTGCTCATAAGACCTACAGCTCAGGAAGTGGGAATTACGTTCACCCAGTAACAGGCAAGCCACTAGACCCCAATTCACCATTAGCTTTAGCATTAGCTGCCAGAGACCGAGCCATGAGGGAGCAATCACAGCCTCTTCCGCTAAAGAGTGACCTATCCAAACTTGATCTCAATAAACCGCTTTTTATCGACACCAAGCTTAGACCAAATGTGGAGGTTGGCTTCTCAAGTACTGCTACCATGGGCCGTCCCCGCGGGGGCCTGCGGAGGCAGATGACGGAGTCCAAATATGAGACTGAATCCAAGTATCAGCTCGATCTGGGTAAGCCTGAGAAGAGGCCTGAGGAGAAGAAGAACATGCTGATTGACATTGTGGACACTTCTCAGCAGAAGTCAGCTGGTCTGCTGATGGTACACACCACAGATGGGGCAAAATCGGAGGATAACAGCTTGTCAGAGGGCGACAGGGATGAGGCAGTGAGTCCCGACAACACCCCTGGGGAGCTTCGCGACCCCAACCAGCCAGCTCCCACCAACCCCCCAGCTCCCAAGGCGCTATCAGCTGCTCCACATGGCAAGACCATCATAACTGTTAGCTCAGTGGATGAGCCCGTTAAGCTGCCCTTCGGCATCCCTCCGCCGCCCTTGGCCTCTGTCGACATCGATGAAGAGTTTGTGTTTGCTGAACCCCTACCACCCCCGCTGGAGTTTGCCAACAGTTTTGACATTCCTGAAGACCAGGCGGGGACTATAGCTGAACTGCTCAAACAGAAAACAAACGGTACAAAAGGGACTTCTCTTGCTCCTTATTATCCCCCGTTAGGTGGTGGGATTTCCGAAATCAAGAGACCAACCGTCCTCACAAACTGTACACCTCCCAGCTTCCCTCCAGGGCCGCTAGAGCCCTATGAACAAATCACTGACTCGGGCATTGAGGTAGACAGCCGGAGCAGCGGTGACCCCCAACTGGAGACCACCAGCACCATCTCTACTGTGTCCAGCATCTCCACCTTGTCTTCTGAAGGAGGCGAGACTCTGGATACATGCACCGTCTATGCAGATGGACAAGCCTTTCTGGTGGACAGGTCTCAGATCCTGTCCAAACCAAAACCCAAACCTGCCATAAAGAGCAATGCACTTTACAAGGACGCTTTGCCTGAGGAGAACGTAAGCTCTTTCAGAATGCCCTCCTCTGTCCCACCTCCACCCCCTGGATCAATTCCACCAGAACCCTTGAAAACCCCAACACAACGAACCTCAAAGCTGTGGGGGGACCCTCTGGAGATGAAAGGACCCCATGGCCCTGAAGCCAATTCAGTTCTGCAGCATGTGAACAAGGACAAAGCACCAAAGCTAGGGGAAGCGTTAGACTCTCCGACCGGATCCAGGACTCACTTCGGAACGAGGTATGCCCCCTTTCCTGCCTGTATCACAGGCTTACATTTAGGTTCTCAAATTAGTGTGTGTGCTCTGCTGGAGAACGAAAGAGTTGCCTAGCAACCCAATAATGAGAACAGCCTTGCGGACGAGATGAGCAACGTCAGTGTGATGATGAACACAGACTGTACCACAGAGGGGGGAGGTGTGTGTGTGTGTGTGTGTGTGTGTGTGTGTGTGTGCGCGCATGTTGTTACAACATGATCCATTTGTTACTTAGTTTGTCACATCACCCAAACTACTCCCACAAGACATCCCTAGATTATCGTAAGCAAGATCTTAAAGGGCTTTTATATTTCATTTTGACAAAACATTTAAGTTTATAAAGAGTTCCAATTTTCAGAAAACATTTTGAGCTGCTATACAGCCTTCTGCCAACATCGGCAGCTTTTTTATGGCTGCATCTTAACTCAGATGAAACCTCATAAGTAACTGATTTGGAATCCTATGCATAGTTGCACAGAATTGACTCATTTCAATACAGAACAACAATGCATTAATAATCACACACATATACAAATAAGTATATATGTATATACTTGGCATCCCAAAGTTTTTGGTAAAATTGCCCATTTTTAAAGAATTTTATTAATACCTTCCACTATTGTTTTAAGTACATCAATACTTGTATTAAGAGTATTTTCAATCAATATATCTCATGTCGTCCCCCACCTTACATTATTTTCACTGATGATTCTTACAGAAAAAGCTCATTAGGATTTAAAGCTTATGTGTCATTTATTTTGCAAAACATGGGCTGTGTATGCTGATGGCTGCTACATTGCACAGGCAATGGTTTGCCATCGACATGGAGTCCCAAGTCTCATTCATTATTGAATGATGTTATACAGACCACAGAACTGACCCTAAAATGCACTTGTAGCCCAGGCTGAGCCCTATGTTTAGCAAACACTGAGCAAAGTAGTATTTTCTTTTCACTATGAATAAAAATAGATTTTTAGTGTGGAAGTAGGGCTGGGTGGTATATCGAGTTTGTATGATATATCGATATATTTTTTATAAGCGATACGGTATTAGGCAATACCGTTTATATTGATTTACAGTAGGCTAATTTGAAATGAGCACATCTGAAAAAAATATCTAGTAGAGGACTGAACTGCTGCGGAGAAAGTGCTTAATACAATTTGTTCTAAATTTGTGAAAAGCTTTATATTAAGAGCTTTAAAAAACTCGTAAGATATAGTATCCTTATAGTTTCAGTTTAAAGCGGCTCGCGCTCGCCCCCTCAGATGGTGCTGTTTAATGTGTTTGAGATGTGCTGTTTTCCTTAATGCATAACTTACATTTCACAGGTATATTCTCCATCTGTAAATGTTAGAAAGCCATGGAAATATTTCCATGTTAGTGTCAGAAGTGCATGAGCTTTTGCTTTGCGATTCTCCGCTAAACTTCACAGACTTCATTTAGAACGCTCGTTAGAATGCGTGCCAAACAGACAGAGCGCAATGAAATAGGAGCGTAATAATTCTGACTAAAATATAAATTTTGCTTAAATATTTGTTGTTGGACAATAACTGTGACATATGTAGAATTTTAAACCTAGGTGTATTTGTATGATAGCACTTACTGTAATGGGGTTATCAAAATAGTCTTCTTACTCAATTAGTCTGTGCTTTTTTATTATTTAAATTTTTTAGTTTAGTAAATTTAACTTCTGCTTTAAAAGCATTATTTTTGTTTTTAGATTGCAATGTTACAATGTTAAAATGTAATGTGATTTTAACCCTTTTTTTCACATGGTTACATTCACTTTATTTGTTTAATCCAAATACAAAAGTGTAGAAAATACCGAGATATATACCGTATACTGCAAATCAGCCAAAAAATACCGAGATATGAATTTTTGCTCATATCGCCCAGCCCTATGTGGAAGGTTACCATGTTTTTTATTCGAATCATTAAACTGAGGTATTTTTAATCTTAAGACCATGGCTGGTCGTGTAACTTATGTGTTATATATTGTTAGTGATGTTTGTTTGTTTTTTTTGGATCAATTAAGAATAGTTTGAGTAAATGTAGGCCAATACACCTTGGGTATAAAGAGGTACCTGTGGCAAGGACATTGCATTGCTAAAGAACCTCACATTCACAGCCTCCTTAAAGCTAAACCACCTACAGTACACTCATACTTTCAGTGCGCTTTGATCTTTACATAAATAGAAATCGTGCACATGACATGTGAGGGTGAATCGCACAAAGAAATGTCCTAATCATATTTTACCCTAAAATAATAATAATAATTTGCATTAAAATGTGCTGTTTTTAGGACTTCCAGGGTTTTTTCTATTGTGGCATTATTTTAATGATTAAACACACTTTACTTTAATTCTGATTTAGAATTAGTTATTATTACTGTAATTGTAATACAGTAATAAAAATGCTGCTGGGAAATAAAATCAGCATAAAATAAAATGAATTACAACAAACACTTTAATAATGTTCAGAAACTATACTATGGGTGAGACGTGAGAGATTCACCCATAAAGAGCTGTGTGGGTATGTCTTCTCTTAGGATCTCTTTCTTATTATCTGGTCTCTACTCTCCCATCCTTAAAGGCACCTTTCCAGAGGAGGTCAAGAATTGAATTGATTTAGTCCCACTTGAGCAATAAGAATTTGAAAAATAGGACAATGTAAGTGTAAACTTAAAAATGTTTCTTTTAAAGGTTATAGAATAAATGGTACGACTGACTAAAATTATGTTCTGTAATTATGAATTACGCAGGCTTTTTTCAGGCTTCATTACTTCGATGCATCACTCATATCATCACTCTAGTTATATAATGCAGTTTGTTGAGGAGAGCATTGGACTTGTGATTTTTACCTGGTGGACAACAAAACAGACAAAACATGAATGAAGGACCTGCAGCCATATCATACAGACTTTAACTTGGACGAGTAAGCACCCGGAACACCTTAGCAACCACATAGCAATGCTCTGCCAACCTCTTATAACACCCTAGCATCTTTTGCAGGAATATAGTTTTGCGTTATCCCTCGAGTCTCATTAATACATATTCCTCACTTTTATCCTTCTGTCTTTGCAGAAATCAGGATGGTGTATCCCTCATCTCAGGTACACAGCAGAACACCACCGTTACCTTCACTGCCCAGCCTGGCCCCAACGTGCCTGCCCCTTCACCGTGCCGACAGGCCGAGAGCCTGCCTCCCCACCACCACACCCCGAGCCCTATCATGTCCCCGCCGGACTCTGGCCTCAGCTGTGCCTCTTCCCTTCCGACCTCGGCCACTTCCCCCACCATGACGGACGTATTTGGTCTGCCCACACCGCCCCTCAGCCTAGGCACGGGGCGTAGCCGTTCCCCTTCCCCACTCACCCTTATCCAGGCCGCATCAAACAAGCCCTTTGCCACCAAACCCATCCTCATGTGGAGCAAGCAGGACGTGGCCGACTGGCTCGAGAGCCTGAACCTGGGCGAGCACAGGGATGCCTTTATGGACAATGATATCGAGGGCAGCCATTTGCCCAACCTGCAAAAGGAGGATCTGATCGACTTGGGCGTGACTCGTGTGGGTCACAGAATGAACATCGAGCGGGCGCTGAAAGTCCTCTTGGACAGATGAGATTGGGCATACGTCCTCACCAGGACTCCGCACATCTTGTTCATAAGCTTCTTTTTCCCTCTTCCCTTATTTCGGTTCACTAATTAGAACAGTTTGTTGTCCTATCATGCTTTCGGTGGATTTTAGGAACTCTCACATCCTGAAGAAACTCAAGCGTTCAAAATATCCGCGTAAGCACAAGCGTTTCCCTGCGTTTCTGTTCCAAGAGCTCCGGCACCAGAGAGGACATTGAAGCCAACACACTGTATGGAAACTACAAACATGAGCTGACTGTCCTTTGGCTTTTTAGGACTTTGGCCTCCTTTGAATGCACTGAAACCAGCAGAGCTGGGGATCCATTTTCTATCTTTGCTAAGACAATTCTACAGAGAATATTTCTTCAGGAAAAAAGGGAACCTTTGTCTATGTATCAGCTGCCTATGAAATAAATATCTTGCTTTTTTTTTTTTCCTCCTACACCTTCGACCAAGAGGTACACGAATCTCGGAGATGTGATCAGCGGGCATTTAGATGTCCCTCAGTTCATTCGCTGACAGTCCTAGAAGGGCTGTGGTCACTTGAAAACACAAGAGGTCAAATCTCCCTACATGCGAACAAATGTAACTGTAGCAAGCAACAGGTCTCTCCACCATCTTGAATCTTCAAGTCTTGTAATACGCTAACATTGGATGTTTGTCTGAATGATCAACAATTCTCTTGGGTCTTTGAATTGTGGTTTACTATTAGGTGTCTTCCATATGGTAAGGAGGTCTACGGCATTCCCACCAACATTTTAATTTGTACCTTTAGTTGATGCTAGTTTGCGTTGTTGCTCAGCGTTGCTAGTCAGTATGAATTTCCATCGGGTTTGATTTGGAATATTGGGTCTTCACAGGAACACATGAGATCTGAAATACTGAGCTTTAGTTTCATGGGTGAATGGAAAACAATTGAAGTAGAAATTTGACAGCTTTGAGTTGAACACTGACACAATCACTCTGAAAGGGCCAGTATGTATCTGTCTTTTGCTTTGAAAATGTGATGAGTTTTTAATTTAATAATTTATTTTTATTTACTGTATTTATTTTTTGTAATTATAATTCGCTAAATCATTTGATTGTTGGGTGGTAAAAAGGAACGTCCAGAAAACTACAGGAAACCTCCTTAATCTATACATATCAATGTCGTCAATTGTAACTGATACAGGAGTTCATATCTGTAAATTGTTGAATATTTATTTGTTTTGATTTAAATTTTATTTGGACTTTTTTTTCAACTAAACCTGCAACCGTCTACAACACATTTTTAAGCGAGATCAAAAGGTGTGAACTTTAATTCTCCTGTTTAATCAGAAATCAGTGCTTTTACTTGTTCTTTTCATTTTAAGTCCTGCAATCCTTTTGCTTTGCTCAACAACTGGAAGAAGTTCTGATTTTGCTGTCTTACTACGTTATTAATTTAAACATGTAACTGCAATGTGTGCCTATCCGTGTTACAATTTGACACACCACAACATCTTTAGGTCATCTGAAGTTTAGTTGTGATCTCATTGTTAGACACTCGTTTCTCAGAGATTTATCAATTTCATCAGACTGTAAATGCCATAAAATCCCACAGGTATGGAATTGGACTAGAGATAATATTCATATTTGTGATTAAAACATCACAGAGACACGAAGGGACAGCCAGCATTATACATTTCACCTTCAGCATTAAGTTCAATGCACTGTGGGTAACGCCGGAACTAATGGAAAGGCGATAGATGAGATAGAGAATGGCTGTGAATGAAATGAAGTTATGACCGTTTAAAGTATGCAGTGAAGAGATTCAGAAATAAATTATATATATGTTTGCTTATCTCTCGACCTTAGAGGAGTTAGAGTTATCTCTATATATCTTATTTTAGGAAACAGCACAGTATTTTAAAGATTTATAGAAATATTTATGAAATTTTTATGACATTTAACTCTGATATGTGGTGTGCCAAAAATCTATGTGGTATCAGTTAAGAAGCAATACACAAATTTAAACAACACTGTTTGGTTTCTTTGCCAGTATTCCACAGTACAGTATATCATATTATGAAATGAAATTTACATATACATAGATCTCAGTGAATTAGAAGATATGAAAAATAATGAGATAATGGCTGTCACCTGCTTCTTTTAGACTATGTAATTAAAGAAAGAAGTTCAAATGTTGAGTTGTGTGGTGTTTATACTTGACGAAAAACAAAACGAGCACATATTTTAGGCCACTTACGATTTGCTCCGGCAAATTTCACGGGCGAAATGCAGTCCTTTCAACATCTGTCAGCCGCATTTACTCACAGGTGTGAGTCTCGAAACGTTCTGTTCACACATCAGCTTACAAGAGTCTGTAGGAACATGCAACTTAAGTCAATATTTGTTAAGTTAATATATAAGATGGCAACGTACAAACCGGCAAAGTCTTATCACATTTGACACGACAAAAGTTCAGTTCAGCAGTTTTTATCCGTTAAAATGGTAATTAACCATTTGTTTTTACCTCAGTAGAGTGGCTCACTTTTTTCTCTTCATAGTTGTCTCTCTCACACACTTCTTGCGAGGAATGCATTCACGATCTATGTTGCTGTAATTTTGTGCTAAACTAGAATTCATGATTAAAATCAAAGAGAGAAGTTTTTGTGACTGCACTTTCCTCCAGACCCCTCGATACTTATGTATTTGAAACAACCAAAATGTATCTGTTGTCGAACTCACGTAGTAGCTCTTGTTCCTTCCATGTGTTCTGTTTACATAGTTTGTCTCGGGGCGGTTTTCTGTAAATTTGTTACATCCATTTCAGGGCTTGTTATGCTTGAAATAAAATTTTCCAATTATCAGCATGCTGTTCAATGCTCTGTCATGACCATACACGCTGTCTTCTCATGTTTCAATCACGTATTAATCAATAGAATGGCCTCTTCATATATTTTTTCACACAAACCCTGCTCTCTGGTGTTCATAGTGTTTTTTTCCCACATTGAGTGCAACTCCTGTAATGAAACGTCAATATTTTTGTGTTTATTATTCAGAGAATTCTCCACCATAACATGGTTTCATGCAAAGAAACATAGCTGAAAAAAGATATTTTCCCAAAAGCGTGATCCAAAATAAGCAGTGTTTTAACATTAGTTAATGGTGAGCACATCGCTTTGAATTTCATGGCTGAGCTGCGTCTGCAGATCACTCAGTTTCTTCTTAAGTACAGCGAAAGCCGACATGACGATGGTCTCCGGCCGAAGTGAACCGCAGGACTCCACGTTGTAATAGAACCTGGATGAAAAAAAAAAACTCATGTAGATGTATTGTATTAACCCTCTACTGAGGCTTTGTCTTTAGAAATGTTTTATTTTTATCCATAAAAAATATATATTTTTTGTCAATTTTAAAGCAGTCATTTTAAAGAGGAATCGTTTGTATATTATGAGAAATTGCTTAAAAGTCATTGTTGCCTAAAAGCAATATTGTGGTTGTGATTAAGTTTCTCATAATGTAACTACAGAATTTCTCATAATACAATAACACAGAATATCAGTTATTTAGTATTTATACTTTAGAATTTTTATTTGTATTATACATTATTAAATTATTTAACACTTTCAACATAAGCACAACAGAGGGTTATTTATTAAGACAATAATTCCCAAGCATATATCCTTATGTATGCATGCGTGTATGGTTTTTAACTTCCTTACCTTTCTGGCTTGCCATTAGGATCATAAAGAGCTTCAACTCCTTCCTCTTCAATTTCTGAATATTCACTTTTAGGCCTGATAAGCAAAAAGTGAGCAAAGGTACATTATCATACATTAACTTTTTTGACAAGCAAAACAAAATATATGAAGATTATCTAAATACATAAAAGAAAAAAAATACATAAACATTAATTAATAATTAATGCAAAGTTATTTTATTTTTTGCAGTCCGGGTGTTCATTTATGTACACTGTAAAAAAAATTACAATCCATTGGAGTATGTTTCACAAGACGATACTATTTCAGTCTTCAAAATTCCACATTTAATTTGAGGTGTTATTTGCCGTTTCTTTGTAAAAATTGACTAGGAATTTCTGAGTGAAGTGTTACAAATAATACTCATGATCAAACCATGCCATAAGAACCATACCATTCCTGTGGAATTGGGTACACCGTGTGTCTCAGCGCATTGTCTGGGTCGTACTCAAACGCCACCCCTGCAGTGGGATTCCATTTGGCGTGCTCCTTGCCGAAACCCTTTTTAGCGTATGCTCTGAGACGCAGCTCCTGACCCTTCCGCAGTTTCACCAACAGGATGTCTGTGTGAAATCCCCAAATGATCAATACTAATACATCTGAGTGATTATACAGAAAATTAGAGAGGAATCTGACCCACCATCCTGCTCCACATAGTCATTGGGATCGTTGTCTCGACTTCTGGATGTTACCTGAAAAGCAAGATACATTACATAAGAAAAAGCTAATTGTGTATACGTGAGTTTGTGAGGAGGATTCACGTACAGGAATGACTCGGGGGTTATTGGACAGGAGATCTCGTGAGGTCACGTGCCGCGTCTGGTCTTCTGTACATCTCACATCCAGCGTGAGCTCAACCGAACACTCCGGACAGAAATCATCACATGTGCAATCCTAATAGGAAACCAAAGAAAGCAAAATGTTATATTTTACTTCTTTACATTTAATGAGACGAGTCATATTCATAAAAACAGAAATGTTGGCAGGTTGTTTAATACACTTACTCGTGAGTACTGCATCTTGTCAACAATGTCATCACTTGTGAGTGGAATTAGCCCTATGAAAGAGGAGCATGATAATTGCACTAAGCACTATAAGAAGAGTGATATGAAAGATTTGGAAAGATTTGCACATACGCACCCACTCTGTGTGCAATAAACTCATCGTGTAGCACAGAGGAGTTGGCATCAATCTGAACCCAATCGATAGCTGGCAAACAAGCACATTACATCAGATTAACAGATTTAAAAGACAAAGCGCATAATTAAATCAAGAAAATACATAATTAAATCAACCTCTTTTGTATAAAAACTCAGTAGCCAGAAGACAGATGGTTTGATTCTTACCAATGGTTGGGACTTCTGACATGAATACACGTCGAATTGAGTTTGCCACCCTGAAACAAATAATGCAATTTTTATTTGGAAATATATATAATATCCAAGGTACACATTTCTAGTAATTGAGCAGTTAATTCTCATATTGTATTTTCAGAAATAAATGGAATATTTGTCCTCTCCCCAAATTTGTCACTACCGAAACAGTAATAATAATTTAATTAGAAGGGTTATATTGACCTATTAAGATTTTGCTTACATCTACATCAACAGTACCGGTATATATTTGCACTATTTTTTTTTTATATTTCTTTCAGAGGTAAATCAATAAATACATTTTTAACAATATTTCAAGTGTAATTTATGAGATTTGTTGTATTTTGAATCCAATGTTTCTTGGCAAAAAGTTAAGAATTCATTAGTCTGAATATACATATCATAACATCTTAGTTGATTATTCCATATACTTTATTTTTGACATAACATCCCATGTTTCGGTAATGACAGTAATACTTTGGAAGCACATCAAATTACAGAATTTTAACTTGAATACTAAAACACTGCTAAAGCATACTAAATTAAAAAAAAATCATAACTGTATTAAAAGTTTGTTTATTTCCCCCAAATATGATATCAAATACTCCCCCAATGATGACATGTTTTGGTTATGACAATTTTATGAAATAACTCCTAAACAAAAACCCAAAGATGTCACTACCGAAACTCCACCAAATTATATCAAAACTATTTACAAAGATACTTTTAAAAACAACAATTTAAAAAATTATTTCAATATTTTCATAATTTGAAATTTAGGGGTTAGGGTTTGGGACAGCCACCTCACAATCGAAAGTACCTAATAAATGATGATTTTATATATATTAAGTTTACTAATATTTTAAATGTTATTGTGAAGGATCTTAGTAAAGATTTAAGATTTGAATACTGAAATAATTTTTTTTAAATGTGTTTTTTGGTTGTGGGACAGCAGTTTGCACCAATTCTGTAGAATGGGCCCATATACATGTGTATGTGTGTGATATATATATATACACACATACTATGCTGTTCTGTTTAAAAAAAGTGTTTTAAGTACTATGGCAATACCATGGTAAAATAATGGTATTACCACGGTACCATACGCAGCATCGTTCTTACCGACGAATACCATAATATTTACATGTTAACTTACTCCAACAAAATTAAAAAAAAATTTTTGATAGCGATAACTCAATAAACATGCATTTCAGTGTCATTAATATAAGACACTTGCTTTAATTAAACGCTAAATGGTCGTTTTGACTAGTATTAGCATCACTCACGCGAGATCCGTGTTCTCGATCACAAACTTCACATTCTCGTCCGTCAGCTCCGTGATTTTCACTGTGGGCTGGTTGGCATACGGCATAGCGAAATTAGTTTAAGATTAAGACGCTAATAATTAAAATAATTATATATGCGGTCCGTTGTTCATTCGCTCCAGCACCGAGCTCCTATTCAGCGCAATAACAAACGACTGCCGCTCATTGGTCACTAGCTGCCTTCATTACGTTAGCATCCGGATCACTGTAGTACTCTTTCCGGTTAAACATAATAAAAGTCCTCAAAAATCTGTATGCGTCAGTCTAAAGTAGAAGTCCTATATTAACGTTTTTTTGTGAACTTCTAACTTAATTAGTGAGCGGTTTTAACCATGTATTAATTAATCTCAAAATATCAGTTTTGGTTACTACTGTAAACCACAGTATTTATTAATATGAGAAATTTATCATTTTTAAAATTTTGAAAGAGTTAAATATGCAACAAGACCAAGACACTGTTCAGTAAATATAGGTTATCCTTAATTTCTTTTAATGAGTGACTCGCCAGTGAGTTTGACACAAACAGTATGAACATACATAGGACTCTCAAATACAATTTACATTTATATTCCTCTTTTTTTTTCTTTTTACAAATGCAGAGGAATGCCTGAAAAGAAAACAGCCTCCTCATTGGGCTCAGGTTAAGATACAGACAGAGGAATTTGGTATGGCACAGCTGACCCATTTAAAAGTGATAAAAGTGTGATAATCCACCCTGTATCAAACACTCCCATTGAAATTATTTCAAATTGTTTAGTTGGTTTAGAGTGAAGTATCAGACATTTGTGCTGCATAGCCGAGGAGTCAATGAGTAAAAGACATGACAAAACAAAGGCAGGAGCATCAGAATAAACTCATCGTCTCTGGCTCATCCCTGTTAGGTTCTTCAGCTGAGTAAGAAGAGAGCATACTATTATAATTAAATCAAATGAAACAAAATTGTTTTTTTAAAACACTTTAAAACTTTCATTTCAGGGATTGTGTAATACTCAATCATTAAACAATTAAGAACATCAAAATAAATGTGCTGTCAAACAATTAATCGCATCCAAAATAAAGGTTTTTGTTTATGTAGTATATGTGTGTGTACCGTGTATATTAATTATGTATATATAAATACAAACACATGCATTTACAGTTGGGCAAAAATGTATTTAGTCAGCCACCAATTGTGCAAGTTCTCCCACTTAAAAAGATGAGAGGCCTGTAATTTTCATCATAGGTACACTTCATCTATGAGAAACAGAATGGGGGGAAAGAATCCAGGAAATCACATTGTAGGATTTTTAATGAATTAATTGGTAAATTCCTTGGTAAAATAAGTATTTGTTCGCCTACAAACAAGCAAGATTTCTGGCTCTCACAGACCTGGTAACTTCTTCTTTAAGAGGCTCCTCTGTCCTCCACTCATTACCTGTATTAATGGCACCTGTTTGAACTCGTTATCAGTATAAAAGACACCTGTCCACAACCTCAAACAGTCACACTCCAAACTCCACTATGGCCAAGACCAAAGAGCTGTCGAAGGACACCAGAAACAAAATTGTAGACCTGCACCAGGCTGGGAAGACTGAATCTGTAATAGGCAAGCAGCTCGGTGTGAAGAAATCAACTGTGGGAGCAATTATTAGAAAATGGAAGACATACAAGACCACTGATAATCTCCCTCGATCTGGGGCTCCACGCAAGATCTCCCCCCGTGGGGTCAAAATGATCACAAGAACGGTGAGCAAAAATCCCAGAACCACACGGGGGGACCTAGTGAATGACCTGCAGAGAGCTGGGACCAAAGGACCAAAGTAACAAAGGCTACCATCAGTAACACACTATGCCAGGGACTCAAATCCTGCAGTGCCAGACGTGGCCCCCTGCTTAAGCCAGTACGTGTCCGGGCCCGTCTGAAGTTTGCTAGAGAGCATTTGGATGATCCAGAAGAGGATTGGGAGAATGTCATATGGTCAGATGAAACCAAAATAGAACTTTTGGTAAAAACTCAACTCGTCGTGTTTGGAGGAGAAAGAATGCTGAGTTGCATCCAAAGAACACCATACCTACAGTGAAGCATGGGGGTGGAAACATCATGCTTTGGGGCTGTTTTTCTGCAAAGGGACCAGGACGACTGATCCGTGTAAAGGAAAGAATGAATGGGGCCATGTATCGTGAGATTTTGAGTGAAAACCTCCTTCCATCAGCAAGGGCATTGAAGATGAAACGTGGCTGGGTCTTTCAGCATGACAATGATCCCAAACACACCGCCCGGGCAACGAAGGAGTGGCTTCGTAAGAAGCATTTCAAGGTCCTGGAGTGGCCTAGCCAGTCTCCAGATCTCAACCCCATAGAAAATCTTTGGAGGGAGTTGAAAGTCTGTGTTGCCCAGCGACAGCCCCAAAACATCACTGCTCTAGAGGACATCTGCATGGAGGAATGGGCCAAAATACCAGCAACAGTGTGTGAAAACCTTGTGAAGACTTACAGAAAACGTTTGACCTCTGTCATTGCCAACAAAGGGTATATAACAAAGTATTGAGATTAACTTTTGTTATTGACCAAATACTTATTTTCCACCATAATTTGCAAATAAATTCTTTAAAAATCCTATGATGAAAATTACAGGCCTCACTCATCTTTTTAAGTGGGAGAACTTGCACAATTGGTGGCCGACTAAATACTTTTTTGCCCAACTGTATATATTTAAGAAAAATGTTATATTAAATATTTATATAATATGAATTATATAAATGTAAATATATCCTGTGTGTGTGTATTTACATATACATAATATACACAGTACACACATATACTACATATACAAAAACTTTTATTTTGGACGTGATTAATCGCGATTAATCGTTTGACAGCACTAAAATAAATTTAAAGTAATAAATATTTACTAAACTATAATTAAAATAAAAAGTAATAATTAAAAATATCTATCATTAATAACTTGCATTAATATTTTATACTATATAGTTAATTTTTAATTATACATTTTTATAATTAACAAAAAATACAAATTAAGTATTTGCTAGACTTAAACATGGCAAACATTTCTCTTTCATAAAATTACTGAAATACAGACCACTTGTAATAGGTGAATTGATAATAGGGCTAATGTATTTCTGGAAAATCATTTTAGTGTGGTTACCGTAATTGCGGCTCCCATAAGTCCTTGAACCACAGCTTCTCCTGTGGCTTGCACCTACAACAAACATTATCCAGTATATTAGCAATAATATTTACAGGAGCATATATACCCGGAGCAAAAACACCCCACAAAAATAATTTTTTGCTTCTCATTAGCTATGGAAAGCAAGACTGCATTAACCTGTTTAGCCGTGATTGCCATGTTAACTACATCCTTTATGCGATTGTCGAGGAAGGCCCATGTCTCTTCAAAGTCAGGAGAGGAGTCCTGCACCATCACCAGCTCTGTGGTGTTATAGATCCCTGTCAGTACCGCCCGCCGTGTGTACCAGTTGACCTATGAGAAACGCATAAGAAATACTGGTGGATGAGCAGACCAAAGCAAGGAAGAAGGTAACGAGTGGGATCAAAGAAGCCACTCACGTCTGTCGAGCGATCGCCTGCGTAGTACCAGATGTCATCCACCATCGTGGACAGGTGCTTCAGGCTGTCGGGGATGTTGTGGGGCAGTAGCAGGATGCTCATGGCCTGCAAAGCCAGAAGAGACAACACTGAGGGCATCCATAATTTCTTATAAATTATTGCTTTTTAAAAATGAAAAATCTAAGTTTTGAGAGAGCAGTTTGCATGAGGCAGAGGATACCTGGGGCCATGTGTCAATATAAGGAATCAACATTCGCAGTCTCGTCTCCATAGCATCTTTCAGAAACTCGGCTGTTTTCTTTGATCTAATGCATAAGAAAAATTCATGTACATGACTATGGTTATAAAAACATCAACACAAGGTGTTTCAATTTTAGAGTCATCGGTGAGTCATAACAGGGCTATAATAATATATACACACACACACATATATATATATACATACAGTGGTGTGAAAAAGTGTTGGCCAGAATTTTTTTTTTTTTTTTGCATGTTTGTCACACTTTAATGTTTCAGATCATCAAACTAATTGAAATATTAAGTATCAAAGATAACAAGTAAACAACATGCAGTTTTTGAATGAAGTTTTTTATTATGAAGGGAAAACAAAATCCAAACCCACATGGCCCTGTGTGAAAAAGTGCTTGCCCCCTAAACCTAATAACTGGTTGGGCCACCCTTAGCAGCAACAACTGCAATCAAGCGTTTGTAATAACTTGCAATGAGTCTATTACAGCGCTCTGGAGGAATTTTGGCCCACTCATTGTTGTAATTCAGACACATTGGAGGGTTTCGAGCATGAACCGCCTTCAGAGGTGGAACCAAATTCAGAGGTGGATTTGCTTGTGTGTTTTGGATCATTGTCCTGCTGCAGAACACTTTTTCACACAGGGCCATGTGGGTTTGGATTTTCTTTTCCCTTCATAAAAAAAACCCTTCATTTAAAAACTGCATGTTGAGTTTACTTGTGTTATCTTTGATTAATATTTAAATTTGTTTGATGATCTGAAACATTAAAGTGTGACAAACGTGCAAAAAAAAAAAAAAAAAAAAAAATCAGGATGGGGGCCAACACTTTTTCACACCACTGTATGTATGTATATAAAATGTAATTTTAAAAAGGGTCCACCGTTAGCACTTGTTTCTCAAGTATATTAGCATGTTAAATAATTAATAATATTAAACTCACTCAGCCTGGCCAAGCTGGACATGGTTATTTTGCTCTGCGAGTGTCTCAGCAAGTTGAGCGTTACAATGCGCAACGAAATGCAGGACCAAGTCTCCGGCTCCATTGTTGAACATCCCAGTGGAAGCTGATGACAGGCCAAGTGTCTGAATCACAGAGCATATTATTACAGTTATATTGTCGAATACAAAATTTACATTTAATATTTACATAACTGCTTTAAGAAACAAACCTCTGCTCCAGCTGAGATGGCCTCCACAGTCCAGCCGTGCTGCGGAACGAACTCTAGAGCCGCGGTCAGGATGCGAGCTTGGAGCTGCTCTTCTGTCTCATAGTCTTCACCGTGTTCACCACTCTGATCTTGAAAACTTGAGATGCCAAATGGACAAGGTTAGATTAAATGACTGCAAGGTTGACAAATTTAAAGGGATAGTTCACCTAAAAATGAAAATTACCCCATGACTTACTCACCCTCAAGCCATCCTAGTATATGACTTTCTTCTTTCAGACAAATACTATCGGAGTTATATTAAAAAAATGTCCTGGCTCTTCCATGCTTTAAAATGGCAGTGAATGGCTGTTGAGATTTTGAAGCCCAAAAAGTGCATCCATGCATCATAAAAAAGAACTCCACATGGCTCCAGGGGGTTAATAAAGGCCTTCTGATGTGAATCAATGCGTTTGTGTAAAAAAAATACCCTTATTTCAAACGTAGCTTTTGCTAACTGTCGTAAAAGCTCAGGTGAAAAGTGACGAATGCAGAAGCACAAACAAGAGAGCAAAACAAAAGTTCACAAATTAGAAGTACAAAATGAGGATTTGCAAAGGAAAATGTCCGAAGATTTTGATATAAGACAAGAGGAGACTAATTTTCCTTTGCTGTAAACAAAACTTGGTTCTCGTGAGACTAGCATACAGTATTTTCACTGGAGCTTTTATTTATATATATTTTTTTACTATAAAGATTGTATTCGTCTGATCATATACATTTAGGATAGCTTGAGGGTAAGTAAATCATGGGGTAAATTTCATTTTTGGGTGAACTATCCCTTTAACTCTTGTATTTCATCAGGTCTGGAGAATTAGGGCTCGAACCTGGTGTTTGGCTGGGCATCCTCTGAAGATTCTCCCTGTGCTGAAGAGAATGAGCTTTCTCCAGCTGTGTGAACCTCATGGTAAGATGGAGGTGGCACAGATGTGTCAGTTTTAGAGTCACTGGCCAGTCGTAACAGGGCGGCACGATGGAATCCACGTGTGGGACTAAGTGTGCCTTGAACTGCAACTGTAAAGGTGCATTAAACATAATTACCATGCAACAAATCGCTCAAAAATTAAATCATAAAGCATGTTCTATAGTAATAAAAGCATTGCAATGCAACGATAAAAAGTTTGCACAATGAGCCTAATGAACCAGTTTTTACTTCTCATATGTGAACCTGGACCACAAAATCAGTCTTAAGTCGCACGGGTATATTAGTAGCAATAACCAACAATATTGGTTATATTGTTAACAGTATGTGTCAAAATTATCAGTTTTTCTTTAATGCCAAGATATTAAGTAAAGATTGTGTTCCATTAAGATATTTGGTACATTTCCTACCGTAAATATATCAAAACTTAATTTTTGATTCATAATATGCATTGCTAAGATCTTAATTTGGACAACTTTAAAGGTGATTTTCTCATTATTTAGATTTTTTTGCAACCTCAGATTCCAGATTTTTTTAAATAATTGTATCTCAGCCAAATATTGCCCTATCCTGATTCCTAAACACACCATACATCAATGGAAAGCTTATTTATTCAGCTCAAAACATTGACCCTTATGACTTGTTTTGTGGTCCAGGGTCACATATAGTGGGTCAGACCCAATGGAGTGAAAGTGAAGCAATCACAAACAAAGGTTAACTGGAAATTTAGCATGTATTTATATTCCCTGTTTTGCAAAGGATCAAATCTGCTTTAAACACTAAACTGAACTTTCTGCAGAGCAACTATCCTCAACCAGCTCGTTTCAAGTTAACCATTATTTCTATATGCATTTACCATCGGGCTGCATCACACAGCATTCAAATGTTATGGATTGTCAAATGCACTCTGTTTGTAAGCCCTTCATGGCTCTAGTCGCCCAGCTGACTTACATGTGCCATACTTGGAAGCAGGCTATTTACAAACATACAAAAGCCCTCAGCAGCTGTCACGTGCGACTACCGTCAACTTTTTAAACACAAAGACTGGACTGAAATGCTAACGCCAGACGACTCTCACGTTCCCCCGCTTACCGCCACCGAGACCCCGCAAGGCCCTTCCAGCTCTCAGTCCTCTAATCAGCGCCGCCATGTCCAACCACAGCGGCTAGTAGCAAACGATGTCAGCTGATAACTGTTGCTAAAAACCATTGTTACTCTAGGAGGCGCTCGGCGGCCCAATAAACCGAATCACCATTGAGCCTCATTCAAATCTAACTACGTTAATTTCGCGCACTCGTCAATTCTATAATATAAAGCACAATAACTTAAATGTATTTAATTAAATGCATTAGAATCGGATATAAGATATATATCCGCCTCAGCAGCCTTTGATAAATTTATTACATAAAACGCCTTATGTAACCACAAACGGAGGTGATTGGCCAGCGCGGAGAAAAGTAACACGTGCCACGTGACAACGTGGTCTATGCGCGGCTGAATAACAACACTAAGATATTGTATTTTTTATTACATTTATAATAGACATCAAACAGTTCAAATGTCCGTTGTACTAACCAATCAGAGAAAGCCTCTGCACAAGTATGTAGATTGCCGTTCTATGCTTTTACTCTAGAAACAGCAAATGTCATCATTTCAGCGCGACGCCTTCGTGCTGCGACATTATAACTGCGACCGGTGCTGGAAAACCATTATTTAACAGGTTGGATAGCTGTTTATTTTATTTTTTCAGAAAAACTAGTTTTTGTGAACATTCTGTGTATTTGAGTGGTTATACTGAATTTGATGTTAAGTGCTTTTTCGTTACATTGCTATTGATATCTATCTTTGAAGCGCAATGGTATGTGTGTGTTTACTTTGTGTTGTAACTGCACCGTCATTATGATGCAGCAGATCTTACTGTAAACGGTCATTTGTAATGCTTAGTGTAGATAAGGCTCAAAACACGTATGAGTTTTTAATATTAATATACACGTGCATTAGTAGGTGATGGCAGACCTTGGACTGAAGGAGGGGGACAGAGTGCTGCTGGTATGGACTCAGCCATCATCTCCCACTGCACTGAAGGAGTTTGCTGAAAGCATTGGCACTGTTGTTGGTAACCAGAGTCTGGTGTCTTTGGAGAACATGGAGAGACTACAACTTTGTAAGTACAAAGGCATATGCGTTTATTACTCTCAAGTCTCAATCTGAGTTAAAGAATTTAAGGGATCATTCACCCACAAAATCTGTCTGTTTTAGCTTCTCATGCAGCTTCAAGTTATGACTGGGTTCTCTCAGGCCTGCTGACTGACAGCTCACCAATCCACAATTCAGAAATGTTGGCTGAGATGGCCAGAGTAATGAAACCTGGTGGCAAACTTGTGATAGAAGAGCCGGTAACAGGTATCTGAATCAGAACGACACAGTCTGTACAACATTCTCAATTGAAATGAATCAGTGCTAATGGTTCTCCTCATAACGTTTTTCTTAGGTTCTGAGGACAATGGTGTGAGAACCGCTGGGAAACTGATGTCAGCTCTTAAACTGTCTGGATTAGTATCTGTCACCGAGGTCTGTATTCAGTGTTGTTGTTTTTTTAAGCAGATTCAGTGTAGGACTGGGTGATATATTGTAGATTACTGATTCTTTTAGCCTTTTGAAATTATTATTATTATTAATGTTTGTGTATTTATTATTGTAATAACAGTTAATAATACTAATGTTTTATTAAATTAAATGTATTATTAAATATTTTTTAAAATGTCATTAATATTCCACAATCCACATAATATTATTATGAATATAGTATTTATAATAAAATTGAATAATTATTTAAATTAGTTGATTTTAATAAAAAATATAATAATAGTAACCGTAACAATGATGATAATAATAATTTCAAAATTCACATTGATGCAAATAAACTGTTGAATCAAGTTTTGAAAATTAATTAATTTAAATTAATTAATCATTAAATGGATCATTATTATTAATAATGTTTATTATAATAAAAATATATAACACTTGTAATATTGCTAATTTCAAAAAGACTGAAAAATGCCTCACGTGAACACTTGGCTGATGACGCAAATATTTTTCCCAGGTAAAGTCAGAGCCGCTGAGCCCAGAAGTAGCCTCAGCTCTGAAAGAACGCACAGGGTTCCAGGGAAACACGCTTTTAAGGGTGCGCATGTCGGCTTCTAAACCTAACTTTGAGGTCGGCTCCTCATCGCAACTGAAACTTTCCTTTGGCAAGAAAACCACTACAACAGGTCTGTGGTTTTTAAGAGATGATGCATTAAATGTAACACAAGTTCATGAGAATTCATCTCCCAGTTCTGAACTTTTCCCCCACAGTTCTGAGTTTACTGTATATTGCAGCATATCACTTATATCTAAAGAATTGAGTTTTCTAGCTACAACACAATAAAAAAATTCCTCTGTAAAAAATATATATATATATTGCGAGGTTATGACTTCCAATTTTGAGAGATGAACTTGCATAAAAGTTCTAAATAAAAACTGCTGCGAGATATAAACTCACAGTTCTGAGAAAAAGCCATAAATGCAATTTGTAAACTCAAGTATGAAAGAGTTTAGAACTTCCAATTGCGAAAACAGTTCTAATTGTGAGATGAAAGCTTTCATGCATGTTGACACATCAATTAAACAACTTAATAAATCCACAACACTTGTTTTCTGCAGAGAAACCAGCTCTTGATCCAAGCACCGCACAAAAGTGGACTCTATCAGTCAATGATATGGATGATGAAGATGTGGTATGTAACGATGGGTTTTGGCATCTGTCAATCTTGTGCCTTTTGTGTATCACCCACATTGTTCTACTCCTTCACTCTGTAGGATTTGGTAGATTCAGATGCACTTTTGGATGCTGATGATCTGAAAAAACCTGACCCATCCTCTCTCAAGGCTTCCTGTGGAGATGACTCCAAAAAGAAAAAGGCCTGCAAAAACTGGTGATTACCTTAAAGTACATATAAATTTCTAAACAATGTATCCATCTAATTAATATGACTGTTCTTGGTCTGTAGCACTTGTGGTCTCGCTGATGAATTGGAAAAGGAGAGTAAAGAAACTCAGAAAGTCAGCCAGCCTAAATCAGCCTGTGGAAGTGTATGTATTTTTATAATTAAATCTATTACTTTCTTTGTACAAATGATGACTGAACTGACATTTTTTCCTCTATAGTGTTATCTGGGCGATGCCTTCCGATGTGCCAGTTGTCCATATTTAGGCATGCCTGCCTTCAAACCTGGAGAGAAGATTTTGCTGGCCAACGCTGATATAGCTGATGCATAGACTCTCACTTTTGAGACATTACATTCCGTTACCATTCTGCAACATTGAGGCCCAGATTAAATATCCATCTGTGTAATCAACAGGGATGCAGTTCAGTGTCATTTGACAACTGAATGCACTAAAGTTACCCATACAACAAATACATTAGGTTATGCACTGTTTGGTTGTAAATGTCTGTTTTACATCAGATTGTTAGTTTTTGTCAAATAGCATCCAGAGACATCACTGAAATGTTCAAAATATGAATAAATATTATCTCTGCGTTATATTATCTCATCTCATCTTCATATACAAGTAAGGAATCTCCACTTTGAGTGTAGCTTGTTTTATTTGAAAATCCAAAGCAGCTGCTCATGTATTTTGCCTTCTGAATAGAATAAGGTGATTATTTTAAGCTAAAATCAAATGCTTAATAAAATTTATTAAATAATACATAGACCTCATTTTTATACTGCAAGACAACATTTCATATCACTACTTAAAACAGCATCATGAGACTTGTGTAGCAACATACAGTTCGATCTATCATAGTATGCAATCAGAATGAATCACTGCACACAATACAAAGTCATAGCTCTGATCGGATGAATTTAAATGCATTATGATTCATCCGATTGTTCAGAGAAGTTACTTAAGCTGTTTAACTAATTATGAGGATAAAAAAAAAGTTAAAAGCTCATGTAAGTTCACAGTCACAAACTCTTTGGATAAGCATTGTCTTGGGGAAAAAAAAAATGTAAACAACTAATGGCTTAGTTTATTTGAGTCTTGGTCAGCGGTCAAGGTTCGGTGATGGAGAAGTCCATTTTAATGTCACCAGTATGAGGTTCAAAGGTTAAATCATAGGAAAGATCTTCTCTTCCATCCCCAGAAGTTTCCCTCATGGATCTGAAGAAGAACACTCCTTGTTTCCGGTGTGGGTTCCATTCACAAACTCCCTGTGAAATGAGAAAAGCAATTAAGGTGAAGAGGTCAAGAAAGTGACACCGGATTATAACAATCTTATTTTAAGCTTCATTGAGGAAGATTTATGAAGACTGACATTTCGTCTGAATGCAGATATTGTTTGTACAATAAACATTTCAGCAAATACCTCTTCGCTGACTGGTTTGGTTAGGCCCATGCTTACAGTGATATCCTCTGTCAGCTGATACTCCATCCAGAGAGCGACACCGTGACAGCGTCCTCTCCTGAAATATCATCAGCTCTTAGGAATACATTCAAGAGCAACCTAGTATCATCTATATAATACAGCTGGGCAAAAAAGTATTTAGTCAGCCACCAATTGTGCAAGTTCTCCCACTTAAAAAGATGAGAGAGGCCTGTAATTTTCATCATAGGTACACTTCAACTATGAGAGACAGAATGGGGGGAAAGAATCCAGGAAATCACATTGTAGGATTTTTAATGAATTAATTTGCAAATTATGGTGGAAAATAAGTATTGTCAATAACAAAAGTTAATCTCAATACTTTGTTATATACCCTTTGTTGGCAATGACAGAGGTCAAACGTTTTCTGTAAGTCTTCACAAGGTTTTCACACACTGTTGCTGGTATTTTGGCCCATTCCTCCATGCAGATCTCCTCTAGAGCAGTGATGTTTTGGGGCTGTCGCTGGGCAACATGCACGGACTTTCAACTCCCTCCAAAGATTTTCTATGGGGTTGAGATCTGGAGACTGGCTAGGCCACTCCAGGACCTTGAAATGCTTCTTACGAAGCCACTCCTTCGTTGCCTGGGCGGTGTGTTTGGGATCATTGTAATGCTGAAAGACCCAGCCACGTTTCATCTTCAATGCCCTTGCTGATGGAAGGAGGTTTTCACTCAAAATCTCACGATACATGGCCCCATTCATTCTTTCCTTTACACGGATCAGTCGTCCTGGTCCCTTTGCAGAAAAACAGCCCCAAAGCATGATGTTTCCACCCCCATGCTTCACAGTAGGTATGGTGTTCTTTGGATGCAACTCAGCATTCTTTCTCCTCCAAACACGACGAGTTGCGTTTTTACCAAAAAGTTCTATTTTGGTTTCATCTGACCATATGACATTCTCCCAATCCTCTTCTGGATCATCCAAATGCTCTCTAGCAAACTTCAGACGGGCCCGGACATGTACTGGCTTAAGCAGAGGGACATGTCTGGCACTGCAGGATTTGAGTCCCTGGCGGCGTAGTGTGTTACTGATGGTAGCCTTTGTTACTTTGGTCCTTTGGTCCCAGTTCTCTGCAGGTCATTCACTAGATCCCCCCCGTGTGGTTCTGGGATTTTTGCTCACCGTTCTTGTGATCATTTTGACCCCACGGGGGGAGATCTTGCGTGGAGCCCCAGATCGAGGGAGATTATCAGTGGTCTTGTATGTCTTCCATTTTCTAATAATTGCTCCCACAGTTGATTTCTTCACACCAAGCTGCTTGCCTATTGCAGATTCAGTCTTCCCAGCCTGGTGCAGGTCTACAATTTTGATTCTGGTGTCCTTCGATAGCTTCGACATTACCGAGGAATTTACCAATTAATTCATTAAAAATCCTACAATGTGATTTCCTGGATTCTTTCCCCCCATTCTGTCTCTCATAGTTGAGGTGTACCTATGATGAAAATTACAGGCCTCTCTCATCTTTTTAAGTGGGAGAACTTGCACAATTGGTAGCTGACTAAATACTTTTTTGCCCAATTGTATCTATTAGTTGTGTATTTTATATTACAAATATATGTTTTAATACATTAGTCATTTATTTTACCATTCAAATATTTGGGGTCAGTAAGATTTTTTGTTTTGGAAAGAAATGGATTTTTGTTCAGCAAGGACATTAAATTTGAGCAAAAGTAAACATTTATGTTGCAAAAGAATTCTATTTCAAATAAATGCTGTTTATAACTTTACAACAAGATCTTAAAAGAAATGTATCACAATTTCACTGTTTTCAATATTGATAAGACAATACTAGAAATTATACTTTTTCTTGAGTAGCAAATTAGCATATTAGAATGAGTTCTGAAGTCAGTTTTGACATCACAGAAAAAAACTAAAAGTTGTTTTATATCATAATATGAAAAAATCCAGAATATTACTGTTTTTACTGTATTTTTGATCAAATAAAAGCAGCACTGGTGAGCCTAAGATACTTCTAAAAAATAATTACCTAACCCAAACTTTTGAACAGTATTTTAATACTGATATACAGGTGCATCTAAAAAAAATTAGAATATCGTGAAAAAGTTCGGGGTTTTTTGTAACTCCTTTCAAAAAAGTGAAACTTTCATATATATTTCATATATACTTTTCCAAGTATTGAGTGCATAAATTAACACTTTAAAGAACTTGAACTTTTCTGTTTTGCAAATCCTTTTCAATTGATCCTAGGAAATATTCTAATATTTTGAGATACTGGATTTTTGACTTTCATTAGCTGTAAGCTCTAATCATCAAAATTAAAACAAAAAAAAAAACTTTTGAAATGTTTTACTTTACATGTAATGAACCTAGAATATATGAAAGGTTCACTTTTTGAAATAAGTAAAAAAAATAAAAATTATTTGTGATATTCTAGTATTTTGAGATGCAATTGTATTTGTTTATAATATAAAATTATTAATTTCTATTTTATAATTTTAAAATTCATGCTAAAACACGAATGAATTTGGCATCCATGTTATTAATTATTACATACATATTTGTAATAATATAATAATTATATTATACATACAATTATAATTATTTTCTAATTGTATATAACAATTTGATTATGTTTTATTCAATAATATAATAACTGTAATATGTTTATATTACCCTGTGAATGGCACAGTTCCAGCACTGTTAATTGGTTGTTCTGGAACACATTGCGTAAAGTCAAATGTCATAACTGGCCGTGGATTGGTCAGAGCACGACATGGGTATTCCCACAGTGGATGTGGCTCTGCCTCCCAGGATTCACGGTAATCCAAAGATTGCTGTGGATGGAGTTCATCACAAAACCATACTAATCAACTGCATTCAAATTTCACACAATCTACTTATTCATAACATATGTTCAGACCAAAACCTGAAACCAGTACTTACCTGAATCATTTCATCCATTGGACTGACATCAAAGCCTTCGCAAGAACCACAAGGAGCTCTGATTCGCCACAGATCCTGATTCAAGATTCAAAAATGTTTAATACAGAAGTCAGTCAGTCTGTAAATGTATACTACAAAACATATATCCGACAAGTATCCAAAAGAAATAATTGACCTGAAATTCAACAGCGACTATGTAAAGTGTAGCAGCACGGGGCAGGATGGTGGCATTAGGATGGAGCAGCTGTGCCACAGTGGTGCGGCAGTACCAGAAAAACAGAGAGTGCCACGGCAGAAGACTAGTGCTAAAGTATGGCTCTCCCATCAATACTGAAATCTGAAGAGTGAAAAATATAACCATTTAAAATTTTTAATGGTTTCATTCCTTATTTTTCATTTCTTATTGATAACATTTCGAAGTATTATCAACGTTGAAAACAGCTGCTTAATATTTTTGTGGAAACTGATACATTTTTGAGAACTCTTTGATTATTAGAAAGTTCAAAACAACAGCATTTATTTGAAATAATAATACTTAGTAACATTAGAAATGTTTTTTACTGTCACTTTAGACCATCTTAATGTATCCTTTGCTGAATAAAAAAAAAAACAAAAAAAAAGTCTTACTGACCCCAAACTTTTGAATGGTGATGTACCTTAATACATCCTGGCTGAATAAAAGTTCATCGCGATTAATCGCATCCAAAATTAAAGTTTTTTGTTAACACGTATAAAAAAATAAATGTGTGTGTGTACTGTGTACATATACATACATATATATATATATATATATATATATATACACACACACATGCATGTATTTAAATATGTTATATTGGTATAAAATATATACTGTATGTGTGTCTATTTATATATACATAATAAATATACACTGTACACACACATATATTACATAAACAAAAACTTTTTTTGGTTTTGGATGCAATTAATCGTTTGACAGCACTAAAATAAATACAAAAAAATCTTACTGACCCTAAACTTCTGAATGATAGTGTATTTGTTGTTGTGATGAATTCAGATTCTACAGAGTCTTTGAAACTCAACAAACACTTGTAGAGTACATATATAGAGGGCATCACGGTCTATACAGAGTCGGTTTAATTTGTACCTGATTTCCTTCTAAGTGAGCTAATGAGAGCTGCTCGGGTCGTATTCCAAGCAGCTGTACTCCATGTTTCAGTGAGTTAGCATGCAGCACCTGCAAGCAGAAAATAAAACCTTTCATTAGGGAAAGGGAAGTGGTGTGTGGCCAAGTATGGTGACCCATACTCAGAATTTGTGCTCTGCATTTAACCCATCCAAGTGTACACACAGTAGTGAACATACACCCGGAGCAGTGGCATTACTAATCTGAACTCATGAAGGTAAATATTTTTTAGATACAAAATCTCACCTGTTCGATCACTTGTTTCGCCATTCCAGAGTTTTCCAAACTGAACACCTGAAAAGACAGAGACAGAAAGATCTAAAGTATGTTCTGTTCCTTAAACCTAGTGAGCTGCCTACCTAGACAGTATTTTACTTAATTGTATTGCCTTCTAGCATACCTTAGTTTGGCTAAATTTTAAGTTAACTCAGCATTTATCCCTCACAGAAAAAAAATAATCAAAGACAATGGATAAGGCAAGAAAAATGTCAATTATTCATTCAATACTTAGAAGTATTGATATAAATAGTTTAGTTTAATTCAAAACAGATTATTTACCCAATATTGCACTATTACTTCAGCAATATGCTAACATCAAACACTACTGAAGTCAACTGCAAGTTGTGTGGAGCATAGAGTTGCTTATAATTTACTTAAAATGTCTAATTTATTCAATAAAAATAGTTCAGTTTAGCTTAAAACAGATTATTTACCCAATACTGCATTAGCTTAGCAACATGCTAACATCAAACGCTACTGAAATCAAGTCATCTAGTGCATTGAGATGCATATAATTGACTTAAAAGTGAAGCTTAGGATGCTGCCTCAGAAGGCAGCTTTCTGTGTAGGGAGAAGGGAGCTCGCTAATTTAAGAACCTTTTGACAAAAAAGGCCTACTCACCTTTTTAGATCCAAGCAGATGAGCAAAAATGGGTAACAGGCTCCCATCACTGACAGACAAACACACACTGTCTGGTTTCAGAATCTGCAGGCATACATGAAACACTACATTTTGAGCCATTGCTTGTCAACAGAATGCAGCACTTAAGCTTACATTAAGCTTACATTAGTCATTAGTTAGCTTACACTGCGTAATGCATTCACGTAACTCTCTGTCCTCTGTTCGTCGTTCAGTTCCCCGAAGCGAGGCCTCGTCCAGACCAGGTGGGCCTGACAGGTGCAGCGTGGTCGAAACTTTGACAATTTGACATCATTTTGTTCACTATAAAACAGATTTAAAAAATATATATAATACAGTCTTCCTCAGAGACCGTTTATGTTCTCACTTGTCGCTTTGGATAAAAGCGTCTGCTAAATGACTAAATGTAAATGTCACAGTTAAAGCTGAGAACTTGTTATCATGCCTAAACAAACATAAAATCAACTTACCTCTGTGTAAGACTGCACCACAGACTGTAGTCATCATGGGAGACGATTAAATTCAGCTCTTCTCCTTCTGACACATTCTCCTCTGCAGGAAGGAAGTAGACACTCTGCATCCAGTGATCCCTCCACTGCACATCACATGATGAAAAATAATAATATACTTCAACCAAGTCAAAAAAAGTATATTCTCATATAATGTCCCTATTAGAGGGACCCCTAGCAAAGATGTTCACCCCAAAATTTTTAGATTATTCTTCAATAATATTTTATACAATATAATAATTGTATAAAACATTAGAATGAATATATGGTTCAGTTTTATTCATTCTAATCATTTATACAATTTTATACAATGAAAATATTAATAATAAATAATTTTTATTTTTTTACAGTACTAAACATGTCAATCAATCAATCAATCAATCAATATATATATATATATATATATATATATATATATATATATATATATATATATATATATATATATATATATATACACATATACACACATATTCCGAGTATGGGTCACCATACTTGGCCATATGTCACTTCACTTCACTTCAAAATTAAAAACAACAAAACTCAAAAACAAAATTAATAGGGTTATTTCCATGAAAATAACGTAAATAATGGGACGAAGTATAAGCTTCTTTTCTATACAAAATATAATTTCTTAATTTTTTATTTTTTTGGTGAAAAATTACTTGGACATATTTTTGATATTCACACATTAATATTAGTGGTTAAGCAGCAGTTCTTACGGGGTAAGTATGAGGATCTGAGTAGTTCCAGCTGGGGGCCATAGTGCACACAATGTTGCCATCAGGGTCCATGTCGATGTCCCACCAGGATAAGACCACCTGTGCTCTCCCACTGGTCTGGGCCTTGAAATGTGCCGTGTAGGACTGAGCAGCGCTGCTAACCGGTTTGCTGAAATCCACACTAGAGTGGAAGAGTATATGAGTCACACAGAAAAAAAAAGACAACTATGTTTTAATCTAGAGAGCTAAATCACACCCAGACTTGTACCTGAACATGGTGCAGATGGGCCCGAGGGGAGTGAAAGACTGTGGTGGCACCTGGCTAAGCTGGATGTCACAGACAGAGGGCGCTCCTGCACACTTCACCACAGCAGGAGGTGGCAGCAATTTGTTCCCATTCACCTCAATGGGTTGGAGCTGTGACCATTTCCACAGCATGTCCGACTCCACTAGCTGGGCATAGATTGTTGCACGATGTGGCACAGCTTCACAACCTGCCTGTGCCAGTGAGAGCAGCTCCATTAAACACTTAAAAGATGCAGTAAAATGTCAAACTGCAATTTGCAACTGTATTTACCTGCACGAGGTGCATGTGTGCATGTTCATAGCTGGGCAATGCTCCTTCACCAATCAGCTCGGTATCAAACAGCTCCGTGACAAGGATGTTAGCTCGTTCTTGCATGTCTCCATCTACAGATGCAAATACATTTATATTTGCAAGGTGATACAGATGATGTGTTCATTACAGTATTTATAATATGACACAAATTCAAGTTGATCTATCTATCTATCTATCTATCTATCTATCTATCTATC
Organism: Barbus barbus; assembly: GCF_936440315.1. Lineage (NCBI taxonomy): Eukaryota > Metazoa > Chordata > Actinopteri > Cypriniformes > Cyprinidae > Barbus > Barbus barbus. Next base: position 13,911,639 of record NC_136728.1, on the reverse strand, counting down.
TATCTATCTATTTTATAACTTCACACCCATATATATATATATATATATATATATATATATATAATATTCTTTAATATGCATAAAATTATAACAAACTAATTACACTATATATATATATATATATATATATATATATATATAAAATATTATATACACATAAAATTCTTTTTTATAACATTTTACATACAAATTAAAATAAAAAAATATAAACCTTTATTTATATTATTTTTTAATATTTATAAATTTAAAAATATATAATTTGTAATATTGACTATGGTTGCCACACAGTGATATACACAAGAGGTAGTTATACAATTTATTATCATATATTTTAATATGGTTTGAAAGCTGTAATGATCAATCAACATTCAGGACCGTAATTCAGTTGGAGAATTACTAACCTATCTGATCTACCAGTGTAAAAAACGTATTGGTGGTTGTCTAACCTGGTCCAACCGTAACCTCTGTGGAGTGTTTGTTGATGACCTTGATTTTATCTGAGAAGCCGTTCCTCTCCACGATGGAAGTGGCAGCCTGTGCCATGGGTTTAAACACCTGTGTGGGATTCATATGTTTGTCTTCATTCAAATTCCATCTTATATCTCAACATTCAATAAATGAGCATTAGTGAGCACCTCTATAGCATAGCAGTAATCAGCTCCAGCCGTCACAGCCATCATGGAGAGCAAACCCGTCCCAGTGCCGATGTCCAGGACCACCACCCGCTCACCGCGTGCCTTTACTCTGCTCACCGCTGCTCGAATGCCTTCGTAGTACTTCTCATTCTTAAGCACAGAAAGCAGAAAAATCATTAGCAACATTTCAGCTTTTCTATGTCTATATGCTTTGGAAAATATGACAAATTAAGCTAATCATAAAGGAATGAAACATTCCTCCCAAAAATGAACATTCTGTCATTTATTCACTGTTATGTCATTCTGATTTTCTGTTTCCCGTTTTTATAAGAGGAGCTAGACTTGTTTTGGAATAATTTTGGTTTACAGTATTTCTATGCGATATTACATGACAACAAAACTCACTCTGTCTTTATCATGGAGCATATCTGCATAGCAGGACCTGGAAAAGAGACACAGAAACTATTATCAGGACAGGTACAGATAATTTACTCCCTGTCCCATGACAGGATATCACATGATTACAATTCGATTAAGTGTAATTGATAATCGAGCACTTTTACCACAACATATTTTTCACGTGTAAGAACAAAAATAGCAACTGTCAAGTATTTTCATCATCATCACGCCATTTTGATAAGTTTATTTTTAAAAAACAATATAATTAATCACTTCTGCATAAACAGGCAAAGACCAGTTGTTGTCGACGCATGGTGATGTTACATGAGATGGTTTACACACCTCGCAATCTCCTGATGGTAATCATACTCTTCGCTTTCCTCAACCCAATCCAGCGCTCCGGTTGTTGGATTCGCACGACCGCAAAATGTCTTCATTGTCACTTCAGTTACACGTGAACAAACTTATTTATTAATGTATTTTTTACTATAACGCCTAGATCGTTCACAAATACATTAATCCAACATGATATCTCTGGGCGCGGCCATGTTTTTTTGTGTGAAGTCACGCCCCTGAGATCACGTGACCACTGAAGACCGCTTCCCCTCAGCCGTTGCCAAAATTACATACGCAATACTTTTAGCCCCCCCCCCCCCCCCACATATGTGTGTTATGCGTCGTGTTAATAACACAGAAACAGATCACATACAAGTCAAAGTTACGATGTTAATTCAAGGTAAGTGACTTAAAATGCCCTTGTCTTGGAAGTGTTGGGCCACTTTTGAAGGTAGCTGGGCAATATTTTGTGTTGTTGAACATTATTTAGCTCTCACTTTACAATGTGTGGTTCCCTCCTCGTGGATTTGTGAAAAGATTGTAAAACATATCATAGTTGTGCATGTACATTTTATCACCAATATTTATAATAGCCTGAATATTTGACTCATTATTTTTTAGCTGATGGCGTTGGCCCATTGATTGAGTGAAGCCAAATTGGTGAATACCTCTAATCATCAAACATCGAAAATAATAGCTTGATACATTTATTTATATATATATATATATATATATATATACATTCCTCATTTTTATAGTCTGTTTTATTCAATGTACAGATATACAGGTCCAATATTAGCCTTACTAAAACTACTATGGGTGAAATAATGTGTCATGGTACAGTGGACATACAATGGTATATTATTTTAATGTACCATTGTATGTACATGTATTTACATTATTGGTTGTTAGTGTTATACCCTTGAATTAATTTTTATGAATTGATGAATCAGTTTTATGTATTTTTTTCTTAATATGCGTTATTTTATTGACCAATAGTCAACCACAATATACAAGTTTTAAAGCAACTGATTGAATGTCTTTGAGAATGCTATGTTTGGTAACATGAACATTTTTATACATTTACATTGAAAAAATGATCACCCCCAAATGAGCCACAATGAGCCAGAATGTGCACCACTTTCTCTTGTTTCCACAATACATGATGGAGAACTAACAAGATGTTTTAAATTTCTTGAATGTACATTTTATTTATAGGAAAGCATTTGTTGAGCTCATAAATGTAAATATTATTTGGACACAGTATAATTTCAGACAAGACAGATCAGATAACGAGTAGGCTAGTCTTATTGAATACTGATGAATTAATAATGAATTTCCTGTTTATTAGGCCGGATACAATTCAGTAGGGTTATTTCTCTGAGTGCTTCTCAAGTACATTTTGCAGTAGGCAGACAAAACTGTATGCTGGAAGAGGGCACTAGGATTTCTGTGAATATAGGGCGGTATCCTTGTGGCAAAGGTGGGGTGCTCTGCTCCAGAAAATCTAGTACTGACTTCCGCACGTCTTTGGGTACATCCCCTCTTACATCCAACAGGACAGAGACATGCTCCTCACTGAAAAGACACACTTTATAAGTCTCTTGGCATAGATTAATCTCTGTATTACAAATTTAGAAGATATGCTGGGTATGCTTGGTTTGAAATCTCACCTTATATCAGGGTACTTGGTTACCAATCCAGAAATCTCCAGTATTAGCAAGTTTGGGTCTTTCAAATTGATTATGTCAGCCAGTGCAATTATCAAAACTGTGGGATTCACTTCACCTATGGTCCCATCAATCTCCTTTAAATGTAAAAATGGCATTACATGAGTGAAATTCTCAGAGTAATTTCATTTCCACAAACGTCTATAGACTTGTTCTTGTGTTGTTCCTAGAGGTTTGCTACCTGACCCAAGCCTGATAAGATCCAATAAATTGCTGGTTTTGTGCAAGTCAGTTTCTCATGAATAGCTTTGATTCAGGTTTGCAATAAATGAATAATTAGATTATTATTTGTTAATGTTTTTAATTTAACCCATTGTAAGCATCTATCTGGGTGTACTTGCCAGAAGACTTGCTCCTAACCACATAAAAATTACCCCCAAAATTAATGTAAATGTGTTTTCACCATGCTTTGAAGGTGGTCCCTCAGCTGCTGAGCATCCTGTGTCATTCGCTGGGCCAATTGGTTTCGCTCATCACTATTTCTGCAGACCAATCTCTTCTGCATCAATGTACGGACATACTCAACAACAGTTAGCCATTGACATTCCTCCTTTAGCCTCTGTAGATAATGGAGATCACATGACGCAAAGGCTAGTTGAGTGTCATTCTTCATTGTTGGTAAATATATTCACTCATTTTATTGTGTGGTCTATGTCATTTCTAATGCCTGGTGTAAACACTAACCTGGCGACAAGGTTGCCGCACCCTGTTGTAAAGTTCACAGTGACGTTCTAAAACCCCACACATATTTGGGGTTGCTTCTCCCTGGTCCAGCCAGGTACGAGACAGGAGCTCCTGTAGATGAGGCTGCAACTCAAACAAGAGATGGTCCATAACTAAGCGACATGCTTTTCTCACACCACGGTCCAGGGCAGCCAGAGGTCCAAGTGAAATGCAAGAATACCGGTTTGAAGGGAATGAGCACAACTGCTGCTGCAGGCTTTCTGTGGAGGTTCTAGATGGGCATTTAAATCAGAGAATTACTGCTTACAAGTACCTCCAATGCACACAAAACTATTTAAAACACACACATTTTCAAACAAACATCACATAAATACAGACATACTGTAAAAAGATACGTGTACACCATCTCACTTGAGGATGATGCAGTTGTTGATGCAGGCCAGGAGATAATGGAGGTAGAACTGGTTACTGTTTATGGCTGAATCCCTGCGATGCTCCTTCCCAAATTCTATGATTGCATCTCGAAATCTGTTTAGATGTATTGAGTGGAAAGTATAAAATGTTGGTTATAATCAATAAGAGTTTTGATTTCCTGGTATTGCTAAGTATACACACCGGCTGAGGAGGTTCTCCATCTCATAAAGCCCCATTTGGATTGTCTGGTCCCGCAGAGCTTCACTTATCATCAAAGCCACCCGTGCATTTTCTTCTAGCATCTAACAACCCAGACACCAGAGCAATTCATATGTAGCAGTACCAATTTCAAGCAAAATTTTGCTTATTGTAGATTAAGCCATTGCTTTATTACCTGAGCAATGATGGTTGGAAGGCTGGTGTGATAGCAGCCTTCATGGTCAATATCAGGTTCCTGATCCCTCTGCCAGTCTGTCAGCTCCACCTCTAGAGCCTTGTGCATCCACTCTGAGACACTCTTCTACAAGCAATCACAGTAAAAATTCTCAAGAACTTGTGGCCTGTTAATCCAGACAAGACAATGTAAATGTTTAAAAGTTTAGAGATTAAAACCCTTCCCTGGGTCTTACCCGAACTTTTTGGACATATTTGTTTTGCAGCTGCTCGAGACCTTCCTGGGAAATGAGAGGTCCCATGTCCACAATGTCTAGCTCAGCTACAAGGGCTGGCTCACCCATCATCTCTGAGCTTAAAGAACAAGTTCTCGTGTGTAGGACTTTGTGATTACCCATAGGCCAAATTCTGATTGAAGCATAATCTTTACCTACCTGTTGTATATGTGCAGAACCCAGTTAAGAACAGCAAAGATTTCCCCACCCTCTAGCTCCCATCCACTAACCAGTCCAAGATGGTTCTGCAAGAACTGGTGGCAGAAGCGCAGATAAGCTCTTGTTAGACGATAGTGAGATGGAACACATTGTTCGAGAAAATGCCGCACTGTTGAAAGGTCTCCCATAATGCAGTGTTGTAGAGCAGACAAGTGACTTGCAAGCCCTGGTCCACGAGTGTGCAAGTATGACACGCTACGGAAACGTGCTGACACTGCCTCCTCCATCACCTGGCCAAATAGTAGAACAGGTACATATTAAGTGAATTTAAAAAAGCCTTTTTGCACTTAAAATTTAGTTGTGTTATCTTACAAACAACTTTTTCCGGTACTTCTGCCAATAGGAAACTTGCTATTCATCAAACCTTGAAGAAGCGGTCCCTCCAGCAACGTGGTCTCCCAGGGGGCATGGGTGTGTTCTGTCCTGATGTTGACTTCCGCTCCTTCAGAAACATCTGATCTAGTGCTTCTTCCCTCTCCACTATCCGTACAGCTGACACAAAAAGCGTGGGGTTTTGACAAGCAAGTGACAATCCACTACCCACCACTGCCCAGAGCTCCTTGGCAAGGGCATCCACCAAGCATCCAACGCCTGAGAAATAATTCCGGACTAACTCCTCATCCTCTGAGGTAAACCCCGCCCTGGATGATACCTGGGGTCCCTGGAGCTGCAGCAGTACCTCATCCTGCCAGCGCTCTAGTTCCATTAGTCGAGCATGAGCTTCCAATAGTCTTCGAGACTCCACTAGTCTCTCTGTCTCTAGCACCATACTCCGCACTGACATGAAAGAGATGATATAGCAAATGATAGCCACAGTGTACATAATTAGAGTGTAATCTTGCATTACTTTGGCAAACCTCAGTACTTAACTAAAGTGCCATAGTGGTGATGCAGTGCGCATACTTGTGTTACATTATTAATGACCACACATTGGAATGCAGCGACTCATAAAATTGAACTTGCTTAGCAGTGCTTGTTTTCAAGTACTTTTATGTACTTGAGAATGTTTGGCTCTACGGCAGTGGTGTCCAGTACTCCTCCTGGAGGGTCGCTGTCCTACAGAGTTTAGCTCCATCATCAATTTAAAAACACAACTGATCCAAGGTAATCAAGGCCTTCAGGAATACTAGGAATTTTCAGGCATGTATGCTGAGACAATTTGGAACTAAACTCTTGAGGATGTCGGGCTCCAAGACAAGGATAGGACACCCCTGTGCACTGAAAAGGGCAGGGAATCACTAACCTTTATAGAGACTTGGTAGGTTACTAACTGCAGCAAGGAGCTGCCGGTGAGAGACAGAAATCTCCCGAAGTGTCTCCAGTGTAGTTACTTCTTCTGAATTTTTCCTGGACTCCAAGTCAGCCTTGCGCATGTCATGAGACACTTCTCTCAGCTCAGCTCTTGCCTCTCGCAGTTGACCAAGACCCCAGTCGACACCTTCCAGGTAGGACTGTACAACTGACTTAAGAAAAATGCAAGTGAAAAATGACTTTCATTGCAGACTTTTTTGGGAAAATACTTTTTAGAGGTATTCTAATTAAAGTGAAATAATGATCACTACTTACCTTTAACCTTGAATGAATGAATGCAGTTCGTTGACTTTCCCTTTTCCTGTATTGTCCAAGTCTCTCCAGATGCTCTGGATGACAAAAGACAACTGAGGCCCATTTCAGCGCGGCACCCCGAGCCAAACACTCGGCTCTCTCCAGCTCTGGCCACACCTCGACTGGGACAAGGGCATCTGTCAGTCAAAATGCAGAAAAAAATATGTAGCCCATATGCTACTGAGCCAAATGTGTTAAGCCAACAGCATAGAAAAATCCAATGAATTGTGCAGCTGTTGAGCTGCAATGTTAAACGAACTTATTGCTGATTGTGTAAAAGAATGCATACTTTTTTGAGAGTGAGAGGGAGTTTTCTCTGACTTGCACAATGAATAACTTTAACAATGAAAGTCTTCATTTTTCCTGGTGTTCCTGAGACAGAGATTATTTAAACCAGCAAAAGGCTAAATCTAAAAAGTTTGACATCAGTAAAGTCTTAAACTCAGCAGATTGATCTCTTCTCCAAAGAATGACTCAGTGATGTCCTGACCGTTTCGAAGTCTGGAGTTTCAAAATTTCCTTTTCATATTCCCCAATCCCTTGGGTGCTCAAGAACTGAAACACCCACGGGAAAGTATGTAAGAATACAATTACTCAGAAACAGCTTCAGGGCAGAAACTGCATGTTTTTACACCCTCCTTGATAAATGAAATGAGAGCATCATGCAAAACAATCTCATAGTTCATAATGCAGAGATAAAGTGTAAATGCTTGCCTGAATATCTTTTATTTACAACATTACAGTTTGATAAGTTTGTACTTAATGTTTTTTTTAAATGAACAACCTATAAAGTGCTGCAAATAATATCATCTATTCATCCATGTTGATGCAGTATTGACTAAATATAAAAATGGTAGTTGATTTTTTTTTTTTTTTTTTTACAAGCATTAATATATAGAAAATATTTTTAGAATTTGTGAAAACGAGGGACTGCAAAGTGTTGTGAACAGTGTTTTGAGACTGATTCAATTATGTCATTAAGCTGTGTTGCTGTCTTGTCATTAATGTTGCCACTGTAACATTGACTTCTCTAATTGGTGGTTCTTTCTTCAGGATTGTGGGTAGTGTAGTACTTCACTGGGAATTCGGCCAAAACCACCAACAATTTATGGCTTGCAGAATAACCAGAATCAGTTAAAGACTGCAGAGGTTGTTGTAGGTATGTCTTAAAAGTTTATAAATTAAAGATTTTTTTTTTTTTACTTACAGACCTCACTAATGTATTTACCTTTTAATACATTTTTGCGTGATATTAGCTCCTTGATACCCTGTGTATGGGTTTATTCCCTTATTGGAGAGCATTTTTGCACAGCGATGTTTTGGATTTTGTATGTTACAAACATTGTGCATTATGACAAGGCCTTGTTGTTAATTTCCTGTCAAGCTGAAATGCATGCGTTTGACCAAATTTAAAGTCCTTACACCCATAGTTATTTGTTTATATGTCGGTGTGTGTATATATATATATATATATATATATATATATATATATATATATATATATACACACACACACACACACACACACACACACACACAGGATGGGGGTAGGGGGTCAATTATGTAGCGTTCCCCTGGCAGAAACATTTATGCTGCTAATATTGAATTTCATTACATTTCTTTCATTCTTTCTAGTTTATGTAAATATACATAGATTTCTCAACCAGTGCAATATTATGACATTATAAACAAACGTTTTCCAGATGCCTCTCATTGAAAACAAACAGAAAGGATGTGTACCTTCACGATTGTCTTGGCCATTCTTATCTCCGTCTGACATTTAGGCTTGTTGTTCCACCGTCCACCGTTCCACCACTAAGAGACTGCCCTGCCCAGAGGGCCTGCTCAGTGTCGCCAGATAGAGCAATCAGCAGAGACAGAGAGAGTAACGAGGGGGAAGAAGAGAGAGGGTACATACCCACTTCACCGCCAACCTTCCTCTCTCACACTCCCAGACACATCCTCTGCTCAGAGGCTGGCAGGAAGGGAAGGGAGGAAGCGAGAGAGCGCAAGAGGGACGGAGGGAAAGCGGGCACTCCGCCCTCTATAATGATCCAGATGGTGAGTGGTGAGTGTGGGGGTGGCCTTCATGTGAAACAGTGCCTCTCTGTGTCTGAGGTTAGTTATAATCCAAGATGTTTTAAAGGAAGTCCTTGGGATAATCGAACAAAGGTTGTACACGGCTTTGACAGAGTCATAGACACATATTTGTATTGTTCCAGAAAGTTCTTACCAATGTCCTGTTGATCGCTCACAGCTGCTGGTTGTAGAGCAAACATGAGAGGAATCTTAAGTTCAGAGGCCCCTTAATGAATGTGTTTATTTGTATAAGTGTCATGGCCTGTGATTTACCCCATGACTGTTTACATCTGTTTCTGGTCTCTGCCAAACATGCTATACAAACATGACTAAATTAAGTCGTAGTACACACAACTGTTTGGTGAAGACGTTTTGAAATGGATTCTGATGTAAGTTTATACATAAATAGACTATAATAATTCAGCTCTCTGGAATGCTTTATTCTCATTGGTTAGTTGCAGCTTTCTGCAGTCTAAGTTGTATAATTGACTATAGCCCACATTTCTCGTGTCTCACATTTCACTTCTTCATCTTTTCAAATTCAAATAAATATTCAATGTTCATTTATTTGGTTTGCTGCTGTAAATAATGTGCAATTAGTTGGTTGATATTGCTAAATAACCCCCTTCAGAAAGATATTTGTTGCAAAAATGACTGGATGACTATACATTATGCATTACTTTAATATTCATTTAGCTGATTCAGATTCTTCTGTGGTTATTGACAGTTTGCAAACCTTCTAAGGCAAAATTTGAAGGCTTTGTCTTTTAGTGCTTTTCCTTAGCAGCAGTATATGCTAAAAATAGCTGGTGACTAGACTTTGTTGTCTTTGCAGAGCACCATAATAACCAGAGGACTGTGACAGACTAACAGAGCTTTTCCGCTGAGGCTAATAGTTCCCTCTGGACTGAAATGTGGGGTGATGTATAGCTTTTTCTTAGAAGGGTGGAGATGCATCCTTTATAACTACAGAGCAAATGTATATAGGAAATACAAAAGGGTGACCTCTGACAGTTTCTCTATAACTTTTCCACCCCCTTTATTTATTGATGTATTATCAGTTGAGGGATATGCAGCTGTGTGTTTTGTGGTCACCCTCCCCTATCACCACCTTAAATGAAACACCACCCAACCGATCGAAGGGAACGGGAAGTCTATTTCAGAAGCAGTCATCCAAACACAGGGAGGACTTCCTGTCTGACATTCCTGACCTTGGCTGACTTCCTGCTTCTCCTCAGCTCTCCCAGACATGGACGGACAAATGTACACGTTATGACATTTTGTGAGTTTAAGGAAAAAATTGAATTTTCATCAAATCGAAGGCATGTTTGAGAGATTTTCAGTTGCGTGAAAACAAGGAATCTTATTTGTAAGTTGTGGCCTAAGTGTATGTGAAAAGATGTCTGTCTTTAAAGAACAATTCACAATGTCCAGTGGAATTCCAAGTGCTTCAGAGCAAATGCTTCACATTCCAGCTTTTTAAAATTTGTGCTCTGGTCAGGGTTTGGGTGGTGGCCATGGTTAGGATTTTGTCTAAAAATGAGGTTAGATTTTGGGGAGCATTTTAGAATATTCCAGATATAATGACATTTTGGTTTAAGATTTGGCAAACAAAGTCTTAATCTATCCATTATACTCTAGGCATATGGTATGAAAAAGTGGTTCTTAAAAATACATTACAAACTTAGTTTTGCACTTCCTTTTACAATTCTTTTTCTAAGTTTCAATATTTGGTGAAACATTTTAAGGATATAAAACTTTTAAGTGTTTGCATTGAGCACAAACCAAGTAATTCAACATCCATACATGTGCATAAACTCAAAAGCAAACAAATAAAAGGATGAAGAGAGCAGATTATGTTTAGGGGAAAAATATTTGCTTTATAGGGCAAGAAAAGTAGGCTACTCCAAAAAAGTGACAAAATGTTTTAGAGTTACTCCATCTGGCTACCCTCTGAATAAAAGATTTTGTAAGTAAAAGATTTGTTTTTTAAACATTGCTTTTGGCCTAACACAGTTGTGGAGTTAATTTCTGGTTATTGATGTGGAGTAAAAAAAAATTTTTGATCCTGTTTATGCTCTAAGTACTTATTTGCACTTGCAGACATCTACATTAAAGTAAAAAGCGATATATCTTATTAAATTCTACCTTTTTATATGTGCTATTAGAGAGACATATCGGGACACTGGGGTTTGGGGTATGTAAAACAAGCTTGCATTTAACTAAATTTAGAAGGAAATCTAGTAGGCTAAACCTATAAAAACAGAATAATTCTTAAAACATATTTAATTTACAATTCTAGATTGTCTTAAATGACAATAAGATTGTTTGAATTATTCACTGTGGTTGACACCAAAAACTATGTAGGTTCCTTGCAAACCACTGCTTTTCCATGCAGTATAAAGCCTGGGCTTTGATTGGCCCATTTAAAGTTGGGGAACACATTTGACTGCCAAAAGCAAGCGTTGCCATATTTTAATGTCATTCAAGGGTGTTAGAATGAGCAGGAGATTAGATGGGGGCCCCTAATTATTTTGGCTTTAGTTCTGGATTAACCCTCTGTTCTGTCGATTTCAATTCACACTCGCCGTTTGATGAAATGTGAACTGACATAAATTCCGCGGCTCACTTTCAATCCGATTATGCAGTTAAATCACAGCAGTTCGAACCCAAGCAAGAGGCTCTGGCGGGTCCCTATTCTCCGGCTCCTCCGAGGCCCTGACAGCTCCTCCCCGAAACACAGGGACCCACGCTACCTCCTCACAGGACCCACGCTACACTCTTAACCCCACATGAATAGGCCCTATTCAGCGAGGTAACGCTCAAGCACAACCTAAATATAGTTTTTATGAGCAGCAAATAGGTGGCACCTCCAAAATAATAGGCTACTCGTTTCTTAAATTCCCATCGTCCCTGGTCTTTTCTAGGGAGGAATAGCGCCGTGTTACAATGACCGGGCTTGTGTTGTTGGGCACATTTGGAACAAGAGGAACACAAGAAACCGACATACCATTGAAAACGTTTAAATAATTCGCCTCAGGTTGCGGAACACAATCAATTTTAAAACGGTGCAATGGAGTTGAAATCACATGGAGTTAAGCGTTTTCCTCAAGGGAACGGTTTTGTTTTGGCCGCGCGAGAGAGATTATTTGCTTACAAGCACACTGAATTTAAATCTTAATATTTATGTGTTTTAAAATCTAATTTAAATAATATCTGCCAAGTTTCTACTGATGTTAGTTTTATATTCATGTTTGTTTCAGTGTATTTTCAACAACAAAACAACATTTCCTCATGAATATGAAAAACTTTTATCAGGATTACGTCTAACCTAAACAAAAAAAAAATATATTTTTTTTTTGCGCTTTAACTCTTTGAATTTATCTGAACAAATTAACAAAACTGAAAACAATTATTGAAACAATTATAAATTATTGTTATCCCACCGAAAGTGTTTTTTGCCCCAGATAAGCCTGAAAGGAGTGGTAAATTCCACCCCCCTCAAATCTCCTCACGGTACGTATAGATTTAGCCTATATCAAGTTTCGTTTGGCCTCCAGCAGAGGGCGATATCAGCGCGGATCCTGCAGAGAAAGTCTTTTAAATTCATAATTCTTAAGCCATCTGTTCTAAGACTATTTAAGTGGGTTTTCCCATGAATTTGCAATGCATTTTCACAGTAATTACGATCACACGGATCTGAATAATAAATAGTTAATTCTCACACAGCTAGTTGGTTAATGACGTAAAAAGGCTGGCTTTAGGTTGACATTAAATGTAAAGGATTTATTAATATGATCATACAACAACATTGTTCAACAGAATACAGTTGTTGTTGTTGTTGACTGACTTTCCTGTAAAGTTTAGCACTCCAACATAGGTTACTTTATTTAACAGTCATGCACTTAAGTAGATATTACAGTCGTGGCTTGATATTGAAATGTTTTAATTCTCAGAAAAATAGACTTATTTAAATTTTAGTCTATGGCTTTCTTTGAAATTGTATTATGTTTTGTGCAATGTTTTTCTAGATTTTACAATTAAAAGATTTAATATTTCTGTACTTTATTGAACCCCATATATATATATATATATATATATATAATATATATATATATATATATATATATATATATGTGTGTGTGGATTTTTAGAGAAATATGTGTTCTGGTTGGTGATCTGCTCAGTGATTTGCCTTAACTTTTTAAACAATTGTTGGATCATTGTTCTGTCCAGGTGAATGAAATTGCAGTTAGCATGTGGTTTAACTTGAGTTGCACATGCTGTTTTAATGCCTTAAACTGATTGGCTCACAGGATATTCACAGTCAGCTGGGTTCAGACATGACGTTTTATCATTGTAAAATATACATCAGTTTAGTTTCCCCTTTTTCTGGTGAAATAGTTATAGACTTGTTTTGTTAAGATTTTCTTTGCAAACCCGACTGCCTTCACAATTACACATAAATCTGTAGCGAGTTTCATTCAAAACTGTTGCAAGCTTCAACATTCCACTTTGTTTCCCTCTGAGGACTGTTTTGTCGATTCTAACATTCTTGAGTTGTTCTCTTCATATTTAGTGCTTTTGTCCTCATCAAACAAGTCCAGTGATTTTCCCAGGAGTAAGAAAGAGAGCGTTGAAATCTCCAAATTGGTATGGACCTCACCAACTCGCCAAAGCCTCTTTGGCAAATCTCTGTTTGATTTGACACTCCTGTTTGCCATTGCAAAATCTTTCTTTTGTTGTGTCTGGATAAGCTTAATGACTTCTTTAACTTGGGAACGCAGCTTCCAAAGCAGGAGAAAGCAGGGAAATCTATAAGATGGATGCTTTCACAGAGGAACTGTTCTCATCAGGTAGAATCCAGACTTCTTTGCATGTGGATGTAAAAGCATGACATCTATGCAACTGAGTTTAAGGTTTCCAGGTATGTGTTCAGAGGCCAGAGAAATAGAAAGGAAAGTAGGAAAATAAGTGAAACTTTGAGTATTGAGTACACAGTGTGGACCCACCACAGCACGATTCAGGGAAGCAAACATGACCACAAATGCTTGTATTAAGGGATCAATCAGGGTCTGAATGGACCAGCATTAACTGGGCTCCTAATTCTGGTTTACTAACACCTGTAATAACTATCAAACAAGTGGTAATCTGATAAGCCCCCATGTCATTTACATATTCTTCATTAGCTTGTTCAAACCTGAAGGATGCACTTTCTCTCTGTTGGCGGTCTCAACTCCTACACTCTGACTGCTTGGGTGGTTCGGTGGCTAAGTGACCGGTCTGAGTGTGATATGTATATGTATGTAAGGGATTATCTGTATTAGCATCAGCGTTTACCAACGTGGCCATATTCTTAACATGGCTCTGGATAATTGGAATGGGAGGAGAAGATGGCTGATCCATTAGTTCATTCTGTTTGCTTAGTGGATGGGTCGCTCCGTTCCTCAGTTTTACCACTCGGGAACATTTTTGTGGAAAGGGTGCGTGCGTGTGCGCGAGGACTTCTTTATGCTTACTAAATCTAAGTAGATTCATCTACAAAGCAAATGCCTTGAAGTCTTAGCATGGCTCGCACATAGTATCGGGAGTTAGACCAAATACTGTGGATTTTTCAAGTGACTCTTGAGGGAATGACCCAATCAGACCACACAGTCTGTGCTCTACAAGAGAGAGATCTTTGAAATCCATAAACACCTTGAAAAGCCCCATTCTTGCTCTGTGATAATGCTGTGCTTTCGAAGCTCGCCATCAAATGTACCGAAAACTGCTTCAAAGAAAATTGAAATGTAACAAATTCTGTCAGGGTAGAAAAGGATTATTGTAAGGCTCTAAATGGAGTTCATTTTGCCTGCATTGTGTTTTTTTTTTCTTTCTTTCGTTTTGCTTTGGTTGGTTTTCTTAAACAGCTGACTGAACATCTGTCCTGGAATTCCGATCAGCACAGATCAGCATCAGCAGATTAGATCTAATATTGCAATGTGAATATAATATAATATAATTAGTGCTGCCAAACGTTTAATCTCGATTAATCGCATCCAAAATAAAAGTTTTTGTTTGCATAATATATGCGTGTGTTCTGTGTATATTTATGTATATATAAATACACACACATACAGTATATATTTTTTAAATATTTACATGTATTTATGTCTACTTATATTCATATAATTTATATTATAAATAAATATATTTAATATATAAAAATAAAAATGTTTCTGAAATATAGTCATGCATGTGTGTGGATTTATATATACATAATAAATATACAGAGAACACACACATATTAAGCAAACAAAAACTTTTATTTTGGATGCGATTAATCATTTGGCAGCACTAAATATAATATAATATAATACAACTTAAATATCTTAAATAGGTTTATTATATTTCATACAATGTTAATATATTATATAATGTTTACTCTAAGAGCAAAAACTTTGTAAACTGTTTAATATTTATGAAATATGTATAAATTAATATTTTGTATTGTATTAATTTATATATTTATCCAACAATCTAATATGAAATATGTATTTAAATATATTTTATTAATTCAAATATTTATATTTAAATTATATATATATATATGTATGTATGTGTGTGTGTAAATATCATATTATATTTAATATAGCATTTATATAATATATAGTAAATTATATAATATTAATTATATAAAACTTAAGATATTAAACATTTATTTTGTGTTCATATTAAAATATGTATGTACTGAAATTATATCTAATATTAATTTTATTGTAATAGCTTGTGTTTAATCTAACTGAATATAATAATTTAATATTATAACAAAGTATTTAATTACAAAATATATAGCTATAATATATAATTATATATTAAATGTTCTAATGTGAAAGTGTTTTATAAAACTGTAAAATGTAAAAACAGCTTTTTTGTTGGTTCTTATCTCTAAAGTATAGTATTGTCTAAATATTTCTCCAAAATGACATCAGGTTGAATAGCTCACAAAAACCAAAGCAGCTGTTAACTATTCTTCCTGACTAGTCAGTACTGCCAACCCGATCTCACAGCAATTCATATATATTTTACGAGGTGGCTAATTGAATCTGGTCGTACAAATTTGTACAATTAAAAAAAAAATTGTCCATATTTTAGAAGGTGACGAATTCGTTCAAAGGACCACCCCTAACCCCACCTCTAAACCTACCCTTCACACAAATCGTACACAATCATGAGTGAGTTTGTACAAATTTGTATGAATTAGCCACAATGTAAAATATGTACAAAATTGGTCGTGAGAGAGCCTTGATACTGCTCTCTGTGTTTTATGGTCCCAATATCTGCATTGCTTTGACCACTTCATCTCAAGACCCCTAGATTCTGGCCCACTTAACCCGCCTGCTTCTTTCCCTTTAGCCATAGGGATGGAGTACTGGGGCTTCTGGTCCTGACAGGGGGAAGCTCAACCAGTGAAGAATGGTCCAGGCAGCTGGTGTGACTAAGCCATGGCTTGTAAGGATGGGGCGGAGTGGCGTAGACTGTGAAGGCAGGGAGGGAGGTAAGGCGGATGGGGAGGGGGGTACCATCAGGCTCTCCGCAGAAAACAGTGTCTTTACATCGCACCAACTGTTCACATTTTTAACGCCGACCCCCTTTTTTTCTTCGTCCTGCCAGAGCTTTGTTAACAAAACAGTTTACTAAGCGCTGGTAAGACATGTGGTTAATAAAGTGCAGAGGGTGGCGTCAAAGTCCGATGCGATCCATATGGACCACACCAAGCATCCGTATTGTCCTCCTGTCATGAAGCTACTTAACAGGCCCTAACTGCATTAGATCAGAAAATAACAGCACATGCTCAACCTGATGCTTCTATCGCTAAAATGCCATAATAGCACCCAAAAGCATTTTACTTAGAAACATTTTTACAGGATCTTTTTAGGCATTTTTGGGCATATCAAACCTCTATGTTTCACACTCGGTCTTTACTATAATTTGCTTATTTGTAGAGTGTCAAAATGGCTGAACATGAGGTTGTGATCTGTTAATGGTATAGTTGACCTAACAATGAAAACTATTGGCATCTTTTAAAGCATAATATCCTGCGAAAGCCAAAATTGTATTTACTGGGTCGTTTTTACTACGTATTTGTTCTTCTGTATTTTTTTAAAGAAACTTTTTAGGCATTTTTGGGCAACACAAGTGACTATATTTCAAACTTAATCTTAGCTAAGATTTGCCTATTTGTTGAGTGTCAAAATAGCTGAAAATAATGTCATGATCTCTGAACCAATGAAAAGTCCAAACAACATTGGACCCCATTGACTTTCACTGCACAGAAAAAAAATAAAAAATAAGATACTTTCTTCTTTGGAGCGATACAAATTAGGAACGACATGAGATCATGAGTAAATGTTCGCAGAATTATCTTTTTATTTCTTTTTAATCGTAGTTTACAGATGGATTTTGATAAATAGGTGTTTTTAATTTTTTTAATCTTAAAATATGTAGAATAAAATATATACAATTATATAAATATATATATATATATATATTCTTAAAAAAGAATGAAGAATAGTTATTGAAGAGTCACAATAAGCACAGTGATATTGTATCAATATTGTACAAGCAAGCAAAATGTAAAATATTACATAAAATGAATACATCAAAAACAGACATTTATCCCTTCGCTTATGCTGAAATATTATGCATTACATAACAGAAAATGAACCATTTGAAACACTAACTGCACACCTAAGTGTTCTGCTGTACTTGTAATGATATGACTAGTGATATAATGTGACTTTTAACTAGATCATCTTTTCCTTATTCACACAGTAAGATACCCTGGGGAGCTGACAATAGATCCTTTGAGAGAGGAAGGGAGGTCTGCACTGGCCAAAGGTTAAACAGGGCTTTTGGCTGGTGATAAATCACTATTAAATGAGGCCTGCATTGCGGCGCATTGTCGTTGCTCACTTTCAAACCCATTACCTTCTGGTTGTAAAGCTGACACAGCTAATGAACTGACTGCTTTGAACTGGGGCCACAATATTGACTGGTTGCTTGGGGCAGATGTCTCAAGTCAAGCGACTAGTAAATGTACATTTGATTAAGAAAGACTCTTCGGCTCTTTGGGGGTGGAGATATTCTGAGGGGGTGAGGCTGCTTGGATAGCAGGGGGCTAGTCTCCACTTAATGAAAACACTTCAGGAAGTTCATATTAAAACAATTGGGCTGACTGAACCTGGCTGATAAAAGAGTGTAAGGCATGCTGTTTGACTTTGCGAAAAGACAAAAGGCTGCTAATGATTAGCCAAAACATGGTCAACTCACTTCCTCTCAGCTCTTCTGGTGCTGATGCTGGTTTTGATGGGTTTGATTGACATTTGTGAAAATCTAAATAATTTGGGGTTTAAACATGAGGTTGAAAATTAATTTCAACAGTTGTGGATTTGATCTATTTTGGTTGGCATTTTAATTTTCAGATAATTATTTGTGGTTATTCAAAAAAAAAAAAAAAAAAAAAGTTGCCCAAACACAATTTTGGCATTTAAACCACACTTAAAAATTAAGAATTTTCATGTGTTAGTTAACAAAAAAAAAGTACAATTGCAGACTATAATTACTTTTATTAATCACATAAATACATAATTGTATTTGTAGTACACTTTGCACAAAATAAATGTATTTCAAATACACTTTAGTATTTTATTTTTTTTTTCAAAATGGAATCCATTGGTTTATCATTTATCATCTATTAGTTTACCAATGACATGGCTGCATTTTTAGGTGTGACTTAAACGTACAAACACTTTCAGGGCCACTTCATGCTACTTTTAGACATAATAGTAAGAATATTATTGAATATTTTTGCTCATTTGCACCATAGTGTCAATGCATTCGTTGGACACCTCTATAGCAGACTTTAACTGATAGATTAGCCTATAGTAAGCCTATTGGAGGAGAAGTCAGCGGCTCTAAAAGGAAGCATGACTAACTGTTATCTTGTGCTGCCGGTGAAGGATGGGGAGCTGAAGCAGTGCTGATGTGCTGATTAGCATATAATTGGTTCTTTTGTATTAAACACAGGGAATTAGCCTACTGTTCAGCCTGCTGTTAGCAGCCTGGTTTCCTATTCACATAAAGAGAGAGTGAACACATGGCCTGCTGGGAAGTGCTAGCATCTGACAAAAAATTTGAAAATCACCAAAAAGAGTAAAAAAAAAATATCTTATTAAAATATCTATCTATCTATCTATCTATCTATCTATCTATCTATCTATCTATCTATCTATCTATCTATCTATCTATCTATCTATCTATCTATCTATCTATCTATCTATCTATCTATCTATCTATCTATCTATCTGTTCCCTGTTGTTCCTTTATTTTCCTTGCTCAGGAAAAGATCTTTAATCTTTCGATGATTCTCTGATCAGTATAGATAAACCTGTAATCTGGTTCTTCACACTCATCTGTTTCCACACGGTGTTACACCATTAGTCATCATATTGACCCAGCCATGGTGCGCCTGTTGTAAATTTGTTGTTACATGGTGTGTCTGCCACGGTCCCCGCAGCATATTTGTTTGGGTTGTGTGTGTGTGTGTGTGTGTTTGTGTGAGAGTGTGTGCAATGCTTATGCAGGGGAGTGTGTGTAGGGCCTGCCAAGCTGCCCCCCATCTCTGATAAATGGACTGTGGTCAGTCTGGGGGTGGTGGGGGGTTCACGAGGCCCCACGGGGCCAACAGTGCTCTCGGATGCAGGGATGAGGTGGACCCACGCCAATTATGGTCTTTTGTATGGGCTAACTTTGTGATTGACATCGGCTCTATCCTCTCCCCATGGACCCCATTTACACATACTGGCCAGTAACTGACCTGCACAGGGGAGGTAATGCATTTACCGAACTCTCAACTGACTTTTGCCTTAGGTCGCTTTTTTTTTAAGCAGCGATTAATTTATGACTTCAGGTGAGACGTTTATTATTTTCTCATAATTACACAGCCACTTTGTGGGATTAGCCAAACGATCTGAAAAACGAAACATTTGCAATTTAAGATTAAGATAAGAGTGTGTTGGGTAAAAGTTTCCGCTAGTTGAAATGCCTAAAACAACTGTGGCGGGCATCGGATAGGGGCCATTAAGGCATCATCTGTAAATCCCACACATTCCTGCTCATGAAGACACAAGCGTCAGCAGCGAAATGATCTCATTGTGACTTTCTCTTTAATTTTCAATCAATTTATAAGGGTTTGCCTTTTCCTGCCTCTGTCAATGAGCTCTCTTTCTCCGTCTTTTATTTTCTCCCTAAAGACAGCTGAATGAGCATGCAAGAAGATGTGAGCATAATGACCCCGGCAATGGTGACAAAGCCTAATTGGTCACGGAGGCCAGTGGCTAATGAGCTGAAAAAATGAGCCCATGGGTGTGTAATAACTGTATTTTCCTCCATTTCTTCTCCTTTCGTCACAGTCCTGTGTGGCATTTTTAACCAACTAAAATGGCACCAGATGCAACAGGGCTCAGACATTTTGACTTGAATTGGGAAACCATATGTTCAGATAAGTCATGGTTTCCCGTTTCCCACAGGCAGGGGCCAGTGCATCTGTGAGGAAAAGCACTGGTGGCCAGGAAACCCTGCTTTACGACTTTACACAAGAGCTTACGGTCTCGGATGGCATTACTTAGGCATGAGAGGGTTTTTGCCTAAAAAAGGTGAAGAAAGCAAGAGAAATGAGGATGTAATAGAAATTGATTGAGATGTGTTTTTTTTTTCCACCAACATTTTTTTAATTTTGCAAAAGTTGAATTGTAGTAATTCTTATAGTTTTACTTATACCTAAAGGAATAGTTTATTCAAAAATTAAAATGATGGAACTTTTCTGATGACTTTTTTCTGTGGAGCTATTTAAAGTAAAACAAAAACTCTTTTCAATGCAGTAAAAGTGAATGGTGGCAAAGGCCATCGAGCATTTTCAGTGAGTAATGACTAACATTTTTCTTTTAAAGTGGTATCATATGGCTTCATAAGACTTGAGTGGCAAGTTGTGTGGACCGCTTTTATGGTGCTTTTTCAATTTTTATTTTTATTTTAAGAGCTGAACAGTCCCTGTCCCTATTTACCTTCTTTATATAGAAAAGAGCAGCACAAAAACTCTGCTTAACATCTCTTTTTGTGTTGAGGGTAAGTAAATGGTGTCAGAATTAATTTACCAAAAAAGTTTGTAAATTAATTTATTTAAATTATAATATTAAAATTAATTTATATTTAATTAAAATATTTTTTACATAAATATTTTATATTAGCAAGCATTTCAGCTTGTTTGGTGTGGAAAACCCTTTGGCAATGAGATCCAAAACAAAGGCTTTTCTCAGCCGCTCTTGCTGCTCACTTCAGATTCTCCATGACTCCAGTCAAGTGAAGTTACTACCTCAATTTTTTTAATATACTGCACTTCTTGCCCTCCTGAACCTGTTGAGAGTCTCTGAAAGGGACCTGAGGAGTGCTATACTGGTCCCTGAAAATAGTGCTGACTGTCGGGCCGAAAAGGGGGGAGTCTGCTTTTATTCAGTGCCTAAGATAACAGCATACAGAATGATAGACTTCTCTGAATTGTTTGTTCCTCTAGCCCATTGTTCTTCCCTCCATTCAATGAGTCTCTTAGCCGCACTTGAGGGGGCCGTCACAGGTAGGAAGGCAACTGAGCTTATTCCCAGCACATGCTTGATTGCCTCCTTATAGACTCTCACTCTCAAGGCTCTGAATGGCCTTGACGGCCTGGTGAATAAACTACTGCTCGCTTCCATAAACTTTTTCTCCTCCCGAATTTTCCGAGGATGTGAGCAAAGAAGCTCAGAGCCAGGCTCAGGGGAAGCGTCTGAAAAGGGAGTCTGTTTGAGAATCAAAGCCCACCGGGTCCACCCTCTCTGCACACTCACAAAGGACGAGGATGCATCAGACCCTGCCCACCGAAGAGCAAACTTCTTGTTTGCACCAGTCCAGGTACAGACTGTTAAAGGAACATAGCGAAACGACTTTTTCTTAGACTTTAATAAAATATCTAAACATGCCTCATTTCTTCCAGGATTGTTGCCATTGGTTCTAGCTGACCATTGTGCTTCTGTTGGGACGCTGATAATGAATGAACTTTGAGGGAAGATCTCATTTTAAATTCAATTAGGTCAGACTAGACCTATACATATAAGAAGCCGTACAATGAGGGATTGTTGGTTGAAATCAGTCCGTCTTGACTGTCTTGTCTCCTTCCTGTGGATTGTTCTTCTCTTGTTAATGAGGAGAGACTGACAGTGGAACATGCTGGGCTTTGGTAACATATCTTTGACTACTTTAAAGACATGTTAACTATTACCTCCAACGTCAAAGGGTTTTAAGCTAACAAGACAATGCGGATGCTGACAAACGCGCTTTTTACAGATCACATGAAAGGATTGAGTCATGTCAGGCCAAATAGTTAGACAAAGAAATCACATCAGATCTTGTGTAAAAAGAACAACACTTGCATAATAGCAGTTTGGGGCCCTAGAATAATTGATTTCCATCAGAAGCATCAAAAATAATCCTTGAACATCAGTTTGAAATCAAAGAATATTGTTGGCATTTAGACTTGGCACTTTCATACTTTTCTGGACTTAACTGAGCTTTGCTGGTAGCTTAGTCCCAGAATGAATGTTGGTTGTTTGAGAGATTGAAAAGCAGTATTTTTATCACTTATAAAATTACTAATAAAGTTTGTGAACAGTTTTGTCTCCACGGAGGATGTGTCGCTTTGTGACGCTTGCATGTTCTCCACCTATTTAAGGAAAGTTGTAAAGATGTCCATCAGTAATTTTAAGTGGGTTTGATTGACATTGTCTTTGGGAGGGAATAGACTCTGCTTAAACATTGTCTTTATGTGCTCTGTGTTTAGCTGTTGGACTGTGACCTCTCCATCTGTTCAGGCTAATCTGGCCATTATTTGGACACTAGCTTCTTTCTCACGCAGGATACACTCAGAGCCGACGTTTAACACATAAGGCATGATGCTAAATTAAAAGCGATTTGTAAACACATCAACTGAACTGACTTTATATAGCATACAGGGTAATTATTACTAGCGACAGGTATCTAGACGTTTATTAAATGTAAAGAAACTGTACTTGTTCATTTATGACACTGTGCAGTCAGTCACTTTAAATCATCACTAGCCTACTGTAAAAATGTCTTATTGGTCTCCTTCAACCCCCTTTTTTTAGTACAAGATTATAAGATGCATTATTTGATTGCTTGGCTAAAGAGATTTGTCTTTAATCTAGATTTAAACAAAGAGAGTGTGTCTGAACCCCGAACGTTATCAGGAAGGCTATTCCAGAGTTTGGGAGCCAAATGTGAAAGAGCTCTACCTCCTTTAGTGGACTTTACAATCCTAGGTACCACCAAAAGTCCAGAGTTTTGTGAGGGATCGGATTGGACTGTAGCTAGGTACGCAGGAGTTAAACCATTTAGGGCCTTATAGGCAAGTAATAATATTTTGTAACTGAAACGGAATTGAATAGGTAGCCAGTGCAGAGACTGTAAAATTGGTGTAATATGATCATATTTTCTTGACCTGGTAAGAACTATAGCAGCTGCATTTTGGACTATCTGTAGCTTGTTTATTGAAGATGCAGGATAACCAGGGTATGAATGCATGAATTAGCTTTTCTGCATCGGAAACGGGTAACATGTTCCGTAACTTGGCAATGTTTCTAAGATGGAATAATGCTTTTTTTGTTACATTGGAAATATGATTTTCAAAAGACAAGTTGCTGTCTAATATAACACCCAGATTTGTGACTGTAGAGGACGTAACAGTACATCCGTCTAGTTGTAAATTGTAATCCAAGAGATTTTGTGAAGTGTTTTTGGAGAAGAAAAATTTTTGGGAAATTTATTGATCTGGTCTTGTTGAGATATATAGTTGAGTATCATCAGCATAATATAGAGCGTCAGTTCTATATTAATGCTAAAGATAAAGAAATATATTTGTGAAAGATTATTGGCCTTTCTCTGTCTGAAATATAAATACCAATAGAAATAATTTCTATATTTTATTAATTTATTTACAGAGGGAAGTGTACATTTTTGATATTCTATAGTATTTTTAATACAAGTCTTTATGATCTTTCAAATTTTTTTAAGAAATGAAAATTAATATTTACAGTTGTGTTAAAAATAATAGCAGTCCAACATGACTAACCAGATCAATCACTGTTTTTGGTATAAATCATATTATTACATGGCAAATAATTTACTAGTAGGTGTAGTAGACTCCGAGAAACCAACAGACCCAACATTCATGATATGAATGCTCCTGAGTCTGTGTAATTGAATAATTAAGTGAAAGGGGCGTGTTCAAAATTATAGCAGTGTGGAGTTCAATCAGTGAGGTCATTCATTATGTGAAGAAACAGGTGTCATTCAGGTGGCCCTTATTTAAGGATGAAGCCAGCACATGTTGTACATCCAATTCTCTCTGAAAACCTGAGAACGATGGGTCGTGCCAGACATTGTTCAGAAGAACAGCGTGCTTTAATTAAAACGTTGATTAGAGAGGGGAAAACATATAAAGAAGTGCAGAAAATGATAGGCTGCTCAGCTAAAATGATCTCCAATGCTTTAAAATGGAAAGCCAAACAAGAGAGACGTGGAAGAAAACGGAAGACTACCATTCGAATGGATCGAACAATAGCCAGAATGGCAAAGACTCAACCAATGATCAGCTCCAGGGAGATCAGAGATGGTCTGAAGTTACCTGTGAGTACTGTGACAATTAGAAGACGCTTGTGTGAGGCTAATCTATCGGCAAGAAGCCCCCGCAAAGTCCCACTGTTAAAAAAAAGATGTGCTGAAGAGGATACTATTTGCCAAAGAACATATCGACTGGCCTAAAGAGAAATGGAGAAACATTTTGTGGACTGATGAGAGTAAAATTTTTCTTTTTGGGTCCAAGGGCCGCAGACAGTTTGTCAGACGACCCCCAAACACTGAATTCAAGCCACAGTACACTCTGAAGACCGTGAAGCATGGTGGTGCAAGCATCATGATATGGGGCTGTTTCTCTTACTTTGGTGTCGGGCCTATTTATCGCATACCAGGGATCATGGATCAATTTGCTTATATCAGAATACTTGAAGGGGTCATGCTGCCTTATGCTGAAGAGGAAATGCCCTTGAAATGGGTGTTTCAACAAGACAACGACCCCAAACACACCAGTAAGCGAGCAGCATCTTGGTTCCAGACAAAATTAAGGTTATGGAGTGGCCAGCCCAATCCCCGGACCTTAATCCAATAGAAAACTTGTGGGGTGACATCAAAAATGCTGTTTCTGAGGCAAAACCAAGAAATGCAGAGGAATTGTGGAAGGTTGTCAAATCATCCTGGGTTGGAATACCTGTTTACAGGTGCCAGAAGTTGGTTGACTCCATGCTGCACAGATGTGAAGCAGTTCTCAAAAACAGTGGTTATACAACTAAATATTAGTTTAGTGATTCACAGGAATGCTAAATCTTAACGTTTTTTCAGTTTATTGAGTAAATATTTGAGTTTGTAATGAAAAATGCAGACACTGCTATTTTTTTTTTAACAGCCCAATACCATTTTTTTCTTCATTTTCTGTAAAGTAATTAAAATATTGATAGTTTTTCTTCATGTTTTGATGTAAAATATAATGTGCAGTGTTCCCAATGAATGGAAATAAAAAATATTATAAGGATTTTGAGCTTTACACACGTTTTAAAAAACACTGCTATTATTTTGAACACAACTGTATATGCATTTACAATAGTTGTAGTACTTAATGTAATTTATTTGTAATTTGTATATAGTAGTCAACATTTGAAGTGGATCAAAAAGTTCATCAAAGTTGTCCTAAGACAAGAATGCATTTAGGTTTTAGGACAACTTTGATGAAAGGTTTTGATCCACTTCAAATGTTGACTACTGTATACAAATAAATTACAATGTGTTTTATATATAATATATATATATATATACAGTGCCCTCCAAAAGTATTGGAACAGTAAAGACAAAATTGCTCTGTTGGCAGTAGCTGATGTCAGACAAATCCTAAAAGCTGTGAAAATGAATCCTAAAAGACGTGTCTGTAAAATCACCAACAACTTCCAGAAAGCTGGGGTGATGCTCTGACAATCTACTGTCGATTTAAATCCGACTGAACATGAATTTCACCAGCTGGAGAGGAGAGTAAAGGCAGAAACTCTTCAAAACAAGCAACAATTGGAATTGGCTGCATTAAAGGCTGGGAAAAGTCTTTCAAAGGATGAGACCAAGAGTCTGGTGATGTCTATGGGTCACAGACTCACTGCTGTGATTGTGTGCAAGGGATCTGCAACTAAATAATAGCTTTTAATCTTTTATATCTGCCTTATGTTCAACTGTCCCAATACTTATGCTCACATCAATGAGTGGGATGAACTCTAAAAGTGCTGTTCTTTTTATTTGGTAAAACATGTATGTGTTGAAACGTATAATAATAAAATGTGACATTCTGTATTTTTGTCTCATATTCATCTTTTAATCATATTTGCAAATGTCTTGACTCCACCTCCAACAGAGCAATTTTGTCTTTACTGTTCCAATACCTTTGGAGGGCACTGTATATACACATATACATATTACACATACATATAAAAATAATAATAATAACAATAATAATGGCCTCAAATGGTGTCTTGCTTTAATTGGACACATGCACACTCACACCTTGATGAAATACCTCCATCACAGCGTGCAAAATCTGCTTGTGAAAGCACTTCTAACCCGATCCATCACAAAATGACACTGATAGCCACACCAGCCCACCGTGTACAATGACTGACAGCCTGAAGAGTGACATCATAAACCTGGACACCCCAAGCAGTGGCCAAATCCCCTCGAGATCACAGGACCTCTGTGCTTTAAAGCCACTGTTTATAATCTGACTTAACACTGAGTCACTCAGGGTTGACGCAGAAGATTAGAAAAAATCTTAAAGAAATATGAGAGACCAGCTTTTCATGCCTTTTGTTGCTGGCCTTGACCCCATGTGTCTTCCCAGTCGAGAGAAACTATAAGCTTAGATCAAGGAAAGCATTAAAGGGAGAGAAAGAGAATAAGAAGTAAATGTATTCATAAAATCAGTAGGCCTCTGGGAATGGGATTTATGTAGTGCAAGCTGTTACCTTTCATACGGGAACCTGTTTAAGTGAGAGAGACACGGACAACATTTTGACAGAAATGTTTTTGTGTTGATGCTGAAAGTAAATCCTGAATGCAAAAAAGAGAAGTTTCTTAAGGGATTCTTTTCTGTATCATCTAGAACGATGCTTAATGGATAGCGGATTCCCCCCACATACACCCTCCCGAACCCCATCCCATTCAAGTGAAGTTGTCCATTAATTAATCTCTGCTTTTCTCTACAAACACTTCTTCTGTGGTTTCTCGCTCCTTTCATGCTCGTTTTACACACACACTCGTGAGCAGCACTATGGGAAAGAAAGCCCTATAGTCGGGCACAAGTGTCTTAATTAAGGCAGAGAATCGCAAGCAGGCTCAGCTTATTTGGGATTCCTTTCTTGCGTGCCGAAAGAAGCCGGAGAGAAGTGTGAAGTTGCACTTTAAGTTCAGCTTGTTTGCCGCTGCCAGTATAAGGTCTTAATAGATACAATGACTTGGAGAGGTTTTCAAATTAAAACTGGCAAGACCCCTCCACGGCCCATGTCATTCACTCTCATTATTTCCAATATGAGGAGCTGAAAGGGAGAAGAATACAGCATCTTCAAAGTCCCCCTTCAAATAACCCTTGTTGGTAATTAACAGTGTGGATAGGTATCGTCTTAGTTTGTTGTGGAGACCCGAGGGTGAAGGTTCTGGGTGTCTGAGACTCTCAATTCAATCGCTGTGAATTCAATTCTGCTTCATTTCTCAAGGAAGCTTTCCAGCCTTTTTGGAAATGAGACGATTGTTGTGGAATTAATGAGCAGAGCTCAGGAAGACAGACAACTTTGTCTCTGAATAAGCTTAGGGGAGAATCTTCCAGGTCTTGGGTTGCGCTTTCATAGCTCATGAGATTTGAAGTCATCACTTATGTTTTATTTCAGTGTATTTAAGTTCAAATTCATTAGGAGAAATTAAGAGACACAAAAGAGAATTTTTGTTAGAATCATTGTAGGCAGCATGGCTTAGATGATTTGGAAATCTTGAAAGAGCTTGATGAGAAATTTTTGAGTTCATATCTTGGTGAAACTCTGGATATGAAATTACTAGGACCTTTTTCTCAAGAGAAAATCCTGAAAGACCTAAGAAAAAGAAAAAAATTATTTTATTTTATGATGAAAATGTTTGTATTTGTAGATTAATATTATATGAGGGACTTTCATACTATCTTAAATACCATGCACAACATTATTATTTATTTGTAATATCATAGTAAAACTACTTTATTTGAATCACTTCAAATGACTTTCTTTAGAAATTACAATAAAAATTATTTTAATTAATTTATAATTTTGTATAATATTTATTCTCTAATTATAGTGCATTATATTAAATAGCAGTTTTTAGATGATTTCACAACCACAGATTTCAACCAGAATCCTGTTTAATCTCACTCGCTAGAAGAAAGAAGCCGGAGAGAAGTGTGAAGTTGCACTTTAAGTTCAGCTTGTTTACCGCTGTCAGTATAAGGTCTTAATACATACAATGACTTGGAGAGATTTTCAAATATTAAAAAATTCGAAATAATTCGAAATAATTATCATTTACAATTTTTTTTTAAATGTATACATTTTTTAATTGGAGTGCATATTAAATAATTTAATATACTAGTTTAAGATTTTACAGTTTCTCTCAAAACAACAATCTAGAAGCAGTCCAGTAGTCTTGTAGCCAAGTCTTTGGACGTGATTTGGCTCCATGTCTATTAAGAATACTATTCTCTATTAAGAATACTATTCTCACGACGCCTCTGAATTCATCCTCATTTTCACTCATCTTTTCAAACTGCCCTTTTGTTCAAATCAAGAGATGGGAGAAACCATCAGTATGTAAATTGCATGCTCATATGAGACTTGCTCATGTCGCTCTATCTATTGAGCCACCCTTTCCATTCCCAGATTTATCCCTCCAAAAAAGAGAAACAATTATTTGGATGACAAAAGAGTGGGGGGTAACGACTCGCAACGCACGCAAGAGAAATCACATTTGTGGGGGAATTACAGAATAATTACATATATGCCCAGATTGCCAGCATTCATGGGCTCTGACAATATTTTAAGGATTAGAGATGTTAGTGGCGCGGCCCTCTGCCAGAGAAGGAGCTCGCGGATGCATTCAAATGCAAAAGCATACCGTTAGGAGGGGGTAATACCGTCTGTCTGTACCGCTCGATACACTTTTGTGAAGGGCGTCCCATCCAACAGATTCGGCCACTTGATGCCCAGATCTGCTCTCAGAGAAGAAGTAGTTAACAAAGACGGCCAGCCTCTTTAGGATAAAAGTAATTATCTTGAAGCTGATAAAAGTACTGCTTGACTGAAGCCTTCTGAAAACTATAACAGACAGCATATTTTTTGCCTTCAACGTAATCCGAAAAGTTGAATGCATGACATGGAACAGTTTGATTTGGAGTGGGAATGACGTTAAGAAGAGGGTGTGTTTTTGCTGATTTCCAACAATGTCCATATTAATGTGAAGGCCGAAAAAGTAGAAGTATCTTTTAACAGGAATATATTTAACAGGTTCAATATGAGTTAAGCTTGATTGGCTGCATTTGTGGCATAATGATAGTTAGCACAAAAAATATCATTCATTTCTTAAAAAAATACAAAAATAAAGGGTACAGTAATGCAGTTACAATGGAAATAATGGGGCCAGTTTATGGGGGATTTAGATGCAGAAATATGAATCTTGTAATGTTACAAAAGCACCTAAATTTTTTTCTGAGCTGTAAAGATGTTTAAATTAAAATTATACAGTCATTTCAGAGTTTTAGGGTTGATGCCATTGAGTTATCATGGCAAAAAAGTTTACAAAGAAAAGGTTAATATGTGATTTTATCATGTTAAACTGCCTATTGTTCAGGTCTTATGGCTATACTATGTTAATGGATTGACTCACTTTTATTAAAAGTGCCTCACAATAACCCAGATTTGAGCTTTATTTTAAAGAAAATGAGCTTTTATTATAGTCAACATTACGCCACAAATGTTTTTGATTGAGATTAACTTTTACACTGATATCAAACACTGTTTGCATATAGACCAAAAAACTGTTCATTTTTAATGAAATCTGACTTCTCAAAGTGTTTAAAGCCGCAAGCAGTGGTATCTCGTCCGTACGGTCCGTGAAATTCCCTCATTGTTGATGTTTAGACATGGGAATGTAAGGCATTCACAGGAACTAAAGCCGTGAAAAACGGATGAAATTACAGTCTGTTGGGGTGAAAAGGCCAGAGCAGGCGAAGTACAAAGGCAGATATTCTGGTGTTAAAAGTCTGGAGGTGACTCTCTAACAGGTGAAGGCCTCCAGTGTGTGGCGACGGCACGTGAATGTGACCGGACAACAGGCGTCCTGCTGGGAAACCACAAAGAGGGAGCAAACACCATAACCACCAAGACACTGAGCGCATCAAGTGCTGGCTTTCACTCTCGCCTAACCTTTGGACTTCTTCAAGTGTTACAGATATGGCACATTTTGGCAAACCGGTGAACGGTTTCATTTGCAGAGACCCCTTTTCAACAGGGGCTAATATGCGGAGAGCAGGCATTGCTTGGGAATAGCCACAAGTTCCTCTTCGCTTTTTATCTCTGTGTGTGTGGGTGGGTGTGTGACGGCAACCCTTGAGAAATCTGATTTGGGGCCCTGACTGAAAGGAAGGCAGGTTGAGCGTGTGTTATAATCTTAGAGAAGGTATGGTGAACATGACACGGCTCTCAAACTGAGAGCAAAATATTCATGTGTTCCCTTTCTGAAGAGGACTGTATTTGTTTTTTGTCTTATCTGTTGTCTGTACTTTTGTCTCAGATTTGTTGCTTGGACAGTTATATATACAGATCAAGCAAAAAATACAGCTGCCCAAGATGATGGAAAAAAAAATCTTATATTAATGATATATTTATAAATGAAAAAAAACTAAACATTTATATAATTTTTGATGTGAAAAGCAAAAAATTTAAGTAATAAAATAATTTCCGTTCACTTTAAATATGTTTATGCAATCATTATTTTCAGAAACATTTTCGAACATTTTTGAAGTACTTTTTCCCTTACAAATTCCATACATTTTTGCATCATAATTATTAAAAGTTTTCTTTACGTCAAAATTTGTTTTAGTTTTGACCTAAAAGTCCTTTTTCATAAAATTTTATATTTTTTAAAAACGTAATGACTTTGATACAGTCTTAACGGTTGGGTATTAAATATAAATTATATATGTATTAATTTATGCCATTGGTTTTTTTGTTGTTGTTTGTTTAGTGCTGATGTTGTTGTTTGTTTAGTGCTGTCAAATGATTAATCACTATCAATCACATCCAAAATAAAAGTTTTTGTTTACGTTATATATATATATATATATATATATATATATATATGTACGTGTACTGTGCATATTTATTATGTATATGTAAATACACACACACACAGTATATATTTAGATAATATTTACATGTGTATACATTTATATATTCATATTCTTATATTTTAAATTATAAATACATTTAATATATAAACAACATATTTTTCTTAAATATATACATGCATGTGTATGTATGTGTATATATATATATATATATATATATATATATATACAAATAATATACACATATTTTTTTTTTTTTTTTTTTTTTTTTTAGAATTTCGCCTTTAAATTAGATTTTTTTTATATATATAATCTCCAGACAGTTACGCTTTTTGAACATGCTTTCAACTTCCAGATTTGATCTTATTTTAATTTTATTTTATTTTTTTCATGGGGCATGAATTGAAAAATGTCTGTTACAGGACATTTAAGAATATGCAATAGGTTTAAAAAAAATACTTATTAATCTACAGTTATTGCTATTATAACAATATAATAACAATAAGGTGAAATGGCTCAACCAATGTCTTATGCTTAACGTCTTAACATATTTAATATGACAACAGACAACAAATTATAATTCTATTGTCTAAAAACCACTTTTTTCTTATTAAAGGCAGAAATGTAATGACAAAAAGCATGTCGCTATATCTACAGTAATGATATATTTTTTTTAAAAACAACAACTTGACTGTACCATCTACTAAAGGCCTGCGCTCGGCATCACAGACAGCTGCACAAAAAGTCTCTCCATACAGACTCAAAACAACAGTGGGGAGGGGAAGAGACTTTCTGGCCTCTTAGAGGCAGCCTCTTGAAGTCAGTCCCGACAGTCAACCGGGGTGTTGATTAGTAACCCCCTGCCAGAGGACGCGCTCGCGTGCCTGCACCATTCGCCACCTCCGGTCGAGGTCTCCAACATGCCATCCTTTTGAGAGCAAGTCAAACTGCGGCCCGAAACGCTGCAGAGAATAAAAGTCCCCTGCACCGCAGTGGACGTCCAGCGGACTTCCATTCAAGCCCTCGACCTCCATGAAAATGGCAAAATCTGAAACAAACTTTCAATCTCCGCATCCCGTTTGAGTGCGGGAGAATGGTGGCCTTCCATTTTCACAACTCCCCCCACTGATCCTTTTGTTCTCACTGTGGCCCTAATAGTCTTTAGATTTCGCTTTGACCCAGTGAGGGTTATAGACTGCTGAAAGAGTCCCTTTTGTCCCTAGCTTTGAGAATGATAAGGAAAAAGGCAAAAAATAGTCATTAAAATCCAAAATGAAAGCCAAAATGACACATCCTTTAATATGAAGGCACAAAAAGGGGTCTGTATGATTATCAGCATCAATGAGTTTGCTAATGAATACGCATTGCCTAAATTACAAGTTATCGGTTTAATGGCTGTCCTCAGCATATAAAAATATACAGGAGGATCCATGTTTTATTCAAAATCAGATTTATTATCTGGATAAGAAAGGGTCCCATAAAAATGTTAGGATGGCTATTGAGAGTCCCCTGGCCCTTTGTGAGCAGGACCCCTCCTCATCTGAAGAAGGAATGATTTCATGACTGACTGAGAATGAAGAACAGCCTCAGTTCTCAAGTGACTATTTTCCTGACTCTCTCTCACTCTCTCTCTAAGCAGTAACACCTACATTGTATGCAGAGAGACAGAAAGCATTGAATGGCCTTAAAAAGAAACCCCATTCACTTCAAGGCAGCTGGGCAGGCCAAGTGTTCAGCCGGCCTCTTTACTCATGGATGGGTTTTTGTGCGAAGCGTGAGGAGAGGCCTCCAGCGCTCCTTCTGTAAGGAAAAGAAAGACAATAAATTTGTCTTGTGAGCATTGCTACTGCTCAGTTCTTCCACGTAGCATTACACTGTGGCCAATATACAGTTTTATACTTTTCCTGGATGGTTTTGTGGGCTTCTGGGTTGATCTGATCTGCATTTTTGGCAATGCACTGCCAGGGGCTTGAATACGTGCCAGTCTTAAAAGAGGGTCTTTAGAATGTAGAGGGGGTCAAAGGTCTCACAAGAATGTATAGATCCTTACTGCCATCAGTCTTGACCATCAGTGGACAGCAGAAAATAACACTGAGTCTAGAGTGGCTGTTCACTTTATGAAGTCTCCTCAGAAAAGAAGAATTGAAGTCGCTCTTTGGCCTTTTTTCCTGTTCTTTTCTTTCTCTATACCTCCACTTTTAAAGCATTGTCTTCTTTCACCTATGGAAACTTGTTACAACTTGCCTCAGTTACAAAAGGTAATTGTGAGATAAAGTTTAAAATAAGAACTAAAGTCACGCTGTGAGATCAAAATTACAATAACTCGCAAGAAATAAAATCACAATTGGGAGATTAAAAGACAAATTGCAAATTTTAACATCACATTATGATAGATCTAAGAGAAACTAAGTTATTGGGAAATTAAAAGTCAAAATTGGGAGATATAAAGTGACAAAAGAAATCAAATTAATTGCTAGATATAAAGTCATATTTTGAGATAAGAAGTTGCAATTAAGAAAAAAGTCACAATTATAAATTAAAGTTTTATAAAATTACAACTGCACTGAATTATTATTTTTTTTACTCAGAAATTGCTGGTAATTTTTTATTATCAAACAAAACAAGTGTGAAGTAACAATAAATTAAACGTAGTTCAAGTAGAAACTAGAGTAAAATAGTATTTAAGGTCAGAAATGTATAACCCTCATAAAAGTACCTTTTTTCTTGAAGGCAGAAATAGGCTTCAGCATTCACCACATTTGGAAGGGAGAGTTTCAAAGTAAAGTTGAAAATATATGCACAATATATAATATATGCATCTTTAAAGATTGAAGGTAAATGATCATCTCAAATGAGTGTAATTTTACAGTGATTATTTGTAACAAACCAGTTCTCTGAAATGCACCAAAGCGACTGAGAAAAATGTAATATGATTTCCTCTTGTATACCTACCAGGATGTCAGCGACAGGAGTGATTTGAGTCAAGTATGCACCTGTTGCTGCCACATTCTCTCTCCATAAGGAATTATTTCTTGTGGAGATTAACATTCATCTGTGCTGCACACATCTCCACACTTTCTGAAGAAGTGGCTTTAACTTTGATGTGCGCCAGAAACATGGCCTTTTGGGTACAGAAACCTTGTTAGCCTTTCTTTGGGTCCGAGAGGTGGGAGGCCAATATCACGCACCTCTTCAGGAAGTGTGCGCTGAAAGCACGGAGCAGTGGGGATTCCGGCTGGATTCCACAGGACCAGCAGGCTCCGCCACTGGCATTATCCTCTCCGGGCAGGAGATCCCGGGCCAGAGCACCCCCACTGGTACTTCCCCATGCCTTTCAACCCCACGGCCTGCAGCACACAGAGAGGAGATTAAGATTAATCTCAGGTCCGACATGCTGATATTAACACCACCTCTCCCACCCTTCACTCTCTGCCGGAAGAAGCGGTACTGTCGCATCTGTTTTTAGAAGTTGAGGGTTGTGAACACATGAAAGTCTAGGACATGGATTATGCCATGTCCTAGAAAATAGAGACATGTTCAAAGGTCTGGCCTTTTCCAGGAATGAGGATGAGAAATCATTCTTACATCAGCCAAAGTGGTGTCTAGTTCACAGTGAAAACTTCGAATTGGTTTTAAGGTGCAATGATCCAGTACCATAAATGTCTTCTTTAATGGTTCTATATATTGATTATGCATGCTGTTATTTGCTTTCAGCAGGAGCACCTCCAGGTTGTCCATCAAGAAGGATCCAGATCTCCTTTAAAAAAATGCTCAAATGAACTGAGGAATAAATCCAAGTGTTTTATATATATATATATATATATATATATACACACACACACACACACACATATATATAATTTTCTGGTTCACTTTTAAAATGTAAAATTATTGTCAATCGGGAAATATATAATTTTTCCATTTAAGGTTATTTTTAATATAATTGAAGGTTTTTAATATAGGGCTACATGTCTAAGCTGTCATCTTTTTTATTTGAATTATATAAATATACGTATTAATATAATATGTTTTAAGTTTTCTTACTCTCACAGTTGGCAAAAAGAGTTTCTTTGGGTTTCATGTGGGAGAGCTCCTCTTCCATCTCTGAGATGTTTCATTTTGATAAATGTTTGAGGATTGAAACATCAGTTTTTATTTATATTAGTCATTGGCCAGCCATTTTTTATAAGGTGTCTTTTTCTTTTTGTGATACGTGTAGGTACTACACAAAATAAAGGTTCTTGAATGGTTCTTTGCGTCTGAATTTTTGTTTGTATAGAATTCTTGAGTTGGCTGTATGCAGCGTTGGGAAGGTTACTTTGGAAATGTAATAGGTTGCACATTACAAGTTACCTTATTCAAAATGTAACAAGTAGTGTAACTATTTCAATTACTTTAGTAAAGTAATGTAACTGCACTCTAAAAAATGCTGGGTTAAATACAACCCAGTGATGGGTAAATATTGGACAGAACATATGCTGGGTTGTTTTGTTTTTTAATGTTTAACCCAACCTTCTGGGTAGTAACCCAACCGCTGGGTCTAAACAACCCAATCGCTGGGTTCGTCCATATTTTACCCAGCGCTGGGTTGTATTTAAACCAGTATTTTTAAAAGTGTGATTACTTTTTCTAACAAATATTTTCAACTGTTTCATTATCAAACATTTAAACCAGACAGCATTAACCTTACAATAGTACTCTGCAAATTCAAACAAGAGAACTAATCAAAACACAATAGCATCACTTTACCAAACTGCTTTTAAATGTCAGGAGGCATTATCAAAAACAGGAAAAGCAACAAATTCATATTATTCAACATATCCTAGCTTTTTGCAGAAAACTTTCAGATGTAACCTCCTTTGTAGTCATTAACATTAACTGTAATTTAATTAGACATTTTTTTCTCAGTAACTGTAATGGATTACAGTTACATTTATTATGTAACAAAATTGCATAATTCATCAACACTGGCTGTATGGTTCTTTGGAGATTAAGTGTTACTTACTATAATAATGTTACATTATTATATTTATAGTTAGATAAACATATTGGTTTCTGGGTTATTTCACTACCCGATCTCATTTGGCGTAATATTTGTACACATTTTCATGAGACTGGGCTCTATTTCAAGAGGATGAACATTTTGTGGTCTTTGTGGAACTAGTTCTCCTTTGGCAATAGACTCCCTTTAGTTGTAAATGGAGCTTTTTTTTGTTGTTCATGAAAAATTTTCAAATGATTATTACAATTTTGCGTTTTAGAAAGTAAATTATAATCCAAAGAATACATAATTACATTTCAAATGAGCGTTCAACAAAAGAGAGATTAAAAAACCTGAAATGTCACAACAAAATCCCATTCAAAACTGCCACCGTGTGAGAGTGCACATCATTTAAGGCGAATTACACCACCGTAGCACTTTTGCTTTGTTGTCTGACTCAACATATTGCTCCAGCAGTGGGAAAAAAGCTAAATGTCAGCGTCTAACGTCTTCTCGCCCTTACCCCTGTTTGCTTATCCCTGTGAGAAAACCCACTCCTTCACAATATACACGTTTATTTCGCACATTTGAGTACATTTTCCCCCTTTAAGGCCTGACCAGGGAGAAGCACAGGAATAGGACCCGCACACACACACACACACACACACACAGCCAGGCCTTGAAAAGGCAAAAGTTCTTTGCTGTTATGCAAATATAGCAATCTGTAAATGGTCGAGTGAGAGTTATATTTGAATTAAATGAGGCTTTGCCTTTTCATAACGCTGAATTGCAAGCCAAAGTCTCAATACAGAATCCCCACGCCAAGGCCATGCATATTATGCATTTGACGAAATGTGAACTGACACAAATACCGTGGCTCACTTTCAATCCGATTACTCGGCTAAACCACATCAATACCAGCCAGCCAACAGGCGCTGGCGTCCCCCATTCAAGTAGCCAGCGAACAACCCCGGCTCCTCCTCAGTACACAAGCGCCTCAGCTACGTCTGCTTTGCCCCATGTTCAACTTATCAGGCGTACTCAATAGGAGCCTTTCGACAAGGTTCTCTCCCCTGCTCCCTGAGTTCAGGTCTAAAACAAAGCTAAAGATTGTGCTAATGGGCTCAAACTCTTAACACCATCCTATGGCCCCATACAAGCATTTAGCTTTAAATAGGGAGTCCTCCCTCCAAGCACTGAATTTTTTGGTTTGTGTCCCATTTTAAGCTCATTGAGTGGCTTTTTCTATTATGAGTGTCAGCAAGAAAAATGGCACAGGTTAGCATGACCAAGGGTCATTTTATTTGCAGCAGTGATTGCTTGTTAGCAACAAGCCCTTAATTTAAAGTGGTCTTGACAACCACGAGGATTGTTCCTTTTTTCAGACTGCGTAGCAACGCTTGGGCTTCCCCAGAAACACAATTTAACTAGAGCCATTTACAAGCTTTATTTCAAAACAACCTGACAGGTGCTGAGGAGTCTGAAGAGATTTGCCGTAACTGTGAAACTTTATGAGATTAAAATGAGAAGAAAACACATTTTCCACGTTGATGTGGCCTGAGCTCCCATGACCAATTTAAATCTAATGAACAGATTCTGTGAGATTTTTTTTTTAAATCTCAAAAGCTTGTTGTTTTCTTTTAAATGCATATGGTGAATTAGCTATTGTATTGTAATGTATTTAAATGAAGTCTTATCTTTAAAAGAACAGAGGATGATGAGAAATATATTACCCATGGGAAATTGATTTTAATTTAGCATCCTAATTATCTAAGAAAATCAACAAAAACTGAAATACACACAGACCCACCCATAATTTTAAACATTTT
The DNA here is from genome assembly GCF_936440315.1 of Barbus barbus. Lineage (NCBI taxonomy): Eukaryota > Metazoa > Chordata > Actinopteri > Cypriniformes > Cyprinidae > Barbus > Barbus barbus. The sequence continues at coordinate 13,873,463 of NC_136728.1, read as the reverse complement.
AATCATGCTTGTGTTTCTATCAAAGCATTTAATGACTACTATGCAATGATGATATGTTCTGATTAAAATGTTAGTCTTAAATTAAGGAAATAGAAAAAAAGTTTTACATTTAAATTTAAAATAGGCCTACACATCATGTATTGAGCATATAAAGATTGATTGCTCAATTTACAATGGTTAATCATGGGATATCATAAGCCAAACATATATCACAAACCTACAAAAGCTAAATTTATTCATTAATTATTTGATGCGATCCTTATTTTGCTGTTTTCTTTATTGCTATCACTTTTTGTGTTGGGAACCTTTTTTTGTCCATTTATAATATTTTTCCTTAACATATTAAGCTAGTCAGACTAGACCGCTTGAAAACAAGGCTATGAGGGGAAACAAGCCTTTAGATAGGTTGTACTCTCTTATAAGCTATAGATCAAGTCTGTTTTCAAAACTGTTTTCAAGAGTTTTTTCTTTCACCTCTGTCACCTCAATCGTTTCTGATTTTTCAAAGACACGTTTTAAGTGTTTTGGCAACCTGAACGATCAAAAGTAACATTAGGCTAAACGTTACTGAACGTGCATCTCCAAACAGCCTCGTTTTCATTCGTGAAAAAATAGGCATATATGCCTATGTCGTCTAACCAATTTATAGTGTAGTTAAAATATGTAATTGATAATCACTTAACCAAAACACTCTTCAAAGCCAAATTACAACCTAAAACTTGTTTTCAAGTTACCGGACAAATGTTTCTCCATTTGGTGATTTGTGAGGCTGCAGAGACGTGTTGCGCTAAAGCTGTCTGAACAGAACAGGTGTTTTGTCTGACGCAAATCAAAACGCTTTGTTCTGCAGACTTACGTTTGCTCCGGCGTCATGTTTAATGCAGAGTTAATATCAATTTAATGCTTGTCAATGCTTTTCTGTATTTCGGGTCTTGGTTAATCTCCTCAGTGTTCTGCCGTCCTCGGATAGAAACAGATGCTGGGTCTGTCTAAAAGGGGTTTGCACGAAGGGCGGCTTAAGGTGTTAAAACCAGACTCATATGCAGTGTTTACATGTTACTTAAAGATATTAATTCAATTAAAAAATCTAATCATAATTTGCAATGGGTTATTATTACTCTGTAAATAAAAAAAATAAAAAAAAAGTGACAAGGCATTATTCAATTTTAGTGGCTTAATATTTTTCTGTTCATAACTGGTCTACATGTCATTTAATTATATAATATTAATATAGCCTAACATATTTGAACTATTATAATTTTTTATCCTCCCCCATACATTATAATGAGTAGCCTACTTTCTATAAACAAAAACATAATTTTCAATAATATTATAAAATTATACTAAGTTTTACTGCCAAGTTTTTTGTTTTCTGTTAACTAGGTTTTTAACGTGCTTTAATCATTGCATTGGCATTTCACTTAAGTTGCTTAGACCAAATCTGCAGAATGCGGATAATAAAATGAAGCCAAATCATTTTCGATTTATGCCGTTGAGCTAAGGAGAATGACATCAGCACAACCTGTAATGCAAAAGCGCAGGCGTTAATGTGTGTCCGGAGGAGGGAAGGCACATTTATGTGGATATAATATCTTAGAAATGTGTCTTTAATGGGTTTAATTCAGCGCCCGACCAGCTGCACTCCCTCTATTTGGTAAAGAGAAAACAATCGTGCCATGGCTTGGAAAGCAAGCAGAAATTAGTTTCGGTCACCGAAGCTAAGCTATATTTCCTGCAAACCATCTGCTTGATAGGTACAATGGAGGGATTTTCAAGTGCAAGAGAAAGAATAAAGTGCTTTGAACGTGCAGAAGTCCTCTTGGGTTTTCTGAAGGTGATGAGGTGTCTTAATACGACTGCCCCGGGCGGTGCTAAAAACAACTGATGCAAATCTAACGGTCGTATTATTTGATGAAAATTTGAATAATTACATGCTAATCACTTATGGGTCTGTTATTGGCGTGTTGATAGATTTTAATAGCCTACTTGTTTAAGCTGCAGCAAAGGCTGTCAACAAAAATGTTCCATTCAATTGAGAAATTAATGTGATTCAAGATAGATTGATTAATAGATTGATAATAAAGCTACAACTATATTTTAAGTTCTGGTTATGTTGGCGAAAGTAAGAAAAAGGTAGGGATATACTGGGCCGTAATGAGGGAATTACAGCTGTCCCAAAATTACTTGCGTGATGCCACAGTGATGCCCCCAACAAAGATTTCTCTGCTTTTACTAAGATGGTTACTAAGACTTCTTAAGATGGACTGTCGGGCTGATCCCGTTTTAAAAAGTTCTGAAATATTGTCTAAAGAGTCAGTATCACAATCCATTTGTGCGAAAGAGCAACGCCTGGCGCATAATTTCATGGAGATTTACTCGCCGTGTCATCGCTCAGGGCTCACGCGGACTATGTCTTCCCCTCGTTTTTTTTTCCTGTCCAAATCAAAGCGCACGAGTTCACTCCGCGGAGATAAATGTGAAGGTAGCTGCAAGAAAATGAATGGATAGTGAGACAAATCCTGACAGAGAACCGGTCAAACGCCATTAGTCACAGGTCTTAGCCCACAGGCTTAAGGATTCACCTCTTTTGGTGCATCTGACAGGGGAGAGCGTCTGTCCCAATAAAAGCCTCCAAGGAGAAATCCTTTTGTTCGCACTTTTTCTCGTTTTATAATATATTTTATCAGTAGGCGTTGGCCATTTTCCCCTTGCGGTTTAGCAGCAAAACTTGAAAGGTTGTGCTTTGCCATAGCACATTAAACCTTATCCACGTGTGGCGCATTATGTTCTCTGACCCAGCTCCTCAAACAATGAAATTCCTCTTTTTTACTCTCTGTAACTCAATGGAAGAAAATGTGTGACCTATGAGCAGAAAACACAGGTTGGCAACTACTACACTGAAAAAAATTGCATTTAGTAGTATTTTCTTGTATAAAGTAGTCCAATATTCTTTGTTTTATTTACAACTTCGAAAAATCATTGTACAGCGTTGCTATCCTGCGTTAGCATTTTTATTTAAATGCTTTACAAACACTGGACAGTATAGCCGCAAAATCTACGCCGTGAAATGTCTTCATCTGTAACCTTTTTGTCATTTCTACACGAATTTTCTGAGAATTTTTCAATGATAATTGGTTGAATAATGTTAGTAATCAACTAAAGTTGTACCCCAGCACTATTTTACTTCTAAGTTTGCAGTTAAAATTATTATTTTTTCCCCAATTTCTTCATTATATTGGTTATTTTTAGATCCTGCTTTTCCTTTAATTTATTATTTTCAAGGTGTAATGCCTAGAATATATATATATATATATATATATATAAATCATTGCGTTTCGTATGCAAAGCAGAAAGTGTTTTTATTGCAATATTTGTAACAGCATGACTATGATAATTAACTATAGACTCCAATGTTTTTTTTTTGGGGGGGGGGGGGGGGGGGTTCGTAAAAGGCTGTTGTCTGCGGTTTGCTTGTGGTGTCTAATCCAATCCGAATTTCCTCTGTCCAATCAGGACGCGCCGTCTCTAGAGTAAACGGAACTCACGTGGAGAATTTGGTTGAACTTCATTGTTAGAGCTGTCACCCATGAAAAGGCTTCTCCAGCGGTCCACTATAAAACCCCTGGAAAAGAGAGGGACGGGCAAGAGCTCCTTCATTCTGCCCTCTTGGACTCTAATCTACGCAAGCCTCTGCAGTGAGAGAGTAGCAGCACGTGAATTCCTCGCTGTCATTTTCAACAAAAAAAAAAAACGGTGCAATGATGTTGCCAACTGTTATTGCGCCACCTGCTATGTATCCAAACTTTCTGCGGCCCTCGGCGGCTCTTTCCTTGCCTCCCACTTTACAGTCGGCGTTCACCACGCACTCGAGTTTCCTGGTGGAGGACCTGTTGCGGATCAGCAGACCTGCCACCTTCATGCACAGGAGCATCCCGTCTCCAAGCGCATCTCCTCCGGCCACAGGAGCCACAACTCTGAACAATTCCTCCGCAATCCACGTCGCCATGTCTACATCATTGCCAAAAAGATCAAGCTCTCCACAAACATCATTTTCAAACGATCCAAATTACTTGAAGTTTGGAGTGAACGCGATTCTCGCGTCAACAACACGAAACGGTAGGTTTCTCTTTTGTTTATAAACTAGCAACTTTATACTGTTAAAGCATCAACAAGAGTAACTGTCTTGAATGTTTTGTTTAAAATACGCTCATTAAGAATTTAGCTACATTTATGTTATAAACGCATTTTATGTCACATTCAACTTGTACATTTCATATAATTAAAGTCCGCTTTATTTTGTGTCATAGCTTCACCACCACCTTCAGTGCAAGGACTGAATGCGAAAACATTTCCGTTCCCATATTTTGACGGCTTATTCCACCCATTCATCAGAGCATCATATTTCCCAGGTGGGTTCCTAAAAAAATCGCTGTCATTTCTTAATTCGGTCAAACTGATGGGCCTTCAGAATCTGCTTCCAATGCTGGAATTTGTAGGACATTGTGGAATCAGTCTCGCTAATTCGATGCCCTATTTAGCAAATGCAGTGACTGCTGACATTTTGCACCGCTTCCCCTAATCCACAAATTAGCCGGAATTGTCATGGTCCCAATTTAAGGCGGGTCCGCTCTCACAAGCAAACTGTTGGCGTCTCTTCATCGCTGCCTTTTCCCACCGAGCCAGTGTACTTAGTTACTGATTGGCAACAATGCTTTCAGCACCATGACCAATTGGTCAGCTCCCTCTGGGCAGCCACACACAGACCCGTCGTTGACTTAAGCATGCTGCTGATAGGCATTTACCAGTCATGGACTAATTCCCCTATTAGCTTCTATTCAGTGTTTCAATATTCTCACAAGACCACATAGAGTGTGGGGAGTCTTCACTGGACGTCCAAGCAAAAGTTTTGGTCTCATGTAGCAGCATGAAAATTGCTTAACAGGGTCTTAATTAGACTACTGTGTTCACTAGTAGCAATACAAATGGATTATAAAAGTTTATTAAAATTTACTCTAACCAATGCAATGATTACGAAAACTATATTTGTATATTGGTTAAAGCTAAGTATGCCTCTAAAACCAATAAAAGTGGGTCTATTTTGCGTTAAGCTTCATGTCCATCAATCCAATGAATGCGGGCTACAAATAGCCTTGTGGATCGTGCACTCATTCAGACCGACGATAATAGACTGATTCTGTTCACCGCGGTGTGAATACGTCAACAAAACAACTTGAGCAGTATGAATGGCTTTTCGTGTCCATTTAATGAAAATATTTGGGGGCAAACATAGTCCCCCGCCATCAGTATTCTCAAAATGTCCCTGGCATACCGTTGTGTTTAGTTTTTAAGTGTAAATCTCTTTTGTGGCCGTAATATATGGCTTTAGTGGCCTGTCCTAAGCCTTTTTCAGTCAGTTCATTACTACACAATTACCGTCCACGCTTCATTAGCACCTCTATCTTTCACTGGAGCGCTCTGAATGACTGCTCGCCCTTGTTACCATACCAATGCTTTTGGGAACCAAGCAATGTGCTAATTAGCTTCCTCATCACTCAAACGGTTTGTTTTTAAAAACAAAACAAAAACAAAGGCCAACTTTCGTTCCAAGCCCAAAGACTACTTCCTGTTCTTAGAAAAGACTCGTATTAGCTTATTTAGAGAGAAACACTGATTTTAAAAGAGTTTGTTTGGTTGTTTCTGATAGCATCGTCTTCAGCAGTGCCTATTCCCGGAACTTTCGCATGGCCCCTCACTGCTCGAGGGAAGCCGAGGAGAGGAATGCTTCGACGGGCCGTCTTCTCTGACGTGCAGCGAAAAGCGTTGGAGAAGATGTTTCAGAAACAGAAGTACATCAGCAAACCAGACAGAAAGAAACTGGCGGCGAAACTTGGCCTTAAAGACTCTCAGGTAAGATGATGTTGTCCACAAACATTTTTTTTTGTATCGTACCTTTGGGTGTGCTCATGTCTTGCGAACGCTTTCTCATCAGGTTAAAATTTGGTTCCAAAACCGAAGAATGAAATGGCGCAATTCCAAAGAAAGAGAGCTTCTGTCGTCAGGAGGTTGCAGGGAACAAACATTACCGACGAAAATGAACCCCAATCCTGACCTGAGCGACGTTGGAAAAAAGTTAGAAACTGACGCGGCTCTGAGAGAAAGCCCGCGCGCGCCTTTCTGCCTTCCGCGCGGGAATCACGAGCTCAACGTAGATTTACAATTCACTTCGCCTTCCATCTCCAGCAAGCACTCAGACTTCTCAGAATCAGAGGACGAGGAAATAACCGTGTCGTAATCATTAAGCAGACTATAATTTTTAATGACTTATGTTTATGCACAAAACTGGAGGAAACCTTTCAGAAAAGTGGTCTTGTTTGACAGTTGTGTGAACTTTATAGGAAACCTTTCCGTTTAAGAGAGAACGTCGTAACCGCTGCGTTTTTGGCAGTGTTTTGTATGAGTATTTTGTATGGAATTTTTATACCAAGATTATTGTAATCTTTCTTAATGATTTGGGATTCTTTGTCTATAATCTTAAATACGTAGATGGCACATTTCTAACTTAAAAGTCTTATATTATTTTGTATACTGATGTTTTGTTTTGTAAAAAATGTATATACATGTGAAAAATATTTTTACAAATTAAAAATCCAAAGCAAAATACCATAATTTTCGTTTTTGTCTGCCTTGAAATGAACATTTTATTCATGGTACAATAGTTGTATTTTGACCAAATTGAAATGATACAAAATTTTCTTCACATAATTTGCAATATTTGTAGCATTTCGACAAACCAAAGTAAAAAATAAAAATGGATCAGATTTATTATTATTACCATATTATATATTATTAATATTATATAATATTATCAGGCCTGCCAATAAGATCAATGAAACAATGTCACTATACTTGCTCACTCCATCCACAACTACTGAAAACACAACTGTTGACAATTTGCCACTGAATAACTGACAGAGACTCATAGTTAGAGAGGAAAATAAACACATTTATTCCGAAAGGGTCATATGCAATCACTAAATTGACACTGAAAAACATCATTAAACATTAACAAGAACTTTACATTAAAAACTACACAAACAAATTAAACATGAGGCAAATATTTACAATATATTACAACTGAAAATATACACAAACTCAATCAAAATTGTGTCTTGTTTTCTAAAATTATCAGCAATTTATGGGAAAGTAGACACTATTTGCCTTTTTTTTATTAATTATAAACTCGTCTCATTGTTTTCCACACAAAAGTTTTCATGTGTCGAAGAAAAAAATCTAACAGAAAAAACTAAATTAAGAAATACTGCATAAGGTCATCTATTAAAATATTTTCTAGAAAATTATTTTAAAAGAAACCTTTATAAAGGGTCTTTTTCTAATTAAACAAAATGCAATCTTTCAAATAAAATATCTCTCAGTGATCTATTTGGACTTAATGCAAAAGTTTGCCACATTAGCAAGACACACTAATATTCAGACTAAAGCACAGCACACAGATCCTTGTGCCAAATCATTTGTGAATGTATAACTACCCCAAGATCTTCAGACCTTAATGATTCACATAATTTCATCCCATTCTTTCTCCCCTTAACAAATATTTTTAGATAAACATACTCTCACACTGAACAAAGCAGACTAATTTTCTGCAGCTGTCCTTGTAGAATTATAAGAATCTATAAAAGTGTAGTAAATTTTGGTTTCAAGTCGTCCTGATATCAACAGTATTGCAATAATGCCACTATACTGTCCGTAATGGTTTTTATTCATTGAGATTGTTTGGTAAAACCTTTTCTGTTATTGACTAAAATTTTGTATTATTCTGTTGTGATGAAGTTAAATATTCTTTGAATTTAACAATATTGCATAGAGAATATTGTACTAGATAAAGAGGCACAAACTATGCTCCTGGCACAAAATTAGCTTTAATATTATCAATATTTTTCCAAACAGCTCTTTATGTTATGCGAGTGTTGCCAAAACATTTTTTTGTTGGTGAAGAGCAACCAAAATACAGTTCATATTTAACTATATATCTCTGTTAGGTCCCACAGATAGTGCACCATTGGAAGGCTATAATGTCCTTGTATTACTTTGTATAAAGTTAGATCTTTAAGACATAAGCTAGCCTGTCTCAACGACTCTTGTAAGGCATTATTATAAAGTGCAGCACCAAAGTTTTTCACTAGTACATAAGTCACCCAACATTAGATACTATTTAGAAAGTTTAATATATGACTGAAAATAAACATGAATTGGCAACAGTCTTGGAGTTGCTACATCTAAACAAGGTTTATCTCCTTTTTGAACACATTTATACCGCCATCAAGTGTCCATTTCTGGAAATGACGATCTTTGATGAATATTAAACTTTTGGACATGTTTTTTCTTGCATTTCAGGTGATGATTAAGCTGTGATGCGACTTACTGAGCAATAATGATCTTTCAGGGTTTCCAGCACCCTGTTTTACAGGTTACCAGCACCTTGTAGATTCATATAAAAGACAAATCTGATATTAAAAAGTCTCAGAAGAGTCCATCTTGGTGACTGTTGCTGGTGGAATCACTGTCGTAGCTCTCTGTCCCTGTGCAGTGAGCCGTCTCCTTCAACCTCATTAACATATTCATCTGTGGTAATAGGAACAGGACATTACATGGTAAATCTTCATAAGTAAGAACTATGTAGATACAATTTATTTACTTTATATAACTTACCAGTGGGTCTTCTTCTGATTTTCCCTGAGCAGGCTGCTTGCCTGGACTGCCCTCCTGAGATATATTGTACCCGTCGAACCCAACGTCCTCTGGCCGAAGTCGCAGCAGGGAATTCCACTCGTGTTGCTGTGGACTTGCCACCCAAGGGAAGCTCTCCATCACCCACTTCGCCGGGTCCTCCCATGCTGCCTTACGCCCATACATCTGCAGAACAAACAGAGAGTTATTTGTTTGTTTGCTTTAGCATCCCAATATTGTAATGCTGGACATATGATGGAAGGCACCTTACCTGCAGCCCTTCTCTGACAGCCTCCAGCATGTAGGGGATGATGGAGTAGTTCCACAGATCGGTGAACCACACTCTCGAGCCTTCAACATCCATTGGGCAGGACAAAAAGAGCCGAGGTCCTGTGGTGGACAAAATATGTTTTACATGAATCAATATATTAAGCCAGTTTCATACTTAAGAAATGAGTGATTAACATTAGAAACAGTTTAAAAATTCTAAGGTAGGCATATGGGTGATTGTGATTGGCTGTTTCCACACTCACCGATTGTGACATCAGAAGAACTATGTGTTTCCAGGAAGCGGTTGAGATGATGCCAAACACATGGGATCCACTCAATAATCTTAACTAACTCGCCGTTCCTCACACGACTGCTGATCTCGGTTTCTAGAAGCTTCCGTCGCAGGTACCGACCCAGAAAACCTTTCAGAGGCTCCATATGATTGGCACACAAAACCCATCTGAAATAAGAGACCAAGTACAAGACTGGATCCAATTTTACCCAAGTATTATAAGCTTGAGCAAAATAAACGTTGAGAAATGCTTGCAGGACCTCTTGTGGAGAGTTGAGGTATAGCAATTACCTAACCCCAATTATAGGTATATGCTATATAATACATACAAAAATCCAATTTTATAAATTGTATATATGTGTATATATATATATATAATTTTTTTTTAAACTTATGAGCACTTAAGTGACTTCATTATATATCATTGATGTATTAAATAAAAAAAAAAGTAAATAGTAATAAAAATATTACAAAATAGTAGTAAATTAAAATCTGAATGAGATGATACCTGAAATTATGATGAATCTGTAGATTTGGAGTGGGAGATGGGGTTTGATTCATGGTTCCAATAATGTAAGGACTGTGAGAAAATAATATAATTAAATATACATGAAATCTATCATGAAACATGAAAATTTAAACAAAAAATCTGAATTTTCAGTTAAAATCATTGCCACAATCTGTTGTGATGCTCACCACTGGTGGTTCTTGCAGTTGAGCAGGCCGTTGAAAATCTCAGCTAGTGAGGTGACATGGTGAAGGTTATCTAGTATAAGCACTACAGGTATGTCAACAGCATGTACACTGGTTTTACACTGGTCTGCCAGGTTGGACAAGTACTGCTTCAGCTCCTGTATAAAACACACTGTGCATTATTACCAGAACCTTCAAATTTGCAACAAAAACCTTGGAGTTTTGTAACACTAAAAGTGTTTAGCATCTATTAAGTTGTTTGAATAAATCAGCCGCCTACAATTTCTCATTGTTTATAAAGAAAATTATTAAGTGAATGGGATATAAACCTGTCATTAAGTTTTGTCATATTTATTCAATCAGATTAACTGACCTTAGTAGTTTTGTTATCAACATTGAAAGTGGCGATTGCTTGATGTTCCAGCTGTTTTCCCTCTTTTAGGACTATGTACTCGGCCAGTCTGCTGGCTAGAAAGCTCTTCCCTGTGCCAGAGGGCCCTGAAAAGATGATTCGTCTGTGCTCCTCCAGCTGAGAGATATATCGTTGCAGAACTGGCTTTGGAATGAGAGTCTCAAATGCCAAACTGTCCTCACTATTGACAGACAAGTCTGCAGATGGAGAGACAAGGCTTCGGTCATGAGGAAACTGTCAGAGACCTGTCGTCGTCAATGTATTTCAATGGTGTGGTGTCATGTTTTCAAGACTAGTTACTTCTAAAAAAGCAATAGTCGTACCTTTCAACTTGACAGAGATGGTATCGCTTTCTCCCACAAGATAACCGCATGGTAGAAGTTCTGGTGTATCTGCATCACTGGCGCGATGGATGTCTGCAATGCCGTACTCCATCACACTGTCAGTGTTCAGACCCAACTGTGTGACAGGATCAACGTAGATGATATATTCCTGTTGGAGTGACAGGGACATGTGTTTTTTTCATAAGATTTCGCCTTAAAGGTCTCTAAACTCTAAGTAAAAGGGTTTTTGTACCTTAAAGAGTCGTCTGACTACACCGTCTAGGACATCCCATTTGGTTTTTCCACTGACACCAATGCAGCCCAGCAAGAACTGAGAAGGTCTGCACTCCTGCCAAAAGCAGTACAAAGAAGTGTTTGAAGTGACACTAATGAGATCATGGAGTTATTTTTGCTGAAAAGTCTTGAGTTGTACCTCTTTCCACTCTGGATCTTTCTCCAGACTGACCACAACCTTCACATGCTGTCCCTCTTTCCAGGAACTCCCATCTCCATTGTCTTCTAGCAACATATCTATAATTCAACAGAGAATTTCCATAATTTATAATGCCAGATTTATTTCAATTCTTGATGTTAAGAAGTCTTTTCTACCTAAGCTGGTGGATTCTGTGAGGCTGAGTTGAGAAGAAAGGCCCACAGAAGAAGGGGAGATGGACATCTGAGAAGGAGCTCTGCTACAACTGCCTCGGCTCTCCATCTTTAATCTGTCATTCTCCACTTTCAGCCTCTCAATCTCAATCTGATAGGATAAAATGGATTTTATGACTTTATGGATTTTAAAATTGGCCTCCACATTAAACATATTGAATGTATAAGCGAGTATAACCATGTATTAAAGGGATAGTTCAACCAAAAATTTAAATTCTGTCATTAATTACTCACCCTCATGTCGTTCCAAACCCGTTAGACCTTCATTAATCTTCAGAACACAAATGAAGATATTTTTGATGAAATCCGAGAGCTTTTTGACCTGCATTGCACAATGCAATTGAAACGTTCAAGGCACAGAAAGGTAGTAAGGTCATTGTTAAAATAGTCCATGTGATATCAGTGGTTCAACCATAATTTTATGAAGCTTCGACGATACTTTTTGTGTGCAAAGAAAACAAAAATAACTTTATTCAACTATTTTTTCTTTTCCAGTCAGTGTCTGCCGCCATTCATGAGAGTATCACAACGCATGCGTGTGCATTCTTTTTCTAGCAAACGGTGGTTCCTGCGTCAGCAGCACCACATGCATGCGTCCTGGTACTGTCGTGAATGAAGACTGACCTGGAAGAGAAGAAATCGTTGAATAATGTTATTTTTGTTTTCTTTGTGCACACAAAGAACCACTGATGTCACATGGACTATTTTAATGATGTCTTTACTACATTTCTGGGCCTTGAAGGTGGTAGTTTCGTTGCTGTCTATGCAGGGTAAGAAAGCTCTCAGATTTCATCAAAAATATCTTAATTTGTGTTCCAAAGATTAACAAAAGTCTTACGGGTATGGAACGACATGAGGGTGAACATTTTTGGGTGAACTATCTTTTTAAACATATTGTCTTGTTAAAGCAGATGCTCACTTGCATGCGGTTCATGGATTCTCGTAGTTGGTCCAATTGGTGGGCGGAGCTGAGAGCCTCCAATCTGATGTCTGTGAGTTTCATTTCTTTATCACGCAGTTCACTGCGCAACTGCATGACTGTTTCAGCCTCGCTGTCCGTACACTCTGAAATCCTGTGACAAACACGTAATATCAAACAAAAAAGAAAACAAACAAGATTAATTTAAAACACATGAGCGGAACAAAACAAAAATGAAAACAAATGCAAACAAATAAGGAAACATTAATACAAAAATATAAATAAAGCAAAATCTAAACAAACAAAACAAAAAACGCTTAAATACCAAACAAACAATGCAAAATATTAAAAAAAATATATATATACAAACAAATAAAAATAAATTATTGTGGTGTTTTGTTTTGTTTTAAAGATTAGGTCTTTATTTTTTTTATGGAAAAATCACAAATCATTAAATACTGATTAGCAGTGAAAGTGAATTTTCCATCAATGAACTGTGGAAGTAGTGCAAGAATCAGAAATAGCAACAATACGTAATTTATGAATCAGGGCATATAGTGTTTTAAAACTGTTAATTGCTCAGAATGACTAATGTAGGAGTCATTTGTTGAACATCTGTTCTTGGCATTTTATTCAGGGAACTGATCATCAGAGATTGAGAAATATTGGTATTGTTTGTGCCATTCCCTTTACCGTGCCAGTGAGGCAGACCTCATGGACTTGCTGCTACAGCCCCAGACAGGCCCAAGTGCAGGCAGCGAGGACAGTTGAGGACTATGAACATACACATATCAACCATGAGAGAAACTCTGAGGGTGTTCCACGTTGAATTGGACATTTATAATATGCCATCACATTGAGAGTTACTCTGTAGCAACATAAAATTTGGGTGTGCGTAATTTTTTAGTTTACAAAATGGGTGGTATTTTCCAAAAACACTACCTAGTTCTAGACTAAATCACGCTGTAAATGGTGCTCGTCTATTATAAATCTTTCTTCCATCCAAAATGAGGCTTAAGAAGTTTCCCGAAAATCTAATATTTCAGAAAACTCCTGGTTAAAGGTGTGCTACCTGAACCAAGACCAAAAGGAATCGGGCTATTATTATAGAAAAATAAGAAATAATAATACATTGATTAGTAGTAACAGTAATAATAATAATAATAATAATAATAATAATAATAATGTTATTATTATTAAAACAAGAAAAATAAATTAGATAGTAATAAATTATATTTATAATTTATAAATTATTATAAAATAATAATTTACAATAAATGATTAATTAAAATAAATAAATGTACAATACTACTACTACTAATAATAATAAATACATTTTATTAGTATTATTGTTGATATGAGGAGCTTAGTAGATACATTTATAATAATAATAATAATAATTAATACACAATTCTAAATAATAAATAGTAACAAATAATAAATAGCAATAAATTATTATTTTATTTTAATTTAACCTCTGCACACTTATTCTGACATGAAATAAAAATAGGACAAGGAATTATGGGTTGCAAAACTATTATTATGAACAGATATTATTATAATATTCATTATAATAATTTATTAATTAAAATAAATACATGTATAATAATTATAATAATTACATTTTATTAGTATTATTGTTCTTGTTGTTGATGTGAGGAGCTTACAGGGAGTTGGAGTGGGAGTTGCGTATCATGGGAGAAGATGCCGTTGAGCCGTTATAGGGGAGTTTGGGTGAAGATGGCAGAGAAGAGTCCATCATCTCTTCAATGTCCGAGTGAGAGGATGCCGATTTAGGAGACTTTTTCTTCCCAAATGCTTGTTTAAAGGAGCTCCGCAGCTGTGGAAAAAAAAACTAATCTGTTACTATGAAACCTTCAACACACAGCTGCTAGGAGTTAGTATCCTTTTTAAAGTTTATCTTTATGAACCATCCCTTTAAAACATTCCAGAAATATAAAAAGATATTCCGAAGGAGTCATTTATCCCACCTTACCTCATACACCTGTACCATAACATGAAAGCGCAGGGAAAATCAGACAAAAAACATAATTCAACACCATGTAGCTAAATTACCACTCGCTCAAACAGTTCGCAGATTTTAATAATAAAAATGCAAAATGTGTTTTGGATCACGCATTCTGAAGGAGGGGAGATCACCTGCACAACATAAATCTGATAAATCTAGTGATGAAAAACGCTGGTTCTAGCTCTAAAACTGCAGAACGACATCAACACTTCGATAACAAGGTTAGCATGGCATACGTAGTTATCAGGTAATTGTCCTCCACTAGATGATACAGCCTGAATGCAAGAGGACAAATTAATTTATGATATTGATGACTGATATTTACTCTACACTTAAAAACAAATAGTGCTGTCAAACGATTCATCGCGATTAATCGCATCCAAAATAAACGTTTTTCTTTACATAATAAATATACACAGTACACGCACACACATATTATGTACAGTCGTGGTCAGAATTATTGGCACACTTGGTAAATATGATCAAAGAAGGCTGTGAAAATTTATCTGCATTGTTAATCCCTTTGATCTTTTATTTAAAAAATTCACAAAAATCAAACCTTTCATTGGATAATAAGAATTTAAAATGGGGGGAAATATCATTATGAAATAAATGTTTTTCTCAAATACACAATGGACACACTTAACGGCACCCTTTTATTCAATAGTTTTTGAAACCTCCATTTTCCAGATTAACAGCTCTAAATTTTCTCCTATAATGCCTGATGAGGTTAGAGAACACCTGACAAGAGATCAGAGACCATTCCTTCATCCAGAATCTCTCCAGATCCTTCAGATTCACAGCTCCATGATGGTGCTTCTTCTCTTCAGTTCACCTCACTCGTTTTCTACAGGGTTCAGGTCAGAGGACTGGAATGGCCATAGCAGAAGCTTGGTTTTGTGCTCAGTGACCCATTTTTGTGTTGTTTCTGAGGTTTGTGTGTGGATTATTGTACGGTTGGAAGATCCAAACATGGCCCATTATAAGATTTCTAACAGAGTCAGTCACTTATTGATTTTTTATCTGTTGGTATTTGATAGAATCCATGATGCCACGTGTCTAAACAAGATGTCCAGGACCTCTTCTGGACATGTCCAGGAAATATAGGCCCACAACATCAAAAATACAGCAGTATATTTCATTGTACACATCTGACCATAGAAGCCAGTCCCATTTGAAGTTCCAGTCGTGTCTGACAACTGAATATGCTGGAGGTTTTTGGATGAGTGAGGAGAATATTTCTTGAAACCCTCCCAAACAACATGTGGTGATGTAGGTGCTGTTTGACAATTTATTTTTAAGGTTTTCTGACCCCGATACACAACTATTTACTGCAATTCTCCAGCTGTGGTCCTTGGAGAGTCTTTAGCCACTCAAACTCTCCTTCTCACCGTGCATTAGGATGATATAGACACATGTCCTCTTCCAGGCAGTTTCGTAACATTTTATGTTGATTGGAAATTCTTAATTATTGCCCTGATGGTGGAAATGGGAATCTAGCTCTTTTTTTAAAGCCACTTCACTAATTTGTGAAGCTCAATTATTTTTTGCTGCACATTAGATATATATTCTTTGGTTTTTCTCATTGTGATGGATGATTAAGGGAACTTTGTTTTCCCTCCTATATATATTTCTGTGAAACAGGAAGCCATGGCTGGATAATTTCTTGTTCATAATCACCCCGGAGTGCTCAAAATTGTGAATATGAATGGGAATATACTTCAGAGATATTTTACTCATAAGAATTTCTAGGGGTGCCAATAATTGTGTCCAACGTGTATTTGAGAAAAAACATTTATTTCATAATGAGATTTCCCCCCATTTTCAATTATTTTAGTTTAATGAAAGCTTAGAGTTTTGTGATTTTTTTAAATAAAAGATCAAAAGGATTAATAATGCAGGTTTATTTTCAGAGCCTTCTTTGATCGTATTTACCAAGGGTGCCAATCATTCTGACCATGACTGTATATATAAATACATACACAAGCATGTATATATTTAAGACAAAATTTGTTGTTTATATATTAAATATATTCATATATAATATAAATTATATGAATATTAATATATGCATGTAAATATTTTCAAAATATATACTGTATGTGTGTGTGTGTGTATTTATATATACACATAATAAATATACACAGTACACATACACATATAATACATAAACAAAAACTTTTATTTTGGATGTGATTAATCGCGATTAATTGTTTGAAGAAAAAAAAAAACACGTAAAGCCAAGAATATCACCCACAATTCTAAGTTTAATCCACTAAGGTACTACTAAGACATAAGTATTCACCTTTCCTCCACCACATGTAGGCTGATGACATGAAACATCCAGAAATGAAAAGAAAATGTAACATTTAAATGGTTAAAATAAATAAATAATCCAATCTAGCATTGATCTAACTCTAACTAGTCTGTTCAGTCTTAGAGAGAACCGTGTTTTAGGAGAAAAGAAGGTATTTTTGCATCAGATGGATAGGTTTGAACACTTACCCAGTTCTTCTTCTTCTTGTTCTTAGCATCTAGCTCCAGGTTGCTACCAGTGCTGGAGTGGCTGGTGGCGCTGGTCATGCTGGAGACGCTGTCCGATGAGGGCTGCCTGTGGATACGCAACTCTCGCTGGGACTGAGGCGACCCGTTGACAGAATCAAGAGAAACTGAGGGAGAGAAATAAAAATAAAAATGAAGCATAGGCAATACATGTGATACTGTTTATTTTATTGCACTAAAGTTATTGAGATCTCACCTTTGCGGTTTCTTAATAGTGGGTCCGGTGTGTTAATGACTCCATTGATGGTGGCTTGAGTCGCTGAGTTCTGCTTCTGAAGGAGCTCAATGGTCTTCCTCATGTCATTCAGCTCTGTGTCCTGCAAAAAAGTGATATTAAACAATATTAAATTATATTTAACAATAATACATATTTAAAGACCAAGTGAAGTTGACTTCTTCAGAAATTCTGATCCCCACAAAATTAATAAAACACACAGTCTTTCTCACACACACCTTCTGTTCTGCCGTCGTTGTCAGGCTCTGCAGCCGGATGGTCATGTTTCCTAAACTCTGCTCAAAAGCCGCCACAAGGTGAGCCTGAGGACACACACAATTTCATTTACAAAGTAAATCAGTTTTATTTTATTAAGCAAAATGCCATAAATGGACAAAGACTCAAAGCAGTAGTAGAGTTAAACCAGATGTTGAGCAGTCAACTAAAGTATGATCACATTTCTAGAAAAATGTGGGTCGCAGCTTGTCAGTAATGCATCCAAATATGTCTGTGAGACTGAGTTTTGTGATAAAGACAAGCTGTGGCATGAACTCGGTTGTTAAGCTGACATTTAGAGGATAAAGAAACGGGTAAAAACTCATTAGCCAGTTTAAACACTGACATCCTCAGCTAAAGTCAACAAAAACCAGGAACATAAATACAGAAATTCTTTTATATAAATAAATACAAATATAAAAAGAAAGAAAGAAAATACAAATAGTAAAAATAAAATTACAAACTGATAAATACTACTAATATAAGCAATACATATAATAAACAATTTTTCTCTACTTTTATCATAAGACCATTTTTATATAATTGCTATATATATATATAAAATGCATATACAAAATGCATTAATGTATATTTTTAGTAACAATATATATATCTTAACAATAAATATTTAGAAATGTATATAATATTGTGGATAGTATAGTATAATTGAATTTTCTTAATATAAACACACACACACACACTTATATATTTTAAGATATACATGTAATATATATTTTTAAATTTTTATAAAATATAAATCACATGTAAATCTGAATATATATATATATATATATATACACACACACACACACACACACACACACGTAAACAAACTTTTATTTTGTATTTTGGATGCGATTAATTGTGATTAATCGACTTGACAGCATATATATGACAGACCCTCTTCAAAGATGGGTAATGATTCAGAGGATACCAGGTAACTGCTCGACTGGAGTTAGCCTTGCCTGTCAACATCTTTGGGACGATGAACTGCATACGTACTAAAACACCGAGGACGATGTGTACCTTAGATTCTGCTCAGCTGTGGCCACCAAAAATGAGCAACCACACTCGTACACAACATAACAAGCATATCATATGCAACATGAGCCGATAATCAAGGGACTGGAGATCTGGATGACTTCCATCGGAGGGAGTCAGAGGTTTGTGTTTAGGCATGTGCGGTTTCAAACATCAGATAATCCCCAATATAGCTTCCTCAAAGGGTTTTCGTCCAAGCAGAGGAGCAGTCGGTGCATTTGTGTGTGCGTAAAACACTTTAACAAACACCTAGAAGGGCAAAAGCCTCTAGTTTTGTTTGTGAAACCCGTATGAGAGCTGACGAATGCATTAGGATGTGTCGGCCAAATGCGGGCTGTCATATTTGTTTTATTGAGCAAATAATTCCACTTAAAGGTGCATCTCACACATATACACACATACACACAAAATCATCTTACTCAATACAGTGCAGGCAGCTGTTTTACCAGCTGTTAAAGCTGTACAAAAGTCAAGACTACACCATGTTACAAATCCAACATTAACTCTATAATTTCATTATAGTATATTATTACATTTGTAATTTCAAATTTTATATCTCATAGGTGTGACTTTATAAAATAAAAAACAATATAAAAATAATTAATAATATATAATTAATCATAATAACAATAATATGACATACCCATATACATATTAATACTAGTGCTGTCAAACGATTAATCGCGATTAATCACAGCCTAAATAAAAGTTTTTGATTACATATATATATATATATATATATATATACACACACACACACACACAGTTGCATCTCAATAAATTACAATGTCGTGAAAATTTCTCTTGTAAGTTATTTCAAAAAGTGAAACTTTCATATATTTTAGATTCATTGCATGTAAAGTAAAACATTTCAAAAGTTTTTTTGTTTTAATTTTGATGATTAGAGCTTACAGCTCATGACAGTCAAAAATCAGTATCTCAAAATATTAGAATATTTACATTTGAGTTACAATTAATGACCATCCCTACAGTATAAATTTCGGGTGTCTCTTGTTCTTTGAAACCACAATAACGGAGAAGACTGCTGACTTGGCAATGATCCAGAAGACAAACATTGACGCCCTCCACAAAGAGGGTCATTACTGAAAGGTGTGGCTGTTTACAGAGTGCTGTATCAAAGCATATTAAATGCAAAGTTGTCTGGAAGGAAGAATTTGGGTAGGAAAAATGTGCACAAGCAACAGGGATGACTGCAAGCTTGAGAATACTGTCAAGCAAAGCTGATTCAAACACTTGTGAGAGCTTCACAAAGAGTGAACTGAAGCTGGAGTCAGTGCATCAAGAGTCACCACGCTCAGACGTCTTCAGGAAAAGGGCTACCAAGCCACATCTGAACCAGAGACAACGTCAGAAGCGTCTTACCTGGGCTGTGGAGAAAAAGAACTGGACTGTTGCTCAGTGGTCCAAAGTCCTCTTTTCAGATGAAAGTAAATTTTGCATTTCATTTGTAAATCAAGGTCCCAGAGTCTGGAGGAAGAGTGGAGAGGCACAGAATCCATGTTGCTTGAAGTCCAGTGTGAAGTTTCCACAGTCAGTGATGATTTGGGCTGCCATGTCATCTGCTGGTGTTGGCCCACTGTGTTTTCTGAAGTCCACAGTCAACGCAGCCATCTACCAGGAAATTATAGAGCACTTCATGCTTCCTTCTGCTGACAAGCTTTATGGAGATGCTGATTTCATTTTCCAGCAGGACTTGGCACCTGCCCACATTTTCCAAAGGTACCAAAAGCTGGTTCAATGACCATGGTGTTACTGTGCTTGATTGGCCAGCAAACTTGCCTGACCTGAACCCCATTATATAGAGAATATTTAATTTATATATTAAATATATTTATTTATAATAGAAAATAAATGAATATAAATATAGACATGTAAATGCATGTGAATATTTTCTAAATATATACTGTATGTGTGTGTATTTATTTACACAATAAATATACACAGAACACACATATTATGCAAACAAAAACTTTTTTTTGATTAATCGTTTGACAGCACTAATTATTACTATTAATTAGATATTATTAATTATTTTTACCATTTTATTTTAGTAATTGTGACTTCTTATCTCCTGGTTGGATCTTTACATTTCACAATACGACTTTTTATCAGATTTATTCTCAATGATACTTGATGCTGAAGAGCTATGCTATGCAGATTTTGAATTGAATATGACTGAAGGTGGATTGTGGTTAATAGTGCCAAAACGACCGTCCAGTGTACTCACATTGGCACTGAGCTGTGTTGTGAGTGCCGAGACCTTTTCCTGCGACGCATCCAGTTCCCTCCGCAGCTTACGGATCTAAACAAACATTAAATTCAGTTATTCAAACACAAGCTGACTTCTGATGCTAATGTCAGACCAGTTTGTGGTTTCTCATATAATAACGTGCTAAGGAGAGACTAGCCCTTGATCAGCATGAAAGGGAAACTTTGGATGCAGACATAAAACACAAAGATTAAAGAGTAGATATCAAGGACAGTTACCACCAAGACCGTCATGACAAACACAGAAATTTTCAAAGCGTTTCAGAGCGTTACATCAAAGTGTGTTTAAAATTACAAACCAGCAGAGAAAAACAGTGTTTTGGACAGTCTACAGGCTCCCATGTGCAACACAGTCAATAATTTACATTATAAGAAATGAGGGATGCTGTTCTCACCTCTATTTGAGCCTTTTCCTCAGGCTGGAGATGGAAAAAGAAGAAAAGACAAAGATTAATGGTTTGGAAAAAAGTTTTTTGAGCATCTGTGTAAAGAAAGACACTTAGGAGAAAGAAGTCACCATGAGGATTTTGTGTTATTACCTTTACCTGATAAACCCAGTCTAAACATTGGTTCATTTCTCTTATCTGTAACTTAAGTCTGACATTTATGACTATAAAGTCTATTGACTTTAACAGTGAAAATTCTACACAATTCTTTAAGTTTATACAGCTAACTTGTAAGTTTGTAAAGCTAAGAAAAGTATCACAAAACAACCCGGACATATGAAAGAACCATTGAACTTGAACATTTAGCATCAATTCAAAATCTTTTGACTCACCGTAGAGTAAACTGACGATGTGCTAGAGACTAGAGACAAAGATGAGCCATGAACTGTGAAGAGAAGAAAAATACAATCAAAATAAAACCATTGTTGTATTGCAGTAGCATGTGAGCCATTGAAAAACTAGCATGACTGATGAAAAATTAGCAGGATAGGCTAGCACATACTGAAACACCATAAAATGATTATCACCTTCAAGTGGGCTATTGTTTAGTCAACAATACCTTTATGGCCAGAGCTTTTCTGATAAGTTATACGTCCAAGTACGTTTTTTCTTGATATGCGTTATTGCAAAACCAAAACCAAAATAAAACAAAAGTGTGCCAAAACAAATGTACTGTGAAATAATTTGTGAGTGAAAGGGTATTCAACTTGCCCTTGCGATACAAGGTTATAAATCCTCTTTATCACACTGCATATTCACAAAGAATTATTAGTTTGTGTTTTTTCAAAATGGAAAAAAAAACCTCGTCAAGTGTTGCTTAAACTAAGGGATCAGCCTTCATGACTAATCTCAAGGAACAAATGGTTTCTTCACAGTCCAGAGAAATTGCTTAAGGGGGATTTTTAACCCAAGACAAAAAACCTAAACAAGAACGACATTTTAAATAAAAGCTGAAATTTACTCAAGTCTTTATTGTCATGATCCTTCAGAAATAATTTCAATATGCTGTTTGGGTGCTCAAGAAACATTTCTGATTATTAACAATGTTGAAAACAGTTGTGCGGCTTAATATTTTTATGGAAAGCATGATACATTTTTTCAGGATTCTTTGATGAATAAAAAGTTCAAAAGAACAGCATTTAATTGAAATATTTAGTAACATTAGAAATGTCTTTGTCACTTTTTATCACTATAATACATCCTTGCTGAATAAACATTCATGTACCATAAATAAATTAATATGGCAATCATTCAGTACCACGATACATCAAAATACCACCATTAATGTGCACATTAATTTCACCAAATACAATTTTTTTTAACGGTAGTTCCTCTCTGAGCCAACTTTTTCCTTTTTAAGCCAATAACAAACAGACTGGAGGACATGCATCATTGCGAACAGCAACTGTTGTTCTTTATACAAGCCTGAACACCACTGCTTAAATTCACTGGCACATTGAAATCAACACCATCACTACCTTACAAAGACATGAATCATAAATCCAGAAAGCAAAAGAGCCTTGGGACAGGTGGTGTTGAGCCAATGCAGGCGAGTTAATCATCAAATCAACATTAATTGTGGGGTAAAGGCTGCCAGGCCAACAAAGCTGCTCTTTGTTCGTTTATGCTTTGGCGCAAGTAAGGACACACTTTACAGCCTGACGTTGTCAAAATCCCTAACATTAATGACAACCTATCAATTAGTTATTTGCTAACGGAACAATGCAGGTCTATTTCCTCATTTCCAAAAACATGACGTTATGGATTAAGCTATGATAGTAAATTCTAATAGCAGACAGAAATAATGCATTCAGATGATACTAGCTCATATTTAGTCTCCTTATGCACACCAAAGTACACACACACACAAAAAAAAAAAAAAAAAAAAATCGCACAAATTCACATGGTTTATTTAGATCCATCGGAATCATTCTGAAGTCTCACCTTCTTCCAGGCCCTCACGGAACGATCCGGAGCTGCTCATAGTTCGGCTCTTTTCCTCCAGGTTCATGGAGGAATTCCTCAGACGTGGATCGCTGTAGGGGTCGCACAGGTTGTCGTGATTGCCCTGACCGTTGGCGCCACGCAAAGTTGCTATCTGAGAAGCTGTGGTGGGGCTGCCTGGATTGTCAACACAGGGATCAGGGTTAAAAAAAATACTAAGCTTGAACCTAATGACATGAATGTGCATTCAAAGTTCACAATAAAGGGGGAGACTAGTAAATATTTTAGTTAAAGCAAAAGCAACTGAAAAAATTTAATAAAAATTTCAATAAAATTGACAATTCTAACATAAAACTTAAACTTAACTTAAAACTTAAAACACCTTTGAGCTGCAATTCTGCTACTAGTATTGGGTAATAATCCAACAGACGATTATCTAAAATAACATTTTACACATAATCTAGGGATGCACCATTCTGGGAGATACCGATATATCGGTAATTATTTTCATGCTATGGCCAATAACCAATAAATGGCTGATATTAAAATGTATACTATTTTGCCAAAAAAAATTATATACATTTTTTAAGCATTACAACATTATAGTGCATTGTATGAAAAATGGATATTCATTTAACAGTGTTTAACTAAAATTGTTTTGTTTTTTAAATATTTTTAAATTAACTTTATATCACCATTACAAGAGAGCAAAGGTAATCTAAATGTACAAAAAAGGGAAATGAACAAGTAAAATTTAATATCAAATATCAACCGATAAGATTACATACGTATGTTTATTAAATGTATCGGTAGAGATATATAAAAATTATAATTATATATAAACACACACCCACCAATGTTAACACTGGTCGATAATCATAATCAATATGGTAACAATATATTGTGCATCTTACAGTGTAAACCAGGGGTCCTCAAATCTGGACCATTCCTGCAGAGTTTAGCTCTAACCCTAATCAAACACACCTGAGCATGCTAATCAGAGTCTTCAAGATCATTAGAAAATCACAGGTAGGTGAGTTTGATCAGGGTTAGAGTTAAACTTTGCAGCAGATTGGCCCTCCAGGGAAAGATTTGAGGAACCCTGGTGTAAACCCTAGAGTAACAAAATAAACCAGTAATTACGCATATTTTCTTGTGTTTACCAAGTGTGCTAAAGTTGAAGCGTGTGCCGGAGGGCGAGCTGAGTGTAGAGGCAGGGGTGTAGGGGGAAGAGCCAATTGAATCTGGAGGCCCAACAGCTGAGGGACAATGTAGCCAATCACGGGCCTCTTCATGACCTTTGACCTGAGGCACATGGCCATACCTGCAGGTTTAAAACAAGTGTAAGTCAGTGAAATGGAGAGCTGTTTTTCTCTTTCACATGAATGTTCTCTTGAAAATAGCTCCAGGAAAAATGTCACAATGCCAGGATAAGCACAGCTATCCAATCTATGGTGGGTAACAGAAAACCCAAGTCCACAGCTCCAAGCTCCCATGATTATTTGCATACAACAATATTTAACCAGGTCAGCAGATACATACAAAGTAAATACCATATTGTGTACTAAACGAATCAAAACCTTGTTAAAACAAACTGCACTGACATACTATCAATATATTGACATACTACTGACATAATCAGGGCTCTAGACTAAAACAATGAGTAGGGAGCCACTGGCTCAAAAAAATAAAATAAAATAATAATTAAGAAGTTAATTTATTGTTTTGGCTGACAAATTAGATTTAGATTGATATAATTAAAAATTACTTATTACACAAAATCTCTGTTGTGAGTACGTATTATTAATTCCAAGTAACTGTTCTCTGTTTGTTTTAAATCTGACATAAATGAAAAAAGATTTGTGGTTCAGTGAGGATCACTGACAATCTGATTAAGAAATGAGTCAGACGGTTTTGTGATTTTTTTTTACTAAAAAGAACCAGTTCAAAAGAGTCATTTCAAGGAATCTAGGAAGGTTTACTGTCATTCCAAAAACATGAAGAACATGAAAGGAACAAAACCAAGTACTGAGTTTTCCTGTTTATTTTTCTACTTCAAATTATTGTTACAAATTTATATTTTTTGTAGTCACAGTCAGGAGCTCTGATCATAATGCACACAAGCAAGACAAAAAAAGTAAGCAAAACTGACCATTTGACCACAAAGATAGCTTTACCTGTCCTGTATCCGTGGGAGTGTGTTGCGGATAAATTTAGGGCTAGCAGAAGGGGAGGAGTGAGGGCTAGAGAAGTGTACAGGGCAGACGAAACAAAAAGAGGCAGATGAAAGTGACAGAAAAGGGAGAGGAGATAAAGAAATGATTAAAGAGGAGTAGGTGGAAATGACGATAGATCATTACTAGAGTTATAAACCATACTTTCAAGTCACAAACAGCTGGAAGAATCATTTCTGTTGACATGAAGTTGAACAATCAGTTTCTCACCTGTCTGAGAGGCCATTTCGGTTGCTGTTGGTCCGATTAAGACATAAATCTTCCTTTCCCAAGGAAACATTAATGGAGTCACTATTGATGTGATTGGAGCCCAATCCATCCTTGCCTCCCCAAGGAGAGAAAGCTGATCCTGGGCTGGAGGTCATAGAGGAAAGGCTCTGCTCTCCATGACCCCCAGAGGGCACCGTCAGGCTGTCACTATAAACTGGGCCGCTGCCTCCACTGGCGACAGACGGTGTGTTTACAGAACCATTCTGCTGGATGGACGTGGCATGAGGATTGGAGATGATGGTGGAGTTCTTCATGTTCTCCATGGTGGTGACCGGAGTTTGCTTGTTGCAAGATTTGCTACCAAAGAGTCTGGATGGAAAGAAATTCAACAAGACAAAAAAAAAAAGAACTAAAATGGTTACAATTGCAACAAAAAGTAAACATTGTGAGAATGACTGAAAATCTAGGTTTCATCATAGTAGAATGCATGCCAGTGTCTTTTTAATAACTCTGTGATATCCAATTCACAAACAAATGACTCTTATGAACTAACTTTTTTTTTATTTTTATGAATCAGTCAAAAAAAATATCATGAAACGGTATCATACTCACTTGAATATAAGCAGTTTGAATAAGACTCAATCAGGCAGAGAATTATTCATGGCCAACAAATGACTCTTATGAAGCAGTTCTTTTTAATGAGTCAGTCAAAAATATTCATGAAACTGTCTCAAACTCACTTACAAGTTAGTGATTTGAATCAATAAGCAGGGGAAATGTTCATAGTGCAAGCTGTGATGACCAAATTGCTTATAACATTAACATTAACATAACATTTTAACTCTTATAAACAGATTACTAGAAAGATTCACAAAATTGCTTTTGAGTTTGACAGCCATTACTGAGACCACAATTAACACTCTCACTGAATCATGAGTCAGTTTTTGGTTATGTCCATTTCAAAATGAACTAGGAACTGTAATGTATATTTTTGGTTTGTGAAAATCTGTTTATTTATAGACTGGTTGTTCATATGAAAATGTGTAATTAATGATACATTGATACATTAATGAAACATTGAAGCATTCTACCAAAAAAAGTAGCAAAGTAAGTTCCAGTTGAACTGACAAGAAGTTTTTTTTTTTTTTTTTTGATCATTGACAGCAAAATGGAAATCAACGTCATTCTTCACTGAGGGTGTTGAAGTTTAGGGTGAGGGCGAGGAAGTTTGGCTCCAGTCCTAATTAAACAACCCTGAACCATCTGTCAAGTCTTCGGGCTCACTAAAAACCTCCAAGCAAGGGTGTTGGGGCAGCTAAACTCTGTGGGCCACTAGCCATCCAGGATGGACACCTCTGTTCTTCACAAAGAAAAATATGAGAGAAGGAAAGACTGGCACCTCTGATTTTTCTCATTACTTCATGGACTGCCTGGTCTGATATCAGTCTATCTGTAGTCTGGTTCTACTAACTAGGAGAGCAATCAGTCAGAGCTAGCAAGCTAATCAGCTAGAACAAACACTAGCTTCTTGGTCTGTGCCATGTCTTAGAGAAACATCAAGAAGCCCAAGGAAAATGCACCTGTGGTGCCCAGAAGACACCTTTAAAGCCTCAGAATCTCAACCAACATCAAATCGCTCAGATAAACAGTGAGTCCTGTGAACGCCGTCCAGCACCCAAGGAGGAGAATATTCTGGAACTCACACAGCCCAGCTGAGAACTGCTGGGTAAATATTTGAGGGCCCTAAAATGGTGCTTTCACCCACATCAAGTAAAAAACATGCCTTGCAAAATACATTTTTCATCAACAGTCTTTCAAGTCTACATGAGCTAAACTTCAAGAACTTACCTACGAAGGGTTGGCGAGGACATTTCTGAATACTTTCCTCTTGCTTGCCGTCCAGCTTGGCACCCCATCTGGGCAGTTGTGCTAGTCTTAAGTACCTGGCTCTCCACATCGGAAAAGATACCCTTCTCTCGGTCTGTCTGGTTAGTAGTTCCAATTGGAGACTTGACTAAGTTACGACTCTTAGGATTGGGAAGTGTGGCGGTACCTTTATTGCAAAAACTAGCATCAAGGCTTGAGTTGTTGGAGCGGTTAGAAAAGCGAGCCGTGCCGGTACGACTAGGCCTTGGTAAACTACGGTACTGAAGAGTTGTCCGAGCACTTGGAGGAAGGTATCCATCATCAACAGTCGTCTGACGACTCACAATTCGACTCCCAGAAAACCCAACTGATTTAGGTATCCTGCCCACTGTCGCAGAGCCACTAGTTACCACAGCTCCACTTGCAGTTATTGTTGCCATAGCACCCGGAGCCTTCTTGAAGCCAAAAGTGCTGGTTGGGGTGCGTGAGGTCGAACTGAGGGGAGGTTTCTTGGTGTCATCAACCGGTGTGGAGTGGGTGCCATTGGAACGTCCTTTCTCCGACACCTTGGCGTCGTCGGTCTTACCTGTGGGATGATCAAGGACATGGACAGTCAAGCACAAAATTAAATCATGTTGTTGAACAGTTCTGAATATAGTAGCATGGTCCATGTCGGGACTCGTCTGAACATAAGTCTCGGCAAAGGAGCGCAGCACACCACACATAAGACAATGTAGGTGTTATAGTGCAATGTGATGCGTTCTGTGATCTGATAATACATATCTGTGGCTTTCATGCCTCAGGAAACCACATGAAAACAGAGACATGGCTCAGTCAGTGTTGTTACTCTTAACTAAAACTATTTAAAATAGTTTTTATTAACTAAAATAAAGCTGAAATAAATTAAATAAAAATATTAGATAAGATGAAGTACTTAACTTAAAAAAAATAAATAATTAAGTTGAAGTACTAAAACAAAACTAAATAAATAAAGCTAAATAAAAACTAAAACAAAAAAAAATTTTATTTAGCTGATTTTCTTGCTCTGGGAGCAGATGAGCAACATTTTTCATTATTTATACATGAAACATTATTAATATTTAAGTCAAAGGAACAAATTACCTCAAAAATTTACATTTGGTCATCATTTATTTACCCTCATGTCATTTCAAACATACTTACTTTCTTTCTCTGGAACACAAACTTGTTTTTTGGACCCCACTGATTTTCATTTTATGGATAAAAACATTCATCAAAATACATTGTTTTGTGTTCCAAAAAAGGTTTGGAAAGACATAAGGATATGAAACATGACTATCTAAACCATTACCATGTGTCTTGAGTGAGCTGCAGTTTGTAGGTATTGTAGATTTTGTCCGTGGAGAGGTGACGCCCACCTGGGCGGTCATTCCCCGCCTCCAAGAGCCTGTCTGGGAAATTGTAGGTGTCTTGCGACCCATCAAGCTCCGTTCTGATTCATCTGAGAAATCTGAGGACCTGTGATTCCATTTAGTTGTGGTCTCCATTTTGTTGGCACCGTCAGAGCTGCCTTCTGAACCTTTAAGGTCGTTGTTGGACCAGTTGGGGTTGTGTTTCACTGCAGAGTGCTTATCTGCATCCGTCTGGAGCTGAAAGAGAGAAAACAAGATCATTAACGGCAAATAAATGTTCTGAGCTTCTGAACTATGAAAGCAATATCAAATGGATTTCTATGTTCTTTGCAAATAAGTAAAAGTGTCTATTGGGGTGTGGTGTAAAATTGGGTGTTTTCCAGGGGGCCACAAGGGGGTGCCAGAGTGTCTGTGGGGGGAATTTTTTTTTTAGGGCTGTCAAAGTTAATTTGTACTTAGGATATGAAATATAGATAAATAAAATATGTTTAACATAGTGATTTGAATAATAATCCTATGTAATATTAAAGTATATTAGGATTTCATTCTGCTTTCTAAAAACTGGTCAGAAATTATTGAATTTATTTTATTCTATTGGTAGCACTAGTTTTAACATTAAAAAAAACATTTGCATATAGTTTTGTGGAAAAAGGGTAATAAAAATATTATTTATTTATTTTTTAACAAAGGTGGTGGCAAATGGTTTGTGAGCAAAGTATAAATGAGTTGTTACATAAATACAAAAATATAAATATATATTACATAAATATATGCCTGCTTTTAAATTTAAGTCCTTTGCATTAGAAATAGTACATAAACGGACTTTGGACTGATATGCACAAATATCATTATATTATTATATAATGTCTTTAATGACTGAGTTAATTTGCAACTCATTTATTCAGCGACACCATCAACAGGCATCATAAAATCTGATTATGTGACAAAAGAGCTAACTCGTCCATTACATGACCTTGTGATGTATGTATCCAAGATGACATCACCCCCTTTTATAAAGCTGTTTTTCAGCTGCTACTGAAAATCCTCATAAAAATTATTGCCAGGGAAAGAATGTTAATAGCCTCCAGTTGTTATCAGGCCAATTCCAAAACATTGTTATCTCAATGCCGATACAATAAATCCTTCCTCCACTCCAGCCCGAATAATGAGGGGAGACTATCTCGGGAAAAAGTACAAGGGTGTGGAAGTGAAAGGTGGCAGATATTTGGCTTCGGATGCACTTTTGGGACATGTCTCTAAACTCTTTGAATTTGAAATCATGTTTATGGCTATAAGCATTGAAAAAGATCTTTGTTGCTTGAAATAAAACAAATGTTCACTGAAAAAACATTTCACAAAACACTATCATCATCTCTCAGTGATACTAAACTAACACTATGTACTGGAAACCACATATGGGACTTTTTTGAAGAACCAAAATCAAAAACAAACAGAGGGAAAAAAAAGTGTTTTCATCTGCAGAGATAAATATGGAAGACGGAAGATAAATAAGGTCATGGATTTCGCTTTTAAAAACTAACACCAATGCACAAACCAATGAGCCATAGGTGTGGATAAAGTTACTGGAACACAACCCAGTGTGCCACATCTGGATTTAAAGAGCTCATCTTGTTAGAACAGGCGAGACAGCCGCCGTATCTTTGCTTCACTGTACTGGCCCATTTGCTCAGCATATGTTAACCTGCTTTGAGCTTGTAAAGATAATCAATCACCGGGGCAGAGTTGAGTCAGTCCGCTGACTCACACTCACAAAGGCTACGCAAGCTAGTTCTGATAAGGGCCCACCAATGTTTCATTGAATCAAAAGGGATAATGAAGCAACAGAACCGCTCCCAAAGCAGTTCTGTAAACATGCAGGCCTGTTTTTGATTGCATATAATGATAACCAGAGATGGCAAATCAAATTAAGGGACTTTTTAACAGTTCAGTGAGATATTTATAAGGCTACTACATTTCCCTGTGTATCTTTACATGGGTGTTCCTTCAAAGTCAGGCATTTTTATGCCCCAAAGTCTCGATTTTTATTAAAATTAACATATTTCAGATAAATATAGACCTTTTATATAAAGGTCTAAAAAGGTTTACAATGCATACATCATTTATGTTTACCAACAAGTACTAAATTTGCCAATATTTTGAGAAAATTTCAATGAATTAGCACACTGGTCTTCTAGGTCTTTGCACACTGAGTCTGAAATTCTCTTCCAAAAAATAAATACGATCTCACGTTGTGTCAATCACATTTACACATTGCCTCCGAAACTTTCATCCGTTATAAAAAAATTCGGACCAGGTTCGATTGTCTGCGTTTGTCGCATCCGTAGCAAGCATTTTGATAGGAAAGGATGACGGATACGAAAAAACGCATATGAAGATTTCAGACTCAGTGTGCAAGGACCTTTAGAATTTCGATCTTAACATGAAAATCCATCATAAAAATATAAATTATTGCCTGTTTAAAACAATGACAGACAATCAAATCAAATAATAAAACCATTTTAAAGTACATTTTGTGATAATTATTTCTATAAATGAAAACTGAATCATGTTTTGAAGTTGTTTCTCATGTGAACTTCTGCAGATGTTTCTGATTCTGTAGACCATGAGGCCCCGGTATCAATGACTGACCTGTTCATCCACGTCTCTGTGTGGGACAGATGGGGTGTTGACGTAGGAGCTAAGGGACGAGCTGGTGTTGAGGTCATCTGTGTCCAAGGTGTCACTGATCCCGCTGCTGACTGAGCTGCTATCGTCCCAACTGAGAACAAAGAGAAAAGAGAGAGGAACAGTTTCAGGAACATTTCTGAGGGACAAGATATCAATAAAGTGAAACGAGCACCGCAAGACAGAATTCACGGATGCAGACTGTTCAGCGTAATATGGAAAATGCAGATTTAAAGAGTAGGAATGGAAGGAAAGGTAAGCAGAAAACAGCATCTGTGGAGAGTCATGAAGTCTGCACAGGGACAGTCTGAGCATAAAAACCTGCATTCCCATCATGCTTGAAACATTAGGTGCGTCTCTCTACTTCTCAAAACTTGTTTTAATTAGCTCTGCACTTCGAATTCTCAATGCTCTCTGCTTTGCTTTCCCCCATTTTCCACAGTGTTCCTGTCTGACAAAATCCATTAGGATGCTCAGCAGGGCTCAACCAAAATCATATGGGACAAAGACACTACTGGTTAAAGGAAAAACACAGTTGCGAGATTGAGTTGTGCGATTGTACATTTTATTGTCAAATCATAAAATGTATTTATTTAATTTAAAAAATCTGACAATAACAGAATCAGTTTCTGCTACTTCGCCAAATAAATGTATTTATTTGTTTGTCAATAACAGAATTATATTGCTAAATCAGGCTAAAAATCTAAAATCAGGCTAAAAAAAACGCAAGCAAGCAAGTCAGGCAAACATATAGGTATATTATATTTTTAATCCTATTCAAATTTAAAAGTTATGGCTAAAATATTTTATATATTTTTAAAGCTATTTATTTATTTATTTATTTGAAATCTGTATTTTTTTTACAGTCACACATTTTTTACTTTAGCTAAAATTCTAAAATTCCTAAAATAATTGTATTTACTTTATTTGAAAATAATAGAAACAACAATTGTATTACTTAAGATGAAATAAGGCTTTTTAAATCAAGGTTGAGAAAATCAAGCTAAAAATTATAAGCCTTAGAAAGATCTGAAAGACAGAGAAAATGACATTTGCTGAAATGAATGTAATGTGGGTGTGTAAACAGGAAGTCCCTCCATGCTAGTTGCTAAATCCAAACACAGACTGCCTAAACTCCCACAAGCCACCAGTTTAGGCCACTCCAGCCTTGAGCGATGCTAAGAGAACTAGCTTAAGCTACACTGTGTGGCAACAAATGTCTTATCAAGACCTAAGATACCACCTAATCCTCCTCATTTCTCAGGATCATTCAGGCAAACAATCCATAAGCTCATTCACGGGCAGTCATGAATCAAGAGAGGCGTGTGTTCAAATATCCACCACAGTCCTTACGACCTGCGACTCGGGTGAATAGATACTTGTTTTGATATGGACAAAGTCCCCATAACTCATGTCTGTCATAACTGACTCGACATAACTGGCGTGGAAGGACGCCTGTTTTAATGAGCTGTGAGAATGTTGGTCCCATTGGGGCTATTTGTCACTAAAAGCTCTCACATACACTGTGCTAATGTGTTTGTCTGCTTGAACGTCTCTGCTTAAATGATCTGCTTCATTCATCATTTGCCATATGCTGTCAGATGCTATAGATGGAGAATGCAAACAAATGCCAAAAAAAATGAAATGGAAAGAAAATAGACATGAATGAGTCACTTCTTCCTTTTTAAAGACGCCATGAAATCCATTTAAATGCATTCAGTTGTACTGAAAAGTTCCAGCTACAATTTGACAAAAAAAAATAAACTTTAATCAGATATACACTTTTAAAAAGCCTGCATCATCCAAGGAAATGCATAAACAAACAAAAATAGAAAATTAAATAAAATAAAATTTTAATCAGATATACACTTTTAAAAAGTCTTTGTCATCCAAGTAAATGCATAAAATAAAGTTATATTTATTAAATATGAACTAATTATTGATATTAAAATAAATATTATAAATGTAATTACATTTAAACATTCTCATTCTAGAATGAAAAATTAAATAAAGTAATATCGGTCATATTTGTATTAAATACAATAAAATAATTTAATATCAAATAGACATTTTATTATTCATTAAATATTTATTCATAGTATTAAAAAGTGAATGAGAGTGAGAATGATAATGAGAATCTATATTTAAAATAATATTAATAAATAATTATTTTATAAACAGAGTAACAAATACCACTTGTAAATATAGCTGCAAGCAGCAATGACAGGTCCAAGCACTCCAGCTGCAAAATGAGGAGCTAAACATAGTATGGTGCATCAGACGTACTGCAGAAATGAGTAATTGAAGCCATTTTAAGATTACTGCAGTCCAAATGGCTGAAAAATCATTTAAAACTACTAGTAATATGATTGAATGACTTTTAACTTTTGACCAACAGTTAGCACGTTATCAAATCGATGTGGTGTGTTCTGTGTGAGGTGACAATGGCACACACGCAGTTTGGTATGGCCTCAAGTGTCATTTTGGCATCATGCCTCAAATTAGTTGTTGTGGTATGTTAAAACTGTTTTGTCTATCAACACAAAATCCATAACTTTTTGTCAGCATGGTCTGAAGATGATATGATTCGATTTTGGTGAAAATCGGACCAATGGTCTAGGAGGAGTTCGAAAAGAAGGTTTTTAAAGAAAATGAAAAGGGCAGAGAGGAAGTATGGCTGACTTCGACAACATTGGTATCACTGTTCTCAGCATGACCCAAGGAATCTATTAATACCAGTCTAATTACAATAGGCAAATTTCACAGAAATTTCATTGTAAATTTTGACCACAAGGTGGCATTATCTCAAAACGTTTTGAGTACTTTCAGGTCATGGTCTTAATGGTACACACAAAGTTTTGTAATGGTACACCAATGCATTCGTAAATATAGCATTTTTTATCATAATACCCTATTAAAGTCAATGGCAATCTCATGTTTTGTTCAATTATAGCGCCATCAAGAGGCAAAATCTCACCATTTTTTTAGGTGTCCTTAGGGTGTGCCCATACATATGTGTGTCAAATTTGGTGAAAATATCTCATTTTGTTTTGGAGTTATAGACATATTTGTATATGAGTAGAGGAAAAATTACTGACTGTTGACTTTGTTTGCATTTTTGTGCCCCTTAAATATTAGCAATTGGGCATTAGTATATACTGTAGCCGGGACACTACGTTTACGAATTTCCTACGCTGGTTTCGTGTCGATCGGAGTAACGGTTTCTACGATATTGGCAAATGTTTTTTAAGCGCTAAAATGCAACACTGCACAAACCATAAGCCAAAATCTAGCAAGTTTGGTATCGCTAGACTCGGCAAGGATACAGGAGTCTAAAAACATGAAAATAAGTCAACCCCACTCAAAGTTATAAGCATGTGAAAATTAGATTTTACCACTAGGTGACGACTTGAAACTTCAGGCTCCTTCAGGGCATCGTGCTGATGACCCATACCAAGTTTCGTAACGATACGTTAATGCGTTCGTAAAATATAGCATTTTACTTCAAAATTCAACATGGCCGACACCCAAAATGGCTGACATGGGAAAATTGGATATGGTTGGACTCGGCATGATGCACCGAATCTAAAGAGACCATTTTATAAGCAAAAATATGAATTTTTCATATCTCCTGACCACTAGGTGGCACAGCGCCGAAACACTGCAGGTAGCCTCAGGTCATGCTTGATATGACACACACCAAGTTTCGTCTCAATACGTCAAACCCTTTGCAGAAATATAGCCTCAGATCCATTTTTTGCGCTTTTTTTGGCGAATTCGTTAGTGTGGTATTCGAGAACGGTTAAGCGAATCGACTTGAATTACTTAACTTTTTGCCAGCATGGTCTGTAGATGATCTGAGCCAATTTTGGTGAGAATCGGACAAACCGTCTAGGACGAGTTCAAAAAAGTAGGTTTTACGAACAATTGAAAATAGCAAAAAAAAACTAAACCTTACGCTTGAGCCAAGGATTCAGAGGAAAAAATCATTTTCATTTTGTGGCTTACGGTTCAAAAGTTATTAACATAAATATGAGTGAAACTTTGGACAAGTGGTGGCGCTAGAGAGTTTGAGTTAGAGACTCCAAATTTGGTGTGGTTACTACTGACCGTATCATCTACCAGTGTGCCAAATTGTATAACTTTTCGTCAAGCGATTCTATGGGCTGCCATAGACTTCCACAGCGGAAGAAACGGAAGAAGAACGCCAACGGTTACAATAGGTGCCTAAGCACCTTCGGTGCTTAGCCCCTAATTAGCTTGTAAAGGTATAAGGGGAAATTCTTTATTAAAAAAGTAAATACTATAGTATTAAGGTCAAAAGGTTATTACTAAGTGAGCCCTTTACTACAGTATACATATAAAGTTAGACAACAAGTAAAACTTTATGAATTCATTCTTTAAATGTTATGTTGAATAAATGAGGTCAGCCCAACAATCTCCTATATAGTTTAGTCACATTTTTTAAGTTACACAACAGAACAGTCCAACATATTATTTTCTTGTTGACCAGCATGTCAACCTCTCTGATCTTCACAACAACAAAACAAAGTTCTGAACAGCCACACAATACTTCATACATGAAAGAGAGAGCGAAGCAGAGGGTGTGGGTGGCAGAGAGGGTAGAGGTGGGTCAGAAAGTGGTACATTTATATACGTTCAAAGAATTCATCGCTCTGTTTCTTTCTTTCCAATATAATCCAAGGACATTCCTCTTGCTTTGCCCAAGTGCAAACCATCCCAAAATAGAAGGGGAGTGTGCAATATATTGGTTCTGAAAGAGGCATGGAATACAAACAAAGGAATGTTTTAAAATGCCAGGAAGAAAATAAATATTTTGGGTGAATTAAAAGCACAAAACAGAGTTAAAAGTCAAAGAATAATTGAAGAATTAGAGTAATTACAACCACCCAGATGAAAATATTATGGCTCATCTGTCATAACTCGTGCTTTCTCATTTAAAATGAGACCAAAAGCTGATCTGGCTTCATTGCAAATCTGAGAACAATCATTGAGATCTATTTAAAAACTGTACAGGTGAGATTTTTTGAGACATATGTGAGAATGAATGAATGATTTGTTCACAGCTGAATCAGTTCTTGACTTAAAACCACAACAAGTCATCACAGCTTTCTAGAGATAGAGATTATATGTGAATAACGACTTAAAGGGATAGTTCACCCAAAACTGAAAATTACCCCATGATTTACTCACCGTCAAGCCATCCTAGGTGTAAATGACTTTCTTCTTTCAGACGATTATAATCTATGAGTTATATTAAAAAATGTCCTGGCTCTCCCAACTTTATAATGGCAGTGAATGGGTGTTGAGATTTTGAAGCCCAAAAAAATACATCCAACCATCATAAAAAGTGCTCCACACAGAGGGATAAAAAAAGGCCTTCTGAAGTGAAGCGATGCATTTGTGTAAGAAAAAACAGTTCAAGTGGATGACATAAAACATAGGCGTAGCATAAGCTCTGGTGAGAATATGCTAGTTTCGTGAGAACCAAGTTTTGTTTACAGCAAAGAAAAAAAAGTCTCCTCTTGGCTTATATCGTAATCTTTTCTTGAATTTTTCTTTACAAATCCTCATTTTGTACTTCTAATTCGAGACCGGTGTTTTGTTTTGCTCTCTCCACTGCACTTCCACGTTCCTCAGCTGGAACGCCATTCTCTCATGATGCATTCGACAGTTAGCGGAGGCTAGAGATTACGGTTTATAAAGTTTTAAATATGGATATTTTTCTTACACAACACATACATAGATTCGCTTCAGAAGGCATTTATTAACCCCCCAGAGCCATGTGGAGTACTTTTTATGATGGATGGATGCACTTTATTGGATTTAAAAATCTCAACACCCATTCACTGCCATTATCCCAGCTATTCCAATGCCTGGAAGAGCCGGGACATTTAAAAAATATATATAACTGATTGTATTCGTCTGAAAAAATAAAGTCACATACACATAGGATGGCTTGAGGGTGAGTAAATCATTTTAAATCTTTTTATGTTATTAAATAGCATTAGAAGACTTGGAATATAGCACATGGGTTATGTAGACAAATTTTAGGATACTTTTAAGGTCGTTTTGTGGTCACTTTGGGGCTTGATATCTTTAGTAAGCATTCATTGTCATTGCATTGGAAAGTGTGATATTTCTCATGTTTCACAGATTTTTTAAAAATTAATTCAGGTTTAAAATAACATGAAGGTGAATAAACAACAACACATTTTGGGTCAATCGATTTAAACAAATTCTTCAGTTGTGAAGACTACCAGTAAAACAATTAAAGAGGCAAATCATACAGTCAAATCTCCATATTAACAGACACACCTGAGATGCTTTGAGTAAAAACGGTAGAAACGCTCCCCGCCTCACCTGCTTTCCACAATCTCTCACCACCAACATCAACAACATTCACTAATAGTTTTAAGTTAATATTATGAATCAGCAAATTAATTATCAGTGACAGAAGACACAGGTCTGACAAGACCAAACACACACCGTCCCAAAACAACCTGTCATCTACTCTGCCATAGTCAAATACGTGCATGCAGAAACAGTGGCCCCGGCCCCCGCCCCTCCCCCATCTGGGAGATTAGATTAGTGTCAAGCCCCAAAGAAGTAAAAGTATGTAGGGGGGTTGATCCATAGGGCAGGAAATTGTTTTTTTTCTAAAGACCTGTTATGAGAAGAGCAGCGTGGAGTTGTGAGCTACAGCTTGACTACACACACTGCCCCGTCCTGTTTGCTTTGGGTGGCCTA
The DNA here is from genome assembly GCF_936440315.1 of Barbus barbus. Taxonomy (NCBI): domain Eukaryota; kingdom Metazoa; phylum Chordata; class Actinopteri; order Cypriniformes; family Cyprinidae; genus Barbus; species Barbus barbus. The sequence continues at coordinate 13,835,185 of NC_136728.1, read as the reverse complement.
TCAATTAGTTCTGCAAGGATACCCATCACTACAGCAACCCCAGCCCTGTTGCCAGACATTGTGGGAGATCAGGAAAGGTACTATAACCAGGAACAGCAAGAAATAAGGTGCATGGGTCACTGACAAGCTTGATGCTTTGAGAAAAAATGTTTTTGTTGTGGTGGTGACTATGGTTTTAAAAGTTGGAAAATTACACTACTATTCAAAAGTTTGGTGTTAGTAGGATTTTTAAGTATCTTATGCTCACAAAGGCTGCATTTATTTAATCAAAAATACAGCAAAAACAGTAATAATGTAAAATATTATTACAATTTAAAAAAGCTTCTTTTTATTTGAAAATATCAAAAAAAAATGTAGTTTATTGCTGTAATGGCAAAGCTGAATTTTCAGCAGCCATTACTCCAGTCTTCAGTGTCACATGATCCTTTAGAAATCAGACTAATATACTGATTTGCTCAAGAAACATTTCTTTTGTCAATGCTGAAAACAGTTGTGCTGCTTAATATTTTGTGGAAACCGTCATTTTTGCTGAATAGAAAGTTGAAATGAATAGTATTTATTTGAAACAGAAATGTTTGTAACATTACAAATGTAATAATGTAAATGCCCTGTTGCCAGGCTGTCACTTTTAATCAATTTAATGCATACTTGCTGAATAAAATGATTCATTTCTTTGTAAAAAACTCTTACTGTCCTCAAACGTTTGAACAGTAATGTAGTCAAATAAGTAATACAGACAAAGTCTGTATATGTCAGTCTGCAAAATTTTGAGCTTGTCAATAGCAAAGAGCAAGGAAGATGTTTCTTGACACACGTGTACCAAAACTGAGAACAATCACAGTACTCAACTTTCATAGACAGTTATAAAAGTAGATAAATTGCACAAACTACATTTAAATTGCGGCTCAAATGGTCAAAGGCATAATTTGAGTAAACTGTATAAATTTAAGAAAGATGACAATCATTATCTTAGACATTTACTCTAAAAATCCAATCCTTAATCAGTGCATCCTTCGTTTTTTCAATAAAATAAATGTAAGTTGTTTAATCTAATTGTTTAATTTAATTGTTTAATCATTATATATGTTTGATTTTTATTTTCTAACCACAATTGTTGGCATCAATTTTCTAAAAATATTTTGTATATAACAAATGTATTAAATGTTTATTTAATTCTAAAACTTTTAAAATCAATGTAAGATCTGTAAAGTGGTGTCAACACACACCTTTCTCTTTTGCACTCAGGCACTCACACAAAAACAGTCCCACGTGGCAAAGCAACTTTCCACCTCATAAATCCTCCAACAAAGAAAATTCCTCCTCTGTACCTCAGAGTGTCGGAGCAGGGCTGCAGAATTCCCTGGCAAAAGCCTGATCCCGGGACAGCCAGCGAGAAGCCGCTAAAGTTTGGCTGGGTGGCAGGCAGCTTCATGAGTAAAGCTCCACTGCACTCCTTCCCTCGCTCTGCCTTTCACTGCTCTGAGAGAGAGACCGATTCTCCCCAAACACTCTCTCTCTCACACACACACACACACACACACACAAACCCAGCAGCCAACCACAAGCTGAGGGGAGCGGCTTTACCAACTGAAGGAATGATAATCTGATCACAAAGCAGAACTTCAAAAGGAGATGGTTGTTGACTCTATAAACTGGTCTCAGAACAGAGCTGGATTAGAGAGAATGTCAAGATGTTAATTAAGATGAATTATTCATCTGTAATGAGCTAAGGCTTAAAAGCAAATTGGGTTTTCAAGTGGTCAAAAAACCTGCTAACATCAAGTGTTTGTGGTTCACAGATCAGGAACATCTGACCAAGTGAATTCTCACAAATCAACCTAAAGCATCAACTTTGTGTCAGAAGTTACTCCTTAGTAAAGTTAAAACAAATACGACAATTGTTAACAAAAAATGGATCTATAAAATGAATGTGAACAGAAGTGGTTGACTAATGTATTTTAATGGCCAATGCTGATAGAAATATCTCTAAAGGCCCATATAATATGTGAAAATATGGAACAAAAAAAATAATGGTTTAAAAAAAAAAAAAGAATAAAAAAAATAAAAACAAATTGTCCATACAATGTTGTTTTGGACCCTGTCGACTACAATTGTAAAGGTCTTTGCACACTGAGGCCGAAATTCTTGTCCAAAATTTTTCAATAAACAAAAACGTTAAATAATAAATACAAGCTCACATTGTGTTAATCACATTTACACACTGCCCCCAAAACTTTTGTTCGTCATAAAAAAAATTCGGATCAGGTTCGATTTTCTGCGTTTTCACATCCGTAGCAAGTATTTTGATAGGAAAAGGATGACAAAAAAAAAAAAAAAATTCAGATTCAGTGTGCAAGGACCTTAAAGACAAAAACACTTCTTCAAAATATCATCTTTTATATCCACATAAGAATGAAAATTATATAAGTTTGTAACAACATAAGAATGATAAAATGATGATAGACTTATTTAAATATTGTTCAAATCATATTGTAGTACTGTCACAACACACGTAGGAGCCAGGAACGAGGGCGGCCATGGCGGAGCAGGGAGCTTGGATGGCCATGGCAGGTCTGCCTCCGAGACCACGGCCCCAGCCCCCACCTCGGCCTCTACAGCAGGAGCCCTATTAAAATCGTCACTGCCTGCGTCATTGAACTTTCAGCACGACACACAACAGACCCGCTAGATTTAAATTAGCACAGCCAGCAAAGGATCGAATGCAACTCTTTTGAATGAGCGCACCTTTTTTAAACAACCAAAAAATGGCTGTTTCGTTGTCTGTTGAGGAAGTACAGATGTTCCTCTCGATGATAGCCGAGGAGCGGATCCAGCAACGTGCGATGGAGCGACGCACAAAATTAAAAAGTTTTTCAGGAGTCACGGCAGTAGAGGCGGTGCAACTATAACGACACGTGAATAATCCCACCCATTCTAAAGCGGTACTAAACTGCAGTGGAAACAAAACGAGCCGAACTGAGCCGTGTCGTGCAGTTCTGAACCGTGTCGAGCCGAGTCGTACCACGCAGTGGAAAAGCGGCAATACTCTCTGCTGGCGGGCTTGAGGGCTGCGAATGGCGGTGGGCTTGGGTTGGCCACGGGCGGCTGACTTGCGTTGGCCGCGGACGGCAGCAGGTTTGCGTTGGCCACGAACGGCAGCGTTAATCTCCCCGTGGATGGTGGTCTTGGGAGAGCCGTGGACGGCTGCGTTAATTTCCCCGCGGACAGCGGGCTTGGGAGAGCCGCGGAGGGTAGCGTTAATTTCCTTTGCGTTGGCCGCGAACAGTGGCAGATAAGACTTCGGAGCAGTGGACGACGGCAGGCTTGTTCTGGCTCGGGGCAGGACACTCTCCAGACACCGGAGGATCCCCTCCCTCCATTTTAGTCCAGTGTCTGGGAGGTCCACGGGACGACGGGAATTGGCCCCGTGCCAGAACAGCGAGAGGATGGTGGCGTCATCGAGGGCCGTCGCCTGGGCAAGCCTGCAGAATTCCCATGAATATTCTGCGAACGGGAGAGCTAGGCGGGTAAGGGCGACATCCATCGCCGCGGGAAAAAAACAGAACAACTAAAAACTTTTCAAAAAACAGGGAAAAAATAAACGGGGTAGGTAACGGTTTGAGTCCAGTCTTCTGTCACAACACACGTAGGAGCCAGGAACGAGGAGGTGAGGAGCTTCTTCAAAAGACTTCAAAAGTACCGCTGGAGATATAAATACTGAATGACGATCAGACTGGACACAGAGGCAGGGAAACACAGGGCTTAAGAAGGGGAGACTAAACTAGATAATTAATAACACAAGGCTGGGGACTAATAAACTAATGATGACATGAAACGAGGACAGGAACGGGAGGACCAAATATGGGCACGAGAGGGAGGCAAACAGGACATGGGAAACACAGGTCTGACAAGTACTTACTGATATTTTGAATGAGCTTTTATTTTTATATTTTCATTTTCATTTTTGTTTAAGTTTTAGTAATTTTGCTATGCACTTTTGTCATTTTAATTAGTCTTTTTAAGTATTTCTATACAGCTTTAATTTTTAAAAATCTTTATAAGATTTCAGTTTTTAACAGTTTTCAACTCAAACTCATTTCAGTTAGTCGGCAACATTATGTTCAATTTGTTTTTTCAAGTTTTTCCAATTACATATGTTTATATTGTGTTTAAGATGATTTTGGCAAGCAATAACAACATGAACAACATGTTAAAGAAATAAGCAAATGTGTTTTTGAAAGTTTGTCTATCCTCTCAGCTGGACAGGTTTGACAGTCACTGTCTTCACATGAGTTAGATCTGGACATCTGCGTTGCGCCGTAAATGCCAGGTGACCTTACAGGTTTGAGGCAAGGCAGGTTCCTACATGAAACGTGTTTGTGTGTAAGTATTAAGTGTATGTGTGTGTAGCTGTGTGAAGGAGTAATCTTCTTAAGCACACCAACTTCTGTGATAAGTTACGGCTTAAGTGTGCTTTTACAGCTTGGAAGCATAGTCCACCGTGATACGAGTGTGGGAATCCATTTTCGGTTTACAGATCTGTTTGTCTGGGGTTTAGCTGGTAGCTAGCTTGTGGCTAAAGCTACATAAAGTCAATAAGTGACTAACCTACAGACTTCACCAAACCTGGCCAATTAGTTCATTCCACAAAGCTTCACGTTCTCATGCCCTGTTGTTTACAGAAGTTTTTTAATGGTCACATCCCATAGTTAAAGTTCAAGCTGGCTTAATCCTTTGCGGAATATCCTGCTAACCGAGATGCAATTTTGTTGCGTCTACCAAAACAGAAAACGGTTTTTGGCCTCAAACATTGGCAGAAAACTTTGTGGGCAAATGAGACCTTATATATGTAGCGTCTGAGCTTTTTTTCGTATACAAAAATCCATAAAACCAGAGGTAGCCGCTAATCTTGTTAGCGTTAAAACCATTGAAAGTGCAAATAGATGTCTAAAAATCTTGGGGAATGTATATATACAGCGTGACCAGAGGTTTCTGTCTTCATAGAGCAGTTTTGAGCATGTGACTTTGTATAATAACACAGAGGCACACAGAAAGAGAGAGAGAGAGATTCCAGCCCTCGTGCCCAAACCTTTGCCGCCAGTCGTTTGTAATGACAGAGCTGCTAGTGAGCGCGAGGAATTCAGAGTAGTTTCTTTCTCTATCCCACTCGCATTCTCTCTCTCCATCTTCTTCAACAAACAAATATAACAAAGACGACAACTTTTCAGGTCTCACACTTCGGTTACGTTAATGTTGGTTTTCCAGGGAACTGCAGAGCATGATTTGCATTGTTTTGAATATGGAAAAAAATGGTTAAACGTGCAAGGCAAATATAAGCACCAATGGCACAACACAGTAGACTTGCAATTCCTAAAAAAAGTGCTTGAAAGGCAATGTATGATAAAACCAATCACAATACTGTGTATTACCTCACCATTATTGTGCTGTAAATATACAAATATGCAGCTATATGATGCAGCAATGACCAAATATGATCAATAAGTAAATAATTCAACCGACAGTTTATTTTTTTTAATTTTTTTTAAGTCTCTTATGCTCACCAAGGCTACATTCATTTGATCTAAAATGTAGTAAAACAGTAATATTGTTAAAAATTATTACAATTTAAAATAACTGTTCTTTTGTAATATATTTTAAAATGGAATTTAATCTGGTGATGCAAAGCTGAATTTTCAGCATCATTACTCCAGTCTTCAGTGTCAATACTTAAGTGCTTAATACTTTTATAGAAACGTAATATTTTCTTCTTTGAATAATAGAAAGTTCAAAAGAACAACATTTATTTGAAACAGAATTCTTTAGTAACATTATAAATGATTTGGTGTCTCTTTTGTGTGCTAGTGTATTTACACTGAGATTAAACAAGTAATATGCTATTTGTATAAAGTGTAATTGCATGAATAATAATGGACAGAGTTGGTGAAAATAGCCTTTGCAAACAAGGTTGGAGGGGGAAAATAGGTGTGTGGAAAAAGTAGTACAGTTCTCACCTCACAAATATGGCAAAAAAATGTTTTTACATAAAATAAAGATCATTTATAGTTAGAAAAGAGCTTCATTGTAGCTCAAATGGGTCTGTAGGAGCCACCAGGATACTGAAAGGACATGACAATTTCTCCATTGTTGTTTTCTTTCCTTCCTGTGTTTCCATCCCTCTGTTTTCGCTTCTATGTGTTCTTTTGTTGCAAATACACATGCCACACTGAAACAACACAAATACTCTCTTTTTCTCATTTTGTTTCTGTCTCTGACTTCACTCATGCAGAATACACGCAGCGACAGCGCATGCTGGTAGATGAAACCTGTACATTTTGCACTGAATAATAAAATCTCATATGAAATAAAAAATAAAAATAAATAAGATCACAAAATGGACTGTTCATACTATAGTAGTTAAGCTACAAGATATTAATAATTTTAAGCTTCCCTTTAAAGTAGACAGACAGACAGATATATCTACAAATCTATAGATAGATAGATCTTGTTGAAAAATAAGTTTGTTTTGAAAAAATTGTTTTGAAAACAACTTGCTATGGAAAAAATGTAGATAAATGAATATCATTGCTACTTTTAGTCAGTTACTCCCCATCACTGCATACAGAATCCATTTATATGACTAATTCTCCCTCTTTTTCTCTCTCTGTCACACACAAGTTAGTATGGGGGATGGGGGACTCGTGTGTTGATGGATATCCTCCTCCCTCTGTCTTTCAGGCTGTTTCTCTGTTTCTTTTCTTTTCTCTGTCCCTCCATCTCCTACTTCCTTTTCCCTGGCCATGTTTGCATGTGAATGGGCCACGGGGTGTGATGGCTGTGCCGAGTGATTAAGATCATTGTCTCAAGCATCCAATTAGCACAGATAAAGGTGCGATTCCTCCCCACAAAAACAATCGCATTGTCCACGAGAACACTTTCAGAATCTACCAAGCTGCAAAACCTCTTTCGTTCAAACAATGTCATGCAAACCAGCCAAGACTGATGTTCCCAGTTTAAGGAAAAATCACAAATGGGATTTCTTTAATATCTCACTTGATTTTTTAAAACAGACTTAAGATTAGTTTGAGTCACAAGTCTTCTCTAGAGTTTAGAGATCAACAATGTGGCAAAATAATTCTAGGAAGGAAGATAGGAAAAGAAACAATTTGAGACAAAGTTGAGGCCCAAATAAAACATAGCTCAGTTTTCTTAGCGTTCTTAAAAATAGTTCACCCAAAATGAAAAATCGCTGAATATGCACTCACCCATAAGCCATCCATTCAAGATGTAGTTGAGTTAGTTTCTTCACTGTAGCAAATTTGGAGAAATTTAGCATTATATCAGTTGCTCACCAATGGATGCTCTGCAGTGAATGGGTGCTGTCAGAATGAGAATCCAAACAGCAGATAAAAACAAGTAGTAATTCAAGTGGACTCCAGTCCATCAATTAACATCTTGTAAAGAAAAAACTGGGTGTTTGTAATAAACAAATCCATCATTAAGACGCAATTAACTTCAAACCATTGCTTCTGGCTACAATATGAGTCCTCTATTGGGGAAGTCGTGGCCTAATGGTTAGAGAGTCGGACTTGTAATCTGAAGGTTGCGGGTTCGAGTCTCCGGCCGGCAGGAATTGTAGGTGGGGGGAGTGAATGTCCAGCGCTCTCTCCACCCTCAATACCACGACTGAGGTGCCCTTGGATGGACTTTCACTAGAAAAAGCGTTATCAGCTTGTTTGGACTCCCATTCTGATGGCATCCATTGGCGAGTAAGTGATGAAATGCTCAATTTCTCCAAATCTGTTCTGATGAAGAAACAAAATACATCTTGGATGGCCTGAGGGTGATAGCATCAGCAAATTTTAATTTTTGGGTGACCTATTCTTTACGAGAACGAGCAACAAATTCCTTAATGGTACCATCCAGAAACTCGCGTCTCCATCGGATGAGAAACCATTGAGCATTGGCTGCCAGTCATGTGTTTTATGTATAGACTGCGGTAAAGGAAGTAGCTGTTTCCTCAGATGTCAGATAAGAGTTCTTTCTTTCTTGTGTCCCATCCACTTAACTGTTTGGAGAGCGGTTCGCTCTGCTGTGATTGCAAAGCCCCCCTCAGAGCCCATGTTCACCCGTCCTAAATCACAGAAGAAGCGGTTCTCTCTTCATATCGCTTTCTCCATCAATACCAGACGTGTCAAGGGCAAATGGATGGATGTTCTTTTGCATCCTTTATTCACACTGAAACAACAAATAAACCCATTTATTTACTCTTTTCAAAACATTTGTTTTGTATTGTCCCAAAAGATTATGTTTCCAAATGTCTTGCCTCAACACGACAATAAAAAAAGAATTGCACGGGTGGCGGCTTAAGCAGCTTAAAAGTGAAGAATGCTTCACATGCTGTCATTGAGTCTGTCCTGAGGGCTTAAGGTGAAAGAACCAGACTTGCACTCATTGCAGTTTTGGCTATGGATGGGGTTAATGACTTAAGTGTAACAGATGACAATAGGCAGAGGTTGTGTCTCCCTTTGTGCTGGAATTCTGCTGGTAGACTTAAATGACTGTCTGGGTTTCATTCACTCATGTTACCAACTTGCCAATAATAGCCCAGCAGGGGCAAATGACAATTTGCAAATGTAAATGTGAAATATTATAAAATTAGACCTGACATTAAAAACGTGTTGACATGCAGTTACAGTGGTGTGAAAAAGTGTTGGCCCCCTTCCTGATTTTTAATTTTTTTGCATGTTTGTCACACTTTAATGTTTCAGATCATCAAACAAATTTAAATATTAATCAAAGATAAAACAAGTAAACACAACATGCAGTTTTTAAATGAAGGGTTTTTTTTATGAAGGGGAAACAAAATCCAAACCCATATGGCCCTGTGTGAAAAAGTGTTTGTTTAACTTTTTGGAAGGTGTGTGTCCCATTACATCTGGCGTAAAAGTAACAGCATTTCAGAAAAAGAACATCATACCAACAGTAAAATATGGTGGTGGTAGTGTGATGGTCTGGGGCTGTTTTGCTGCTTCAGGACCTGGATGACTTGCTGTGATAAATGAAACCATGAATTCAGCTGTCTACCAAAAAATCCTGAAGGACAATGTCCGCCCATCTGTTCGTGACCTCAAGCTGAAGCGAACTTGGGTTCTGCAGCAGGACAATGATCCAAAACACACCAGCAAATCCACCTCTGAATGGCTGAGGAAAAATAAAATGAAGACTTTGGAGTGGCCTAGTCAAAGTCCTGACCTGAATCCTATTGAGATGCCGTGGCATGACCTTAAAAAGGCGGTTCATGATCGAAAACCCTCCACTGTGGCTGAATTACAACAATTCTGCCAAGATGAGTGGGCCAAAATTACTCCAGAGCGCTGTAACCGACTCATTGCAAGTTATCGCAAACGCTTGATTGCAGTTGTTGCTGCTAAGGGTGGCCTAACCAGTTATTAGGTTTAGGGGGCAAGCACCTTTTCACACAGGGCCATGTGGGTTTGGATTTTGTTTTCCCTTCATAATAAAAAATTTCATTCAAAAACTTGTGTTACTTGTGTTATCTTTGATTAATATTTACATTTGTTTGATGATCTGAAACATTAAAGTGTGACAAACATGCAAAAAAATAAAAAAATCAGGAAGGGGGCAAACACTTTTTCACACCACTGTAAATGATGTCGCTAGAACATTAACCCTATCTATTTTCTAAATGGATATTATAGATTTTAATGGGTTATAAACAATTAATCTGTGCATGTTCCATTTTTAAAAATGTTTGACCTCGTAATGTTTAGTCAAAAATACTTGATCCTCCGGTGAAAAGGATTGACTTCTTGTGATGTACACAGATCTTCTCCAATCATTCAGTCCAATTAACCCTAGCTTCCCAAAGCTCACCACAATCCATCTCTAATTTTAAGTGCAACGCATGTCGCAAAATCCAGTCCAATAAACCAATAATCTGTTAGACTTGGATGTACATCACAATATGGAAGAAAAAATCTGTTGCTACTTCTGTTTTATTGCAACTTTTAGATGTTATTTATTTTGATTTGACCCAAAGTAAATAAATAAATACAAATAAAAACTATAGAAAAAAATTAAACATTAAAATAATATCATAAAACCAAATAACATTTAAAAATGCTAAATAAAAATTGAGAATGAGGCAAATAAAACAAATAAAAACAAAAATACAAACAAAACAGAAAACAAAAACCCTTCAAAACAAAAATAAAAAGCCATAACAAAAACAAAACTCTGCAAAACAAAATAAGTCACAACAAAAACAAAACCCTGCAAAAAATAAACTCACAACAAAAACAAAAAATAAAATTCAAATCTGATATAACAGCTAGATAAAAGCAAATGTAAATAGTTAACACTTGATCAGAAATGTTCAAGACCAGCCAAAACAAACTGTAGATTTAGTTACTCGACACACAACTATAAATGCACAGCCACAAATACAAAAACAATTCAGCAGTCATCCTCAAAAGCACACTTACTTCACTGCCTAAGCCTTAGACCAGTCTGTCATGTCAAAAGTGTTCAGTCTCGCCCTCTCATCATCCATTTATATCTGCACTGTACAGTTACAGCTGATCACAGGGACACGTATCAGATCCCTGAGAACCAGACACACCAGCTCTATCAAAGATCCTAATCAGTCTCAGCCATAACACTACCGCCACTGTGCCCCTACTGCTGAGTCTGCGTGTGTGGCGAGGGGCCGGGGGTGCGAAAGAAGTGTGAAAGTGGAGAGAGATTTTTTTCAGCCCTCCCATGCACTTAATGACTGTACCTGCTGGGCTATCATGAACAATAATGCTTGTTGGCAAAAAGGCAAGTTGCCAGCTCATCTCTCCTTTTCTGTCTTTCTCCTGGTGGAGAGCACATTTGTGTAGGCTGAGGGTCTTATAATCCTACAGACTTCCGGTCACATAGGGAGAAATATGAATTTATCAACAGCCAAACAACACTGGCGGGAACTGACACAAAAAAAAATTGCTTTCTAAAGAAATATTAGCACAAGACAACTATTTTGACACCTAAAAACAATGAGAGGAAAAGAAAAGGAGCACATTCAATCGCATGTAAAACGCCTAGGTTGCAATGCAAGTCATAAATCAAACCTTGCTTAAAGGGGACATATCATTTTCAGTGCTCTTATGTAAGACATACTCACACGCAAATCTCCCTCCTCAGTACATCTTAGCTACAAAAAGCTCATTCAGAAACCATAATGCTATTGTCTAGGCTATTGTCTGTGATGTACTGAATATTCGCAATATATATTTGCAATGACTTTAATTTGCAATATACTGAATAGGATACATTTCAGACAATTTTTTTAATTCTGCAAAATTACTTTCTGTGAATCAGTTCAAACTGTTATTGTCTTTACTCAAAAAAAGTGTTTGTGTGCCATTTTTCATATTTTAAAATGTTTTTGTAAAAATATTTACAGGTAAAAACTTCAGTTCATTATACTTTTTTTAAATATATTCCTCCTCATATTTAATATTCAGCAACTTAGCCCACCCTGACAAATTAAAGTATAAAGTATGGTGGAAGACAGAGGTTAGACAATCATAACATAGAGGTTATTTACATACAGAAGTCTTTGAGGTACAGTAATGTAAACTGATCTGACTGAATGCCTCACACCAAAGGCATTCATATGCATTGAAATGAAGGACCGAAATGCACTGATCCACATATGTGAGAGTGCAATATGGCACATTTCCTCTGTGTGTGGGTGTGGATTTGACCAGGTCTCTGCTTTCAGTCCAGACTTGGTCCCTAAACCCCTTTCTTCAGGGCGAGACGCCCCGATCACATTTCAGAGCCGTGTTTGAACTGCCTCAGCCAAATTACACAGTCAAACACAATGTAGCAGTCACCACAGACCTGAAAAACGGACATCCCTCCACCGGCAGGAAACTACACGAGGATTATTCAGACACCACATACTTGAGACGACTGTCATTTTTGAGGGAGTGTCTGCTTTTTCTATGCAAAAGTATATAAAAAGCAAAAAACTGCAAAAACCGTTTGACATGAACATTATGTAGCAGATGAATAAATAGACTCCAGAAGGTATCAGTTATGTGGAAAAAAGCTAAATAATGACAGTTAAATTTATACTATTCATTTTTTAAATAAATTAAAAATAAAACACAAAAAAATTAAATCAGTCATCTTAAAAGCAAATTTTGGCATAAGTGAATTTTCTAATGTACAGAACTAATTTTTTTTATTAATTTTGAGATTTGCTAAAGATTAAATTTTCAGAGTTTAAGCCAATTTTAAGTGAGTATTAGATGATGGTAGAAGGTAAAAGGTAATCTAAATGTAAAAATAAGGGTATTGATGATTAAATATCCATTATTGACCAATACATTGAATTACTAAACAAAAAATAAAATTAAATAAAATTATAAAAATTAAAAATAAATATTTTTATAATTAAAATGACTAAATACTTTTATTTTAATGAAATAAAAATAAATAACATTTTTAAATAAATATTTTTTATTTATAAAAACATTAATAACCGATATGGACAAATATTATCCAATCAAAACAAGACAAACCTTGATGCTTCATCTGAGACATCAGCTGAAATGAATAACCAGAGAGTTTGGCTTGTGATCTGATCACACAAGTCTTGACCGAATTCACAGTACAGCGCAAATGAATCAAAATAATCTTCTACAGCATCCACACCATCCAACTCCAAAACCAACATGGCTCCCTGCTCTCAGAAGGATGCATCCCTAAAGTTCGCACCACCTCATCTTTTTTCACCGACCCGGACTTTGTTTTGGCAGATCTGATGACAAAGCAAGTCAAAATAACGTGAGTGAAAACACCTAACTCTTTTTTACACCAGCTGCTGTTGGAGAAAGAATCCACTAAATTATACATGACATCAAGCATTTCCAGTAAGAAATAAGACAGAAAAGGAATTCCCATTGGATTCTTGCCATTCCTGCCCCGCAGCTACATTTCACGAGGTCTTAGATCATCCCTCCTTCACCTGTATCAATCTGGGCACTAAGACGATATCTTGACAGGCACTGGGCACAGAATCCTGCAAAAACACCTGGCTGGGCTCAAGAAAATGACCTTATTTGGAGAACAGTGGATCTTACAGGGCTTGTCTGTAGGTCATCTGTCTGACTTTCCTTATTTTATGCCAACATTTTGATTGACTGCCATTTTATCTGTGAGATGTTCTGCACTGACTTCATCAAGGGCAGGGCAAGTTCAGTCATGAAGAGTCAGACCTTTAATTACAGACTAAGTCTAGTCCACTTTGCAGGACAGGACTGTCAGAGCTCAGTTTTGAAAGCAACATTTGTAGGCATAGTTCACCCAAAAATGACCCTCACACTCATGTAGTTTCAAACAACTTTTTATGCCACCTTGGTTACGGAAGTATCTTTCCCAATCATTTTTCCTATAGGGTTTTTAAGTTTTTAAGTCTTGGAAAGTGGAAAGCCATTAACCAAATCAACCCGCTACGAGGTGAACTACAACATTACAAACTTTGATTTGAATCAAAAAATTAAAAAATCTGGGAAACATATACATACATAATGTACAAAACAGTGCACTTAAAGGGATATTTCATTCAAAAATGAAAATTACCCCACCCTCACCTCAAGTCATCCTAGGTGTATATGACTTTCTTCTTTCAGACGAATACAATCAGAGTTATATTAAAAAAAATTGATGGCTCTTCCAAGAGGCTTATATGTGTGTTCCAGTTTGCAGAAGCTAGAGATTATGGTTTATAAAGTTTTAAATATGGATATTTTTCTAACACAAACGCATTGATTCACTTCAGAAGGCTTTATTAAAGGCAGGGTAAGCTATTTCTGGAAGCCAATGTTGATATTTGAAATCACCAAAACAAGCACGCCCCTACCCCAAAAGGGTCTCGCCCCTATTTTGATAGCCCCGCCCCACATATATGTAGCCTACGCAACCCAGGCAACGATTAGTTCTGTGAAACATAAGCAGGTTTTCCACCGAAATTACCTGGAACAATATGTCCCAGGAACTTTTTTCCCCCAGACCTGTTGCTGTCTGCATTTCCATCATGGTCTAAACTACCGAGAAGAATAGGCAAATAGTCTGAGGACTTAACGTTAGGTCTGCGCGCGTTTCTCAATACCAAGTACGCAAATTTTGGACTTGCATCCTCGGTATTCGGACTTCACGAGTTAGTACTTGATAACCCCAACTCAGTTTTCTAAAACGTTTTTGAAAAATTACATACCCTGCCTTTAACACCCAGAGCTGTGTGGAGTAACTTTTTATGATGTATGGATGCAGTTTTTGGGCTTCAAAATCTCAGAACCTATTCACGGCCATTATAAAGCTTGGAAGAGCCAGGCCATTTTTTTTATATAACAATGTATTCGTCTGAAAGAAGAAAGTCATATACACCTAGGATGGCTTGAGGGTGAGTAAATTATGGGGTAATTTTTATTTTTGGGTTAACTACAAATCACTTGAAGCATTGCAAATGGCAATTAAAATTAAAAAGGATAAATATAAAACTAATGTTTTATATATATTGAATATTTATATATATTGTATTGAAATGTTACTTTTTTGAAGCAAGTTCGTTAAATGCTGTCCTTCAGCTAAAAAATCCTGACAGCAACAGTAAACTGCAAGAATGTTCCGAACATGCCTCCCATCTAATGTAGCTTAAATAATTAAATAATTTTCTCACACACATACATCTGCTGATCTCTCAAAACGTCTGTTTTCCGTCTTTTAGTTTTAAAACAGACCGATTCGCGGCACAGCGTTATTACAGTGTAAACTGATGGACATACAGAATCATACCTGAAACAGAAAACTAATAAATTCAGTAATATTCCCTCCTCACTTCGGAAACTGCAGTCTTTCACACAGACACGTGCTGCACACACATAACACATCTCCACGTGAGAAGCGTTTATTTAGACGGGTGAAGGGCAAAATTAAATTAAAGATGAAAGATGGAACATAACGCCAGCAGGGATCACTCATACTTCATTAAATAAATAGCAAACAGTTAATTCTGCCGAAATACATAATACATTAAACAGTTTTGATGCTATTGATTGTTTATGTTGCTAAGGATGTTGCTCAGTGATACACAGAACGGTTGGGTGAAGCGGTCATAGCCGTGCTGTATCGTGAATAAAACACTGCTGCTGACCAATCAGAATCGAGGAATGGTACTAACCATTTATAAAGATAGATAGATAGATAGATAGATAGATAGATAGATAGATAGATAGATAGATAGATAGATAGATAGATAGATAGATAGATAGATAGATAGATAGATAGATAGATAGATAGATAGATAGAAATATTAAACAGTTTGAAAGTGCTGGAAGTCTTAATTATGTCATTTGCAGTGCTTCATTGAAACTGCTTCTTTTGTCTCAATTCTCTGATTGGTTGAGGTTCTCTGAAGAATCATGGGAAATGTAGATTTGTTTTCTACCTCTACATTTTTCATTTCCTTTTTCAAGCTGACATTTCAGACAACTTTCTATTCTTAACGAATGAGTCACAGCTCATCAGAGATTTTTAATCATAAATATGTCGACCGCTGTCAATTCAGAGTGTGTTTAGTAAAAACACAGACGGCTTTACATGTTCACACAGAGTGTTGTTGAGTTTGAGTAGACACAGCGCAAGCGGCGAGGGATGTGGGACGTTAAACAGCCGCAGGGACAGCAGGACGGCACAAAGGAACACCGAACGTGAGAACACATGCATAAAGAACTGAATGTATGTCTAAACTGATCCATTAGCTCTTGCCTCTGGCACTGATGAAGACAATGACCACTCTCTTCCTTTGTGAGGAAACAAAAGCAACTCTGTTGCCCATCTGAAATGCTCAGGTTTGACTACCAAGCAGTCTGTGGCGATCAACAGCATCAGAAAAAGAGTCTACAGGGTGAGTTAGTGCAGGTAACGCAAAGGTTAAAGATTAAGTCCTACCTATCAGTATCTTCTTGACTCTTGGGATTAAAGTGGTGAACGGTCTCTCTCACGCTGTTCATTCCATCTGAGACCCGGTTAAACCTTCTGGAGTACAGGTTGAGACCTCCGTCCGTCATGTATCTGCAGACACAAACACACATTCAGCACACAAGATACAAATCGTAGGTCTAATTCAGAGTCTTTATCTGTAAATGAAGCATAAACAGGCTGTCTTGTGAAACGCTACAGTTAAATATGTTGCGAGACGCATTAACAAAAGCAAATATTTTACATTATGTTGCCGCCATCTGATGATCTATGGTCTATACTTGTCCGGCTCCTTTGACGGCATGTTGTGTCTGCACATTCACATTCATAACAAATGAATTCAATAAACTACAAACAGAGTAAAGAACGTTTGTCAATGTCTCAAGAAATCAGCCCACAGGAAAAAAAAACTGTTTTTCTACCAAAGTAGAGAAGTGTGATAATTTTAGATATTGCCGTGGACTGCACAGTTTTTTTTTTATTTACATACAATATATTACATAAAATATAGTATATTCCACATATAAATATATATGAATAGAAATTAAAAACAAATAGATGTATGTAATATTTTATGTTTTAGTACTTTTAGCCCCCCAAATATATTGTTTTTGTTTGCTTCATAACAATTCAAATACTCAAAGCCAAGATATATCATTAAACATGTTTAAATGTAGCATTGTTTACACCTGCATCGTTAAACTTAATCAATAGGAAACTACAAGCTAGTTTCAATGAACCTCAATTCAAAAACCACTAAACCAAAGCAGCTATAAACTAGACCAAGTGCCCTCTTTTAATTTAAGACCAACAATACCTTAACCAGCATGCAAGTCAAAATATTCACTCACCTCACCAAAGGTCACAAGCTAGGTCTGCGACCATCAAGAAAGTCTGGCTGGTTTCACATGACCGTGTCTGTTGACTCTTAAGGTGTGCGTTTATGTATTTGTGATCTTACTGTAAGTGCTTATCCGTGTTCTTAATATCCCTAAGGACACATTATACTGAGAAGTAAGGAGAGAGAGAAAATATGAGCGATTGTGGGTTGGACTGCTGGCAGGAGTGGACAGGTGAGCTGTGTGGGACAGTGTGTCTTAACCTGAGGCACTAGGTGGATGGGTGTTTACTTCGTTAAACCGTTTAAGTGGATGTTCTAAACAGGTTCTCAAAAAAAAGAGTCATTTGCCCTCTGAGGACAAGCAATATGAACCAAACACTTAAAACTACTGCAGGCGGAGAGCAGTGCTGATAACAGGCTGATCCAATTACAGATAAGCTTAATGTTTCAGGTTAATATGATTTTTACCATATAACAGATGCATCTCTTGCACAACAGAACTACAACACAATAATACTGAATAACATCTTGTTGCACTGTTAAAAAAATATATGAAAATAAAAAAGCCTGAAATTTCAGGTTGCCTGAAATCTCCTGGAAAATGTTTATAATAATAATAATAATAATATTAATAATTTATTTTTATTTATAATAATTTTAATTAACATAATCATTTTAATTTTAACTTATAATAATTATTTAATATAACAATTTTACTTCTTGTGGTACAAAAGGCATGATGAATTATGAACAAATTCACTAATTACAATCATTACTAATATTATATAATTAAATGGTATTCTTCATGCATTTTTCTCTGTAAAGAGGTGAATGTCTTTCAACAATGTTTCATTGAAAGTAAATTCAGTGTACAGGTAAAAATAATATCGATTTTGAACAAATTATGTGGTAGTTTTTAAATTATTTCACAATATTTATTATTAGAATTAACAAAAAAATTACATGTATATATGCGTGTGTGTATATATACGTTTTCATATAGTAACATTGACACTTTTTTATATCAGATTCCTAAGCATTTTCCCAGTATCAGCTTTGTTGATTGTAATGGGAGTGAGTTAGTTTTGGTTGTTAAGTTTGCAGATGGTGACGAGACTCTGCGGATGGTGAGATTCTGAAGACGTCTTAACAGACACGTATACTTTTGCTTAATCTCTCATTTCCTGCTGTGAAGCAATCAGGTGACAGCGTTTCATCACCCGGAGCGGCTGACTAACCTGCTGGGCAGGTGGAAAATTTCCAAACAGGATACGCCACACTTAATGATTTAAGTAATTCACTTCAGATAATTAAACAGTACATGAATCATCAGGTGCGATTCAGAGCAGAAAAATCAGAAGTCAGTAAATATGATTTTCACAATCCTGTGTTTGCTTAATCATAATTTTCGAAACACCTATCAAAGGTTTAGCAACTAGTAGCGCAAAGATATTCAATTGGTCTATTTTGTTTATTGTAAATCTATAATAAAACTGTAAATGTGTTTAGTAGATTTATGTGACGATTTAGCATACTAATTAAACTGAATGATTAAAATGTATTTTCTTTTAGCATATGTCCTCTGTAACCTTTGGCAACTTTCTTGTCACGGTACATGAATTTACGGTAAATAAACAATACCATGGTATGCATCAGAGCATCACCATCTGATACCATCACTGAACTATATAGTACCAGCATTGTACTTTTTGTAGAGGTTATCTATGATTGTGAATAGTGTCTGAGTTTTAATGTTATGACTGGACAATATTTCCTGTTCTTTAGTTCCCTGACAGGTGTGTTACTGAGAACAACGGCTTCTGTTTAACATTGGTTACTGAGCAACAAAACTTGTTAACATCGGTTCAACCAGTTAAACACTCTGCTCCAATGAGGTTATTCATTTGTCCTGACCTGGTAACCCACTGCAATCAACATCAGTCTGTCAAGAACATCAGTCTGTTGGTTGACATACAATGTAAAAAATAAATAAAAAATAAAACCGATGCTTGATGGATATAAACAAAACTCTCCCTACATAATCTCCCACAAAATATTGTTAAATGCTTTTTATGTTGTCTATATCTGATTATACAAGCATGTAACTAAAATGATACTAAGATAAGCTAGTAAAACGACACTAATCCAAACCAAGGCATCAGGTTTTCGAAACAGATTTTGCTGTAAGTACCCAATGTTGACTGCGCTTCAAAATCCATCCATATATGGTCTCAGTAATTGGGCTTAAAAGCTTTCCAACTATGATCAAATGTCTCGCAAAGATTTTCTTGTGGTGACAGAATCACTCTACTGGAATTCAGCACTGAGCAGAAGGAATATGAGAATCCAATAAAAGGTGTCTGTTTGATTCCTGTTTGAACAGGACTAGGGAAAGACTATGCACGATTCTGTGTGTACATTAATACATATGCTGTGTTTGTGCATTTAGTCGCATTTCCAAATTTGGATGTAACCTCATATCTCTTCCACAGGGTCAAAAGGTTGCAGATTTTTCCATGAAAGTCAGCTAACTGCAAGTCTGCGAGGTAAATTCAAGTACTCTTTCTCTTCGTGCCACAAATATTCATACATTCACCCTCTCTCAGGATTTAACCATGTATATTTCCCATGACCCCTGACTCCCGTCTTCTTACCACAGGCTATATGTTGCGTTTTCATGTCCTACTGACAGACAGCCAAATGAACAGCTGATAACAGACATATGAACAAAATTAATGCTAACATGAATGAGCTATTGGGGCTTTTAAAATATTGTTGTACAGTAGTGATACCCTAATGTACACATTTATGTCAGTAGCTGCTTAAAGCAACATACAGAAGCAGACGAGCTTGGGTTGTGATTGGATGGTCCAAAACAAGGCCAAGAGTTCATCCACACATACTGTAATTTGCATGTTGCCACAAACCACACCAGTACACTTTGAGCATGCAGGCAAAACTGGCAGAGCTCCTGTTGAACAACACAATGAAAGAGTGATGGGAATAAAGAAAGCTGGATCGGAGTTACATGATTACATGCTAAAAAGCTGTGGCTAGCCACTCATGGGACCCAGTAGGAATTCAGCGCAGGGCGCTTCGAGTCACTTTGCTACACACACACACATTAATACTGCATCTTCTGATATATAGTGCTAAATGGACATTATAACTGGTTAAAAATGTCAATTATACATCTTTCTAACTGTCATCAAGATTAAGAAAGCCTAAACAATGTTTTCACTTCTTGTGAATTGTTATACTGAACATGAAAGCTACAGTATTTTTGCCAATATGACTGTCTTCTTAACCAAAGAATGGTTAAAAAATAAAAAAAAATGGTTATAATAACATTTGTGAGTTGTTTGGAAGTAACTCATTTAAAATAAAGTAGTAAAAAGGACTAGCAAAAGAGCGCCACCCAGAGGTAGATGTAGAGAGATGCATTCTTACCTGTATTTTACCTGCATCATTTCTTACAGTAATTATACATATATATATATATAATTATATATATATAATTTATCAATGTTTGAAAATTTGCAAACACACCATCAAACCACACTCACCCACTAGTGACAGTATCCATCTTCATGCTCTTGCCTAGGACGTCTCCATCACTCATGTACCCCGCTGTTTCCATGGCGATGCCCTCCATCTCCTCCACCTTCTCTGAAAGTTCAAGGACTCCGTTGTGCGTGCAGGTCTGTTGCCTGTGTGTGTGCCGCCCACAGCCACTGCCATGCTGTACGAATGCGTTTCCTGAAGAGGGGGCATCACCAGCTTGAAGGCGAGGGCTGGATGAGCCCAGTCGCCATGGCAATGCAGAAGCAGGGCGGGAACTGAGGGCAAGCAAAGCCCTCCCATTGATCTCAGTAGTTATGGTGCTGTCAAAGGTGGTCTCAAGAGTGCTGGCAGGTGATAGTCAGACAGGAAAGACATAAGAAGTTAATGATGATGATTTTTAAGTTTAAGGATTTCATTTCATTTAATATTTTTTTATATATTTATAGTTAACAACAATGACACTGCCTGCAAGGGGCATACCTGACACCATATTTCAGCATTGACATTCTGCAAAATAACTCCTCCAGTCTTTCACCAAAGAACATAAAACCATAAGAGTTTGGAATGACATAAGATGAGTAAATTACTTTTTAATTTTTGAGTGTACTATCCCTTTAAGAAAACAGAGGATTTATCTTAAAGCAAGCAAAAAGTAAAAGCATCACTGAGTTTCTGGCAAAATTCGGCATCCTGTACAAGCAAGCTTTTTATCCAGTATTAGCAGGCAGTAGGTGGCCCCCGGCCGATTTCACGCCCAGCTTTTTTTTTTACCCTGGAAGGCCAAGACATGCATCAAACTGATCACAGCAAAGACAAAAACCCGGCACCCCCCAAATCAGCTCCTAATGCCAATCAAACTGTCTTCCTCAAAGCCATTTAGAGTTTAACCGTTCTCAAACCCCCAGAGATAAAAGGGTTCACACACCCGGGAACAATAGGGTGCTTTCTGAACTGTGCTGTGATCTCTGTGCCCAGTCATAATTAATGTCATGTTGTACTTCAACCCTACTGAACTGAAGTCATTTAGAGTCTGACCATGAACTAGAAAAAGTGCAGTGAGAAGCTGCTACCACTAGGGACTCCTTTGGAGCTGATTACCAGTAAAAAAATATATATATTTAATCTCGTCCCTATTTCCATTGAAAAAACAAAAATGGAAGTTACAAAGTGGCACTTACATTAAGGCCAATTTTTGAATGATTTAAAAGCAGAAATATGAAGCTTATAATTTTATAAAAGCACTTCGTTTAAAACTTGTGCATTATTTGAGTTGTAAAGCTTTTAAAACTAATATTAACCTCCCGGAACCACGTGGAGCACTTTTTATGTTGGATGGATGCACTTTTTTGGGCTTCAAAATCTTGACCCCCCCCATTCACTGCTATTATAAACCTTGGAAGAGCAGGATAGTTTTTAATATAAGTCTGATTGTATTTGTATGACAATCAGAGTTATATTAAAAAAGAAAATCATATACATGGCTTGAGGGTGGCTTGAGGGTGAGTAAATTATATTAGGTGGTAATTTTCATTTTTGGGTGAACTATCCCTTTAAGATACGTAATATTTTAGATGAGTAAAACTAAAGGCTGGAATACACTACACGACTTTTAAAATCTGAACAGATTTCCAAAACACTAGGCATCATACACTTACCGACTTTGTAAATAGTGACAAAGGAAAACTGGACATCATACACTACCGGACTTTAAAGTTGTTCCGATCACGACAAACTCACGCAGAAACGTGCGCCTTGTTGCTAGAAGACGTATGACAAATGAAAACAATATGTGTTCTAAAATCGAGTCTGTGACCATCATACACTACGCGATTTTCTGTGGAATCTGTCAGCTGTAATCTGCAGACTGGCTCTGACTTCCCTCAACTAGCCTCAACTTGTTCATACTGTAAAGTCGGGGGGAAAAATTGTGTATTCCAGGCTTAACTTTGACCACTTTCGGCAAGCAGAAACACACAAAATATACAAGCAAAAATAAAACCATCCCAATGTTCTTACCTGTGACTGAAATGAGCCGTGCCCCGCAGACTGGACATGGTTTCTTCCAGGTTTTGCCTCAGATCAGCGATGTTTTTCACAGTACGTAGCCTCTTGGTTTCAGAGTCCTCACCTGAGGAAACCAGACTCATCACCATCACCACATTCTGCAAACAGCTGCTACCATAACTCTAAGGCATGTCCGAACACACATATTCACACACCTAAAATGCTTCAAAAATGCAGCCAAAACCCTGAGAATCATGGGATAATGTAAATGAAGCAACTCCAAACTCTGTATTAGTATCACAGCTCTAACTCTGCCTCTTTTGCTTGTGAAGTTAAATCTCCTAGCATTCTGTAATAGAGCTTTTTGTTTTCTTGCACCAGTGTTAACGAATGTAACGTTAACCAACCGCTTCTTAAAAATAAACACACAGTGTATGCCATAGGTGAGTGGGGATTTGGCCACTCAGATTAACGGCTGTTTACTGATCATGAGGGGTCCACAAGGGGCTCAGGAGGTACAGAGCAGACTCACACACATTCGCACATGATGTAAAACGTGTAAAAGAATGAGTGCCGTGGTAAAGTACATTCCTGCAGGCTGTAAAAACCACAAACAACCTCTTTCAGAACTGCTCACTTAAGCTAATGCTAAATCTTTGTTCACTAGGCACTACTTGAGTAAAAACAGACTAGCTTCCTCTCAAGCTGCTTAAAATATAAACTGTTTTATTCAAAAACAGCATTTAGGATTGATATCGGCTTTATTTGGATGGGATGAAAGTTCATAACACAACTCAAGTAGGCATTTTCAACACAAGGGGCGCTAACAGGCATTAGCATAAAGGTCTATATTCTGTCTTTTAAACTAACTGCTGTCATGCTAAGTGTTATTATCATCATTTTGGTTTAGTTAAGGTTGAAGTGCTAAAATAAATCAAATTAAAACTTTAAATCTACATAGACTAATAAAAATTCCAAAAACAACAAAATTACTCAAACTTTAAAGTTAACACAGAAAATATAAAAATAAATCTAATTAAAAAAAACATCAACAAAAACTATAACAGTATATCAGTTATCCTAAAATATCACTGTTAATAATAAAGTCAGAGAAGAACAGATTCACTGAAGCTGTAG
The DNA here is from genome assembly GCF_936440315.1 of Barbus barbus. NCBI lineage: Eukaryota > Metazoa > Chordata > Actinopteri > Cypriniformes > Cyprinidae > Barbus > Barbus barbus. The sequence continues at coordinate 13,811,586 of NC_136728.1, read as the reverse complement.
CCTGGCAGTTAACGCACATGCCAATAATTTCCAAAAGGGGGACAACAGCACCTTTTAGCAAAAACATCATCTTCCACAGTCATTTTTCTCCTTTAAGCCAACAATTTCAGATTTCAGCTAAGAAAAAAAGACAAGACTTTGTTAAGAACAGAATTGCAGAGATGTGACCTAAAAGTTAACACAAATGCTAATATAAAAGATGCAGGTCCATTCCTCCTCTCGCTACTGTCTTTATCAATAAAAAGTGGCCAAAAAGCCCCAAGAAATAGATAATTAAGACTTTAGGCATGCTAAAAGCCTCTTGGGTAACTCGTTAAAACAGATAGAATCGTCCAACACACACATCTTCTTACTTTCATGCTTCTCAAACATATCCAACATGGTTAGAAGGATCTCCTCATTAACACGAGCAATTCCATCCCACACACAAGAGTGTTGGCTTAAATATAGCTGATATACACAGCTAAATGTGTTAACTTTCCCTTCATTCAAAACCCTTGGTTGAGTGTGTTCAGACAGCCATTTAGAAGATGTTGGAGGTCCTCCAGAACTGTCTACACCTCTGAACCTGTCGTCTGAGGTGTCCTCATAAGAACCATCTCTTGTTCCTTCTGTTCTGAGAGGAGATGCCAACTGACAATGACCTCCTGCTTGGTCCATTGAGAAGACGATTTATTTAGGTCTGCTTCCAGTGGTGCAGGTCCTTGTCTTGGTTGCAGAAGATGACTTCACAGTGCTACTAATGTCCTGAGCTGTTTTTTTTTTTTCTGGTGGCAACGTGTCCCTGACTCTCCTACGCTTCTATTAAGATGGATAAATGGTCTGTCTGACACATTCTGAGTTGTTTTCCCAGAGAATGTGCCGATTGATTCGTGAAAGAAGCTCTTGTGACTTTGGTCCTGCCTTTTCATTTCCTCCATGGAAAAGAGAGGGGAAATTAGAATACAGCTCTCATGTCTACACCAGCCCAGGGAACTTCCCCTGTGGAGAAGAGTTTTTCTCGCTACACAAAGTTCTGACAGACTGAGAAAGGACACACACACACACACATACATTCAGACACACACACATGCTTGACATCCATAGCCTTTTACATGTAGATGAGTGCTGTTTTGTTTTCTTGTTCACTCTCAAACTGTTACTGATTCACTGAAATAATTCAGTACGAATCTAGTGCTGTCAAATGATTAATTGCGATTAATCGCATCCAAAATAAAAGTTTACATATTTTATGTCTGTGTACTGTGTATATTTATTATGTAGATATAATAAATAAACACATACAGTATATATTTTGAAAATATTTGCATGTATTTACATGTATATATTAATATTCATATAATTTATATTATATATAAATATATTTAATATAAAAACAACATTTTTCTTAAATATATACATAATACATACACAGTACACACACCCATATTATGTAAAAAAAAAACTTTTATTTTTGATGAGATTAATTGCGATTAATCATTTGACAGCTATATGAATCGCTTAATTTATTCGCTGAATCGCTAAAATTACTTTCTATGAAACAATGAAATTATTATTTGCAATGAATTGCTAAAATACTGTAATGATTCATTATGAATCACTGAACAGATTTACTATGAATCACAAAAAAAAGATTAACAATGAAGCACTGAAACATTTACTGAAAATTAGTTGCTGTTTTTTCAGTTGCATGTTCTCTAGTTTTATTATTTTCAGTTTTAACATAGCTTCCCAAACACCGTCACAACTCAAGTTTAATTTGTCTATACTGTATTTTTTTCTGTAGTGTTGAGAATGAGTACCTGTCAGATTCTCCAGAGAAGTATGGATGGATTTGCTGCACAGGCCTGTTCGTTCTCTCCTTTCCTCCACTCCTGCCATAAGCCCAGTCTTATCTATTTCTGTTTGAGACCTACTGTATAGATTGACAGAATAACCTGCTAGTTTAGAGCCAAATAGAGCCTGATGGAGAATCCAGGATAATGCATTAAAATTATCATAAAGGTGTCACCTGTACATGAACGGAGCGACAGTGGCCGTGTTGGGATGGTTGTATTGTTGCTGGAGTTGTGGAAGTTGTACACTGACCATATTGCTGGCTGTTGAGTGGGTCTGAGCACCAAGAGTGAGATCTTGGCAACTTTTCCCCTCTGGAATTGGTAAGCTAGAAGTAGAGCTGTAGTTTCTGTTGTCTGTCTGCCCTTTATGCACAGACAGACCTCCTATCTTTCCATTCCGTAACCGTTCTCCCTCTGCACCACAAGAGGGCGATGCTAAAGTTTTATTTGCAGCTGAAGCCTTTCCTCCCTGGCTTGGTTTAGGAATCCCACTCATGGCTGATTTGGCTTTGCTTCCTTTGGGAACAGACTTCTTAGTCTCGGGTGTAACATGTCCATCGGTTTTGGTATCTCCTTTTAGATGTTCAGGTTCTGTAACAGGAAGCTGTTTGAGCTTGTCTTTCTCTTTAGGCTTTGACTTCTCTTTAACTTTTTCGGTTGCTTTAGCCGAGGCTATTTTGGGTGCCAAAGCCCTTCCGAGCGTCAACTGTGCAATGCCCTTCAGTGCTAGCTTGGGACTTGAGCTACCAGAACTGCTGGGAGTGACAGGTCTTTGGTTTCCAGGGTGGGCTTCAGGGTGTATGGGGCAAATCTGTCTTTCTTCTGGTTCTACAGCACTGACATCTTCTGTACTGACAAACGTGGCGGTTATGGAACCTGTTTTGCTGTTGAAGAGCTTGAGCTTTTCCAGCATGGACTTCTGGGCGATCACCTTAGGAGGAACCTCAAGAGAATCTGGGGGTGGTTGTTTAACCGTGACCATGGAGGATGTAGCAGTGTGTTTTGCACTGAGCGACTTGCTTCTCCAGGGTTTAGAGGTGCTGGTGCAGCTGGGTGGAGGAATAGAAGAGCTGATTGATCCATGATCAACCATTATGGGTGATGGTGTGGTTTTCTCTGCAAATTCAAGATGAAATAACATTTTAGAAGGTCTTCATCACAACCGTACATGTGCTTTGCAAAATATGCTAAAAAGAATTCCTCATGTGCACATCCATATTGGTGAAGACCAAGCATCTCTAATTTCCATTTCTCTTTGAGGTTTCTGAAAGTGTACTTAATCTAAACAAATAGTATTTTTATTTAATGACAGAATTGTTCAAATATTATTTTGAAGGTTTGCAAAAATATTCCAAATATTATATAATGTAAAATTAATCTGTAAATTGTAAAAAAGTTAATTTTTTATATATATATATATATATATATATATATATATATATATATATATATATATATATATATATATGTAAATTGTGTAATGTTTAAAGTGATAATTCAGCCCAAAAATGAAAATTCTGTGATTTATTACTCACCCTCAATTTTGTTCCAAACCCATAAGACCTTCGTTCATTTTCAGAACACATTTTAAGATATTTTTCATGAAATCCGAGAGCTTTCTGACCCTGCATAGACAGCAATGTAACAACCAAGTTCAAGGCCCAGAAAGGTAGTAAGGACATCGTTAAAACAGTCCATGTGACATCAGTGGTTCAATCCTAATTTTATGAAGCCACAAGAATACTTTGTGTGCAAAGAAAACAAAAATAATGACTTTATTCAACAATTTCTTCTCTTCCGTGTCAGTCCTTGCTGTGCATTCACGAGAACGTGGTAGTTGTGTTGCTGTGCAGCTTCAGAAAGCTCTCAGATTTCATCAAAAATATCTTAAATTGCGTTCTGAAGATGAACAAAGGTCTTACGGGTTTGGAACGCCATGAGTGTGAGTATTTAATGACAGAATTTTCAGTTTTGGGTGAACTACCCCTTTAAGACAGGCCAAAAATTAATAAATATTTATATATTTTAACTGCTTTAGGTAACTTTTTGGACATTTAACTGTAACAGGCAACTGGCCAAGTAGGGAGGTCAAACAGCCACTAAAGCACAGAGAAAGTGGGTCAAATCTTTCAAAGGCTAACAAGTGCAGTCAAGCTGTTGCACATAGACATCAGCAAGTGTGATGCCCGTGGGAGTTTGAAAACATGAAAGCGTACTGGATGAAGTGCAGAGAAAAAGAAGCATGAACTATGAAGAGAAACATCTGAAGTATGTGATGTGATGTATTATATTTATTTTTGATAATAAAATAAATCCATACTGTTTAAAAAAGGAGACTGGCTGTGAAGCATTTCTTGATATTTGGGACTGTGAAGAAATTGTTTATTAAATACAAACATAATTTCCAAGGCACAGTTGTTCATGTGACTAACAATCATTAAAGCTATTTTTCATGCGTACATTACATATTATATTAAAATAATATACCAAACTCTGTTCTGTTCTGTTCAATGACCTCATTCAATATTTCCCTAATTTCATGAGTGGAAAATCAATGCTATTTCCCTGTGCTGCATAAATGGTTGTTTCCCTTGTATGTATTATTTAATTATGAAGTTATTTACCAGTCTGTTGCATAAAAACTCAGTTTAGCATTGCTTACCTTACAGGCAGTCTGAGCAAAATTCCTAACAGTCTCATCTCCCTTGCATGTCTTCCTAACTGCTCAATCTCACTGTATAAAGTTTTGCCATGATCACTGACTTTTCTTTCTCTGCTTCATCTTCTGGTCTTGCCACAAGTACACTAATTAGAGCTGAATCAGTGAGCAGTAAACACCTCTCATCATCATCATCATCATCTTCATACCACAGCCAGCAGTGTGCAGCTGAGAGTCCATACAAACCACACACAGACATGTACATCTTGCATGTGCAAACAGGGAAAATTACTTTATTTGGTTTTATGACTTCGGTTTGAATACAAAAATCCACATATTCTCAGTCACTCAACTATGTGACATGTTAGAGGGGTTATCACCCTAAATAACTCAATGCTGAAGTAAACCGAGCCTGCCATAATGAAACAACAGTGGGCCAAAAATGTGTCAACAACACAGCATGCAATTACACAATCATAAAACTGTGAACGCTATGAGCAGTTACCCAACTCAGAGACTGAACAAATCGAGGGCGGATGGTTTAGATCACTCGTTCTGCGCAAGAAAAATGTTCTAATGAATATACTGACAAATTTGGGTCAAAATGTTGTTGAAAAATGTCCAATAACAGATGGTTAAAAAAATAAATATAACTATCCTGTTGTCTTCATGGTACTTTTATGGTTCTTTATGGGCCTTTTTGACCATCAAGTCCATGTCCATTTCATTTGTATGCTTTTTTCTAAGCATTTACATATTTAAAAAATAAATAAAAAATATAGGTTTTAAATAATATATTTACATTTTAAAAATACCAGTTTTATTTTCTTAAACATAAATTGTATTTTCTGAGATTTAGTTTTTTTTTAACCAATTTGAGCAAGGAAAAGTCAGATAAATCTCTACAATTTTTCACATGTAAGCATTATAATTCCATGGGTGTCGTGGCATAGTGGTTAAAGATCTGGGAGAAAGGTTATAGGTTTGAATCCATCAATGAGTAATTCATTGTGCTATTGAGCAAGAGACTTTTTGTGCTATTCATTGTGCTATTGAGCAAGAGAGGTCATTTCAAGATTCTTGTAACAAATATACACATTTAATAACAGCTTTTATCAAACAAGTGCTTACATACTCTTACATAACCCACATGGATCATTTCAGATTGTGTAAATGAATGCGATTAACTCACCTCTTTCATGAGCGCAGGCAGAGATGGACGGCTTTAATCGGTCACATTGGTTGAAGCTTTGGCTGCGTCTGTTGGTGTTTGAGGTTCGAGGTTTACTCTCTCCACCCGCCCTCACTGAGGGGCTCGGAAGCCTGACAAAGAGTTCAGTCAGAACAAGCTCATCCTTTCTCTTTAAACAATAACTATTTATGCTGCAAAAACACAAGACTGGAGTGCCAATTATATAAACAAACCTCAGTGACCTTTATATAAAATCCACATCTGATCATATGAACGAGAACAAAATGACTATTGAAGGGATTCACATGCTTTTTTGGCCCTGATGACACAAGATTGGATTGAGTGGAATCACAAGATCACCAGTAGATGGTGATGTTGTGTAGTAATATACTGGGAATACAAGGAGATGTAAATCAGGCATGGTGTGATATAGAAATGTGGAAAGCTGACCTAGAGTTCTTTATCAGAGCAACTGAGAGTTTGACAGCTTTTTTCTGATTGGAGCCTTTTGAGGTATGACTTCAAGATCGAGGAAAAACAAAAGAGAAAGAAAAAATGACAGAATGGACAGAAAAGAAGTGTTAAGTGTTAAGAAATAACCAGTGTTGCTACTGTTAACTGAAATTAAAACTGCTAAAAAATATTTTTGTTAATTGAAATAAAGCTGATAAAGTATAAAATGAAATATAAATATCAGATTAAAAACTTAAAACTTAATTAAAATAAAAATGACAAAAGCACAGATAAAATGCAAAAATAAAAGCCAATTAAAAATATTAATAAATATTATAATAGCTATTACAAAATAATACTAAAACAACACTGAAAATAATAGAACTGGGAAGTTAGAAATGGAAATGAAAGGTTACTTTTTAGAAATGTTGAGCGTGTAAAAGGTTAAAGCTATAAAGGGTAGTTTACACAAAATTGCAATTTACGCAAAAAAGTCTCAAAATCAGAATTTTAATGATTTTAAAAATGTAACATGTTGGCCACTTTACGTACTAAAATAAATCAAATAAAATGAAATAAAAAAAATAAAATAGATAAATAAATAAAAAGATAGATAAATAAATAAATACATTTAATGCATTTTCCTCCATCCAAATGATTTAAAGTTGATTACTGATATCTTAGTCCAGCTGCTATGGAGTCTATGAAAAAAGCTATGAAAAAGCTACCCAGGATATGAGTTGGAGAATAATACCTGGACTGCAGGTCTGTCTGTGGTTTCTGTGCACATGAGGAGGAGGTGTAGTGTTGATGAATGGGAGAAGGACAGGGAGAGCTACAGGGAGGAGTGTGAGGAGGCAGGGCAGGACTGGAGCATCGGTGGGCCTGGTTGTACTGGAGCAGCTGAACATTGCTGGAGGCCTGTTTCAAAGTCTGCTGCTGCTGCCGGAAACGTGACAGAGTGAAGAACAGGCCTAAAATGGCCTTCAGATTGCCATTGCGGATCTCTAGTTTGTCAGAAAAAGAAAAGAATCTTGCTGACATATTGTTTCAAATATTAATGAGCACTGGTTTAGTTAAGAGTCAGCTCACCTTCAGCGCAAAGTCCCTTTATATTCACCCCTTTAGCAGCCAGGAAGCCCAGACAGGCATCAATGTTCCCAATCTGTTTAAGAGAAAAACATGGACATACATTAAGAGCTTGCTGTCTGAAATCAAGCCTAATAACCCATTTTTAAATTGCGACTCTGGAAATGTGCTGGTTTGTACACTATATTCAGGTGTACAGGGCATATAACCCAACAGATGGCGCTCAATAGGGTAGATTTGTGGTTTACAACCCTGTGGGTCTGTCCTGCTGTGTTCCTGTGACATTACAATGTATATCCTGACCACTGGCGAGACGACAGACTATAGCAAGCTGGTTAACACCAGGGTTTTGAGGTCAACAAGACCTGACATTGTCCTCCCTGAGGTTGTTTCTTAAAGAGACAGTTCACCCGAAAATGAACACTGTCATCATTATAAATCTTCCATCACATAAATGGAATATTTTGAGTGAACAGGAACTTACTGTATAGCCTGACATATGAAATAATAGTCTGAAAAATCTAAAAAAAAATTTTTCGAACCTTATGACAAATAATAAAAAAAAGAATTCTGTATGCGTTTTTTGTTGAGTATCAAATTTGATAGACTCATAAAGCATGATATAGGAAAATATGGAACTCATATTAAAGAAGGAAAAAAACAGAGGTCCAAACTGAGAAAAAAAAGCAATTTGGTGCAGATGTTGTTATTTATATGGCCAAAAAGTAAGAACTTCTGATAGCTTGAAAAGTATAACTGTATAGCAGATTACTTGCATAAAATGCACATAAATAACAGTTGCCACTCTGTATCTTCCAATAATGTCTTAATAAGATGATTTTTAAAGCAGTGGATTCAGTCCAGAAAGTGTTCATCTTGAAATATTACTAACAATATAACAGTTATTTTTATGTTTACTTCATAAAAAATAAGTGAAGATTTCACTGAAGGAGGACGTTCTGGGAATTGAACTGAAATGCCTTTCACTTGCTAAGAAGTATAAACTATTAATCAGATGACAGAAAGATTGTAGTAGATTTTGTCCAACAGTCTTTTTGATCACCATCAGTTTTGATCATGTTGATAATTTAGACATTTGCATATCAAATATGACAGTAGGATTAAATTTCAGAACAAAACCTTGTAATATAGAGCACATGCCGTATGGACTACATTTATGCTGCTTTTTCTGTCCTTTTTGGAGTTTGACAATCTGTGGTTTGTTTCTTTTCCCAACATGCATTTTGAGTCTTACCATTTGAGAGCGACTCTCTGGGAATCCGTTGATATCGGCAATCTTCTCATTTGCTGAAAGGAAAGATGAAAAAAGGAATGGCACTGAATTAAAGTAACACCATTTTATAGCTTTTGGTTTTATGAAAACATTTTCGACTTGGTGTGGTCGTCAAGCTTTTGTATGGACAGGAATCCTCCTCTGGCAAATGTTTATTTTATTTCAGCTTAATAAAATGTTAACAACTCAGTTTGTTGCCTCATAAACCATCTATAAATTGCCCCTTTTCAGAAACTGATCTCATAAAATAGCTTCAAAACACATTCAAAATAATAAAGGTGGTGAGTTTTTTTTGATGCTCATGTGTGTCCATTTCTTTCCCAGTCCTCCTCCTCTACCTCCTCATAATGGTCAGAATTACCGGTACGGTGGAGGATAATTGTAGGTTTGATGTATTAATTTTTTTCTTAAGGAAGAAGGGGGGGGGGGGGGGGGGGTTGTTGAATTATGGAAAATTATTTTTTATATCTTTAATCTTACCTACAACCTGAATGATTTCTGCCAACAAAACGCCATCGGCAACATCCTGTTGGAGGTCTTTAATCAGGCGTGTGTGTCCGGACTTGGCTAGGTAGTGGTTGGCCCAATCTGTATAAATCTATTCATTCAAAGAAAAAGAGACCGAATGAGGAAAAGGCACTAAACATCTAACTCTGGGTTCAGATTTTACATAAATGAAAGACAAATGCCACATTGTGGTCCATAAGCTACCATTTAAATATTAGAGTGTGGACAGGGATATGTTCAGGAAAATTAATATAAGCAGGCTGTCAATAAAGTCTGGAATACCAGACTGTACATATTATTTTTTTAAATGGTTATAGCTGAAAAATTCAGACAAAAAGTGCAAATTATAATTTAATACTTCATAATGCACGGTATATACTATAGTCCATTTAATCCAAATATTTTTGGATTAAAAATATTTCACAAATCTGCAAATAATAATAATAATAATAATAATAAGTAGAAGAATAAATATGTTAAATAGTTTTTACAAATATACACAAATTATAATATCTGATAAAATGCTACATTTATTTCAGTTTTTTTAATTGAATAAATATTTTTAATGAAATATATACAAATTCAAACAATGCCATTTCTGTTATTTAAACTAAATAAAATTTATTTTATTTAAATAAATATGAAGTCTCAACAAATATTACAATTGTTGTTGTTATATGAATAAATATTTTAAAAATATTTTAAAAAAAAATGTTTTCAAAAATTATAAATTAAAGAAAAATGGCAGTTTGACCAAAAAATAAGACAGGACAAAGATGACAAAAACCACTCTCAAAAATGTTAAGCACATTGCAGTTTGTGACAATATTCCATGCAGTGTGTTTTTGTTAATACAGAATGAATTGAGTATTTTATGCATACAAAACGCTATGCATGGTATATATACAGCAAAATTAGCATGTGTACTATAGTACTATGCCATTCCAAACATACCTGATTTTTTCCATAACTGTCATGCAGCTACACAAATTGAGCATTGGGAGGCAGCACGGTCTCAAAAGGCCTAGTCTCTGACTACCACTAGTACAGAGGTCTGAAATAAGGGGTTGTGGGTGTTTTGTTGCTGGTCTTGTTATGTCTAAATGGGTCTAAATGGGACATACATATAATAAGAACTGGTGTGACTGCACATGATGCAGATCAGAGTCAAACATGGGCCATTTAAAACTGGAGCCACTGCTGGTTTTAATACAGAGACTCCTTGTGAGTTCTGCAGGGGGCTGTTTGTATTTCTGCCCACAGAGCCTGGAGAACTGATCCACCCATTCGCTGTAAACAAACCCTAACCTCTAGGCTGCGGTGGACAGCATGTGGGAATAATAATCTCAAATAATAAAAACATAGGGTAAGAGCTATGCGTAACCAGGTTTAATGTTAACATGAACAAGCATTACGTGGCTAACGTTATAACATTAAAACAAATATAGCACATTTAACAGACCAGAGCACATTAGCTTTTATATCCATCATGTTCTGTTTGGGGTCTTAAAGACCTGCCAGTCATTTTTATAACTTGAAAAGTGTATTGATAAAGTATCAGGTTAATACTTAATCTATTCTTATAAGGATTTTTCAGAAACTAAAAAACATAGTATCAGTTATATATTAGTATTATTTATAAATTATTATAGTAATTATTCATATTTTGACAAATCTTTCATTTTTAGCAATAAATTCATTTTAATTAATTTTAATTAATTTTGTGCTTTTGTCATTTTTATACTTTTTAAAAATAATTCTATTTAACTTTACTTATATTTTGAACTGACTTATTTAAGTTTCTTGAATTTTTGTTTTATTTTTTACCATTTTTAATTTAATTTTTTTTTTAAATATGTTTTTTTATTTAAGTTTTCCATCTAATATTTACATTTTATTTTAGCTTTATTTCAATTACTGAAACCAGTTTTTAATAGTTTTATTTAAAAGTAACAGTACTGCTAAAAAAGATACTTCCAAAAAATACCATGGTTTTGTTACACATTTACCATGCTAATGCCATTTAAAGTATCACAAAACTTAGAGGACCATGTAAATACAAAATTTCTGTATGATTACAGTAATTATTAAGTACTAAATCAAAGTACCATGGTAAATTAACACCAAATCACTAAACCAAACTATGGTACTACCAAAGCGATTTTTGTAAAACTGAGCAAGCCTGCCACACTCCATTTCCATTTAAGTTTCAAGATCAATTCAACAAAAATAAGCAATTAAATTTGTGTAGGACAATTTAGAGAGCAAAAAGCAGTCCCTAAACTTGTGCAATGGACTTTCCATTCCTCATCTTTTTTTTTGGTCATTTCAATAATTTCCAAACACAAAAAGCAGATATTTAACAAACTAGTAACTGCAATCATCACGTTGTTTTACAAGGCAGTCAACTGTGTCTGAAACGGTAACCTAATCCTTACACCAGCACAGTCCCAAAACACATTTTGTGCCATTTTCCAGCATTTTCCAGCTTCCTGGCCAGAAGAAAGGGGGACAGAGGTGCAGTGTAAAGGCATAGTAGTATATTAGCAGCAGTGTTTGCTGAAGGGTGCCCACTATTGGCCTCTCGGACTGGTGTGTGTGGTGTCCATATGGCCAAATGCCCACCAGCAGTGCGGCTCACCGCTACTAATAGAGCACTGTAGTAAAACCTCCATGACCGTGTCTATGTGTGCGTGTGTGCTGTAATTACAGGCCAACTGGCTGAGCTTTTCATTCTAGCCTGCCACATGAAGAACTTGGCTCTTCACTGCCTTTAAGGCTCTACTGAACGTATGAAGATATATAAACACATGTACACACACACACACACACAGACATGAACTTACACACCGCTGCCATTGACCAAAGGAAGAACATTGTGATTTTCCCCGACGATTTACTCTGACCAGGTCAGCAGGAGCTATTCTTATAAAGCATAATATTTTTAACGCGTAAATGTATAAACACATGAGCTTTCAGTGGGGAGCTCTACAAACAGCAGCTACAATGGTGGTAATGTGGCCGAAGTGAAACTGTTTCTAAAACATGAATACAACTGACACGCATATTGTGGCGTAGTGGTACCTACATCATCCCTACAGTTGTTGCAGATCAAGTCACTGTGGAATATGGGCACAACCCGTAACCAAGCTCTAAAAAGTTTGAATTTCATCATGCTATAGATTAAAAAAGAAGTAAATAATTGTTAATTTGTTACATTGTGAGATTTAAAGTCACAACTACGAAAAACAGAAGAAGCTGTGAGATATCAAGTAACACCATGAGAACTACTCATATTGTGAGAAATAAAGTTGCAGTTATGAGATAAAGTCTGTACTCTTAGAAATAAGTCTTATTGTGAGATTTAATGCTGCAATTGTGAAATATGATAAACAAATCTGTTGTTTTAAGATAGAACATTGCAAGTATGAGAAATGAAGTTGCAATTTTGAGATAAAATTGAGATAATATTGTGAGATATAAAGTCACAATTACATGAGACAAAATCACAGAGCAAGATATAAAGTCGCAATTATGAGAAAAAGTCACAAATGTAAGATATAATCACATTGCGAGAATATAAAGTTCAAATTATGAGAAACAAAGTCACATTGCATGTTGCAATTATAAGAAAATGTCGCAATTGTGATAGTTGAAATTACGAGAAAAACTCATAATTGTGATATATAGTCACATTGCAAGATATAGTCACAAGTATAAGAAACGATCGCATTTGTGAGATATAAAGTCACAATTATGAGAAAAAGTTGTAATTGTTACATATAGTCACATTGCAAGAATGAGTAATGATCGCAAATTTGAGGTATAGTCACAATTACGAGAAACAAAGTCTAATTGTGAGATACAGTCTTATTGCAAAATATAAAGTTGCAAGTATAAGAAAAAGTTGCAATTGTGAGATATAACATCGCAATTACGAAAAACAAAGTCGTTATTGTGAGATATAGTCTCATTCTAAGACAAAGTTGCAAGTATAAGAAAAAGTCGCAGTTACGAGATATAATATCACAATTACGAGAAAAAAAAAAATGTTATTGTGAGATATAGTCTCATTCTAAGAAATAAAGTTGCAAGTATAAGAAAAAGTCACAATTGCGAGATATAACATCACAATTACGAGAAACAAAGTAATTATTGTGAGATATAGTCTCATTCTAAGAAATAAAGTTGCAATTATGAGAAACAAACTTCCACTGCAAGATATAAAGTGGCAAGTAAAAGAAAAAGTCACAATGGTGGGATACAGTCACACTGCAAGATATAAATCTGCAATTATGAGAAACAAAGTCTCTAAGCAAGATATAAATTCATAATTACAAGGTTGCAATTCTGAGATATTCTGAGATAAAAAAAAAAGTCACAACTATAATAGTAGATATTACAATAGTAGATAATATTTTTGATGTGGTCAATCTATGGTACCATGAAGATGAAAAAAACTTAATTAATTACTATTTTTTATTATTTTTTATTTCACTGTCTGTGTGGAATCAAACTATCCAAGGAAGATCACCTAATAGAACAAGAATCAATGCAACCACAAAGCCACATACAAATTAAGCATCAGTATTCCAACCTGAGGATCTTCTGATGTTTCTTTGGCGGTCTGGTAATTTTTCTGTAAAGTCGCACTGCTTTGACTTTGCTGCCTGTAGATGGGAGACTTCAGGGGGATGAGGCTGGGCTGCACAGGCTTCTGGTGGGTAGCTACCCTGGTTGGAATTGGTAGAGCGGTGCCATGCACAGGTTTGGGCAATCCCGACTTCATCTTGGAGGCAACTAGAATAGCAGGCATCTTCTTATGCTTTTACATCCAACCACGCAGACGCTGGCACAAAGTTTTCTGTTTGCAACCAAAGGCTTGGAGCAACCGCACACGCTGACTTAACAGCTGGAGCAATGCGGTGAGAAGCGTGTCCACAAACTCACATTCATATAGCACTGGGAAGCTCGACGGCACAGAGAGGTCTTGCTAAACCTTCTAATAATATGATTTTCCCATGACAATCGGCCAAATCCTTCCCCGACATCAGCATCTTCAGTGTTTTTCTTGTCCAATGAAGCTCTTACTCCATGTACGACTTGAGATCTGGACTCCGCCCGCCACCTGCTCCTTGTTCCACAGAGAGGAGTCGCTCAATATAGCCCAGCGCAGCCACTGCTGAGAAGCGAACACACTCTGGCAGGCAGAAATCACAGATAAGTGGGAAGGCAGGATGCAATTTGTTGTCAGAGCAAAAGGAAACCTACAGTTTGTACACGGAAGTGTTACCAGCCTCCAGATGCAGTGGCAGCAAGGCATGACTCTCAAGCTTGAGAAGGATTAGCAAGCCATTAGCGAGACAGCAGATGTGTCTTATGGGAAAACTCAACGCTAACACCCCTGGGTGACAGCCTAATCAGACATAATATCACCCTTCTCGCCAATGCACTGGAGAAACGGACCATTAGCAAGCAAAGAAGAAAAGTCTCGCATTAGTTCACGGGTTTTCAAACATTTTAATGTCACAGACCCCCAAATATGATGATAAAAAATGGCAGCTTTGTAAAATTCTTAAATGTAAAAAAGTGCTTTCTTGAGTTCTAATTTTGTTCTAAGGAAACCCAAATCGGTGCTATTTACAATCATAACTAACTACAAGTGGAATTAATTGAAGCAAAATGTTAAGAAGAATTGTTTGTTCTTGTTGTCATCTCAACAAAGCAATTTACCCACTGCCAAAAACATCTATTAAGCATTATTAAAATCAGTAAAAGACCCAAACTGCCTCAAAGTCTAAGTATTTACTTGCAGTTAAACTGATGCATGCGATTTTACCATTATTGAAATGTTAAGTCTCATTCGCCCTGTTTTTCGGAAGTCTCTGAATTCCCATGCCCGGTCGCGTTTCTAACAGCATGCTGAGAGAGGGAGTGTTTGGTTATTCATGCAGGCCGAGCCGAGGCTTTGGGAGGATGAAATTCTGTTGGAGCAGCAGTTTTGAGTGTCTGCAGATTGAACCCAATAATCCCTGCGGGGACGAGTGAAACCCACTGCCTCTCTGCAACCTGGCACTGATGCATTGTTTCCTCTGAGAACCACTGTCCACTGACTCCAAAACTATGTTGATTGTGCAAAAACGGAGATGATGCCAGTCCAGCACGGACCTGATATTTTAACTACTGCCAAACTGATACCTCTTACCCAATGTTTTCTTATAAACAGAGGAATAAAAAATGGGTGATACTGTATCTCAAGTCCACCTCAACAGGTACAAAGAACCAAAGTTTGTGATTTCTGCACCACCACTAATGTCACCAAAACCCCCCACGTCTTCCATTGGTTGAACAAACAGATAGTGTTGGCATGTTGGACTCTTTCAGATCATTAAAACAGTAGAGAATCAAGCAGAGGATGTTGTCATATACCTACCGCAGGAATGGTGGGTGGTAGGTGCAGGTTGCTAGGTTGAGGCTTCGATAAACACATATGTGCAACCACAACACACAGCAAGGCATCAATTTTACAGACCCATGTTGTTAAACTGGATTTGATCATTTAAACCACAAGAACACTTCTTGAAGGCATACTGCTTTTGGATGCCAACATCCACAGCAGAAGATGCCCAGAAATACATGCCCAATCAATTTCACCCACATTTCATTTTTAAAGATGTTCTTTAGATATGGAAATGACCAGTTTTCCCATAATTATAGATCTGGGCCAGTAACTAAAAGGTTGCAAGTTCAAATCCCAATTTTAAACTTTACTTGTTAAATGAATGAATGAATGAATGAGAATGTAAAATGAAAAACTTAACTGACAAAACAAATGAAATTAAAATACATTTCCATTCCTCCAAAATGAATTAAAACATAAAACATTCGGATGACTGGTGAAAAATGTCCAAATTAACCTGAATTCACCCTCATAGAATAGGCCCAGAAACCAGCGGCGACCCTATAGATACATAATATATTGTAAATGTTTTATTTTTTTATTCCATCATTATCATTAAAAATTGAAATGCCACTAAATGCACCAGAAACGTAATGCTCACATTTAACAGCATAAACACTGAAACTGAAATTAAACACTAAAACCAATTCCAGAACACTGTAACAAACACATTTTTAACACATAAATTGAGAGTACAAACTGATAGAAAATTATAAATAGAAACCATAACAAGCCTGGTTATAATCAAATTTCTCACCTTATCCACCATAGGAGTTATATTTTCTGTAACAAAATCGAGGAAAAACAGGTATCTGCACGATCAGAACTTTTACGTGAGTGCGATAGATCCCTGTGCAAATTTCACTTATTTTCAAATTGGTAGCATGAATTTGCTATGCTGACCAACAGAAAACGTACCAGGTTACGTATGTAACCCAGGTTCCCTGAAGGGAACGAGAGCTACGTCCGAAGACGCTATGGGAACGCCATCAGCGTAACCGGCACTCTGAATATTGTATACAACCAGTCTAATGAATGGGCGAGGCGTCACGGGCGGGGTGACGTCACGACCAGGTATATAAGCACGTGCGGCGGAGCCGGCATCAGCTTCAAGTCATGAAGCAAGCGCTGGCAGGGATGCCGGAAGTGTGGCTCGGGACGTAGCTCTCGTTCCCTTCAGGGAACCTGGGTTACATACGTAACCTGGTACGTTCCCTTCCAGGAACTTCGAGCTACGTCCGAAGACGCTATGGGAACGCAATACCAACGCCGCCAGACTGACAAGTCCCTGCCTGGTGTCAGGCTGAAAGGATGGATGAGCCTGGAGTGGCTCTGATGTCGAGGTTGTAAAACCTGGCGAATGTCAGGGGCGTGGACCACCCAGCAGCGTTGCAGATGTCTTGCATGGAGACACCTGCCCAGAAGGCCTTGGAGGCCGCCACACCTCGGGTCGAGTGCGCTCTGACTCCCAGCGGCGGGGGAAGGTCAGAGGTCTCGTACGCCAGATTGATGGCATCCACTATCCACCTAGTAAGAGTGGGCTTCGTAACAGGAAGACCCTTCTTAGGCGGACCAAAGCACTCGAGCAGCTGGTCCGTCTTTCTCCACAGCCATTCTGTGGATATATGCGTCCAGTGCTCGCACTGGACACACACAGTTGTGCCTTTCCTGGTCGGGCTCCCTGAAGGGAGGAGGACAGAAGGCCTGGAGTACGACCGGCTATGGTACGACCGTCAGAACCTTCGGTATGTACCCCACACGGGGGTAGAGGAAGACTTTCGCCGAACCGGGCGCAAAGTCAATATGCGAAGGGGCCACAGATAGGGCCTGGAGGTCACTCACCCTCCTCAGAGAGGTGATAGCCAGCAGAAAGACGGTCTTGATGGTGAGGAGTCTATCAGTTATCTCCCCGAGAGGCTCAAAGGGTGCTCTGCACAGAGCCTCTAGTACCACAGCCAGGTCCCACGTGGGGACACGGGGTCGTACAGGCGGCCTCAGCCTCAGCGCACCGCGGAGGAAACGTGTAACCAGGGGGTGTCTGCCCACTGACAGGCCACCGATAAGGGCGTGGTATGACAAATAACTGCCACGTAGACCTTAGTAGTGGAGTGGGTTAACCCTGCGGAGAATCAGGCCTGCAGGAACTCCAGAACTGCACAAACTGGGCAGTTGACTGGGTCAAGGTGGCGGTCTCCGCACTTCAACGTACAGTTTCCTCGTGGAGGGAGCTCTGGATTAAAGGAGGGTCTCGACAACCTAGTCGATAGACCGGAAGCTATGAGTTGCGCCTGCTCAGAGGCCAAACCCATGGCTTCCATAGCTCCGGGCGAGGGTGCACATAGGTGCCCCCGGCCTGTGAGAGGAGATCTCTCCTGATCAGTACCGGCCACGGAGTGCCGTCAAGGAGAGAAATCGGGTCCGAGAACCAAACTCGGCCCGGCCAGAACGGTGCTACTAACAGTAGACTGACCGCGTCCTGGCGCACTCTCGCCAGAACTCCCGGGAGCAGAGCGATCGGGGAGGGAAGGCGTACAGACGGGGCATGGGCCGCGTCTGTACCATAGTATCCAGTCCCAGAGGAGCTGGAGGAACTAAAGAAAACCAGAGGGGACATTACGCTGACTCTGGAGTCGCGAACAGGTCTACCCGTGCCTGGCCCAACCTTCGAAATCTGCTTCACCCCTCGAGGTGAAGCATCCATTCCCCGGGCCTCAGCCCCTGTCTCGACAGAACGTCTGCTCCTACATTGAGATGTAAGAGACCACTGCCGTGCTGTCGGTGCGGACCAGCACGTGGTGATCTCTCAGGTCCGGGAGGAAGTGCTTGAACGCACGGAACACAGCTAGGATCTCTAGCTGGTTGATATGCCACGTCAAGTGGCGACCACTCCACAGACCGCGGGCAGGGTGGCCACTCATGACCGCACCCCAACTGGTGAGGGAGACGTCCGTCGCTAAGGAAACACGGCGACCAGGAGCTCCCGGCACCAGGCCCTAGGACAAGAACCAAGGTTTCCTCCACGAGTCTAAGGCACGGTTTCTCCATACAATGGCGTGATCCTTGACAATGCGAAGCGAGTCTCCCCTCAGGGAGACCCCCTTGGGTCTTGAGCCACCACTGTAGGGGCCTCATGTACAGCAGGCCAGAGGGAATCACACTGGACGCAGCTGCCATGAACCCAAGCTGTCTCTGCTTAACAGTGAATGGCTGGCCTTCTTGCACTCTCTCGACTGCCGCGAGGATCGACTCGATCCGAGCAGGGGATAACCGCGCCTGCGTCGTGGTCGAATCCCACACCACGCCTAGATAAGTGGTTCTCTGAACTGGAGAAAGCACACTCTCCTTGGCGTTTAGTCTTAACCCCAGATCTTTCATGTGGGCGAGAACGACATCTCGATGCCGAACCGCCAACTGCTCTGTCTGAGCGAGAATCAACCAATCGTCGATATAATTTAGTATGCGGATGCCTCGCAGTCGCAACGGGACCAGGACCGCATCCACACACTTGGTGAAGGTGCGGGGTGAGAGTGCTAGGCCGAAGGGAAGAACCCGATATTGGTACGCTTTGCCCCCGAAAGCGAACCTCAGGAACTTCCTGTGAGAGGGAAGGATGGACACATGGAAATAGGCGTCTTTGAGGTCTATCGTGACAAACCAGTCCTCGGACCTGATTTGAGATACGATCTGCTTGACCGTCAGCATCCTGAACTTCAGCGATCTGACTGAGAGGTTCAAGAGACGCAAGTCCAGTATGGGCCTCAGCCCTCCGTCCCTCTTCGGAACAATGAAGTATCGGCTGTAGAAGCCGGTGTACACTTCGTGAGGTGGAACCAACTCTATGGCTTCCTTTTTCAGCAAAGTGTTGACTTCCTGTTCCAGGACCAGAGCCTGCTCGGGGCGGACCGTAGTCACGCAGACCCCGTTGAACCGCGGGGGCGGCCCATCGAACTGGATGGAATAGCCAGCCTCTACCGTGCGCAGGACCCAGAGAGACACGTTCGGCAGCCGTTGCCAGGCCGCCAAACGATCTACTAAGGGAATCAGTCTCTCGAGACTGACCTCTGGTGTTAGAGAAGCGGCCAGACCGCTGTCTTGCTGGAGCGTACCGGCAGGGGACGCGTAGTCTGGCGGCTGGGGCGAGTCTCTCAGGCCCGCTGAGATCACAGGCGGTAGAACCTGAGAATAACGCTCGCTGGGACCTGCTGTGCCCTGGAACTGCAGGGTTGGCAGACAAATCCCCGGAGGGCACCGAGGGGAGACGGTCACCGTGAGCCGCGGTGTAAGCCGCTCCACCCCAGTAGGGGTCGTCCTCCGTAGTCCTGGGGCCCGCCCGTCAGGACATCTGAACAAACCAGAGAGACACATTCGGCAGCTCGCTGTCCAACGAGCTACTAAGGGAATCAGTCTCACGAGACTGACCTCTGGTGTCAGAAAAGCGGCCAGACCGCTGCCTCACTGCGGCGCACCGACAGGAGACGCGTAATCTGGCGGCTGAGGCGAGTTTCTCAGGCCCGCTGAAATCACAGGCGGAAGAACCTGAGATCAACACTCGCTGGGACCTGCTGTGCCCTGGAACAGCAGGGTTGACAGACAAATCCCTGGAGAGCACCTGAGGGGAAACGGTCACCGTGTGCCGCGGTGTAAGCCGCTCCACCCCAGTAGGGGTCGCCCTCCGCGGTCCTGGGGCTCGCCCGTCAGGACCTGTTGCGCGAGGAGCTGGTATGCGGAGGAGGAGGCGCCCGCCCAGCAGCCACCTGAATTTCGAGAGCGCGCATACCATCTGCCCTCAAAGATTCCACCCGCGATCTCAACACCTCGGTGGAGATCGGGGAAAACTGAAGGCTCTTGTGGCTCCTCACACTGGGGCGAGAGAGGCGGCGAAACCTCGTCAACGCTCGTCACATCCCTTTTCCTCGGAGGACGCAGCGTCAAGCCCTCGTCTCGGGGGGAAGAGTACCGCTTCCGAACCGCGAGACGGGGCGCCAGATCTGGTGGATACGGGAGAAGATAGTTTCTTCTATATGCCCGCCAGCCAGATCAGCCTTTTCTCCTACGAGCCCCATGAGCGCAGCTGCCGCTCTGCCTCAGCAGAGCGGGACCGGCTTTATTTGTGTCTGTACAAAACACTGAAGCTTACAAAGCTCATCGATGCCTTCCTCATCCACCTCCTCGGAGGAAGACAGGCGGGGCGTCGCGCCCTCTCTCTGGGGGAAGAGAACCGCTTCCAAGCACAGAGAACGCGCGCTGGATCCATATGCGAGCCGCGCGAGCCCAGCCACCGCTCTGATTTTGCAAAGCGGGACCAACAGCGCGCTTGGCGAGCTCGCTATTACATTGGAGCGACGGAGGCGGCGAAACCTCGTCAACGCTCGTCTCATCAACCTCCTCGGAGGAAGAGAGATGAAGCGTCGAGCCCTCGTCTCTGGGGAAAGAGAACCGCTTCCGCACCGAGAGACGGGGCGCCAGATCTGGCGGATACGGGAGAAGATCCCCGTCTGACTCTCGCCAGCCAGATCAGCCTGCGAGCCCCACGCGTGCAGCCGCCGCTCTGACTCGGCAGCAGCGGGGCCAGCACCGCGTGGGAGGCTCGCGAAGGCTCCCTTCTCGAAGAGAGCCTTCCGGGTGCGGAGTGTGCGCAGCGAGAGCCGCTCACAGTGCAGGCAATCGGCTCCCTCGAGAGCTGATGCCGCATGCTCCGCACCCAAACAGACCACGCACAGGTTGTGTGTGTGTCCACTCGTTATGTAACGAGGGCAGGGACTAACACACAACCTGAAACGCGATCTGGGATCGCCCCTAGTCTTTGCCTTGGCTTTAGGCATAATCTCTTGGGTTTCTAAGACAGACAACACCAAATAAGACTCACAAGACACAAATCAGACTGACAATACACAGAGCGCTTGCTGAATGACAAAAAGCTGATGCCGGCTCCGCCGCACGTGCTTATATACCTGGTCGTGACGTCACCCCGCCCGTGACGCCTCGCCCATTCATTAGACTGGTTGTATACAATATTCAGAGTGCCGGTTACGCTGATGGCGTTCCCATAGCGTCTTCGGACGTAGCTCGAAGTTCCTGGAAGGGAACTGATTGGTTTGAAAGTGACTTCTGTGTGAGCTGTGCTTTAATAATAATAATCATTATTATTATTAATAATATTAAAGAGACGCAAAAACAACAATAAAATAGCTGAGACTGCAACAGCAACAGACGCTCACATGACAAGCGCTTGTGGGCAAGAGGGTATGAAACTTCTCAGCTTTGGTATAAAGTGTTCAAAAAATGTTGTTATCATAACTTAACGGGTAAAAATAGAGCAGACACTGGACATGGATGAAGCATGTATACTTTGACAACTAGGCGTTTGACTGAAAAAAGTATTCAAAGTATAGGGCTTAAGACCAGAGAAAGTCAGTGCACACTACAGGGGGTCATCTGATGGAGACTGTCCAGTTCATTAACGACTCTCTCACTAAAGTTAGCCTTTAAACAGAGCCCAATAGGATCCGCTTATTCCATATGGCCACTTGTTGTGTGTGACAGAGTGTGCCAGCTTACTTAGATCTACCTTAAACTGTCAGGACAGGTCAACAACATGCTGGTCTTGGGATGGACAATAAACCTGCTGAGTGCTGAACCCACTGAATGTCTTATAATGTCTTTATAATAAGCAATTTTGGGCTTTTTTAATAATAAAAAAACAACAACTTGAGAGTAGTCTGTTATATCACCACGCTAGCAGCTTGATCCAGAGGGCATCAATGGACCGTATCAGACAAACGTGTGTGCAGGATGTGAAACAGACACTCCACTTCAGCAAATCTCTGCAGTGGACAGTCACAGGAGATTGACTCCTCCGACTATCAGCTGACCGAAACACAAGCACGTTCAAGCACTTTGTGGTACACATTCATGCACACACTCTTTTTCCCATTCTTGATAGTAATACAGACCAAAAAATATCTAAGTCTTAACCATTTTTGCTTTATATACGTTCACTGCTGTCCACTGTTGATAAATACAATACGGTATATTCAGGCATGTTCTGAAACACTGTCCACCATTAAACAGAGTGCAGGCCAAATGTCAGGAGCACATGGACAGTGGCAAGCTTCTGCTGAACAGGATGCAGACCCGCAGATAGCGATACACTATCAGCACGATGCCAGAAGAAAAGCTCTGTACTGCTTTTTAAAAACCTACTCAGAGACGTGCGATCTGGTAGGAAAAACAGTTTGATTTTTGTGAGCGTGGCACTGAAAATGGTCCAAATGGACCATTTTCGTTTGACTTGGTGCCTTGTTTTTTTTTTTTCTGTAAATTTTATATCGCATGTGAAAGTGTGCAGCCTTTTTTTTTTCAGGTAATTTACTTTTGGGAAACCTTTTTTGGATTTTTTTGGATTGTTCTGGATTGTGCTGTCAGACGATTAATCGCATCCAAAATAAAAGTTTTTTGAAAAATGTGTGTCTACTGTGTATATTTATTATGTATATATAAATACACACACAAACATTTACATATATTTACATGAATATATTTATATTCATATAATTTGTATTATATAAAAATATATTTAATATATAAACAACATTTTTCTTAAATATGTACATGCATGCGTGTGTATTTATATACATAATAAATATACACAGTACACACACATATATTATGTAAACACAAACTTTCATTTTGGATGGGATTAATTGTGATTGCATTTATTCAGCAAGGGCAAATTAAATATTTACATTATTATATTTCAAAGAAACACTATTCTTTTGAACTTTCTATTTTTAAGAATATGCTGGAAAAGGCATCATGGTTTCCACAAAAATGTTAAGCATCACAATTGTTTTCAACACTGATAAGAAAGTGTTACTTGAGAAAGTTATTTCTTGGAAAAATGTTGTTTAAAACAATACAGTAAAAAAAATATATACAGTAATAAATGAGATATTTTAAAGGCAGTTGGCATTAAAATCAATGTTGTTAGCCATGTTAAATTATTAATGTATTTAAAAAAATTCATGAAGATGAAAGTTATTCAGAATAATGGGTAAGGATCAAAGGTAATCACACCCTACCCATCCAAAAAAAACAACAACAACAACAAAAACTAAACTAAAATCAAAACTTAAAAGTAAATAATAACAAATAACTTTAATGAGGAACTTTAAAAACCTGCCCAGTGTAGTAATCACCAGCAAAATGGGATTAAATGGAGTTTGACCTAGTAAACTCAGGGTCATCATAGAGGGTCTATTCCTCTCCATGCATTTCCTTTCGCAAGCTCAGTGAGAAGCAGCAGACGGAGTCTTGGCACTAGATTACAGTTTGCATGCCCAGTCAGCAAACAATCTTGTTACTGGCTTAGATGCTGGACTCAGGGTCAGATCACACCTTCTGAGGGATCACAGCTAAACACGCTGTCATTCATGTCAAATGTCAACATATACATACAGTCCCCTCCAAAAGTATTGGAACAGTAAAGACAAAATTGCTCTGTTGGCTGTGGAGTCAAGACATTTGCAAATATGATTAAAAGATGAATATGAGACAAAACTACAGAATGTCACA
The DNA here is from genome assembly GCF_936440315.1 of Barbus barbus. Lineage (NCBI taxonomy): Eukaryota > Metazoa > Chordata > Actinopteri > Cypriniformes > Cyprinidae > Barbus > Barbus barbus. The sequence continues at coordinate 13,787,520 of NC_136728.1, read as the reverse complement.
TTTTATTATGAGCTGTTTCAACACATACATGTTTTACCAAATAAAAAGAACAGCACTTTTAGAGTTCATCCCACTCATTGATGTGAGCATAAGTATTGGGACAGTTGAACATAAGGCAGATATAAAAGATTAAAAGCTATTATTTAGTTGCAGCAGTGAGTCTGTGACCCATAGACATCACCAGACTCTTGGTCTCATCCTTTGAAATCCTTTCCCAGCCTTTAATGCAGCCAATTCCAATTGTTGCTTGTTTTGGGGAGTTTCTGCCTTTACTCTCCTCTTCAGCTGGTGAAATTCATGTTCAGTCGGATTTAAATCTGGAGATTGACTTGGGCAATATAAGACTTTCCATGTGCTTGCCCTTATAAATTCCTTGACTGAACTGGCAGGGTGTTTTGGGTCATTGTTCTGATGCAATATGAAGCACTTCCCAATGAATCTGGTGGCATTTTCTTGAATATTGGTAGGCAAGATGGTTTTGTTCCCTTCCAAATTCATTCTGCTACTGTCATCTTACATTAAGTCATCAGTAAAGTTGAGAGGGCCTGTTCCAGAGAGCCATACATGCCCATGCCATGACACCACCTCCACCATGCTTTACAGATGAGGCTGTATGCTTGGGATCATTTGCAGCTCCCTTTTTTCTCCACATTTTTGCTTTTCCATCACTTAGATAACGGTTCATCTTTGTCTCATCGGTCCATAAACACTGTTCACTCTTCTGGCTCACCTTTGTGCTTTTTTGCAAACTCTAATCTTGCCTTTCTATTTTTGGTGCTGGTCAGAGGTTTGCATCTTGCTGTGCAGCATCTGTTATTCTGTGTCAAAGTCTCCTGAGGACAGTAGATTGTCAGAGCATCACCCCAGCTTTCTGGAAGTTGTTGGTGATTTTACAGACACGTCTTTTAGGGTTCATTTTCACAGCTTTATGATTTGTCTGTCATCAACTACTGTTGTTTTCTCAGCTGATCAGGTCATTGTTGGTTGCTGGCGTCGCTGGTGGTTTCCAAACTCTTAATTTCTCCATGCCCTTTATTTTTGCTAGAGCTCTAACTGACTTCCTCTTTTCTTTTAGCATCCAAATTGCTTGCTTTTCTCTCAAAGTCAGCTCCCTCGTCTTCATCCTGGTTTGTGTGTGTCATCATCGAATGCAAGATTCAGAATGCAGAAGTAATGGATATAACTGATACGACACATTCCCTGCTTTTAATATCTGAAGAATTAATGCAACAGGACACAGCTGATCACTTAGAAAGACCTGTGAGGCAACTGTTCCAATACTTATGCTCACATCAGATAGAGGGATGAACCTCTAAAAGTGCTGTTCTTTTTATTTGGTAAAACATATATGTGTTGAAACGGCTAATAATAAAATGTGACATTCTGTAGTTTTGTCTCATATTCATCTTTTAATCATATTTGTAAATGTCTTGACTCCACAGCCAACAGAGCAATTTTGTCTTTACTGTTCCAATACTTATGGAGGGCACTATACTTCTAATGTTATGAAAATAGACTTTTCAGCAATTCACCCTTTAAAGAAGTATTTCAAATGAGGGTGCGTAAAACATGACAGTTTTCTTTTTTTTGGTGAACTATTACTTTAAACTTTAGGTTCTTTTTCTACAAGAGCCCCCCAAAACGATTTGACTATTCGTAATTCATAAACGTTCATTTCCACAAAACTTTGTTTGTATGAACACTGTGAAACAAAACAGAGGAGGAGTCTCAGCAGTAAGGTGTTTCCCAACTTGTCTCGCTCAGAATCAACCACAGAAGGTCACACCAAACACCACCTGCTTCTGAATCCTCTTACCACAACCACACATCTCCAGCTCAGCCTGCAGTCCGCAATGGATTTCAGTGACGAGCAACATTCACAAACTGCTGCTAGCATAAGGTCTTTAGTGACATTTCACACAAGATTAGCATCTTAGCCTAATGCTTATCAGTCTGTTAGCATGTACACCGAGCTATACGCTAGCAGCTGGAGGCTGAAAATGTGAAAACACTGGGACTTACAAACACTAGAGATCAACTTTGAAAAACACAATATTCATTATGATATTATTCATTATTATCATTACTATAAACAATTGGTATTAAGCTATTAATTATTATTAAACAACTATTTAAAAATAATTTTTTTTTTAAAAAGTGTGGCCAAGTATGGTGACCCATACTGGGAATTTGTGCTCTGCATTTAACCCATCCAAGTGTACACACAGTTGTGAACATACACCCGGAGCAGTGGGCAGCCAATGCTGCGGCGCCCGGGGAGCAGTTGGGGGTTCGGTGCCTTGCTCAAGGGTCTCACCTCAGTCGTGGTATTGAGGGTGGAGAGAGTGTTGGTTATTCACTCCCCCCACCGACAATCCCTGCCAGACCTGAGACTCGAACCCACAACCTTTGGATTACGAATTACCATTAGGCCACGACTGCCCCCAGTCCCCATTTATTTACATTTATTAATGTAAATAAATGATGATTATTATTAAATTATTAAATATATATATTCAATAATATTGTTTTTTAATTAGAAAAAAAAATCTTATTATTGTATATTATTAGTAGTAGTAGCAGTAGTAGTATTAAATTATAATATTTTTATAAATTGTTATTTATAAATTATAATAAGAACTATTAATTCATATTGAAAATGAATTAAATTCTATTGAAAATAAATAATTATTAAACAGTTAGAAATATCTAATTATTATTCATTTAAATTATCTAATAATTTATCATTATTATTATTATTGTTATTAATATTGCTAGAGTTAGACATATATTTATTATTAATTTAAATAATCAAATCATTTATTCTTATTATTCTTATTAAACATTACCACAACATTATCATTTTATAATATTTTATTCTAAATATTATTATTATTTTTATTATGATTATCAGTCTGTCTCTAATGAACAAACCACCTAGTTGAAAAACATCAGGATAAAATTTGAAATCCATTTTACAAATGTATAAATCAAATTATAGCCAAATAAGTAATAAGATACATTTTAAATTAATTATTACAATAAATTACATTTATTCATATGCAAAAAATAAAATAACAATAATAAATAATAATAACAAATATAATCAAATAAATTGATTTTAAATAATTAATAAAAAATTGAAAAATTAAGTAGTAGCAAATATATCTTAGAGATCAACTGCATATTCTAATTAAATTCAACCCAGAAGTACTCATCCATACACTTACATTGCGCCATTTAAAAAAAAGAAAAAGAAAAAAGACGGTTTACAGCAAAGACGGTTTACAGCACTTCTACACATGCTGAATGATGTTCCTTCCTAGGCTAGGAGGTCAAAGCCATCGGCAGGGCTGCTTGAACAGAGAGAACACCGAGAGGAGGTATAAATAGACGGAGAATCACACAATGTGCCTGGAGGAAGCAAACATGTGAAACGGGAACACACACGGAACAATGCCTCCGCTAAAGAGATAAGACAAGAGGCCTGTGAGAGACCTGAGATTGTGTTCCTCTCCTTCCCATCGGAGAGCTACGACACGAGTGAACTGCAGTGAGACATTGTATACATGGAGCAACAATGCTAAAAGCTTGAAGCTTCTCAGAAACTTCTAGAAATGAATATGCCTCTTAAAAACTCTCTAAATTGTCTCAATTAGGGGGTTTGAATTAGAGGAAAGGAAGAACACATGTTAAATCAATTGGCGCCAGCGCCAGATAGAAATAAAAACAAACCATCCGATTAATGTCATTTTTGGGGCTGTTCAATTGTAGACTCCTTCACTGCCAAATCCTCATGGCTTTGATATTTGGTTAAACACACCCCTGTTTCTAGACTCTGCAGTCCAACTTAATGCTAATTGCAGAAACACACAAAAACCCAAAAACACGTCAACCTATGTGTGATGTCACTCATGCCCAGAAACTTCTTAGCTCATGGCAAAATAAACCAGAATATACCAGCCTACATGCAACCACTGGGACACATGAAGTCAGGAACTACTTTAGAAAGAACGTTTACAACCTTTTTGTGAGTTAGCGGCTGGATTAGCGCATAAATGTGGAAATGATTCCCAAATATTCAGCAAGAAGTAAAAGACAGTAAATAGTATTTCAGTTTTTACATTGCAAAACTAACAAGTACATTTTAAAAATAAAAAAAGATAGCTAGCTACTAGCTAGCTTGGGTTCCTTCTTCATCTATGGGATATTTCTGGACCATTTTAAAATCCAGGTGGCAATTTTAAGTTTGCACACAATGTTTTTGAATATTCAATATATAAGTATTAAGTAATATATATATATATATATATATATATATATATATTTATATATATATATATATATATATATATATATATATATTACTTAATACAATAATAAATTATATATATATATATATATATATATATATATATATATATATATATATATGTATATAAGGGAGTCACTTCTGCTCATCAAAATTTTTATTGTGAAATCTTACTGCAATTTCTAATATTGGTTTTAAGGCATTTCAGTTTCTGCATCCCATAAAAATCAGAAAATGTTTTTATGTTTGATGCTTGAGTCACATTTAAAATCAGTCACAGAGAATAATTATTAACTCAGCAGCAATAGTTTCTGTCTTAAGCCTTGCAATTTGCAGCAGTGCAGCCACCTTCTGTTAGACTGGCTCCATTACAACGAGTGAAGCAACATGCATTACATGCTGTTGTTGAAATATTTATAAAAACAGTCTCACAATATGACATCAGTATGTCACTTATGCAGGGGAATATACTTTGGATCTGGAATGCAAGTACTTCGCTTCACTGAAAATTCAAGGGTGTAAATGCAAAACTGTGATTAAAAACAAGTGTCATGAACATACACAGTAATCAAACAGGCTCATATGAAGGTAAAATGGTGTCAAAAAGATTTGCATGCGCAGGGTAAGATTTCTGAAAATATACATAAGATAGCAAGCGTAAATTAATTTGGCATGCGCAAGAAAAGATTTGTAAAAGTGTAAATCACGTTTCAAGCGTAAGAAAAAAGATTGGCATGATTCTCTCACTGATTTCAGATTTGCAAATGAGGCTCTCGCTGACTCTCGATTTACTCTTATCTGATTGGTTCAATAAAAACTCCAGACGTGAGAACACATCTTTATCTTAATTTGACTCAGCGTCATTCTTATTGCGGCAATGGTATTTTTAATGCACATATATATATATAAAAATAAATTAATAATACAATAAAATAAAATAATAAAACAAAAAGATCCTTAGAAGCTGCTGTGTACCATTAGGCTGACTACCATGTGCTCATATACTGATTTTCAAGCTAAAGTGAACTTTATTGGATTGTTTCGACACTGCATTGAAATGTAAGATTTTAGAGAATCTGCCTACACCACTGAAATTATGTTAAACTTTACAATCAAAATGTTTAATAGCACTTTGTCTCCAGATTTGACTATAATGCAAACACTGACACTTCAAACCAAATCAACATTTAAAAAACTACAACTATTTTGACAAAATATAGTCTTTAATAATGTCTAAATATATGCATCTAAATGAAAAACCAAATGCAAAGTAACTATATCTGAATCAAATGTTCCCAGAAACCATGAAATACACAGTAGGCTAACGTTGATATTTTTATATGGACTTAGGGATGTAACGATTACCGGTTTGACGATAAATCATGATAAAATTCCCCACGTTAGTTTCATAACCGTTTCAGATTTAAATTATCATTAAAACCGTATTCGATTACCACGATCTGAACATCTCACGATACATAAATGCTGTCCATCATAAAGCAGAGTGTAACAGTGTCACGAGCGCACGGCAGCAGAGTTTCATTCTGAGTGAAAACAGCGCGGAAAAGCTGTGAGGTTTTAAAAGAGTGCTGAGGGAATTATACAAATGAATATATCAGTGAATTAATTATATGAATGTACCTCTGAAGGATCTGACTGTCTTCAGAAACGATTCGATGGCATTTTGTTTTCATCTTAGCTCCATGTAATACCTAAAGGAAGTGTTCTTAAACACAATACTGCTTTGTTCGCGGAGTTCACGGGAATCAGCTGTAATTCAGCTTTTCCATATAAAGCGCCACCTGCTGTCAGAGAGTGGATTTACAGACACTTATTTACATTCAGCCTGTGTGCAGTTTCTGTCTGGCCAAAAAACGGACCAAATTTGCATGCCCTGCTGTAAATTTTAACCGGTTGATGAAAAACAAGCTTATGTGGATTCTACACATTTAAACAATTCAGATAAGCTATATAGAATTATTTATGGAGCAGATAAGTGGATAGAGAGTTGGGCTTGTAACCTGAAGGTCGTGGGTTCGAGTCTCAGGTCCGGCAGGGATTGTAGGTGGGGGAGTGAATAACCAACACTCTCTCCACCCTCAATACCACGACTGAGGTGAGACCCTTGAGCAAGGGGGGAACACACCACTTCCCCCCTCCCCTTCCCCTTATTAATCAATTATCATTTTGACTTAACTCTTTTCTTTAAAGGCTGAAATGTGAGGTTTACCTTTATATGAAACTTTTTCAAAGCTTTATTTGAACATTTACATTATTTATTTGAACATGGTATTAAACTGGTGTCAGTCAAGTTGTGATTTAAAATCCAAACCTCATTGGTCATGCTATTGTTTTAGTGATTATGCAAACAAAAAGTCATTTTATTTGCTGTTTGTTGATTTTTAAGTATAAAACTTGAAGTAATTTATGGATCGGTACTTTTTGAGCATCTCCAGCACATTTTAACAATACCGTGATAATACAGATAACCGTGATAATTTTGGTCACTATAATCGTGATGAGAAATTTTCATACCGTTACATCCCTAGGTTGCACGAGGCATTACAGAAATGCATAATTTAGGGGTAAATATTTAGCACAGTAAAATCTCCTTTAAATACACGTTAAAGGAAAAACAAAAATCTGGCATCAACCCTGATCAGGAGACATGGTGAAATTATTCATAGTAGTGCAGATACTTCAGTAGCATCAAGATTGCAAACTAATATCACATGGTCTGCTGAAGAGGAGGAGGATGATTAGGATAAATAGAGTGAATACACAGAAATATAATTTCCTAACATTAGCTCGAAATTCAGAATGAACACATGGTAGTCAGCCTAACGGTAGCCTACACGGCTTATAAAGGATCATGCTTTTTTGTTTTATTATTTAATTTTATTGTATTATTAATTAATTTTTTTAATATGTATCTGTGCATTAAAAATACCATCATCATACCATAAATCGAGAGTCAGCGAGAGCCTCATTTGATTGGCTGCAAGAAGAAGGTCCCGCCTTCCACTCGCGCTTGCAAATCTGAAATCAGTGAGAGAATCGTGGCAAAACTGCAAGCGCAAAGACGCAGACATACATAGAGGGTTATTTGGGGAACATTTTGCCCTACGCAAGCAAGAAGTAATTTAGACAGTTGCAACTATTTTTTTTTCTCCACACACATATTGGTTTTATGATGTCAATTCGTATTGCAGCTCTTGATACGGTTGTTTTCGCTTGCAAAACGCTGTGCACAGGCTTGCAATACTTTTGGCTGTATTTGGGCGAAACAACAGTGCCAAAAGTGTAAGTGTGGAAAAATGGAAGTCAGAAGAATACAGATCATATTTATTTTGCCTTAGCATTAAGTTGCAGTTTCACAATACATGAATTACACTTACAAAAAAACAGTAAAATTCTGCAAATCTTTTTTTCTTACGTTTGAAATTTGATTTACACTTCTTTTCTTGTGCATGCAAAATTAATTTACGCTTGCTATCTTATGTACATTTTCACAAATCTTACCCTGCACATTCGAATCTTTTTGACGTCATTTAACCTTCATGGGCTCACACTAAACACACTGATGTAAGTGAACTACCCACTCATTGTGAAACTATTCAATTGAATTCCATCTGGGGGTCTTTGAGAGGCTTGTGTTCAGCAGCCCCTTACTCTGATTGTGAGGCATTTCTGAGACTTCATCTATTATTTAGAGAAGCAAAGCCATGGATGGGGGAGGTTTGCCCTTTGAAAACGCACCAGTGTCGTGAGGTGGTCTTCACACCCAGTCCCAGTCACTTACTTATTAAAAAGCCACATTCTCGTTTCTTCACAAGGAAAAATGGAGGACCAATAGATGAAAGAGGGTTAAAATACAGCACCCAAACACTTCTCATGCCTTCGATGAAGCCTTGTCCAAGATGAATTCACCCTATATTTATATACATATCCAGTGTGCTTCTCTACCATATTTAAAAAAGAAAAAAAAATCAGGCTGAGAAACAATAGTAAAGCCAAAGGCAGAGTTAAAAGGAAAGGAAATTCAGCAGTCTATCAGTCATCTCCCATCACATCACTGGGGCCATTTCCAGTGCACTGTGCCACTGAGCTTCCAGCTCAAAGGAAGGACATTAAGAAATAGAACGGAAAAAGACAGGGGAACAGTATCTGCTAAGAATGACTTGGAATTTCCTTATCATAAAATGTTTACGACTCTTAAATTCCAATGGACTCCACACAGACATAACATGTCTATCATAAAAATGATAATGGAAACAAATGTTTCGTGTGAAGGTGCAACGATGCACTGATAAGCATAGTATCCATCTCATTCTAACAGAGAGTGTTATCCAATGGCACAGCAAGAGAGAACGATATTCAACCATAAATATTTAAAGAAACAGTTCAGCCAAAAATTTAAATTGCCACTTTTAATGGTGTTTCTGCATCCCTTTCTCCTTTTTTAAGCATTTGAAGCTCCACTATCTCTATTAAATTATAAATACACGGATAAGGCCACTGCTTTCTTTTGTTTCCAAAGTCATGCAGCTCTGAAACAACATCTTTTTGTGTGAACTGTCCCATTAATTTAATCAATTTAAAACACCATTTTATAACGAAACAAATAGAAATTATACTAATTGTATGTTATTTAGGTTCAAATCTGAGCAAAACTGTTCACCGACCTTCTATTGTGCTAAACATCAGTGATGATGTTTCGTATAATGAAAGGCAGCACATGACCCTGGAGACCAAGTCCCTGCTCTTAACAAACACCAGCGCGCCTCAAGCCTTGAAAGTGGGACAATACTGGGAGCTTCTTTTGAATAAAGAACGTGAAAAAAGCAAAAAATGACACACCCTCAGCCATTCTGAAGCGTCCACGTTTAAATTGAAAGGGCAAAGGATGCCCATCTCTTTGATTTGTGGAGATGTGGTGTGACACAGCAAGAGTTGGGACTTCACCATCAAATGGTGTCCTGGTGGCAGAGCCATTTTAACTCCGCTACCAATTCATGCCGTTAATGAATTATGCATTTAGGACAGACATGATGTCTGTTTACAATGCAAAGACATTTATTATACTTTAAAAAAAAAAATGGATTATCATTTTTAAACCAAGATAAATTCACCTGATAAGCAAAACTGTGACATTAAAGTTCATTTTGATTGTTTTAAAACCATTTCATAGTTTTGTTCTATCCCATGAGGCCATGGGAACTGAGGAGCTGTCAGATTCGACGCCAGGTTCCAAGAAATTTGTTCCTTGTCGTTAAAATGTACTTATTTAATAACACCTGAGTAAATTATTTTCATGGTTATTTTATGTCAAAGGTCAAAGAACATCATAGGAGTCATAGGAGTCAAATAACAATATTTATTCTGAAACTACATTGTAAGTATATCGTTTTTTTTGCCAAGTATCCAACTGACTTCATATGCAACAGTTTATCAATAAAATGCACTGAACATAAACTCTCTCATAAACTCTCTCATGTGCTAAAATAATACAGCACAAAAGGGATAGGCACACACTTAATGTTTTTTGTTTTGTTTTTAACATTATGATGATAGGAGAGTGGACAGGAAGCGAAGTGGGAGAGAGCGAGTGGGGGTGGGATCAGGAACGGTATGTCGCCGCCGCCCACAAGCCTATCAGCGCCAACAGGGTAGGTAGTAGGCACAAACTTGATTGTGCTGGAAAACAAATATTTACTGTGAAATATTACTGTATATACTATTGATATTAGCTTAACATCTCATTAGTTTGAATCACCTTGGGCTAACATGCATATTTATCTCAATATCACAGATTAATTTGACTGGTCTCATTTGGGAGTGATAATTAATGCCCTTTACATACTCCATAAAGTTAGCAATATGAAATACACTTAATACAGGCTATTTATTTAATGCTGCTAATCTTCCAATGCAACTTGAATTCCGATAAACAGGTGGAATGCAGTGGTTCTTCAAGACAGAACCATAAATCTTGACAAAGAAAACCCTCTCAACATTTAAAAACTGAATAGTAAATTCATCTTTGCACTGCTATGTTGTTGTTTACAAAACGCAAGTTAACCCAAAACATATAACTTAAATGGCACGTTGATAATCGAATATAAAATGACTACAGGGATGTTGATTTAATACAACAATTGAACAAACAAGATGTTAATATTGAGTTACTTACATTATTGGCACAATATCGCCAGTTACTTTAGCTCAGGAGACAACATAGCTCCAACTGACTCCACAGAACCGTTACGAATCTTATGACACAGACGGTGTTTCTTTGCTCAATTAATCAAATTTGAACGATTCGAGTGAATGATTCAATCACTCGCTAGTAAAAACAATTCCATGGTTCGTTCCTGAATGCTTTTGAACAAATCAGTTGACTAAATGATTCATTGATTCGCCCATTTGTTTTGATCATGAATGAATCAGTGTTTTTGAACGAATCAGTTGACTAAATGATTCATTGATTCACCCATTTGTTTAGATCATGAATGAATCAGTGTTTTTGAACGAATCAGTTGACTAAATGATTCATTGATTCACCCATTTGTTTTGATCATGAATGAATCAGTGTTTTTGAACGAATCAGTTGACTAAATGATTCATTGATTCACCCATTTGTTTTGATCATGAATGAATCAGTGTTTTTGAATGAATCAGTTGAATGAATGAATGAATAAAGACAGTCATTTCTCGTTTGTGCTGTAATTATGTTTTTTCATCAAACACCCTTCAAAAACACAATATAATTATTTGTCAAATTTCAATCTGTGTAACTATTCAGCAACTGAATATGCAACTGTTGGTTCAACAAGGTCATTTAGAACATTTTCAGCCTTCAGTTAGCTGCACTGGTTTGTTGTTGTCAACGATTAATAGTAGAAATGTGTCAGAATTGAATATGAACACATACACTGGACCATGCTCACTGTTTCTAAACACAGGTGAACCAATAACTGAAAAACTGTGCATTGAAAAACTCAAAAGACTTCAAAGCAAACCACAAACTTCAAAACATTGATCTTCAGCCCAGTGGAACCTGGTTGGGCGAGTGCCTGGAATACAAAGCTAAATCAGAACAGCTCACATGCAAAGCTCACACAGCTCACACTCACTGAAAAGTTTAGCGAAAAGAACTTTAGCTTTGCTAGTCAGTCAGGCCGGTAGAGCCTAATGTCTACTGGCAAGCTCGTCTTCATTGAGACGGAGGACTCTGGACAATTCCCCATTCCTCACGGCCCCTATAAAGTGATTAGATTCCGTGTCAGTGGAACCAGTTAATGGTGATGACAGGGCTAACAGTGAATTAACACAGAAGTCCACAGGCCAAGCTCAACTCGGTTGTAAAAGAAAAGCATTCAGAGGGGGGTGATCGAGAGGGCTTCAACATTTTAATCTTGATTTATGTTGCAGACCTTAGTGGAAATTTTGCTGGAAAACCACACACACACACAGACAAACGGTTTCTGGAGAAGACCTGCATAAATAAAATCAACATCTCGTCTTAATTCAGAGAATTGGGGTATGCCAAGGGTTGGTGAGAACAACCTGTTCTTTGTTGAACTGTCAAGCAGTGACACCCTTATAATCATAATGAATGTGCAGCTGCACTGCAGGTGAACTGAACAAACACCCCTTCTTTATTGGCTACAGAAAGAGGGGAAAAAATCTGATGTTGGATATTTCATAGAAACATTTTACAAGGAACAAGAACATGTCAGTATGAAGTGGCCCTAAAAAGTATTCTAACATGTAGGCCAGGCATAATAATATTAGTATCATAATATCATTAGATATTTAAATATTTATTAGATATAAAATATCATTTTTGAGGTCTTTTTTTAACCAAAGATGTGATATTACTTTATTCATAAATACTTAAAAATGCATGACTACACCTCTAGTATAATGAGCAAATTTTATATTTATGAATTAAAATTCACTTTTTTTATGGTGCGCATAAAGTTTGGATGATACAGTTGTCCTGATGTATAATAATGTAGAAAAAAAAGTCTCAGAAAAAAATTAATCATTTTATTCACTAAAAATTTATTCACTAATTATTAATATTTTAATGCCTAATTATTCATATTTTAATCAGTTCTGTGTTTATATATATATATATATATATATATATATATATATATAATTTAAAATTATTTATATTTATAATTTGTATTTAGATTTATAATAAAATACATTTTACCTGGAAAACTATAATTTAGAAATAATCATTAAGAAGAGTGCATCTAAATCAATGGCATTCATACATTTTATGTATCCAAACTTTTTGAGGCCATGATATGCATATAACTTTTAGGAAAACCACAGAAACAACTCAACCTAAAATATTTTTTTAGCCATTTTTAAGGTAACACAAAAACTATCATCATGCTTTGGCTAATCATAAGCCTAGTTCATCCAGACAATTAGCCTGGCATACATCAGGAGGGATTTGAGGCTGATTCTTTATGATGTTTAAGTTCCTAGAAGGGCCTCTAGGTCTGTCTAACACCCAGCAAATGATTAGACATAATCACCCTCACTTATCATGGCAAATTAACTAATGGATTTCACAGTTAACATGGAATGTGGCTTCTTCAAAGCACTAGCATGGATGTTGGCGCAGCTGTTTGAATATGGGCATCTGGGGTACCAGCATCAATAAAAACACTCCACCATCTTAAGATGAAGACCATATGGATGATGTGCTACTTGAACATCGGCTTTAATTTATTCTAAACACATGCATCTTGGAATATTCAATGAATAAATACTCGAAAATTGCCATGCATGTGGAAAAACTGAATTTTAGGTCTGTATTTTATCTATTAAAGGAATAGTTCACCCAAAACTGACAATTCTGCTATCGTTTATTAACCCTCATGTCGTTCCAAACCTGTACCACTTGTTTTCTTGTGGATAACACAAAAGAAGACGTTTTGAAAAATGTGTTTCGGACCCCATTTACTTCATTACATAGGCAAAAACATTCTTCAGAATACCTTCTTTTGTGTTCCACTGAAGAAAAAAAGTCATATGAGTTTGGAACGAGTAAATTAAGACAGAATACATATTTTGGGGGGTGAACTTCCGGCATTCTTGAATGAGACAAAAGTGTGAATAAAAATAGAGTTAAGTCCAAAATAACCTTGCACTTTTCCAAACATTCACTTTAGAGGTGTTTTTGCAACAAATACTTAAAATAGCCATGGATTTGTCTATACGGTGAAATCAATTTTCCAAACTTACTTTTTTCTGGTCTTCGAGAGCATGGGTGACAGTCTTCCTCTTCTGCTGAAGCTGCTGTTGCTGGTGATGAGGACAGAGGTGCTGGCATGTCTCTGAACCTAACTCCATTATATCGGAAACCCCAGGGTTCCCAAAAAAAATCTACACTCCGAAACGTATGGGATAATCCTCGATCAAGATATTCCTTGATCCGCCTGATCAGACATTAAATTTGGTCATTAAAGCTACAATCAAACGATTGCTGACCTTCATTTGGCTTCTCGGCTGCTCAGTGGATCGGTCCACCACAACCATCGTTGAAGGATCAGCAAACACAGATCTTTGGTTCATGATCCCAAGTGAGGAGGAATGTAAATTGCTGAGGGTGGCTCAGTCCTAGAAAGTCCTTTTTTTTCCAGTGATGCACGAGTGAGCATCTTGCCATAGAGCTGTCGTGTTGGAGATTCTCTGCCACCTAGAGTCACCCATGGATTGAGAAGTGTGTGTTGGAGAGAGAGGAAAAGAGAGAAAAATGTAGGTAGGAATGTCAGAAACTGGTTCACTGTCTGTACATCTTAACATCTCTGAGAACAACATTTGAACCCTGTTTTACATTCAAGATAAGTTTTGAACCTATGAAGTTTCAGTTTCACTCATCCGAATTTGTAATCGAGTTCAGTTCAGAATGCAGTTCATTTGCGTTATATTTACTAATTGCACTAATTCAATTGCACTAATTGACACTGTCTAGACAGTTTTAGATTGTGCATTCCCTGACAATATCGTAACTCAGCAGACAAAAAATATATATTTTATAGCAGAAAACTAGTAGAAGTAGAAGAGAAGTTACCGTGGTATCTTTTATCCCACTTCCATTTGGTTTACAAAACTGCTGCAACTCTTCTTTCGGGTTTTGCACGCGGAGCCGGCTGGGAGAGTAGCGGCGTTGTCTATGATGTCATGAGAACACCCCTCAACCAACCAGGAGCATAAGAGCTCTTTCAGCAGCGTTTATTGTTATCATTGGAACTTTATCGGTGAAGAATTTGTACGCCATCTAGAGGAGCCAATCCAGATCGAGCCACGGACGAACACTCCGAGATTGGGGATGGATTTACTTCAAACTTTTTATTCCAGCGGATATTTGTCAGGGCAGGTTTTGTATTGACTAAGAAATATATAGAACTTTTACATAAGATAAATTTAACTAATTGTGTGTGTGTGTGTGTGTGTGTGTGTGTGTGTGTGTGTGTGTGTGTGACAACATGCCCCAAAAATCTCACAGTGTAAATTGAAACAATGGCTGTTCAGTAAAATTTTTAACATTAAAACAATTGTGAAACGCAAGACAATTCTGCAAAAAATGGAACGGTAACATATAAAAACGTACAACAAGATAACATACACAAATATAGAACCACAACTATATATATATATATATATATATATTTTTTTTTTTTTTTTAAACCCATAATACCTAAAATGACAAACAGCCTGCCCAATGCCCATGTCTTAAGAATATGTTTTCTACCCTGTCGGTTAGTTCAAATATAACTTCTTTATATAATTTAGACAGTAGAATTTAGAAATATTGAAAAGAATAGGCTATTTCGGAAGAAATTAAATATTATTGTTCTAGCATTATTAAAATTATTCAGAAGGTTTTGTACATTATTATTCATCAAAATGTTCTAATTACTCATGAGCGTGTAATATGTACTGGAAAATACTGAATGAATGCATAAATAAATAAATACATAGCCTAAATCAGGGGTAGGCCTATACTCAACAGGCGGAAAGCATTTTGTGGCCCGCGTCATGTTGAAGATTAATACATTTTTATTACAGTTTGCGTTCAAAATGTTGAATTAAATGTAGCTTATACAATCGCAGTAGTGAAATAACTTCATTTAGTGAGCTGATGTGCGGGTTTTTTTCACAGAACGAGGCAGATAATATAGCCTATTCTATACGGTAAAGGCAATGTCGATTATCATTGGATTATAAATATACTTTATTATCATGAAAATACCAGAGCTGGCTTGAAGAACACGGTTAAACCATATATTGTCGCGTCGTATGTTTATTGTCGTATACTTTTGGATATTCAAATCCAGAGAGAGCAGTTTACTTATCTTTACAAAGTCATTTTTATGGTTATTTCTGTGTTACAAACATTCAAATAATCACAGAAGTACTGGAATAAAAGTAAAGAATAAAATTGTCTTGAAGTCTGATGATGCAACTTGTAATTTGTCGCTCTTCGCATCGTATGTAGTTTAAATGGGCCTCTGAACTTGAGTACCCCTGACATAAATTGTCAAGAATTGTGTTGTATTCAGGATATAACAGCAAGAGGCGCCAGAGAGCTATATAATAGGCATCAAAAACGCCTATACATCAGAGAAAATGAGAAAACACTCTCTCTCTCACACACACACACACACACACACACATTTAAAACAGTTGACTCGAGTCTTTACAATTTAAATGTGTGGATGGAGCAAAACAATAACTTTTACAAACAGAAAAACAATATGTGGACACAAATCTCTTTAATGAAGATCCTTTAATATCAAATACAGTTATCTCATGCAGGGGGCATTAATTAGACAGTGAGATCTGAATAACCTTTATTTTTAATTAAGCTCAGAAACAGCCGCTTTCAGGGCTGTTAATTGGATTTGGGTCATCGTCACTCTGATTAAGGGTTTAATTTGTGGATTACAGCAAGAAGACAGAGAGGAGGTGTCATGTTTACTTGTGGCTTTCTGAAGATCCATCATCTGTGATCTTGAACAGGACTCCTCTATTCAAATCTATTCAAATTCTACAGAATTAGTCTGACTGTTTGATCAGATGGCCTGAAATCCCACGTAATAAATATTCACATCTTTACTTTTAGGCCTAGGGGATTTTATGATTAATGGGGTTATGAATTTTGAAACCTTAAAGGCATAGATCAGCCAATAATGAAAATTCTGTTAGCATTTACTCATTGCCATATGATTCCAAACCTGTATGATTTTCTCTCTTCTGTAAAAAACAAAAAATGTAAAAAAAAAAGAAAAGGAAAAAAAGGCTGGTCAGACCATTCTTTTCCATAGAACTCTATTCGCTGACCTCATCATCCTTAACATTAAAATAATTTTTTTTACATTAAATATTTGTATTAATATATGTTTTCAGACCACATACAGACAGTTGTTTAATTTAATTAATAATAATGAATAAATTAATGACTTATTTCATAAAAATTTTTATTTTACTCATGGCATAACAACATAAATAAATGAAAACAGCATGAAGCTTATGAGGATTTATTGCTGTTTTTTGCTCAGTTTTTTTTTTTGTTTCTGTCACCAAACTGTACATACACTCCTATATGGGGAAGTCGTGGCCTAATGGTTAGAGAGTCGGACTCGTAATCGAAAGGTTGCGAGTTCGAGCCCCCGGCCGGCAGGGATTGTAGGTGGGGGGAGGGAATGTCCAGCGCTCTCTCCACCCTCAATACCACGACTGAGGTGCCCTTGAGCAAGGCACCGAACCCCCAATTGCTCCCCGGGCGCTGCAGCATGGCTGCCCACTGCTCCGGGTGTGTGTTCACGGTGTGTGTGTGTGTGCATTTGTTCACTACTCACTGCTGTGTGTGTGCACTTGGATGGGTTAAACGCAGAGCACCAATTTCGAGTATGGGTCACCATACTTGACAATACGTCACGACTTTTGACTTTTTTTTTTATCATAAGCCCTGTATAAAAAAAAACAACTATAAACCCATAAACTACATGAAACCCATAAAAATGCAGTATTGCTTCTATGTAACAGTTCAATAAAAAAGACATTGGTACTTGTCAGTTACATTGTCTACTTTTGCTCTGCCAAAGAAACAAGTTGCAAAATAAACCACCAGAGGCTCGTTTCAGAAAGGAGGTTAAGTGAAAACTCTATGTTAACCATGAAATGAGGGAAACTCTTTCCGTTTCAGAATGGGAGGTTTGTCAAACCTGAGAAAGCAGGGTGAGTCAAGCCCGTTTCTGAAAGAGAGGTCACATACTCAGTATGCATATTGACTTGAGAATTTTTAAGAAAAGCATTTTTTTTGTGCATTGTGCATATTTTTTTATCATGAAGACACCTTCAAAATGACAAAAATGGCATATCCTTTTATACAGGATCCTGTAGATGAGAAGGCTGCATTAATTCATGGTGATTTAGTTTTTTTGCCATATTCATATTTATTTGAGTGGTTTAATTTTTAAATGGCAGTTTTCTACAAAACATCGGAGATGCAGAGCAGATTAGTAGGCCGCTGTGTGCAGAGTGGTACGTTTGCGTCGCTCTCATGCTCTTTCAGAGAATTTTTGTGTTGTTTCCTGGGCACAAATTCATCAAAGGACTGCAGGTCAGTGTTGTAGAAATCAGTTTAAATGAGGCTAATCTGATAAATGAATTTCACTTGATAACATCTTGCAGTGACCTCTGGAAGTAACTCAATAATTAGAATTTCCTTCAGGATTTCCAGTGTGGTGCATAGTTGACACGCATATTCCCAACATCACACTTTCTGAAAATGAAACGGATTACTGCATGGAATTGAAGGATGCCAGATGGAAGGGTATATGCCGTAACCACCAGCACATCTGTTAAATAAACACAAATTATTAACAATTTATTTGTCAAATGTCAAATATTTGTAAAGTCATGTAGCCTGAATCTTTTATGCTTAAAGCTTTACCTTGATTGAATTGTGTTTTTATACTTCATTTTAAGCTGCTGTCACATTCTTTTTTCCCCCGAGTTTTCACCTCTGATATTATACAGTAACAGTGATTAAGAATTAAACTTATGCGTTGACTCAAAGTATGCGGCTGCTGTTGCCTTGGTGAATCATAATTTCATATTTCGGAGCTCCAGTGATCATGACTTCTCATAGTCGTGGTGCATGTGCTAAACCCTGAGTCAACCTACTCAGACTTGATTGAACTAACACAATTCATCTGTTCTGAAACCAAAAACTCAGAGTTTTCCATTACAGGGTAAGTCAACTCAGAGTTCAAGATTTAACTCAGAGTTGGTTGAACCTTCTTATTGAAATGGGCCCCAGGCGTTTCTGAATGAATCCGTTGACTGAATGAATGACTCGCTCACACAGAGAGTCGCTTGTTTCATTCCTGAATGAAACATCGAATGCAACCTGTAGAAAGCTAAAGTCGGTCTTTACGAAACATGCAAACATGTAGGACAAGGAACATTATATATTTATATGCAGGCTACTTTTAAAATGTCAATCAGATTGCAAAACCAGAATTGTTGTATAATATCAGACTGTCATATCAGGCCACCATCACACTGTATTCTTATTTCGAAGGCGGAACACAAAAGCATCCTTTGCTTTGTCTCATTCCATCCAAATTCATGAGGCCATTTTGAGCGACGGCCACAGAGGGGCACGGACATAGAATCTGTCCCGTTATCGTTGTTTTTATGACACAGGAAGAGAGTTTGTCACTGATGTGAAATTGAATACCATAATTCCTCAAACAAAGCTCCTGTCTGTGCTGTCAGCGAGTCGCGACGAGGCAGTTCATTCGCTGCTTTGCCATCGAGAGCACATAATAACCCGACAGTTGTCAGCAGCGCCCGGAAATTTATGACACAAAAAGATTCATATCATTGCAGTAATCTCTACTGCTTTGCAAGCTCCCCACTTGAAACTCATATTAGAACTGAGGCATTAAAATTCATGAAGGTTCTCGGTGGTCCCAAACGCATGAGGTCTGGAGGTATTTACATGTGTGACACGTCATGGAAAGCACTGATAGTGTTTGATAGAATTCAATTCTTTAATTTTGGCAAATAGTAAGTATGTCTGTCCTTTGTGGAAGAACTGTAACCTTTGATAAACCTGCTCTGGCAACATCAGTTATTGGTGACAGAAGAATTAATTGAATCGGAGATTGAGAGAGACAGAGGTCCTGAGATGACAGAAAGGGTGGGGAACGAGGTTGAGGTCTAAATAAGCTTTTTACCGAAACACACTGTCACTCTCTCTCACTCTCTAGCCTATAGAAACAAGTCAGTGTATCACAGCATTGAGGACAAGGTGATAGCAAGGCCAGAGAGACACAAATCAATACCTCATTTGCTGGGCAAGATTTGCTTTCCGTTGCCATATCAAACCCATCAGATGTTGTGAAAAAAAGGGGTGAAAATTCAGAATTGTTGAAAAACTTTTTGTAAGACCTTTAAATTTCCCAAGACATGCTAAATGTCAGAGAGGGCGCAGGCCTATTATAAGTCAAGACACATTTGCGAGGTCAAGCCCTGTATATGTTTAAACTCTGTTTTAACATCTCAGCGAACAATATCTCTTTGGGGAAGAACATTTACTGCAATTCACATAAAGGTTGTTTTTCCTAATTGTTTGATTTAATGGAGGTAAGGAAAAGGAACCAAAACAAGCCTCTGATGAGTGTCCTACTTAATGTAACCCATTTGTCTTATGTGGTGATTTCCAGTGCAGAATTGGCCACCACGACGCTAGAATTTTGTAGGTTGCTTCCAGGGCATTGCTATGCAGTTGCCAGGGTGTTTATGTGGTTGCTACGGCATTGCTTCATACTCTGAGATCTTCTGTGTGGTTCTTCCTGAAGAAAATTTTCTCTTTATTTGACCCTCTAACTCTAGCACTCTCTATTCTAATTCTATTCTTTAAAAAAAAAAAAAAAAAAGAACACCAGCTTCGCTAATCTTTTTGTATTCTATCTATTTGTTTTCTTTTTATTTATTGCAATTAACAAAAGCAAAAAAAGCCTCTAACACTAGCTTGCTCTATTTCTTTCTATTCTGTTTTCTTTTTATTTATTATATAATTAAAAAAAACCTTGCTACGTGTTTTGCGTTGAGCTAAGTGAGACTTGTTATAGCACTTGCATATCATTGCTCTTTTGTTGATTTTGATTGCTTCCATTGTCCTCATTTGTAAGTCACTTAACGTCTGCTAGAGAATAAAAACATCTGCTAAATGACTAAATGTGAATGTAAAAATGTAAATGTAAATTAAACTATAAGTGGTGTTTGTCAGCGCCAAACCCAGCACTATGCTAGAGTGTTGTGAATGGTTGCTAGGGTGTTGCTATGCAGTTGCTAAGGTGTTCTGGGTGGTTACTTGGTGGTTTCTTTACAGTTTGTGAAGAAATTGTAAGTGGTGCTTGTCAGTGAAAAAGCCAGCACTATGCTAGAGGTGTTGTAGAGTTTGCAAGGGCATTGCTTTGCAGGTGATGGCTATGCAGTTGCTAGGCTCTTCTGTGTTGTTGCTTTACACTTTCTGAAGAAACTGTAAGTGGTGCTTGTCAGTGCCAAAGCACTATGCTAGAGTGTTGCGAGTGGTTGCTAGGGTGTTTCTATGCAGTTGCTGTGTTATTCTGGGTAGTTGCTAGGCATTTAAACATTTACATTTACATTTAGTCATTTAACAGACGCTTTTATCCAAAACTACTAACAAATTTATATGTGGTTGCTTGGGTGTTTTAGGTTGATGCTATGGTGTTGCTTTGCACTTTCTGAAAAAAATAGTGAGTGGCCCCTGTTGAAAGAAACAGCATATGCTGTTTTGAAGCATGGCTGCTGGTTTGAGCTGGTTTAAGCTGGTCCTTAGCTGGTCATGAGCTGGTGTAAGCTGGTCTTTAGTTGGTCGTGTGCTGGTTTAAGCTGGTCTTTAGCTGGTCATGTGCTGATCTTAGGACCAGTGGTTCAGAACAAGCCAGTACCATGCTAGGGTATTCCCATGTAGTTGCTAAGCCATTACCTTGTTGTTGTTATTGTGTTGCTATGCAGTTGCTAGGGTTTTCTGTGTGGTTGCTTAGACTTTCTGAAGAAATTGTGAGGGGTGCTTGGCTGTGCAAAGCCAGCACTATGCTAGAGTTTTGTGAGTGTTTGCTAGGGTGTTGCTATGCAGTTGATATGGGGTTGCTAGCCATTTTTAGGTGGTTTTTGGTCTAAATGGTTGCTTTACACTTTCTGAAGAAATTGTGAGTGGTTCTTGTCTGTGAAAAGCTGAAAAGCTGGTTGTTACTAGGGTATCACTAGGTTGTTGTTAGGGTTTTCTGGTATCATTGCAGTCAATAGTAAGACTAGAGACTTCTAATCCTTAGTATAAGCATGATAATCTTTGAAATAGTTACCATTTTGCAAACCAAGTGTTACAGGATGTGTCTGAGATCGGAAAGCAGCATCAATAATGTGCGAAAAGCTTAAGGGAATCACTTCTAATGATTAGCTAACTTTAAAATCAATACGCAATCTACACAGCCATAGTAAACAGCACCTACTGTTCATTCTACTTCGATTGGTGTATGTTCTTGATCAATAACTGTACATCTCAGTTTGATCAGTATAGTTCTATAACCCTCATTCATCCGGTACTGTCCCCTTGATAATACAGTACACATCCTATTGTTTGACTTATATGCAGAAAATGTACATTTACTATTGACTACATGTCGTTTGCAATGACTGACAGCTGCGCTGGAGAAAAGCCCCCTCTTTCCTTATTCACTGGTATAGTCGAGTGCCCCATTTTTATACTCCTTAGACGTCCAGTAATTACTGAAAAGGTCAAAGGGCACCAGGCCTTCCTCCTCCAAAGGGGTTAAACTGTGTACTGAAGTTCCAAATGCCCAGGAAGTGACAGCGTCATGTGACCTTTGACATATTGACAAATATCCATGTTCATAAAAGATGCATAAACTGGGTTACACAATCAGTATCAAACTCTGCAGCAGTCAATGACAGATATACATTCTCATTTCATATTCATGCAACTTTCAGTGTGATTTATCCATAAATGTATTATTCTCTCATCTGTTACAAAATCTATAGAAGCCTTTTTTTAACCCCTAAAATTCCGAATACTCACAATTCATAGCACAAACAAACATTCTGGTTTGAATCAGCAGCTGTCTTATTGTGAAATGAGTGTGTCACTGTCAGAAAAGAGGGTCCAAGGAAGTGTTGACCTGCGCCGCCCTTTACTAATTACCCCAGCCTCCCTTCAGTCAATTCATTTCATAAGGGGAGACTCCTGGCAAGCTGCTGCAATTGTGAGGACTCTGCAGGGGACAGCAAATGCCTGGTGACTACTGCTGAGGACCCCAAATCCCACTGCATTATGTGGAATTAGTGTGTATTGATTCATCCTTTCTAGATTCTGGATTTGGTCCCTTATTCATTACGTTGGAGGTCAGCTAACGGTCATGTTTTAAAAAAGGGTTCAGTTTTACTGTACTGTACTTTGAGGGTGGTTTTTAAAGCTAGAAATGTAGTGTTCTATGAATATTGACTTCATTAAAATCACTATGCAGCCTATTTAACGTCCATAAAGTGATACATCTGAGTGAAAAGAATTTTCAACTTTTTATCCATCAAGATTTAATCATATATTATAATATAATATTGTGAAAGGTGTCCTCTATTGGACCAGTGACACTTTTAATATTTTTTTTTTTAACTATCATGGACAAATAAAAAATGATTAAAAATTACATTTACATTATTTATTTATTTTTATATTAAATAACAAACACAATTTTCTAGATTATTTAATCATAGGTCAATTCAAATATTTATATTTATTATTATTAATAATCATTAATTAACTGGATTGTGAAAAGATGTTCCCTAAATTACCAGTGGCACATTTTTTTTTTAATGAACATTTCTATATGTATATATATATATATATATATATATTAGTGCTGGGCAACAATTAATCGTGATTAATCAAAAACACATTTTTCATAAATATATATATGCATGTGTAGTTATACACTCGCCTAAAGGATTATTAGGAACACCTGTTCAATTTCAATTATCTAATCAACCAATCACATGGCAGTTGCTTCAATGCATTTAGGGGTGTGGTCCTGGTCAAGCCAATCTCCTGAACTCCAAACTGAATGTCAGAATGGGAAAGAAAGGTGATTTAAGCAATTTTGAGCGTGTCATGGTTGTTGGTGCCAGACGGGCCGGTCTGAGTATTTCACAATCTGCTCAGTTACTAGGATTTTCATGCACAACCATTTCTAGGGTTTACAAAGAATGGTGTGAAAAGGGAAAAACATCCAGTATGCGGCAGTCCTGTGGGCGAAAATGCCTTGTTGATGCTAGAGGTCAGAGGAGAATGGGCCGACTGATTCAAGCTGATAGAAGAGCAACTTTGACTGA
Source organism: Barbus barbus (assembly GCF_936440315.1). NCBI lineage: Eukaryota > Metazoa > Chordata > Actinopteri > Cypriniformes > Cyprinidae > Barbus > Barbus barbus. The sequence goes on along the minus strand of NC_136728.1, from coordinate 13,763,729 downwards.
AATAACCACTCGTTACAACCGAGGTATGCAGCAAAGCATTTGTGAAGCCACAACACGCACAACCTTGAGGCGGATGGGCTACAACAGCAGAAGACCCCACCGGGTACCACTCATCTCCACTACAAATAGGAAAAGGAGGCTACAATTTGCACGATCTCACCAAAATTGGACGGTTGAAGACTGGAAAAATGTTGCCTGGTCTGATGAGTCTCGATTTCTGTTGAGACATTCAGATGGTAGAGTCAGAATTTGGCGTAAACAGAATGAGAACATGGATCCATCATGCCTTGTTACCACTGTGCAGGCTGGTGGTGGTGGTGTAATGGTGTGGGGGATGTTTTCTTGGCACACTTTAGGCCCCTTAGTGCCAATTGGGCATCGTTTAAATGCCACGGCCTACCTGAGCATTGTTTCTGACCATGTCCATCCCTTTATGACCACCATGTACCCATCCTCTGATGGCTACTTCCAGCAGGATAATGCACCATGTCACAAAGCTCGAATCATTTCAAATTGGTTTCTTGAACATGACAGTGAGTTCACTGTACTAAAATGGCCCCCACAATCACCAGATCTCAACCCAATTGAGCATCTTTGGGATGTGGTGGAACGGGAGCTTCGTGCCCTGGATGTGCATCCCACAAATCTCCATCAACTGCAAGATGCTATCCTATCAATATGGGCCAACATTTCTAAAGAATGCTTTCAGCACCTTGTTGAATCAATGCCACATAAAATTAAGGCAGTTCTGAAGGCGAAAGGGGCTCAAACACAGTATTAGTATGGTGTTCCTAATAATCCTTGAGTGTATATACATAATAAATATATATATACATAATAAATAAATGAATATATATATACATACACACACACACAGATAGTTGCACATATATGTATTTTATTATTATTATTTTATATTTTACATACATTTTTAAAGCATAGAATCTGAGCAGCACAACATCACAACATACAGTATACTGTATATGGTACATCTCCTGAGGGAAAATCATCCTAACATGAGAGGATTTGATCTCAATCCATCCTTTGAGAACATTCATCACACATTTTATCACCCCAAAAAAGCTCAGGGATGAATATGCACAACAAAGGCACCTAATATTGCTATAGAACCAAGCAAAACACCCACCCACCAGCATATCCACAATCCCACATACACCAATACAACTGGGCACTGAATGGAAAACAGCAGTAATGATCTGACGCTCGCTCCCATGTGCAGAACCGACAAAAGAGCAGTGCTGGTGATGCCAGGCTCTGTCAGTATAGAACTGGATGACAGAAGGCACGGAAGCCTGAACAGCCTGGTTGCCATGGAAGTGAAATTCTTTTTCAGCTTGCTTTCCCTGCCTCCCTCACCCTCTGTTCTTCAAAGAATGCCTCTTCTCTCTCACACACACATGCATACACACAACCTCAGTCAGTAATGACAACGTGGCCATGCAAGAACAAAATCGTGCACGTGCAAATGTGTAGGTTTGGTCTCTTTCACTGTCACTGCATTAATTAAATAATTACACAGTGGTATTTCAAAGTGCTTTGTGACTTCATCATAAAGAAAATAAGAGATAAAAGTCAAGTTTAACATTTTTTAAGAAGATAAATGTGAATAGGGAAAATTAAAAATTGTTTAGGAGACAAAAAGTATAATAACAAATATAGCTGCGAGCAGCGATGACGGGCCCAAGCCGTCAGCATACGCCACCCCGGTGGCATCGATAAAACGGTGCCCAGCGAGCACAAGCATCACAGTAACCCTCTGGCAGTTTGGTTTTAAGGGATACGGCAATTAAAGGGTTAATCCAAACCATCAACTCTGTGAAACACACACACACAGAACAACATATAAAACTTTAAATTCTATGAAAATATATTTTTCATTGGTAGTTGATGTTAGTTAATGCATTTACTAATGCTAACAAATGAGAAATTATTATAGTTACCAAAGGTTTTAATGATTTATAAGCATTTTTTAATGATTTATTTTTCCATTAACTAAAATGAATAATTTTTTCTAACACAAATGAATAAAGTAAAAAATATATTGTTAATATTTAATGTTATTTGTGAATTAACCAATGTTAAAAAACAACATTATTTAACTGTTGTTAATTTACATCATTAATAAATATATACCATTTAATGTTGAAATCAATGTTTTAATGTTTAAAATCAATTCCAAAATGTGTTAATATATTAAATTTTAAAGTTTTATCTTTTGAACATGACTATTTTTCTAATATTAAAAATATTATGTTCATTGTTAGCTCATTGTAAGTTCATACTATCAATGAAGAATTAACATGCTTTAAAAAATATATTTTTCATTGTTAGTTCATGTTAATTAATGCATTCCCTACTGTTAACAAATGAGACTCAATTATAAAGTGTTATCAAAACCTTTAATGCTTTAAGCATTTTTTAAGGATTTTATTGAGAAGTTTAAACAGACTCTCTCTCTCTCTCTCTCTCTTTCTCTCTCTCTCTCTCTCTCTCTCCCCCTCCACACTCACTGAACTCACACAGTCAGTCACTCACCCAGTCACCTACCGCACACATTAGAAGCACAGTGACAGGATATCTCTGATAAGTTTTAAAATTTTCTTCTCGCCATAGTGTACTGTAAATTCATGGAATTAATCACATATCCTCAGACTGTCTTGTTCTGTGTTTGGTGTGAATTTGTGGTTTCTGCTTGGAGGTGTATGAATTTGTTTACAGCCCGTTTTGAAAAAAAAAAACACATAAAAAAAAAAAAGCCGACTTCCTGTTGGTCGTAGCTAATGTCTGTAAATTAGAAAGTTGTCCGGCTTAATGTGAACAATTTATGTACCAAGTTTGGTGTCTGTAGCTATCATTATATATATATAATCATTAATAATTATATTCCATTTAATGTTGATCAATATTAATTCCAAAATGTGTTAATATATTATTAAATTTTAAAGTTTCTCTTTTGAACATGACTATTTTTCTAACATTAAAAATATTTTGTTCATTGTTAGTTCATTGTAAGTTCATACTATCAATGAAGAATTAACATGCTGTAAAAAATTATATTTTTCATTGTTAGTTCATGTTAATTAATGCATTCCCTACTGTTAACAATTGAGACTTAATTATAAAGTGTTATGAAAACCTTTAATGCTTTATAAGCATTTTTTAAAGATTTAAAAAAAACAGACCCTCTCTCTCTTTCTCTCTCTCACCCAGCTCCTCAATCCACACAGTCACTCACACAGTCACTCACACCCCACCCCCACCCCCTCACTCAGCTGCAGGCTGACAGGGAACTCTCACTCATAGAAGCATTGTAACAACTGTCTGATAGTTTTTAAATTTTCTCCTCTGCATAGTGTATTGTAAATTCATGAAATTAATCACATATCCTCAGACTGTATTGTTCTGTGTATGTAATTTTTTATGAAGTGTTTGGAAGCTGCTCTTAAAAGATAAAAAAAAAAAAAAAAATCTCTTTTTTACTGTAACTTTAATAAATTGCCATTAAATCATCGTTCAAGATATCCTAAATCCGTCCGCAATTTAGCATCTTCAGTATTTTGGCATCATGAGAAAAAATGTTTGGTGTGATTTACGTGTTTCTGCTTTGAGGAGTATGAATTTGTTTACAGCCCGTTTTAAAAAAAAACCCACATTAAAATAAATATAGCCGACGTCCTGTTGGTCGTAGCTAATGACTGTAAATTAGAAAGTTGTCCGGATTAATAAGAACAATTTATGTACCGAGTTTGGTGTCTGTAGCTAAAACTAACCCCCCCATTTTTGACAAAAGGTGGCGCTATAGAGTGCCTCTTCCACGCCCGTTTATGAGGTTTTTCCAGTGTCTAACTATCATTAAAATGGATATGTGTGTTGAGTTTCATGACATTCTAAACATGTTATCTGCCTCAAAATCACCAGAAACGAATTTTCAACTTTGACACGTTGCCATGGCAACATAATTTTAGATATCAATATTCCCTTCACAGTTTTACATCGGCCGTGTTTTGACATTATTCTGGTGAAGTTTGAAGCAAATCGAGTAAAAATAAGATGCTGAATTCAAATAATTTTGAAAACGACACACTTCCTGCAGCCAGTTGGTGGCGCTATAACTTTCAGTCATAATAGTCACATCTATCCGATCGGCATCATACAACGAACAAACCACTGGAGTTTGATCAACATCATACAATGTATGTGGACGTTATTAGGCATTTCCTGGGTCTCATTTTTCGCCATAACTTCATCGCCTCGCCACGGGCAAACCGTTCGACATATCAAAAATATCTTCGCAATTTAGCGTCCCCAATGTCTTGAGATCATGTTCACCGAGTTTGGTGGCAATCGTATGGAAATCCTCAGAGGAGTATATCAAATTCCAGAGCATGCGCTTTTTAAACAGCCCTGAATAGCCGACTTCCTGTTGGGCGGAGCCTATGACATGCTGCGCGAAAGTTGTTCGGCTCAATGAGTTCTATATGTGTACCGAGTTTCATATGAATACGTGCAAGTATGTGTGAGCTATACATCAAGCTTTCTGACAATTTTCCAGGGGGCGCCGTAGAGCCCCTGTGCCACGCCCGGGTCCCAGCCTCAGCGGCGTCCTAATGGCCGCAGGTTCCAACGTGCGTGCCAATTTTCGAGAGTTTTCGGGCACGTTAAGGCCCCCAAAAGTGCCCGGATGATTGAAAAAAAAAAAAAAAAAAAAAAAAAAAAAAATAAAAATATAGCTGCGAGCAGCGATGACGGGCCCAAGCCGTCAGCATACGCCATCCCGGTGGCATCGATAAAACGGTGCCCAGCGAGCACACACATTACAGTAACCCTCTGGCAGTTTGGTTTTAAGGGATACGGCAATTAAAGGGTTATTCCAAACCATCAACTCTGTGAAACACACACACACAGAACAACATATAAAACTTTAAATTCTGTGAAAATATATTTTTCATTGGTAGTTGATGTTAGTTAATGCATTTACTAATGCTAACAAATGAGAAATTATTATAGTTACCAAAGGTTTTAATGATTTATAAGCATTTTTTAATGATTTATTTTTCCATTAACTAACATGAATAATTTATTCTAACACAAATGAATAAAGTAAAACATATATTGTTAATATTTAATGTTATTTGTGAATTAACCAATGTTAAAAACAACATTATTTAACTGTTGTTAATTTACATCATTAATAAATATATACCATTTAATGTTTATCAAAATCAATTCCAAAATGTGTTAATATATTATTACATTTTAAAGTTTTATCTTTTGAACATGACTATTTTTCTAATATTAAAAATATTTTGTTCATTGTAAGTTCATACTATCAATGAAGAATTAACATGCTGTAAAAAATATATTTTTCATTGTTAGTTCATGTTAATTAATGCATTCCCTACTGTTAACAAAAGAGACTTAATTATAAAGTGTTATCAAAACCTTTAATGCTTTATAAGCATTTTTTAAGGATTTTATTGAGAAGTTTAAACAGACCCTCTCTCTCTCTCTCTCTCTCTCTCCCCCTCCACACTCACTGAACTCACACAGTCAGTCACCCACCCAGTCACCCACCGCAAACATTAGAAGCACAGAGACAGGAGAACTCTGATAGTTTTAATTTTCTGCTCTCCATAGTGTATTGTAAATTCATGAAATTAATCACATATCTCAGACTGTCTTGTTCTGTGTATGTAATTTTTTATGAAGTGTTTGGAAGCTGCTCTTTAAAGATAAAAAAAAAAAGTGTTCTTTTTTACTGTAACTTTAATAAATTGCCATTAAATCACCGTTCAAGATATCCTAAATCAGTCCGCAATGTAGCATCTTCAGTATCTTGGAAGCATGTGAAAAAATGTTTGGTGTGAATTTTTGGTTTCTGCTTGAAGGAGTATGAATTTGTTTACAGCCCGTTTAAAAAAAAAAAAAACACATAAAAAAAAAAAATAGCCGATTTCCTGTTGGTCGTAGCTAATGACTGTAAATTAGAAAGTTGTCCGGATTAATAAGAACAATTTATGTACCGAGTTTGGTGTCTGTAGCTATCATTATATATATATATATATATATATATATATATATATATATATATAATCATTAATAATTATATACCATTTAATGTTGATCAATATTAATTCCAAAATGTGTTTATATATTATTACATTTTAAAGTTTATCTTTTGAACATGACTAATTTTCTAACATTAAAAAGATTAATAAATGCTTTAAAAAAATTGTTCTTTGTTAGTTCATACTATCATGGAAGAATTAACATGCTGTAAAAATATATTTTTCATTGTTAGTTCACGTTAATTAATGCATTTCCTAATGTTAAGAATTGAGACCTTATTATAAAGTGTTATCAAAATCTTTAATGATTTATAAGCATTTTTTAAAGATTTAAAAAAACAGACCCTCTCTCTCTCTTTCTCTCTCTCACCCACTGGCTCAATCCACACAGTCACTCACACAGTCACTCACACCCCACCCCACCCCCACCCCTCACTCAGCTGCAGGCTGACAGGGATCTCTCACTCAGAAGCAGTCTAAGTCTAACTCTCTGATAGTTTTCAAATTTTCTCCTCTGCATAGTGTATTGTAAATTCATAAAATTAATCACATATCCTCAGACTGTATTGTTCTGTGTATGTAATTTTTTATGAAGTGTTTGGAAGCTGCTCTTAAAAGATAAAAAAAAAAAAAAATTGATCTTTTTTACTGTAACTTTAATAAATTGCCATTAAATCATCGTTCAAGATATCCTAAATCCGTCCGCAATTTAGCATCTTCAGTATTTTGGCATCATGATAAAAAATGTTTGGTGTGATTTCCGTGTTTCTGCTTGGAGGAGTATTAATTTGTTTACAGCCCGTTTTTAAAAAAAACCCACATTAAAATAAATATAGCCGACTTCCTGTTGGTCGTAGCTAATGACTGTAAATTAGAAAGTTGTCCGGATTAATTAGAACAATTTATGTACCGAGTTTGGGGTCTGTAGCTAAAACTAACCCCCTCATTTTTGACAAAAGGTGGCGCTATAGAGTGCCTCTTCCACGCCCGTATATGAGCTTTTTCCAGTGTCTAACTATCATTAATACTCATATGTGTGTTGAGTTTCATGACATTCTAAACATGTTATCTGCCTCAAAATCACCAGAAACGAATTTTCAACTTTGACACGTTGCCATGGCAACATAATTTTAGATATCAATCTTCCCTTCACAGTTTTACATCGGCCGTGTTTTGACATTATTCTGGTGAAGTTTGAAGCAAATCGAGTAAAAATAAGATGCTGAATTCAAAGCATTTTGAAAACGACACACTTCCTGCAGCCAGTTGGTGGCGCTATAACTTTCAGTCATAATAGTCACATCTATCCGATCGGCATCATACAAAGAACAAATCACTGAAGTTTGATCTACATCATACAATGTATGTGGACGTTATTAGGCATTTCCTGGGTCTCATTTTTCGCCATAACTTCATCGCCTCGCCACGGGCAAACCGTTCGACATATCAAAAATATCTTCGCAATTTAGCGTCCCCAATGTCCTGAGATCATGTTCACCGAGTTTGGTGGCAATCGTATGGAAATCCTCAGAGGAGTATATCAAATTCCAGAGCATGCGCTTTTTAAACAGCCCTGAATAGCCGACTTCCTGTTGGGCGGAGCCTAAGACATGCTGCGTGAAAGTTGTTCAGCTCAATGAGTTCTATATGTGTACCGAGTTTCATATGAATACGTGCAAGTATGTGTGAGCTATACATCAAGTTTTCTGACAATTTTCCAGGGGGCGCCGTAGAGCCCCTGTGCCACGCCCGGGTCCCAGCCTCAGCGGCGTCCTAATGGCCGCAGGTTCCAATGTGCGTGCCAATTTTCGAGAGTTTTCGGGCACGTTAAGGCCCCCAAAAGTGCCCGGATGATTGAAATAAAAAAAAAAAAAATATAGCTGCGAGCAGCGATGACGGGCCCAAGCCGTCAGCATACGCCACCCCGGTGGCATCGATAAAACGGTGCCCAGCGAGCACACACAATACAGTAACCCTCTGGCAGTTTGGTTTTAAGGGATACGGCAATTAAAGGGTTAATCCAAACCATCAACTCTGTGAAACACAACACACAGAACAACATATAAAACTTTAAATTCTGTCAAAATATATTTTTCATTGGTAGTTGATGTTAGTTAATGCATTTACTAATGCTAACAAATGAGAAATTATTATAGTTACCAAAGCTTTTAATGATTTATAAGCATTTGTTAATGATTTATTTTTCCATTAACTAACATGAATAATTTTTACTAACACAAATAAATAAAGTAAAAAATATATTGTTAATATTTCATGTTATTTGTGAATTAACCAATGTTAAAAAACAACATTATTTAACTGTTGTTAGTTAACATCAACAATAATTATATACCATTTAATGATGATCAATATTAATTCCAAAATGTGTTAATATATTATTAAAATTTAAAGTTTTATCTTTTGAGCATGACTATTTTTCTAATATTAAAAATATTATGTTCATTGTTAGCTCATTGTAAGTTCATACTATCAATGAAGAATTAACATGCTATATTTTTCATTGTTAGTTCATGTTAATTAATGCATTCCCTACTGTTAACAAATGAGACTTAATTATAAAGTGTTATCAAAACCTTTAATGCTTTATAAGCATTTTTTAAGGATTTTATTGAGAAGTTTAAACAGACCCTCTCTCTCTCTCTCTCTCTCCCTCCACACTCACTGAACTCACACAGTCAGTCACCCACCGCACACATTAGAAGTACAGTGACAGGAGAACTCTGATAAGTTTTAAAATGTTCCTTTCGCCATAGTGTATTGTAAATTCATGAATTAATCACATATCCTCAGACTGTCTTGTTCTGTGTATGTAATTTTTTATGAAGTGTTTGGAAGCTGCTCTTAAAAAAAAAAAAAAAAGTGTTCTTTTTTACTGTAATTTTAATAAATTGCCATTAAATCACCGTTCAAGATATCCTAAATCGGTCCGCAATGTAGCATCTTCAGTATCTTGGAATCATGTGAAAAAATGTTTGGTGTGAATTTTTGGTTTCTGCTTGGGAGGAGTATGAATTTGTTTACAGCCCGTTTAAAAAAAAAAAAAAACACATAAAAAAAAAAAATAGCCGATTTCCTGTTGGTCGTAGCTAATGACTGTAAATTAGAAAGTTGTCCGGATTAATAAGAACAATTTATGTACCGAGTTTGGTGTCTGTAGCTATCATTATATATATAATCATTAATAATTATATACCATTTAATGTTGATCAATATTAATTCCAAAATGTGTTTATATATTATTACATTTTAAAGTTAATCTTTTGAACATGATTATTTTTCTAACATTAAAAAGATTAATAAATGCTTTAAAAAAAATTGTTCTTTGTTAGTTCATACTATCATGGAAGAATTAACATGCTGTAAAAATATATTTTTCATTGTTAGTTCACGTTAATTAATGCATTTCCTAATGTTAAGAATTGAGACCTTATTATAAAGTGTTATCAAAATCTTTAATGATTTATAAGCATTTTTTAAAGATTTTAAAAAACAGACCCTCTCTCTCTCTTTCTCTCTCTCACCCACTGCCTAAATCCACACAGTCACTCACAGCCCACCCCACCCCCACCCCTCACTCAGCTGCAGGCTGACAGGACCTCTCACTCAGAAGCATTATATCAACTCTCTGATAGTTTTTAAATTTTCTCCTAAGCATAGTGTATTGTAAATTCATGAAATTAATCACATATCCTCAGACTGTATTGTTCTGTGTATGTAATTTTTTATGAAGTGTTTGGAAGCTGCTCTTAAAAGATAAAAAAAAAAAAAAATTATCTTTTTTACTGTAACTTTAATAAATTGCCATTAAATCATCGTTCAAGATATCCTAAATCCGTCCGCAATTTAGCATCTTCAGTATTTTGGCATCATGATAAAAAATGTTTGGTGTGATTTCCGTGTTTTTGCTTGGAGGAGTATTAATTTGTTTACAGCCCGTTTTTTAAAAAAACCCACATTAAAATAAATATAGCCGACTTCCTGTTGGTCGTAGCTAATGACTGTAAATTAGAAAGTTGTCCGGATTAATAAGAACAATTTATGTACCGAGTTTGGTGTCTGTAGCTAAAACTAACCCCCCCATTTTTGACAAAAGGTGGCGCTATAGAGTGCCTCTTCCACGCCCGTTTATGAGCTTTTTCCAGTGTCTAACTATCATTAATACTGATATGTGTGTTGAGTTTCATGACATTCTAAACATGTTATCTGCCTCAAAATCACCAGAAACGAATTTTCAACTTTGACACGTTGCCATGGTAACATAATTTTAGATATCAATATTCCCTTCGCAGTTTTACATCGGCCGTGTTTTGACATTATTCTGGTGAAGTTTGAAGCAAATCGAGTAAAAAGAAGATGCTGAATTCAAAGCATTTTGAAAACGACACACTTCCTGCAGCCAGTTGGTGGCGCTATAACTTTCAGTCATAATAGTCACATCTATCCGATCGGCATCATACAACGAACAAATCTCTGAAGTTTGATCTACATCATACAATGTATGTGGACGTTATTAGGCATTTCCTGTGTCTCATTTTTCGCCATAACTTCATCGCCTCGCCACGGGCAAACCGTTCGACATATCAAAAATATCTTCGCAATTTAGCGTCCCCAATGTCTTGAGATCATGTTCACCGAGTTTGGTGGCAATCGTATGGAAATCCTCAGAGGAGTATATCAAATTCCAGAGCATGCGCTTTTTAAACAGCCCTGAATAGCCGACTTCCTGTTGGGCGGAGCCTATGACATGCTGCTCGGAAGTTGTTCGGCTCAATGAGTTCTATATGTGTACCGAGTTTCATATGAATACGTGCAAGTATGTGTGAGCTATACATCAAGTTTTCTGACAATTTTCCAGGGGGCGCCGTAGAGCCCCTGTGCCACGCCCGGGTCCCAGCCTCAGCGGCGTCCTAATGGCCGCAGGTTCCAACGTGCGTGCAAATTTTCAAGAGTTTTCGGGCACGTTAAGGCCCCCAAAAGTACCCGGATAGTCGAAATAAAAAATAATAAAAAAAAAAATAATAATCCTTAGAAGAACAATAGGGCCCTGCGCCTTACTGGCTTGGGCCCTAAAAATAATAATCCTTAGAAGAACAATAGGGCCCTGCGCCTTACTGGCTTGGGCCCTAATAATAATGCAATGCAATAGTATGGGAGCTGGTTCTAGCTGTAGGTGGATAAGAGGTGTGTAATGTTTATATTCTACAAACATATCCGCAATGATTTATAAATAAGCAAACTTTAAAATCAATTTTAAATGTGACTGGAACTCAAACGCTGAGGTGATTAATTCAGTTTATTTGGTTCTGTATGAATCATTCTGTATGGGTTTTTTTTGGGGGGGGGCAGTAAGGAATCAGTTACAGTAGTCCATCTTGCTGCTAATGAAAAGTGAGTTACATGTTTTGTAATGTTGACACAGCCGCTGCCCTTATCAACCAGATGCAACTGCTGCTTTTACGTACTCTGTAAACTGATGCACATTTATTAGTAATAGCAAGTTGCACAGCAAGTTGATGTGTTAGATGGATAGACAGACAATAAATAAATAATAATAAAAAATAGATAGATAGATAGATAGATAGATAGATAGATAGATAGATAGATAGATAGATAGATAGATAGATAGATAGATAGATAGATAGAGGAACAATATTTGTTATGTGGATACATTTGATTTTTTTTTTTCAGGTTTATGCATTCTAATGAGTAGTTTATTTTAACATAACATAACACACACACACACACACACACACACATTTAAATTCAAATGTATATATAAATATACACACACACACACAAATATATTTACATTTTTTCATACATATTTACATACCTCAAACATTCTAACAAGTAGTAAACTTTATTTATTTTTTCACATATTTTAATAATTTGTAATAATCTGTTTAATAATTTTTATCATCTTTAGAACAACTGTTATATAAAAGCCAATAGTTTAATTTTGAAGAAAAAAAAAGTTCATTATGTTGATATATGGCTATATTTATCACATAGGCCTCGTATAAATCTATTTGCATATATAAAACTTGAAACTGCCTATGGTAAATTGGGGCACTTTTTTCATTGAGATGATAGGAATAATGTCCCAATCACATACACACACACACACACACCGGTATATGACTTAGTTCACACTGCAGGTCTTAATGCTCAGATCGAATTTTTTGCTAAAATCCGATTTTTTTGTTGTTCACGTTGTCATTTAAATGCGACTGCCATCAGTCTCATGTGTGAACATAAAAATGGATGCTGCTCGTGTTAGCGTGTGTTTAGCTATTTTTAAGTTAATGTGCAATCGGAGCCTAAATAACGAAGTTATATTATTGTCTATATATTGTCTGCCATTGTGATTTTAATCTTCCCGCCTCCTCCAGCGAAGAATTGTGACGTCTGTCACATTTCAAAGACGTAAAACTCGCATGAAATGCGACATGGCTGTTCAGACTGAAGTCGCATTGCAAAACATCGGATTTGGGCCACTTTAGACTTAGTTCACACTGCAGGCTAAAGTGACCCAAATCCGATTTTTTTGCCCAAAAGTGACCCATATTCTTTTGACAGTCTGAACAGCACAAATCCGATTTTTTCAAATCAGGCCCAGGCCACTTTCATACGTGGTCCTAAATCGGATACATATCCGATGTTTTGCAATGAGACTTCAGTCTGAACGGCCATGCCGCATTTCATGCGATTTTTACATCATTGAAATGTGACAGATGTCACAATTCTCCGCTGGAGGAGGCGGGAATATTAAAATCACAATGGCAGACTTCGTTATTTAGGCTCCGATTGCACATTAACTTAAAAATTGCTAAACACACGCTAACACGAGCAGCATCCATGTTTATTTCCGCAAACAGTGCGCTGCGTCTGACATCATTCTGTGTATGCGGGTCACTTCAGGGCCGTATACGGTTCACACATGAGACTGATGGCAGTCGCATCGAGGAGCGTCTTGCTGCAGCCCACAAGGTCCAGGGGGCGTGGTTGGATCCAGATCCAACTCCTCCCACCTTATATTTACCTTAACCTACCCATCTCCACGCCCTGATCCCTAAACCCACCCCATCTCCACCCCTAAACCTACCAATATGATGTCACACTTGGATGTGGGCGGGGTTGGATGTCCACCGCAGGATGCAGCTAGCACTACTTGGTCGCATTTAAATGACAATGTGAACAACAGCGCAAAAAAAAACAGATTTCAGCAAAAAATCCGATCTGAGCATTAAGACCTGCAGTGTGAACTAAGTCTAAGTCAAAGTGTGTGTGTGTTTGTGTATGTATGTATATTGAGGTTTGGCGGGCGTTTCTGTATTCAGCATTAAAAATGCTTAATGATAGACTATTTGCATTGTAATGTGTGCATCAAAAAAGCTGCCAAATTCATTGGCTGTCTGACCTATCGCGTGCGTTTCCGGTGAAAGGTGCCACCCAATGGCCGTCCGTCTTTTTCCCCCTGACTCGGCTGCTGTGCTCTCTGACCCCAGTGGCAGCGCTCGTTCATTGCACTCCCCTCTCTCGGGCTCCCCCTCTTCCCACGTCGAGGCTGTTCTCTCTCTCTCCTGGCTCCTTCCTTCCTCGTCTGTCGCATTTCAGTGAGAGCTCTAGTGGAGAGAGACCCCGGGGGTCGAAGGTTCTGCCCTGCCCGCCGCGACCTCAACCCCTCAAGGCTTCCGAAATATCCGATGACCGTCGTCTCTGACACATCAGCGGACAACCCCCGAACGGTTTTGGGCGAAAAGAGAAGGTACACTCAAGTCGCTTTTGAAGAAGATAGCTGGGGGAAAAATAGCGAGGCACAAAGCGGTAATGGGTTAGAGGTGGCTGGTTGTCATGTTCGAGGGAAACCGTTTAGAACGTAGCCTCAGATACACTGGAACATTTTTACTTCAGCGCAACTGATACATTTTAACATTTTCGCGACAATATGTTGTAACATTTTAGCGCAGTCAAGTTTCTTTCACGTTCCTAGCTCGGCGTCTGAATAAAGGAATTATGTAGAAAGCGGTAATATTTATTGGGTTATATGTACTCCTGCCTTGCTTTGTGCACAAATTATGCGTTGTCAATGGGTTATTTATGATATTTGAATGAACGTTTTTGATTTAGGTGTCTCATAGTAAGCAGAACAGATTTTGCACTATCCGTACAATGAAATATAGACTTTCCTCGTGCAGTCTGACGCCAGTTTAGAAGCTTGGCTTTTGTTGACAGATAATTATGGAGTCGGAGGCTGCCAGCTCACCGCAAGCTGTTGGTCATAAGTGTTATTAATGTGGCCGGTCTGAAGTCGTCCAGGGAGGGTGCGAAAAGTTCAAGTTTATGGCAAAAGGTTAGCCCGCCAGAGACGGTGTGAGGCGGCGCAGCTGAACAAAATAAATGAATGCAGGTAACAATGAGGGAGAATCGTTCTTAAAACAATATTGTGTGTGTGTTTAATTACCTGCTGGACGTATTAACACGACTTGAGATCGATAAACAGACATTCATTTTTTTTAAGCATGAATTTAACTTTTCTCTTTGTTGTTATAGGGAGAAGGCTGTAAACATTGTGGGAAAGGTGCATTTGACAGTTGGAAATGCATGTTGCAAAAACAAACAGCAGAATATAGGTTTTCAAACTCCGAAAACATTATGAAGAGTAATTTATGTGTGGAATAATATACACAGGGTGGTTAGGACCCCAATGCAAAAATATTAATTATTATAACTATTACTCCATGTTACTTCTTCTATGGACTAGTTATGTGTTATATTTGGTTACAATGTAACATTTTTTGCTTTATTTTAAGATGTCTGCTATTCACCTCTTTTTTTTCTTAATGGTTCTTTGTTTTTCTGAGCATTTTTGGCAACTTCTAAAGCTCTAGCATCTATGAAAGGGTTTATGCTCATAAAATATAAACTGAAATAATACTTTTCAAAGGGATCTGGTGATGGGGGGGAAATCATATGCAAGGAAAAACTGTTTCAGTGTTTTTGCACTTGCTTACAAAGCTTTTGTGTTTGCCAACTAAAGTATTGCATTCCTTGAGGAATTCTACATTGTTGCAATAGAAATTAAGTATATTTTCTTCCCAGCTGATATTAATTCAATCACCAACGTTTCTCAAGACAACACAAAAATTGTGTGAATGCATACATTTTGAACAAATGCAGTTTTTTTGGGAACCAAAACATTTTGTGAGTGAACGTAAAAGCATTGAAATATAATTTTTCTTCTCATAGTATATATATTTTTTTAATCACCATGTTCTTTTAGGTGCTCCATAAAAATGTACTGCTAAACTCTGACTTGGACTTTTTTTTAAGTAATATTATTATTAGCAGATATTAGAGAATTTTTACTAAAAGTGCATGGATGCTCTTATGATCAGATTGTTGAATATTGTTGTTACTGTCTCAGTACCATCTCGTTTAACTATTTGGATTTGCATCTTGGCGTCTTTGTATGGTGACTCAGATCCAAGCCTTGGGACTAAAGGATGCTTGCTCACCGGATCTGCACTGCACTGCTGTGACCTGCTCATGCCCCATCCAGAGGTGCCATGGCTCGTAGAATATCCTCCCAGGGGAAGGTCACCATCTCCGTGGATGAGTACAGCTCCAACCCAACCCAGGCCTTCACCCACTACAACATCAACCAAAGCCGCTTCCAGCCCCCTCATGTCCACATGTGAGTGTGTACAGTGTGCCTGTAACTGAAACATTGATTTAATTGATTGATTGAGGACAGAACAGAATGCTGACAGAGAGGACATCTGGTGGCTTTTGTCTCATCTCGCCCGACAGGTGATCCGGAGGCTCCTGTGGCTTCACTTCTGTTGAAATGAATTATACTGACCTTTTTAACTGGATATTGTTGCGATGTTCGCATATTAAGCATTTTAATGAGATTTTTTAGAAGGCATAACAGGGTTTAATAATGCTCTCATGTCTGAGATAATGGCACTGTGTAAAACTAGTACAGTTTCAAACTGGCTATTTATTATTTGTTGTTTTTTATTTTCAGTCTTTTAAACTGAATGCAAAAACATTTTAGGTCATGTACATTTTCATTCAATAGTTTGGAATAATTCAGATTTTTAAAAATATTATATATATATATATATATATATATATATATATATATATATATATATATATATATATATATGTGCAAAATATATATATATGCTTGGTGAATATATATATATGTTATGCTCACCAAGGCAGCATTTATTTAATCAAAAATATAGTAAATATTGTGAAATATTATTACAGTTTAAAATAACTGTTTTCGATTGCTATATATTTTAAAATGTAATTTTCCTGTGATGACAAAGCTGAATTTTCAGCAGCCATTACTCTCCAGTCACATGATCCTTCAGAAATCATTCTAATATGCTTAATAATTGTAACTATTGTCCAAACTTTTTTACCAGTAATGTGTATATATAATCAATACACCTACATCTTTTTCAGCAATAAAGCATTTGTACCCACATTTCTTTGTTATTGTAATGGAGATTTTAAGGCTAAAACAGTGTAAGACGCACCTCATGTTCTTATACTTATTAACCAGAGGGAGGTCAAAGGTTAGTTGAGTTGATTAGCTCTTTAACAATAGCTTTTTAACCCCGGGGTCAGAGCTCACCTCTAAAGAAACCTGACTATTGACTGATGCTGATGATGGCATAATGAGTCTTGGTGCAGATACTAAAGAATGGACCAACCTGATTAGCTGAGCCTTTGCTGCTTTAATGGTACCATGCAATTAAGGCACATCAGCACAAGCAAAAGGGATCGACCAGGATGCATGTGCCATTGAATTGCTTTTAGCTTAATTGTGGAAGAAACTGCTATTTGCTATTAAATTGTGTTATTTAACTCAATGCAATGTACTTTGAGCAACAAATATCCAGAGCAGAGTGATTTATCAGTTTATCAGTGCAATGTATGGCAATAATGCTGGAAAAACAGGTAGACTATGACATAATTCATATAGGAAGCTCAGAAAGGGGTTGTTTCTCCTTCCACTTTCAATTCACACAAATTTTGTTGTAAACCTGTAGGACTTTATTTTTTAGGACACATATATATATATTTGTCCATGCAATGATAGTCAATGGAGTGCAAAGTTGTTTTGCACACCATTGACTTTCATTGTATAGACAAAAACAGTTCTTCATAATATCTTCTTTTTTTTTTTTTTGTAAGGTTGTAGAATTTTCCTGGGCATCTTTAAAAGGAATAGGTTACCAAAAAATGAAAAATTGCTGAAAATTAACCCTCAAGCCATCCAAGATGTAGATTAATTTGTTTCTTCATCAGAACAGAATTGGAGTAATTTTGCTTTACAGCACCTGCTCACAAATGGATCATCTGCAGTGAATGGGTGCCGTCAGAATGAGAGTCTAAACAGCTGATAAAAACATCACAATAATCCACATGACACCAGTCCATCAATTAACATCTTGTGAAGTGAAAAGCTGTGCTTGTATAAAATTCATAGTTAAGATGTTTTTAATTTCAAACAAGTCCTCTATCTATAATATCAATTTCTCCAGTGCAATAGTTGTCTGACCTGAATCAGGAGAGAAATGTGCACAGATACCTACCATTTACCATTTAATTTACATTTATCATTTACACCATTTACAAGCAAAAAAAAAAACCAAACATTTTGAACAAATATGTTGGTGGATTTTTATGTAAGAAGACAATAGCATATGGACATTTTTAGTGATATAATGGATTTTGAACAAGTGATGGATTTGTTTCTTACACAGATTTTCATCTCACAAAACATGAATTGTTTAACCGAAGTCATGTTGTGGATTATTGTGGTGTTTTTATCAGCTGTTTGATACTCTCATTCTGACCCATTCACTGCAGAGAATCCATTGGTGAGCAAATTATGTAATGTTACTTTTCTCAAAATGTGTTCCGATGAAGAAACAAACTCTTCTACATCTTGGATGGCTTGAGGTTGAATACATTTTAAACACATTTTCTTTTTTGGGGTAAACCATTCCTTTAACCTTTCCCTAACTCACTAATAATCTTTACATATAAAGAAATAAATATTCCCTCAGAAACAAACATGTTCCTTTTTTCCACAGGGTAGAGCCCCTGCCCTACGATGCACCGAAGCCTGCGGGTCATACACGTTTTGTCTGCGTCTCAGACACACACTCGAGGACAGATGGAATCCAGATGCCTTTTGGCGATGTGTTGCTTCACACGGGTGACTTCACTGAACTCGGCCTACCGTCTGAAGTAAAGAAGTTTAATGACTGGTTAGGTATGTGTGTATACCAGCCCTTTTGCCTTTGCTGACAAGCACTTCCCCTGCTCTCACAACATGAATTATTATTATTTTTTAAAGAGCCTGTGTTCTTTTAGGTTTTGCGTCAACTGCAAACATGTTTTCCAGTTCCAAATCTGGTGGCCTATTTTAAGATTGATTGCATATCAGTGTTGTATATTTTGTTGTATATTTCAATGCAAAAAACAACATTATTATTGTTACGTATTTTTTACTGAATTTAATAAGCTTCAATGCGCACAGCATTTCTTGTGAGTAGGAAGGCCTTTGTTATTGCTGGGGGTGAAGAAGGTCAAAATGGAAATTGAAAAATGCCCAGCTGTTGGTTAATAGGTGCCCTTCAGTCAGGTCTCATTGGCCTCGGCAGCAATTCACTTTGATGAAATCAAGGTGCTTTAAGGTTAGAGAGATCAAAAATATTGTTTAGTTGGTGAAATTAAAGTCACGTTTCCGCCTACGATTGGCAGCCGCAGTGTGCTGTAAATTGTCTCTGGTTTGTCAAAGCTATTAGAAATTTCAGATGCTAGGTCACTAAAGAATGTGGTCTAAAATGTCACTTCTCAACTTCTGAATAGTCATATGGCTGTAGAGAGTGCATGATACTGTGAAATATTGTTTTCCGTTTGCTTCCAAAATCTGTCATACTCATTATCTATCTGTCTCTTACAGGCAGTCTTCCTTACGAATACAAAGTTGTCATCGCTGGAAATCACGAACTTACCTTCGATAAAGATTTTATGGCAGAACTCGTAAAGCAGGATTACTACCGTTTCCCCTCAGTGTCCAAGCTGAGGACCGAGGACTTTGACGACGTTCAGTCCCTCCTTACAAACTGTGTGTACTTACAGGACTCTGAAGTCACCGTTAAAGGATTCAGGATATACGGGACTCCGTGGTAAGGATTTCTAAATAATTGCTGTCATCACATTTTTTTGTTACTTCCTGTTTGCTAAATCTGTCATGCAGAATATTAAGTGAGTTATTCAACACTTGAGTCGGATATCCTCAGCAAAAGCATAACCAGGATTAGTTTATATAAAGTGAATTATGAATACCATGCTCTTGATTACCCACTTTTCACAATCCATTCAATTCCAGATGGCTAAAATCTTGAAATCTTGTCCTGCATGTTTTTTTCTAGTGGAATATTCTGTTTCACTCTTAAAAAGGCAAGTAAAATGGGTTTTGACTGTCATTTCATTTTCACTACAGTAGATGGGGTGTATATATATATATATATATATATATATATATATATATATATATATATATATATATATATATATATATATATATATATATATTAGGGCTGTCAACGTTAACGCGTTAACGCATGCGATTAATCTAAAAAATGTAACGCGCTAATATTTTTTTAACGCAAATTAATGGTTTGATAAGTTTTACCCCAACTTCTTGCCGTCATCGCAGCGCGGAAGGTAATTTATCATTGCCTGCGTCCCAATGTGCCCACTATCCATCCTAAATTATAGGGGGAAGTGGTGTGTGGCCAAGTATGGTGACCCATACTCGGAATTTGTGCTCTGCATTTAACCCATCCAAGTGTACACACAGTAGTGAACATACACCCGGAGTAGTGGGCAGCCATTGCTGCGGCGCCCTGGGAGCAGTTGGGGGTTCGGTGCCTTGCTCAAGGGTCTCACCTCAGTCGTGGTATTGAGAGTGTTGGTTATTCACTCCCCCCACCGACAATCAGTGAACCAGTGTTGCCAGGGTCGCGGTTTTCCCGCACAATTGGGCTATTTTGAAAATACATTCACGGGAAAAATTACAGAGCCGTGGGTTGCGGTTTTTTGGGCTACTTTTCTAATGTACCACGGGCCCCCCAAAGTGTACATGTGATCGCAAAAGTAAGTTATTACAAACACTCGATGGTGGTTTAAAGTGAGTTCTGAGTAAAAGTGTACTATTAATTTCATAAATTGTCTTATGTAGCATGATGCTAATGTTAGCTCTAATGCACCTGCAAAACGGGTCCAATTCTGCTTCATAATGCATTTTGTCATAATACTTCATGTAAGGCCGCAAGAAAATGTTTTGTTGTATTTATTTAGAAATACTTTTGATAATAGTTGGGTAAATGTATACTGGGATTGAAGCAATGTGGCTTGGTAAACGTTTTATTGCCAGTATAAAGGCTGAAAATGGCTGAAAAAAAAGAATAATAAGGATTATGTCTCATACTTTGCATGGATGTGAAAGATTCCGTTTCCTTAAACTAGTTTGTCATGCATTTCTTTTTCAACACATTTACAGGTAAATCCTAGTATTTTAAATTTGCGATAAAATTAAATTAAATTTTTTAATCAATTGACAGCACTAATATATATATATATATATATATATATATATATATATATATATATATATATATATATATATATATATATATAATACACTGAACAAAATTATAAACGCAACACTTTTGTTTTTGCCCCCATTTTTAATGAGCTGAACTCAAAGATCTAAGACTTTTTTCTATGTACACAAAAGGCCTATTTCTCTCAAATATTGTTCACAAATCTGTCTAAATCTGTGTTAGTGAACACTTCTCCTTTGCTGAGATAATCCATCCACCTCACAGGTGTGGCATATCAAGATGCTGATTAGACAGCATGATTATTGCATAGGTGTGCCTTAGGCTGGCCACAAAAAAAGGCCACTCTAAAATGTGCAGTTTTACTGTATTGGGGGGGGGTCAGTATCTAAACCAGTCAGTATCTGGTGTGACCACCATTTGCCTTACGCAGTGCAACACATCTCCTTCACATAGAGTTAATCAGCTTGTTGATTGTGGCCTTTGGAATGTTGGTCCACTCCTCTTCAATGGTTGTGCAAAGTTGCTGGATATTGGCAGGTACTGGAACACGCTGTCGTATACGCCGATCCAGAGCATCCCAAACATGCTAAATGGGTGACATGTCCGATGAGTATGCTGGTCATGCAAGAACTGGGATGTTTTCAGCTTCCAGGCATTGTGTACAGATCCTCGCAACATGGGGCTGTGCATTATCATGCTGCAACATGAGGTGATGGTCGTGGATGAATGGCACAACAATAGGCCTCAGGATCTCGTCACGGTATCTCTGTGCATTCAAAATGTCATCAATAAAATGCACCTGTGTTCGTTGTCCATAACATACGCCTGCCCATACCTTAACCCCACCGCCACCATGGGTCACTCGATCCACAACGTTGACATCAGCAAACCGCTCACCCACATGACGCCATACATGCTGTCTGCCATCTGCCCTGTACAGTGAAAACCGGGATTCATCCGTGAAGAGAACACCTCTCCAAAGTGCCAGACGCCATCGAATGTGAGCATTTGCCCACTCAAGTCGGTTACGACGACGAACTGCAGTCAGGTCGAGACCCCGATGAGGACGACGAGCATGCAGATGAGCTTCCCTGAGACGGTTTCTGACAGTTTGTGCAGAAATTCTTTGGTTTTGAAAACTGATTGTTGCAGCAGCTGTCCGGATGGCTGGTCTCAGACGATCTTGGAGGTGAAGATGCTGAATGTGGAGATCCTGGGCTGGTGTGGTTACACGTGGTCTGCGGTTGTGAGGCCGGTTGGATGTACTGCCAAATTCTCTGAAGTGCCTTTGGAGACTGCTTATGGTAGAGAAATGAACATTCAATTCACGGGCAACAGCTCTGGTGGACATTCCTGCAGTCTGCATGCCAATTGCATGCTCCCTCAAAACTTGCGACATCTGTGGCATTGTGCTGTGTGATAAAACTGCACATTTTAGAGTGGCCTTTTATTGTGGCCAGCCTAAGGCACACCTGTGCAATAATCATGCTGTCTAAACAGCATCTTGATATGCCACACCTGTGAGGTGGATGGATTATCTTGGCAAAGAAGTGCTCACTAACACAGATTTAGACAGATTTGTGAACAATATTTGAGAGAAATAGGCTTTTTGTGTACATAGAAAAATGTATATATATATAGTAGGGATGGGTGATATGGGCTTAAAAATATATCACGATATTTCTGGTATTTATTGCAATAACGATAACAATGACGATAATTCAGGGAATCCTGTTTCGTTAGAGAAAAGTATTATTTTTCCTATTTTTACCCAAAATAGGGTGTTGGGAGCATTGCTGAGAACACATGGTTTAATTCATACTGGAAGCCGGAGGAAAAAGCACATCAATAAATTATATCTTTGTTGGACAATAAGTTTGTAATCGGGCTCATACACATGCAAAACTATCACACATGTGCTACTGTACTACATTTATTCAGACCAATTTTTTGTGCACTGTACAGCCCTAACCAAATAGTTCCAGACTGTAAAAGGAGCTCAAGCTCCTCATTTAGCGATTTAATCCTCCTCAATTCCACGCGCACAGAAATATGTCAACAACTAGACTTTATCGTTATTATCATGGGAAGACTAATTCTTATCGTGGGGAGAATTTGTACTGGTATATCGCAAACGATAAGATATCGCCCATCCCTAATATATAGTAGTAGTGTAACTGTTAAAATTCCTCACGGTTAGGTTTACGTCACATTTCCATTCGGTTCGGTATGTGCTATGTTTAGGGAAAAAAGAACTGTACTGTCAAATAAAAATAATGAAAATAAAAACAAATAATCTGAACTACAAGCAACAGCACAAATAAATACAATAGAGCAAAGATACAAATAAAATAAACGGTGCTTTCAGGTTTTTTAGGTAGGTATAATATTAGTTTTTAGGTACAGAAATTGAATGAAGTTATCAAATGTAAAATAACATTGCATATTTGACTGTACATATTAAAGATTAATCTTCATAAAATTTACAAAAGCTATTCAGTCAAGAGCAGTGAGGGATTTCCTTGTCTTTTGTTGTTTGATTAACATTAAAAAGTGCTGTCACTTACAGACAATTCATGGATCCAGTACACTGATGCTGTGTACATTCAACCAACTGTATGCTGTAAAAAAAAAAAAATTTTATTTAAAAAAAGAAATATAAAAATCACTTAAACTCCTTACATTTATTTGGCTTTTTACATTGGTAGTTAGGGACACAAATAGACTACATATGTTACTAGGCGGTCCCTGAATAATCCGATTTGATTAGACATGGTACTTGGTCTGAAAAGATTAGGAATCACTTCTGTAAAATATTTAGAAAATACACCAAGATCCTTTTTGGTAAACCGTATTTTCAAGTATACATTATTTGCTGCTGTTTTCATATTTGCTTTTCATCTTTTTAGGTGGATATAGAATCAGTAGCTGCAGTTTGTTTTGATAAAGCTCCATAAATCACAATCAGTGCTATGTATATACAAACCATATGCAACATATGTCAAGTTCGTTAGTTAAGTAACAGATGGCCAAAGTCTCTTGAATCATTTCTCATGGCTGTCTTATACCTTGAGATAAACTGATTCTCTTCAGCCGCGGACAGAAAGACCTTTGTAGACCTGGGTTATGTTAGACGCTGTTGTACTCTCTGCTCCGCAGGACACGAGACATGTTCTCACTTGCTACAGATAGTGTTACACACACACACACACACACACACACACACACACACACACATGCGAACATTCACTCTCTCTCTTTCATTCCATCTCTGTTTCTCTGTTACTCTTTACGCACACACAGCCGTCATCACACATTGGCATATTTCATACAAACACCTCATCGTTTGATAAGCAGACCATTATCTCAGTTAACCCCTCACCCGCTGGGCTGCCCCTCTCTCCCACGGGACGCCAACAAAGCTGTATTAGATTTCAGGTGTGAATAGATGCCTAGCAGTGTTTGGCACTGAGAGCATTGTGGCAGTGTGACAATGGTCGACAGCTACTAGAAGCAGTTTATCACCTGGAGACGATCCTGAAGAGTCAGCTGAAAGTTAATGAGAGTTGCTTAATTTTATAATCAGCTTTTTGCCCTGTTTTTCAGTTAAAGGTTTAACTGTTAGAGGTTTTTGTCATCTATTTCACAAATGATTCACATATGCACATAATTTTTAATGCTAATGAACCCAGATTATTCAAAATAAATATCTTAAATATTCAGAATCTCATCTGCATAAAACATGCCTAAACAGGCTGTATTTTTTTTCATTTTTTTAAATATATTAGTCATTTTTAATATTTCATTATATAAAATATAGTTAGTAATTTTTTATTAACTATATTATAATTTATATTTCTCTTTCTACTACTACTAGTAGAAGTACTAGTAGAAGGGGGAAGTCGTGGCCTAATGGTTAGAGAGTCGGACTCGTAATCCAAAGGTTGCGGGTTCGAGTCTCAGGCCGGCAGGGATTGTAGATGGGGGGAGTGAATGTCCAGCGCTCTCTCCACCCTCAATACCACGACTGAGGTGCCCTTGAGCAAGGCACTGAACCCCCAACTGCTCCCCGGGCGCCGCAGCATAAATGGCTGCCCACTGCTCCGGGTGTGTGTTCACGGTGTGTGTGTTCACTGCTGTGTGTGTGCACGTTGGATGGGTTAAATGCAGAGCACGAATTCCGAGTATGGGTCACCATACTTGGTAGTATGTCACTTCACACTTTCACTTTCACTACCAGTAATAAAATTATCGTTGACATTAATTGGTAATGGTAATGAAAAGTAAATCTCACTTGCATAAATGTCAAACAGGCTGCATTTTGTAATTGATTTGTATTTAATTATATAAATATATTAGTGCTATCAAATCGAATAATTGTTACATACAATATAGGTTGTACTTCTATAGAGTAATTTAAGTATTCTGTTTGTAAGAATAATAAATCATATATATCAATATATTTATTAGCATTTTAAATTGTATATTGTTGTTCTTTTTTTTGGTTGCTTAAATTACTTGTTTCTAAGCCAATTTTGTGTGTTGTCAATACTGATAATTTAGATTTCTGTGTAACAAACTTTACACAGAAATCCTCACTATTTGAACCGCCACATTGTGATTTTATGTAGCTTGACAGTCCAAACACAATACTGTCTAGTCCTTCTAAAATATCTTCAAGGTCTTCAAGCCAACCAGAATTAGAATGCTAATTTTGGTAAGAGGTGGGAAAACCAGACATCTGCGATGGGTGGTCTTAGTGGGGGTGCGCTTTGGTCATAGTTTTCCCAGCCTCTCCTGCAGGAAGTGCTTTTTGTTCCAACACATCCTGGTGCTTTGTTGAGAGCCAGGATCAAAACGTGAGGCCGACCCCGGTGTTCCCCTCCAAGTGCATGCTCGCAGTGGGCCACCCTGACCCTCCTGACCCCGGGCCTCAGCTATCAAGGAGGTCATTTACGGAGCTTCATTCTTCTTCCTTACAAAGTGCTCAGTCAGGCTTGACTCCCGTCTAGCCCAAAGGTAGAAGACGAGAATGTTTCATGCCCATTTATTTTTCGGTATTCCCTCTCATGGCGTTACTCCCGTCAGTACACTGACCTTGACTTGATTATTCTCTACAAATATCCAATATACCTTTGTATGCCTAACCATAACATCTAATAGAAGCGAGGTTGTCTTGCATAGCTTGGCAACCACTATCCTGATAATGCCACATGTGGTAATCCTTCTTACGATGCACCGATATGTCGCATATATATTCCAGCTTGCAGCTGTGATTGGTTTGATTAACGTGTTAACTGGTTGTGCAAGACTTTGGTTTGGCTTTTGAAAATCAAAGGCTCTTTAATCCTCTTAGGAAAGGCAGACGTAAGTCATGTGACCCGAGTTCATCTAGGGTGAGTGTTTGCAAGGGCAGGCTATAATACATAGAGGGGGTGTGCTTAATTCTTATGATTGTGATGTGCTTGGGAATGAATGATCAGGGATAATATAACAGTCATTTGTGGTTTTTCAGGACACACAACAAAGCTGTTTATCTGCATTAGTATGGATACTAGAAATAAAGTGTAAGGTTTTCTCTCTGCGTGCGGTCAGAACTGTGTGAAACTGATAGCGCTGATTACTTCATGATAGTATTGATAGCATTAGTATGTCATTTAAGGTGAGGACAGTTTGTCCCCATTACTTTATGCTTATGTCGATTGTCCCCACAATTTTATGAAATGGCTCTACTGTTTGAAGTCAGTAGGATTTTTTTTTCTTCAGTAGGGGTGGGTGATATCCCGGTAGACACAATTAACAGACAGGAATTTGTCAGCTGGCAGAGATTTTGGAATGTCGTCTCTATCAAGGTTTCACACTCACATGACGCTGTGCTAAGTGGTCATGAAAATGTATTGCTTGCAGGCATTTTTAAGAATTGTGGTTTTTGCTCTATGTGCACACTGTCAGAGAGGCGCGCGAAGGTGAAGTGCCTTTATTTTTGCTACTTTATGGGCCTTTACGATTAAATACACACACTTGTATTTACTTGTTTTCAAGTATCCTCATAAACACAGTAATTTAGATCTTAAGTGAAAGCAAACAGCTGAGAAAGAAAACACGGCGACAGTACATTGGATCCAGGCAGCTCTTAAAGTGACAACAGTCTAATATTCCTGCTGTCTGTCATTTCATGTCAATCAAACAACTAAATACAGAAAATCTCTCTCTGCTCTTGACTAAATCACTTTTGTAACTTAAATAAGAAAAAATAGCTATATATTTAATTCTTATATATACACATATATATGTATATATATATATATATACACATATATATATATATATATATATATATATATATATATATATATATATATATATATATATATATATATATATATATATATATATATATATATATATATATTTGATTTCTTATTTATTTGTTCTACTGTAGTTTTTTTATCCTGTTCCTTGTCATTAGTGAATTTACTTATCTTCAGTGAGCTTGAGGTTTTTTTTTTTTTTTTTTTCCTTTTTTAATTTAGGCTAGTATTACCGTATTGACCCGAATATAAGATGAAAGAATTGAAAAAAGGCTTTTTGAAAACCAAATCTTGTGATTTACTGAAAAAAAAAAAAAAAAGAAATCTTAAATTATTTTCATATTACATATTTTTCCTATTTTAATTTTTGTTTTGAAAGTATGGTAAATACTGGTAAAATGTACCGACAATCACATTTAGAAAATACACTTTTTGATATACCATAAAAAATAACAGGTAGTCCATCTGAATTATATAATATTTAGGCTATCCATCACATAGTAGCCTACCAAAATTTTATTAACACGAAGTTCAAAAACGTCGTTTGCACTGCGCTCCTCCGTTACTTGATCTTTTTTATTTATTTTGGTGCGTTAATCTGTTAAGATTAGTGTTCCACACTGAGGAAACGTTTGTGTCTTTACCTATTAGTGATGATTGTTGAATTAAACGGAAAAAGAAGACTGTTCTCGTGAGTGCGGATCATAATTACTTGCACAAATTAACAGTAGAAGTGAAATCTTATTGTAGTCTTCAAACCTGGATACTGTTTTACGTTTTAAAATCACTTACAGAGGAAGTTTGGTCCCATTAGGCTAACATGACGACTCATGCCGCTGTAAGCTTTTCTTTTTCGTTTGTTTTCACTCTCGATCTTTACAACACACGTAACATTACTTCATGGCACACTTGTTTTATGCGTATTTGGTGCCACCTATTGTTGTGGGTGTATTATTAACATGTCAAAGTCTAGACCCTGAATATGAAGTGACATACTGCCAAGTATGGTGACCCATACTCAGAATTCGTGCTCTGCATTTAACCCATCCAACGTGCACACACACAGCAGTGAACACACACACACACCGTGAACACACACCCGGAGCAGTGGGCAGCCATTTATGCTGCGGCGCCCAGGGAGCAGTTGGGGGTTCGGTGCCTTGCTCAAGGGCACCTCAGTCGTGGTATTGAGGGTGGAGAGAGCGCTGGACATTCACTCCCCCCACCTACAATACCTGCCGGCCCGAGACTCGAACCCGTAACCTTCGGATTACGAGTCCGACTCTCTAACCATTAGGCCACGACTTCCCCACGAATATAAGATGACATTTTTTTCAGATGTATTTCCAAGAAAAAAAACATTGTCTTATATTCGGGTCAATACGGTAGTTTTTTGATATTGACATTGGTGACAAGAATTATGAAATTTCTATGGTATCAAAATTTTTAAATCATAAAGACCTTGTTTAAAGCAAAAATAATATCTATATGATATATATTGTTACCATGAAATAAAATTAATCATAATGTGATATAAGATTTTGGTCATATCGCTCACCCCTATTATTTAGTAAATATGCATTAAATTGAAAAGACATTTATAATGTTACAAAAGCTTTCTATTTCAAATAAATGCTGTTCTTTTGAACTTTCTATTCATCAAAGAAAAAAATGTTAGTTTCCACTAAAATTTTACGCAGCACATTTATTTTTCCCTTCTCGGTCAGTAGAGGAAAAAAGACCAATATGATATAATTAGGTCATATGTTTTCTTTCTCAGAAGGCTAAAAAAAAGATGCGTTGTGTTTGATGTAAATTATTGAAACTATTGGACCTTTATTACTAAAACTGAACTTTTAATGCACAGTTTAAATGTGAAAAACATCTTTTTAACAGTACAGAAACAAATGCCAGGTAAATCTTTTTACAAATAGCTGTATTGATTGCTTTGCTCTAAATGGCCAGCGCAGCATATTGTGTTTCCTGTGTAAACTGACCACCTTTCTAGATGATTTAATTCTCACCGGCAAGGATGAGAAAAATATAAACATTTTGTGAAGCGGTAAATCACGTAATGCACTGATTTTAGTACACACGTAGTCACACAGGCTTGTTATAACATCTTGACAGCTTAATGTGCTTTAACGTACTGTACCTCGGTAGTGTTGACTCTTGAAGGCCTGCTAATGAATATTAATGAACTCATCTGAATTGACTGAATTAAGGTGTTGACAAGTATCTATAACAGTCTGATGCTTCTCATCTCTCCTCTGATTTCACATTCACCCTTCCACAATGTGATGGCTTTCACATGTTCCCCGAGCATCGATCCCATGGCCTTGTTGATGCAAGTGCCACACTCTTGCAGTTGAGTCATATGCTTCTTGTTCTTTAGCTGTTCTTTTTTTTTCATTCGTCATTGACCTTCATGGAAAAATCGCAGAACTCTCATACTGTGCGTAAATGTAATCACCCCGTCCATCGGTCCTCTCAGCTATCAACAGAAGCCTCTATAGAAGCAACAATTTTCTCCGGCTCCTGCCGACAAGCTACCTGCTCACGTCACTGATTGTAAGCTGACCCCTGGCCCGAAGGTGGCGTCATTTGTCAGTGGTAATTAACAGCTGACATCTCCTCTGCTGGGCCTGATGGCTGGCGGTGGTACCAGGCAGGGAGGATTGAGAAATCAAAGGGGGGTAGAGGGCAGAGTGAGGGCACAGTGAAAGAGAGAGCGATGGGCCGACTAGAAAAGGGGTCAGATGATGTTAGTAGGCAGGCTATACAAAAATATGTCAGCTATATAAAAGTTTCTCTCAAAGCTATATGTGAGTCATTGCGACTGAACCGAATCATTTAAACGATTGATTAATTCAGGATCGAAACACCGTCATGTTGCTCAGAGATGTAAAACAGAGTTGTGGCTGTGTTTGGAATTATTTTTGTTGTCGAAATAGAACAAAAACAGGCAATATGGTGTCTAAAACATAAGTCTCTTAATATTAACTTATTGATTTTATACAACAGTCCAATAAACAATATCACATTTGTAATCATGCTTATTTTTGAAGAAAAAACGGCACTCTTCGTGTGATTTTAACTATGAAATGAGATAAATATATACATTATCTGCCCCCATATCTTGAATTTTGTGATCAATCTTAATTGATTTTAAACATTTTAATTGACTGAATCATGCAGTGAAAGAACACACTCTAAATACTCACGTGCACTGTTTAACCCACTAGATTCATCACGTAATGTATGAGTGCACTACGTAGGTGTTTTGTTTGGTTTTTGCAAAATACTCGATAGTGGCAAATTACACATAGTTAAAACAACAATTACGGTATTATCGCAGACTATTTATATCGTACACCCCTAAGTGCAACATGACAAATGTAATGGCCTGTATTTTGTTTGGAGAGGAACAGCTTTTTATTGTATTCCAGTCATCAAGACTGTTCAATCTTTTTTCTTAGCAAAAGAATAAACAGCTTTAAGTTAACATGAAGCGGTCTTCCTAAGCTATTTCACATCCATAATGTGAGATTTTTTGAGTGCAACAGTACAATTCAAAGAGAGACAAACTACACTACTTTTTAAAAGTTTGGGGTCAGTAACAAATAATATTAGTCAACATCTGTTTTAAACATTGATGTTAGTAAGATTGAGCAGCAAATCTGCATATTAGTCTGATTTCTAAAGGATTTTGTGATACTGAAGACTGGAGAATTAGCTGCTGAAAAATCAGCTTTTCCATCACAAAAATATATTTCATTTTAAAATATAGTAGAGAACCATTATTTTAAACTGTAATAATATTTCACAATATTGCTGTTTATACTGTCTTTTAGATCAAATAAATGCTGCCTTGGTGAGCGTAAAATATTTATTTAAAAAACCCCAAACTTAGATGTATTATCAGACTTTGATGATATAGGAGCAGAAAAAGTTCTTGTTCTTGGATACATTTACATCGAAAAATGTCTGATAATTGCACCATATTATAAGGAATATTGAACAGATTTGCTGTCAGAAGTGCCCTTGGATGTGCTCTGCGTGGTACCTTCACAAAATCACACTAGACAGGAAATCCCAACAATGTCTCATTTCCTCTCTACTCTCTTTTCTCCTTTTGTCCCATGTCTAGCTCTGCTTTTTCTCTCCTGACCGTTGATAACCTTCTCCAACCTCACTTTCACAATCACACATCTTTCCCTGATCCCCCTCTCTTTTGCCGTCCTGCTGTCAGGGGCAGATAAATATTTCAGTAATCCTTTTTGCATGTGAGGTGTTTGAAGGACTGGCAGGCCTGTGCATTAAAGTAACACACTGATTCCAAAGTAAGCACTGGGAGTTTGTGTGTTACTGAGGCTCAGCCAGCTGCTTCTGTGTGTCACTGTGTGTGTGTGTTTGTGTCCAGGTCACCGAGAGTTCATCAAAACAAAGTGCTGACGCAGCCAAAACAAACACACACGCAGACACAAATATACACTTGTATATCTGTTGTACTGAACAGAGTTTCTGACAGTGAAAGCTTTCTTTTCTCTTTTCTCTCTCTCCCGCTCTCTCTTTTTAAACTTTTCATTTTTTCTATTTTTCTTCAAAAGTGATGGGCTTAGGAAAATAATATAATGATTATATTAACTTTATTAATTATAATAACGTTTAATAATGTTAATTATATTTAAAAGTCACTGAAAAATGTTACATCAAAATTTAGTAAAATAATGATTCATTTAATTATTGGTGATCTTTAAATTTATCGTAAAGAGTAAAACCAGAGGTTTATTTTTGCAATAATTACCAGCTGTGCTATAACTGTTTAACAAATAATAAACAGACATTACATACTGATAATGAGATATTTATATTGAGAACGGAGAGACCATAAAGTGATATCAGAGGCATGAACCTGGCACAGTGTTTGAAATCGGTCACTAGGGATTAATGTATAAATTTAAATTTAGATTGACCAATCAGAATCAAGTATTCCAGTGCGCCATGTAATAATAAATTTCCTTTACACTGCATGCCTTTTATTTGTTTTCTGTCTGTGATCCCTGTTTTTATGTGCATGTCGGGAAGTAATGACATCTCATTGTCGACTAGCTTTGATGAACGGATGAAAGCCTGACTTGGGCACTGACGTTTATGTGTGAGTTAAAGCAGACGGGCCTGAGTATGTTTGCAGGAAAGCTAACGGGGTTTGTGAGATTGTACCCAAGAGTACCAGCCTGGTGCACAGTGTTCGAAAGCAACCACTCGCCTTTATTTGCCTTTCCATCAATCATCCACAGACAAGCCCGGCTACCCAACATACACCTCAGCAGCCATTTCCTGTGTTCAGGCTCTATTTCATCCACTATCAACTTCATTCTCCAGAAGTGCTAATGGATAGACAAACAGTAGACCAGCTATGAGACAAGCCTGTGATGATGTACATTAAAATCCAAAAACGACTGCTCTTTAGCTTGGTTAATGAAGGAGGATGTCCATAAAGTGACAGCTTGTATTTGAATATTTGCTTGCATCTTTGTCTTAAACACAAAAGTAGTATTATCTGTTTCTAATCAATGTTAACCATGTAAATTCAGGATTAGTCCTAGACTATGTCATAAGCAGGAAATTGAATCAGTGTTGTTATTACGCTAAAACTGTTAATAATTTTTGAATAATTAAAACAAAGCTAAAATGAAATAAGATGATAAACAGAGAAATTGGCAAAAAAAAAAAAGGAAACGAATTTGGAGAACAGCTGTCTTATTTGACAGACCTTGTTCTTTTGCGAGGTTTAACTGGGTCTCTAAGTTTAATTGGCAGTTATGTTAAAGCGACAGTCTCCATGCTTTTCCATTTTTTCCTCTAAAACCTTTTTCATTCTCTCTGTAATTGGTTTTCAATACTCCGCTCCAGGGCTGTCTTTCTATTGTTATTCTTAGATGGTACAAATGATTGGCCCCTAGTCCCTCGTCTATTTCAACATAATTCAGTGAATGAAAAAGAAGATCCAGGCCTCAGGTCTCAGAGAACATCTTATGAAAACCCTTTCCCCCTCTAGTCTTAACCTTCTGCTTCTCAGAGGCTCTGACTTTGTCAAATACTCGTTGTAAAATGACCTCCGGACGGCTGGGCATATGAGCTCATACATATATGTATGTCTGTGAGTACGGTGGAATCAAACTCTTTAAGACTCATTAATGCGATTAGTTGCTACAACTAAGCTGTTTAGTATTTGTAATCTCATCCTTTCTAATGTTTCTTTTATTTCAAGCTGTTTTATATTCATCAGTCAGGTCATGTCATATAAGATTCACAAAAATCTTCTAAAGGTAGTGGTGAAAATTAGAATTAGTTTGTAAGTCAAGTTCTTGTTCAAAATGCTGCCTTTTTGCGCCGCCTGCAGATTACCATAATAATCATAATAGGCACACTGTTTTTGTTGCAACTGGCTTGATGGGAGTTGAACATATCCTGTGTAAGTGCTTTCATATGTGCTGAATGCTGCTTAAAATTGTCATAATTATAAAATTGGCTAATTTTACCTTTGTGGTTTTATAGGTCTTATAGGGTTAGTTCATCCAAAAATTAAGATTCTGTCAATAATTATTAAACCCAAACCCATAAAACTTTTGTTCATTTTTGGAACACAGATTAAGATATTTGTGATGAAATCCAAGAGCTTTATGACCCTGCAGAGACATTAACCCAACTGACACATTCAAGGCAGTAAGGATAGGTAAGAAAGGTAGTAAGGATATTGTAAAAATAGTCCATGTGACATCAGTGGTTCAACCATAATTTTATGGAGCTACGAGAATACTTTTTGTGTACAAAGAAAACAAAAATAACCACTTTATTCAACAATTTCTTGAACGCTGTAGTTGCTCTGCTGTCTATGCGGGGTCAGAAAAAAAATTGGATTTCATCAAAAATATCTTAAGTTGTGTTCTGAAGATGAACAAAGTTTTGGAACGACATGATTTTACGTGTTCTGGAATGCCATGAGGGTGAGTAATTTCCATTTTTGGGAGAACTAATCCCTTTAATTTAAATTAATTACCAATTAATCATTAATTACTCACCCTCATGTTGTTCCAGACTCGTAATACCTCCGTTTATCTTCGGAACACAAATTAAGATATTTCTGATGCATCCCATGAGCTTTCTAACCCTCCCATAGACAGCAAGGATCCTTACACAATCAAGGTCCAGAAACATAGCAAGGAGATCAGTAAAATAATCCATGTGATGACAATTCGTCACAATGGATTCTCCTCCGTGTCACCCTATCACCATTTTGAAGAGTATCCACTGAATGCAATTGTTGAATAAAGTCGTTTTTTTTTTTATTATGCTTACCAAAAGTATTCTCATAGCTTCGTAAAATTACAGTTGAACCCCTGATGTCACATGGATTATTTTACCAATGTCCTTGCTACGTTTCTGGACCTTGATCGTGTAAGGATTCTTGATGTCTATGGGAGGATCAGAGAGCTCACGGGATGCATCAAAAATATCTTGAGTTCCGAAAATGAGCGGAGGCCTTACGGGTTTGGAACAACATGAGGGTAAGTAATTAATGACAGAATTTCCATTTTTGGGTGAACTAACGCTTTAAGCAGTTGTAAGCATGCACACTCACAAATGTTTGCATGAAATCTTTGTATGAATGTCTTTACAAACCAATTATAATTCCACAAAAACTTTGATACTTTAATATATTCTAAATGTAGGAAAAATTGAAATCACTTGCACAAAAAATTTGATACTTATAAGTGTTAAGATGTACAAATACAAAAAAAATCCATGCAATTATTAGTGAATGACATCTACTTTTTTTTTAAAGAACAATCCTAAATTTTAAGACTGTTTCATGAAACCAACCCCAGAGGTTTCCTTGCATCCAAACCATTCATTGAAGCTACCATAGGCACATTAACATATAGGCACTTCCATTTTAATGTGTGTTTCAAGCTGTGTTGAAATCCTGAACCGTAGTGCAGCCTCTAAAGTGTTGTTGAGCAGTTGCAGACGTTGCTCTCCGCAGTGCTTCCAGCTCTCATTTGTCTGCACTGCCTCCATCCATCACCCAGCTCTGCTTATCAGCACGGGGTCAGTTCCTGCCCTCTCTACCAAGGCCTACATTTAGCCCTGGCCTTGCGCAGCCTTGTCTAACTGGGGCCAGACACTTGGCCCTTATCAGACGGGGTCTGAGAATGGTAAATAAAGGTCTGGCCCGGGTTACCACAGGCTGTCAGCAGGCCCGTCCCAGAGGGGAAATAAAACTCTTATTAACATGCTTCTGCTCATTGGTGCTGACAGCTTGATCAATCTGCCTCCTCTGCAGATGACCTCTGCGAACCGCCGGACGCCATGATGGAGGCTGAAATGAATAGCTTGAGTTCTGCCATGGCCTCAAATCTGATACTGCAATACTCGGAGGCGTTTTTAGACTTTTTTTAATGCGTTTTACCAACTAGTCTATTTTGAAAATCTATTTGATAATACTGTCAACTTTTGCGTACGTGTGAGAACAGCTTGCAGGTATGTGTATGATGATTTCGACATTTATGAAGTGTGAAAAATGCGTCTGTACGCTCCCACAGGACCCCGTGGTTTAATGGATGGGGCTTTAACTTACCTCGTGGCCAGTCTCTCCTCGATAAGTGGAACCAGATCCCTGAAGATGTAGATATTCTAATGACACATGGGCCTCCTCTGGGTAAGCACTTAAATGTGGATGCAACTGTAGATGTAGAGCATGTATACATCAGTTTGTGTCTGCAGGTGGATTGTTGTATTTTAAAGTCATCATAAATGTGGTGATACGCCACTAAGAATGTGATGTTGGACTTTGTCCAGGGTTCAGAGATTGGGTCCCAAAAGAACTTCAGAGAGTTGGCTGTGTGGAACTACTCAACACAGTACAAAAGAGGGTCCGACCCAAACTCCACGCATATGGGGGAATCCATGAAGGTAATAACTTGGCACTCTTATATAGCATTTTAAATATTTATTTAAACATTCTGAATTAATATAATGTATATAAAATGTTCAAAATATTGAAGTAATAAAAATAATAAATATTATAAAATATAAAAATAATATTATAGATTGTAATATATTTAAAATAATATGAGGATAAAGTATAAATATTTAAACATTTTATTGTGTTTAAAATAAATGTATAAAAATGTTTTCTCATTCTCAGGGTATGGTATAATGACAGATGGCTATACAACATTTATCAACTCCTCCACATGTACAGTCAGCTTCCAGCCTACCAATCCACCAATCATATTTGATCTCCCCAACCCAGGAAACTCCTGAGACTCATTAAACCCCGCCCCTTTTTCTAAATAACTCTTCCTTACTTAAAAGTAATAGTCTTTTTGTACTGCTTGTATTTAAAATGCATGGAAATGAAATATTTTTTAAAGTCGGATTGGAGCCGACACCATTTGAATGATTATTGTAGGCAAAGAATATGTTGTGAATTCATAGTTGTAATTTGTTTGCATCAGTTGCCTTTTGTTTTTCCTTTTTTTAATTGGTCAGGATCTTAAAAAGTGCATTATAAAGGTACTCCTAAAAGCGTCAGCAATACTTGACCATGTCTGATTTAATATAAATGTGCTTTGTAAATTTAATATTAAGTTATTTAAAGTTCTGAACTCTTTGTGTGGTGTATTCAATTTTGGATTTAAATAAGTACGTACTTCACCCTGTCAAAGGGTCCAATGGGTCTGATATTTATTACTCCAATCAGACTTTGCTCTTTTCTCGTCAAGAAGACACATCTTTATCTACCAGGCCATTAAACACCATAAGACAAGCATTTTTCCTTTCAACATAAAATAGAGTGGCACAGTTTATCAAAAGATGGAAGCGATTGTGTGTTGTGAATTGAATTTTGCATTATTGCTGTGCTGCTTTTGTCCTAATTACAGTTTAGAAGAGGCTGAATGTGCAAATTCTCCAGATCATAAAGATACATGGTCTGATTTTGCATTTAGCACATTAAAAGTGGATTATAACTTTCTGCCTCAGGAGATATACAGAGATAAATCTGGTACCTCTCTGTAAAGATTCAAACACAATTGTTTATCCTAGATTTGCAATGTCTTCGTTTTCTATTGATTACAAAACTGGAAATGACATTACAAACAACACTAAGCCATTTCATTTCTCCTCATCTCCATTTTTAATTGCTGTAATAATGTGCATTGTATATTTCACTGTGGATCTGAAATCTTGAGCGCAAAAAAAAAAAAAACTTTTTCTGTAATTTCTGCTATTGTAAATGCTTTCTTTATATGTTTTGTGACTTTTTTTTTTCTATTGTGACATTTAGCCAAGTTTATATGCAAATAAAACGTCAAGATTTTTATCTGTCTGTCATTTATCTTTTTGTCATGGGAGTCAGTCAAAAGAAATATCAACATTTATACACCCTTATGTCTCTCCAAACCTGACTTAGTTTCTTCTGTGGCACATAAAAGAAGTTTAGGACATATTGAGCGTTTTTTTCCCCACACAGTTACAGTGAATGGTGACCAGGGACTGTAATTGCTTTACTGTATGTGCTTACAAGTCACTTTCATTGTAAGGAAAAGAGCAGCTTGTACAACTTCTAAAAATATCTTCTTTTTTGCTTCACGAAGTCATATTACTTAGGTTGAGTAAATGTCAAATGTTTCATTTTTGGGTGATCTATCCCTTTAAGAGCTTTGTTTCTATCCCACGCAGTAAATAACGATGCATTTTATCTGTAGTTTAGCAATGGCTTTGATTGATTAATGAAGTCCATTAATTACCCCACATCTGTCAGGCTTGAAAAAGAATAGATAGCGCTGACAGGGATGGCCATAACCTCGTGTTGTCCTGTCAGATGCTATTGATCGTGGAAATTTGTCAGCGCAGCCTGGGCGTGCTCGTCTGATGGATGTCACAGGCTGATGCTGACTCTGACCCCATGTGCTCCCACTGATAGCAGCGGCAAAGATGTTCAATCAGCCGATGCCACAGTGTCAACCGACACTAAACGCTAAAAAGAAGATGCAGAACGGGTCGCTTTTTCAGCAGGGTAACATCAGACTCTCAAGGTCAGGTTTAATACATGAGATCAGATGCGACGCTTGGTTTCACATACCCTTCCCCCAAGCAAAAACGTTTATATCTTGAAAGTGTCCTGGAATTTTTGGTGAGCGCTGTTTCCTGTTTCTTCTATTATACACTCATGACCTGCTCCCTTTTGTGGAACCCATACCGTAAAATTGTAGAACATTCCCATTAGGGATAGATTTTTCCAGAAATAGATAGAAAGAGGCACATGTTCTAATACATATATAATGGATTCGTTTCAGGAGGTACAGTCATGGCCAAAAATATTTTGGTACATATGATCAAAGAAGGCTGTGAAAAGTAATCTGCATTGTTAATCCTTTTGATTCTTTTATTTTTTTAAAATTCACAAAAATCTAACCTTTCATTGGATAATAAGAATTTAAAATGGGGCGAAATATCATTATGAAATAAATGTTTTTCTCAAATACACGTTGGACAATTATTGGCACCCCTAGAAATTCTTATGAGTAAAATATCTCTGAAGTATATTCCCATTCATATTCACAATTTTGAGCACACCGGGGTGATTATGAACATGAAATTATCCAGCCATGGCTTCCTGTTTCACAGAAATATAAATAGGAGGGAAAACAAAGACCAAATTCCATTAATCATCCATCACAATGAGAAACCAAAAGAACCAAAGAATATATTTCTGATCTGCAGCAAAAGATAATTGAGCTTCACAAATTAGTGAAGTGGCTTTAAGAAAAGAGCTAGAGCAGTGAAAATTCCCATTTCCAACATCAGGGCAATAATTAAGAATTTCTAATCAACATAAAATGTTACGAAACTGCCTGGAAGAGGACGTGGGTCTATATCATCCTAATGCACGGTGAGAAGGAGAGTTTGAGTGGCTAAAGACTCTCCAAGGACCACAGCTGGAGAATTGCAGAAAATAGTTGAGTCTTGGGGTCAGCAAACCTTAAAAAAAATTAAAACAGCACCTGCATCACCACATGTTGTTTGGGAGGGTTTCTCATCCAATAACAAACTCCAGTATATTCAGTTGTCAGACACGACTGGAACTTCAAATGGGACTGGCTTCTATGGTCAGATGAAACTAAAAAATGAGCTTTTTAGCAGCAAACACTCAAGATGGGTTTGGTGAACACAGGGATAAAAAGTACCCCATGTGTACAATGAAATATACTGCTGTATTTTTGATGTTGTGGGCCTATATTTCTG
Organism: Barbus barbus; assembly: GCF_936440315.1. NCBI lineage: Eukaryota > Metazoa > Chordata > Actinopteri > Cypriniformes > Cyprinidae > Barbus > Barbus barbus. The sequence goes on along the minus strand of NC_136728.1, from coordinate 13,724,321 downwards.
CTGGAGGTCCTGGACATCTTGTTTAGACACATGACATCATGTATTCTATTAAATACCAACAGATAAAAAATCTGTTCTAACTCTGTTAGAAATCTTATAATGGGCCATGCTTGGATCCAACCGTACAATAATCCAAACACAAACCTCAAAAACAACACAAAAATGTGTCACTGACCACAAAACCAAGCTTCTGCTGGCCATTCCAGTCCTCTGACCTGAACCCTGTAGAAAACGAGTGAGGTGAACTGAAGAGAAGAAGCACCATCATGGAGCTGTGAATCTGAAGGATCTGGAGAGATTCTGGATGAAGGAATGGTCTCTGATCTCTTTTCAGGTGTTCTCGAACCTCATCAGGCATTTTAGGAAAACATTTAGAGCTGTTAAACTGGCAAATGGAGGTTTCAAAAATTATTGAATAAAAAGGTACCGGTAATTGTGGCCAATGTGTATTAGAGAAAAACATTTATTTCATAAAGATATTTCCCCCCATTTTAAATTCTTATTATCCAATGAAAGGTTCGATTTTTGTAAATTTTTTAAAATAAAAATCAAAAGGATTAACAATGCAGATTAATTTTCACAGTCTCCTTTGATCATATTTACCAAGGGTGCCGATATTTTTGGCCATGACTGTATATCATTTGTACTTGATATACAATGCTCTGAAATACTCAAATCTGATTGGTAGGTCAACCTACAACACCTACAATATTTCCTAATCACTATTGTCTATAACAATGCTTATCCGGTACCAGGTCCTTCACACCAAAACAATAACTATAAAGATAGCTATAACTAAATCAGCGTCCATATCAACAGACGATAATGTTCTGTTAATTATAAGCTTTAAATGCTTTATATGCTCGGCTATAAGTGGATTCTGATTGGCTGTAAATATTTTTCATGCTCATCAGATGGAAAAAATATCATGTTTCTAATGATATCGTTCCTCTTTGTCCTTGTTGTTAAGGCCCGTTCACACCAGTCATAATTTTTATTTTCTTTGTGTTCAAAAAGTCTCATAAAATTAAGGGTGAACCACTGATGTCACATGGAATATTTTAATGATGTCCTAAATACATTTTTGGGCCTTGAACATGTCAGTTGCATTGCTGTCAATGCAGGATCAGAAATCTCTCAGATTTAATCAAAAATATCTTAATTTGTGTTCTGAAGATGATGAAGGTCTAATGGGTTTGAAAAGACATGAAGGTGAGTAATTAATTACAGAATTTTCATTTTTGGGTGAACTATACCTTTAAATTCTATCTTGTTTCATGTTTAACACTAGTCAGTTGTGTCACCTTGTGTTACAGGACATTCCCTATTCTTTCCAGTCCTTTCTTAATCCTAATAACACTCTTAATCCTGTGCTTAACCTGAATTTGATCTTGAAACAAATCCTTATCCTATCCATCCCTAATCTGAGAAACCAATTATTGCTGCTCAATTCATTATAATATGCTTTATAGATGTATATATCTTAGTCAGATACACATAGAGAACAACCCTTGTATGGTTTTTGAAAATACATCTTTGATATGCCTAAATGAAATAAACTTTTAAGTGGAGAATCTGAACTCATGCTTTTATTCTACTTTCAAATCATTAGAAATAATCACTAAGGCATTTTGTGCATATTGTTCTCCTTTGCATAAAACAACTCACAACCTGCTTTTGCTCAGTTTAAATGTCTAAAATCATTAATGATGGTTCATTTCTATTGATAATAAACAGCCTTATCTAACTCCTAAAAATATTGTTGTTGAACTGCTAACGATGCTAAATATGATGCATAGCGCTTTAAATATATTTAAACATATACCATATAATTAAATCGATAGACGACCCAATCTTGAGGGTTTTGGCTCCATCTTGTGGCCAAAGAAATCTTGTTAGAAACTGTTATGATTTTATGATTATAGAATACAAAGGGTTAAGTAGTTTTTATATAATTCATCATTTAATGTAATTTATCATTTTTGTAGTTATGGGTCATAGTTGCTTAATTGCATTTAGCTTCAAACATATATGTGTTTTCTCTGCAGGTTTATTTATACCTTAATTGTATTGCTTGTATGTTTAATTCATTGTATAAGATATCCTTTCTGTTTATTATGATGTTGTTTCTATTTGAGTGGAGTAATGCTATCATTCTGCTTGTATTCACAGTTCATATTCCATGTACCTGGAGTTGGGATGAATATAACTCCTTCAAGACTTGTGCTGACAGGAAAGCCTTTGAGCGTGTCTCTTTTTCTAGTGGTTCAGAAGTCGAGCGCTGGTGGATGCAGAATGAATTCCATCTTGAGCATCTTGAACACCCGTGGGTTTCATCATGTAGGCTATAGTCATTTTCATGTGTACAAGATCAAAAAAACACAAACAACATTTCATTTATTTATGCATCCTCTGGGGAAATGCTAATCCAATACATGCAAAAACACATAAAAAAGTGCATGCATCCAATTTAGAACTACATCATTACTATAGTACTTCATTACCTGATATAGTTCATTATTAATTAATAAAATATTAGTGTAGAACACTGACGAGTTTTGTGCATACATGGCTGTATGATATGAAGCATAACTGCAGATTTGAAGGATTCTGACACCCCCTGTTGACCAAGGAGGTCATAGCGGCCAAATGCTGCAAGTGACAAAGGTAGAGCCTTAAAAATGAAGTATAGAACACACACACACACACACACCTTTTAGGGGGACATTCCATGGACATTATGGTTTTTATACTATACAAACTGTATTGTCTATCCTCTTACCCTAACCCTACACCTAACCTACCCCTCAAAGAAAACTTTCTGCATTTTAGATTTTCAAAAACTTCATTCTGTATGATTTATAAGCTTGTTTCCTCATGGGGACCAAAAATGTCCCTTCAAAGACAAGGATTTTGGATACTGACATCTTTGTGGGACATTTTGTTCCCATTATACCTGCACAACAACAACAACAAAAATAAATATAGGAAAGCCATTATTATCAAATAGACACTTTTTTTCTTTAAAATTATGACATATGACATTTACATAATGGGTTTCAGCTGTCTACTGTAAGCATGTGATAAAAAGTACAGAAACCTGAATTGTGTTGTACTTATGCTGACCACTAGGGGGAACCAGATCTCCATGATCTATTTCTTTCATTTATTCAGTTTATATATAGCTATGGACGTATTTAAAATGTTTATATTTTCATATTTACATCCACAATAATTATATATATATATATATATATATATATACATATGCAAATATATTTTTAAACTATATTTATTTTCACATTTAAAAACATCGTTATTATAGAGTTTAGTTACACACATACACATAATCATAAGATTAAAATATAAATATCACGTGTTTCTTTTGGCAAATATGAGTAATAATGTGTGAGTGTGTGTCCTGAGGGTAAAGTTACAGTCAATCTGAAAGTGCCTTTACATTCTAGTGCCAAAGGAACGACTCACACTAGATGGGGTGTGTTAATATTTCATTCAAAAGAGAATCAATAATTCAGAAAGCTGAAAGTAAAGTGGACACCCAAAAAAGCCAACATGAGAGGACAAGCATAGCTGAGGTCAAAGGTCTCTGTCATAGAAACTAGCCTCTGATCAAACTCACTATACAATCATCTTAAAGAGTTTGATTCAAACTAGCAACCAGTAAGTTAAAACACATGAAGTAAACACTCAATGAGTGTTGGAACACTAAATCGTCGCTATAATTTTCAACCCTCCTTTCTGTACCTCTCAAACTCTCTTTCATACTGCCTGGGCTTTCATCCTGAAAATAGCTTTCAAAATTACAGGCCTCACATTTGTTGTAAGACCAAAACAATTATGAAAATCTAAAGAATCGAGTAATTAAAAGGTAATTTCGTCTCATCAGATCACAACCGCACCCCCCTTTCCCAAACAGCCCGTCTTCAACCCCTCCCCTGTCTGCAGTTGGGGTGGCCCATCAAGGCCTGACATTTAAATGGGCCGATGTTGAACACATGCGGAATGATGGGACTGAATCAGATGGAGCTCCCCGCTGGGATGATTAGTGTGCGGCTACTCAGCCACATAGCTTTCTCTCAATCAGAGCGAAGCGTCTTCATTTACATGCGCTGGCTGCTGTCATTAGTGCTTATGCAAAGGAGGCGACTGATTCTGAGGCCGGCTCACCTGCAGCATCATCAAAGGCTCGGGCGGTCTGGATGTGAAACACACACACACACACTTACATGTGTTTGAACAATTGTGCCCGTAAGTTTACACAACCTTTGATGCATTTTTAATAATAATAAAAAAATTCATTATCACGAGTATTTTTACATTATTTTAAATTTAATTCAAATAAAAACATGTAGCATAAAATTAGATTTTTATTTAATTTTTAATATGAGTTAATATTAGTTTTAGTTTTTTTTTTTTCATTAAATTATTACTAAATTAAATTTTTACTTAGAGATTTTAACATGCTTTTAAACAATTTTCAAAAATAAGCAATATAATCTTTAAAAAATAGTCATAAAAAGAACCAAGGATGCATAACAGATATTTGCGTAATAACAGAAATGGATATTCTGATATTCTTTTTTTTTTTTAAAGTTAAATGAAAAAAAAGATTTAATAAAATATTTAATTTTACCCTTTATTTTAATTTGTATTATTGTTTTTATTAAATTATTATTAAATTCTATTTTTTTATATTTTTGAAAAATAAAGAATTAAATCTTAGAAAATAATGTCATGTCATAAAAAGCCCTGACATTGCACAGCAGATATTTGCATAACAACAAAATGTGACAAAATAACATTTTACCCAAATTATATGAATATTTAAGAACATGTTTTCAAATAAAAAAAATATTCAACTTAGATAGAAAATAAAGATTTCATTTTATAAATATCTGTAACAATTAAAAAGAAAAAAGAGATCAAATTAAAAAAATGGCCCTGAAGAAGATGCATTACAAATATTTGCATAATGACTAATAAAAATATGACAAAATAATATTTTACTCAAATTATCCAGTCCAGGGTTCCTGGTCACCTCCTCAGCAAACAGACAACTTTGCCACGCTGTGGCTAAAGCACCTTCTGCAGCCCCTCGCTGGCCATCACACCCCTGAGTGGCTGCCGATGCCCCACAGTGACCACTTCACACAAAACCTCACGTTTACACACACACACACACACACACACATGCAGAAACCCAAGGTCGAGTCACCGCACACAGTTTCTATCTTAATGTTGTAATAACTTCTTGTTTTTATATTCTCTTTTGCTAGAGTTAAATGTTACAAACTTAGTATTTGTGAGCCTTTACTACAAAACCAGTCATAAGTAGCATGGGTATTTGTAGCAATAACCAACAGTACATTGTATGAAAATTATTGAATTTTCTTTTATGTCAAAAATCATTAGGATATTAAGTAAAGATCATGTTCCATGAAGATATTTAGTAAATTTGATTCGTAATATGCATGCTAAGGACGTCATTTGGAAAACTTTAATGGCCATTTTCTATTTTCTTTTCTTTTTTTGCACCGTCAGATTCCAGATTTTCATTATATAGGATATTGTCCTATCCTAACAAACCATACATCAATGGAAAGCGTATTTATTTATTGCAGAATGCATTTCCTCAAGGTATCAAACGGGTTTTCAGTCTCTCCCATACACAGAAACGTTGAAACCCGAGTGTATGTGTGATCTTTCTGTCAAGTGTAAAAAATCTTGTCTGTTCGAATTACTTTTGCCACCTCCTCCCTACTGTAGCTAATTACTGTACAAACAGCCTACAGCGTTCACACACACAAACACACACTTTTGCAAACATATACACGGTGCGCAGGTCTATCCACAAATATCATGTGACAGGGCAGTGGGTCCCATCACCTGAGGTCAGAGAGGCCGCAGACCTGCCGCTTGGCTGGACACCACCAGAGACGGACAAATCGGCAACAGATTGTTCCTGACACAATTTGTACAGAAACCTGACAGGACACACAGAGCCGGTGCTGCTGGGTGCCGCTACCACAGCGCATCAGGGGTGACAATCTGCTGCGAACGAGAGGTTTGCTAAAGGAGCGACCACATGCTTGAGGAAGAGTAATGGACGCAAACAATGGATGGATGAGTGCATATTGAGAAGGATGGATGAATGGAAGGTGCCCAAATGCTTCAAGGTTACTTTCAGAGGTTTGAAATGTCACAGCTGCAGAAATGTTCACTAAACCATGTGAAATTGTGTAGCAGATTGTCTTAGAAGTTGTAGTTTTCAATGTTTTTCTAAAAAAAATATATGGGGCAAGTTTCCATTATGGAACCTGCCTTTATTAATAGCCCATTATAGGCTTTTCAAATTAATTTCAACAATAACTTGGCTAATATATAAAGCATTATTTTCAAGAGCAAATGCTCCCAATTTGATCAAATTTTAATTACAAAGTGAAAAATAATATCACAATAGAGCATGTGATTAAACGGGTTATCAAAGTTTGTTTTTTAAGCAACATTTAAACAACTGTGAAATATAAACAATTCATGAACTAGCTGAAATGGAAAAGCCAACATGAAAATATAGCAATACACTGTTTTGCCTAACAGAAATCATGTCTGTAAAGCATGTGACAAATTAAAATAAACATACAGCAAGCAATTAAAATCGTAAAACAGTTATGAAACACAAAATAATTTGAAAACTAGAAAAATGTTGAATCCAAAATTAAAAATAGCTAATAGACATTGTGTGTAAAATTGTTTGAAACAGGTAGAAAAAGAAAATCTTATATATATATATATATATATATATATATATATATATATATATATATATATATATATGTTTAGGTTAACCTATACATTTTGTATAAATTTGTATATAATTTGTAAACCACATGTAATAACTTAAAAACTGACTTAAAAACTGAAAAAACTTTTAAAAAAAGACTTAAAACTGAACATTTATTTTTTGCTTAATTCTTATCAAAGCATTATATGTGACAGAGAGTTTTGCCTGCTCAAAAGTTCCATATAATGAGCCACATCTGTAAGCAATCTCATCATAGATGAGTAATAATTAACCAAGCCAGAAAGGTGGGCATTACCCACTGATGCCAGGGTGACAGATAAAGCCCTGCCTGCTTTTGTGGGCATCAGGGAGAGGGCACTGCTCTAATGGGGGTCACCGAGTCTCCAAAGCAACATAAGTCACGGCCGACACAAGCTCCTGTTGTTTACCTAACGCCTGAGCTCTGCTCTTGAGAGCTTAATGCAACGCTAATGTGCTACTGCTGGCAAGTTAATTACAGTGCACACAAAACAAAATGGCACTAGAAAGTTTTTTTTAGTTGCTCGCTCTCTCTTTCCCTACTTGGATCTGACATGGTCAACACAACACCCACCAGTGCGCAGGGTCTTTAAGAGCTGTGTTAATGAAAAACACATTAGAGCTGGATAATTCAAACACACGTCAGAGACTAAAAAGTGCTTTATTGAGTTTATGCAAAATGCAGAATGCATGTTGGGGGTTCAACATTTTCTTTTCTTTTCTGCCGCTGGTACAACAATGGATTTTAAACAAATGGAATGTTTTGAGTCGACCGTTATAGGCGTACTGTAATTTCCCAGTAATTTACGTGATTCCATTTGAGGTTCCATTGTTAGAAGGAGAACAATGAATGATTAAAGTAAATGACAAAATATAATTTCACAATTTAGATAACAAAGCCTGTTTCATAAAGGTTTTTTTAAAACTAGAGTACGGCTGTATTATTGCAGTAAAAACACTTTGTATCTTTAAGTATTTGCACAGAATAATTAAACTGCAAGCCTTTTTTCTTTGAGCCGTGATTATGCCTTCAGGAATTAAATGAAAATGAGCTGAGAATAAACCTTTGAGGGACAGTTTAATGATGACTAATAATTAACTAGACAGCTCTATTATATCCAATAGCGTATATGAATATTATGCAGAAATGAGGCAGTGTTGCTGTTGCTATGAACGCCTGAATAAGCAAATCACTTGGAAAAGTCATAAGAACCACTATATGAGGTCATAAATAGGCATTTTGACCGTAATGCAATCTTTGGTTTATAACATTTCAGACAGGTAGACCGTTGTGCATATAATGACAAACATTATGTTAAGAGACATGCTGAGGTAGTTTTGTGTTAAAACGGCAGAACTGAAGGAAAGAATGGCATAGGCCTGCTGTATCACCATTTTAATGAATGCAGAATATCATGAAGCCCATTAGCCAAAGGTGACAATAAAATAATATTATTCCTTTGTAATCTTTTTAGATCAGGCTGATGATTTTTTGAAGTTGAAACATATTAGTAAATTATGGAAGCAAGATTGCACCACAAAGTACAAAAGAGAGTTTAATATAAGAAATTATCTGTGAGATATAAAGTCACATTTGTGAGAAATTAAATAGCAAATTAAAGATATCTGTAATTGTGAAATATGAAAATGTCAGTTTGAGATATGAAGTCACGATTGTGAGATATGAAGTCGCAGTAGTCTGTTATAAAGTCACAATTATGAGAAATCGCTCATGAGAAACAGTCATACTTGTAAGACATGAAAATGTATGTCAAAAGTCACAATTGTGAGATATGAATTTGCAATTATGAGAAAAACAGTCTTAATTATGAGATGAATGGGCAAATTTGATTTAAAAAGTTGCAATTTTAAGAAATTAAATAAGAATTTGCAATATTAAGTCAAAACTGATAAAGTCATAATTGTGAAATATGAGAATCGTTATTTGATATATGAAGTTGTAATTGTGAGATACAAAGACAGTTATACAAAATAAAGTTGCAAACATGAGAAACAGCCATTTGCCAGAAATTACATCATAATTGTGAGATATGAATGGGTAAATTTGAGATACGAAGTCATAATCGAGATAAAGTCATGAATGTAGTAAAATATAAAGATACTATTTTGAAATATGAAGTCGAAATTGTAAATTGATACAGTCACAATTACACAAATTACGCACAATTACGCTATTTTAGAAATAGCCATGTGCTGAAATATGAAAATGCTAATTTAATATACTGAATGAGACCACAACTGTGAGGCATTGAATTACAATTATGATAAAATGATAAATGATAAACTAACAATTGTGAGATAAGAATGAGCAACTTTGAGACACAAAGTTAAAATTGTGAGATAAAGCCATAATTGTAAAATATGAAAATCGTAATTTGAGATATAAAGTCACAATTATGCAAAATAAAGTTGCAAATATGAGAAATAATGATGTCATGAAATATGAGAAGGCATAATAATAACATTATTTATTCAGAAATTCTTCTCCCCGAGTTACCGTCTTCCACCATTTTGGAGAGTACCCCAAAAAGTAATCAGTGTTGTTTATATTCAGCATGCGTGCACTGTCTACTGAGCGTAAATAACGCTGATATGATACGTTGATTACGTTTTGGGGTACTCTCCAAAATGGGGAGCAGAAGAATTGCTGAATAAATTATGCTATTATTGTTTTCCTTGTGCACAAAAAGGCGGGGTATGTAATTTTTCAAAAACGCTTTAGAAAACTGAGTCGGGCCTGAGTACCAAAACAGACTTGTAGCCAATCAGCAGTAAGGGGCGTGTCTGCTCATGATGTGGAGGAGAGAGCGTTCAGTGCACAGGATGGACATTAGCCGAGCCGAGCGACAGAAAGATAGAGATGGCGGATAAAAAACAAAAGAGGAAAACGTCTGTGGAACGATAAGGCAAGAGGTAGGACCCGTGTAAATATCGAATCAGCTTTCCATTGCTGGAGAGAACTCAAGGAGCGGAAGGCCTGCAATCGGATGCTGAGGTTGCTTTGTTTCTTCTCGATAGGTGAGTAACACCGTGTCTACACTGGACGCGCCGCACCGCAACAGCTAAAGTCTGCTACACTGGACGCGATTAAAGTGACCATTGAAAATCATTTGAAATTTGTGTCAGCACGTCATAAATAGAACATGGCAGCAGTTTTCTGTCGGGGATTTGTCGTGTTGACCGCGCAGCATCCAGTGTAGACAGCATCACTGATTATAACGACTTCTATAGTATTTTATTGTGCCGCTCGTGTCCGGTGTAGACATGGTGTAACATTGGTTTTGCTTTGTTTCACAGAACTAATCGTTGCCTGGGTTGCGTATGTATGTGTGGGGCGGAGTTATCAAAATAGAGGCGAGACCCTTTCAGGGTAGGGGCGTGTTTGTTTTGGTGATTTCAAATATCAACATTGGCTACCAGAAATCGTTTACCCCGCCTTGGGTTTGGAACGACATGAGGGTGAGTAATTAATGACAGAATTTTCATTTTTGGGTGAACTAATCCTTTAAGCTGCAAATATGAAGTAAAGATAAATAGTCACAAACCAAAACCAAAACCAAAAAAAAAAAAAAAAACCTGCAGAGAACAAAACTAAATTTGCAACAGCAAAAAGCTTCCTTTTGGCCACCAAAACATCCTTTTTTAATGAAATGGTTGCGGTCATTGTAAAGAATTTACGTTGCCAAAAAAAAAAAAAATGTGTGTGCCAATGTGCAACCCCGAAAGATGTGTTCATGTTAATGAGTGAAGTCAGGAGATAATTCGAAAGCTTTCTGGAAAGTCAATTATCTCTCTCTGCCTCTCCTGCCCACGAGCGATCTGCCCCCGTAAGCTTCATTTATTACCTTTAGAGACTTTTGACAGAAATACCATTAAAAAAGACATATGACATTACTTAAAAGAAAGGGCATCACACAGCCGGCTGATGAAAATTAAGCGCCTCATGCGCTCGTGTGCATTCAAAATGGAGCTATACCACTGTGACAGGAAATGCACATCAAATGCGTCGCTGCAGTGGCTAATAGCCGTAGCGGTACTGGTGATGGCGAACGAGGGGCAGAACTCCATCAGCCACCCTCCTTCTCCACCGTCCCTCCCTTTCCTGCTAAGAGAGTGTGTGTGTGTGTGCCACTCAGGCGGGCGAGAGAGTCGGCCTCCAGCTGGGCCGCATTTAGGAAATGCCAGTGAGCATGGGCGGCTTGCTTGACTAAGCGCAGTCTCACAGAGCCATGCACCACTGGGGATAGTGTGAGAAAGGGTGCAGAATGCTGCCCTCCCCCTTATAGGGCAACGACACGTTTGCTGTCACACACACACATACAGGTCCGCACAACACAAATGCATGGATACAAACATCCACAGTAGCCTGTTACACTTTGAATCTCAGACATGTGCAAAGCTGCCAAAGCTACACCACCCACCTCGTGGCACGGATCTTCGCTTTGATGGTTTGTCTACTCGTGTAGAAAATAGATCAATGGTATGAATGTGTGGAAGGTTCAACTGTGCGTCTGTTATTTTGATTGTCTGATTGACACCTCAATCCAACTCTGAAAAGCTCTATGTAACTTCGGCTGTGGCCTGTACACTTTTCACTTGAAGTTGTTGGCAAGCAAACGCTCATTCTGGGCACTATGCTAGCTGCAGGTTAGCGGCAAGGCTAGGTCTTAATTAGCTTAGCACAATGTAACCTCTGGAAGTGCCTTGTGGATACACAGCAGAGGGCACAACCCTGATAGAACTGGCATGCATCTGATGTACACACTCGCAGGAGAACAGTTTTGTCATTTGAAGCAGTAAGCAAGTAATCACTGTAAATGTTATGGCTTTACAACTCATAGGAGAAAGTTATTGCTAAGAGGTTGCTCTTTCTCTAACCCTTGTCAAAAAGAAGTGTATTTTAAATGTGCACTTGCAGTGTACTTCAAATCTTAAAAGTATACAAAAAACCCTAAAAGTTATATTTAAAATATAATCATTTCATACTAAGTATAGTTCAAATCTATGAACATATTGACTGACATGTCGCTCAAGGCTTGGAGTACTACTTGTGCACAATACACATTTCTTAATAATATGCCTAAAATGTGTTTTAATGTCACTCTTGATGAGGATTCTATGATCTTTGAATAATATTGGTCTTTAAATGAAAGATATTTAAAGTGCACCAGAAATATACTTCCCAATTTTAGCACAATCAAATTAGTTGGACTTCAGCACAACTTCTGCACAAAGTGCAAAATTATTTGTTCCGATTTAGCAGATTTTAAGTATACCAGTTCAGTATACTAAAAGTACAATTGCAGGGTATTTTTATAAAGTACATAAATATGTAAATGAATTTGTAGTATACTTAGCATGAAATAAATACATTTCAAATATTTAATTTCAGACTATTTTTTTGACTAAGGAATACTTGCAGATAATATAATATTAATCAAATAAAAGGCAACTTTAGTGTACTTAATACTTAAGAAAAACTTAATGTTTAATCTTGCTATTCCTTTGTAATTAATTGTAAAAATTTACTAGCAATTTCTGAGTGGAAATAGTTTTTCAGCATATAGACTCAACAAATCAGAGTGTGGTCTTTGACAAATCTGAGAAGCAAGATACTTCAGCAAATACTCTATTTAGTCTCATTACAGACTTGGAGATACAGTACATTACACTAAAGAGATCTCATGTGACTGAAACTAAACGTAACTGTAGCACAAACCGTAGTGCATGGTGCTTGCAACATCAAGGTCAAGGGTTCAATGCCCATGAATGCATGAACTGATAAAATGTATATCTTTAATGCATGTGTTCTGGATAAAATTCTATGCCAAATGTATAAACGCAACATTAAAAATGTTCCCTTAATGATAACTGAGGACAGTAACAAACAGTAAAACATCATAATTATTACATCCATGGAACAGCAAGCACTATTAAGATGATTATAATTTCATTATCGGAGCTTTGCTTTGTTTACAGACAATTTGTATTTACGTGGCAATAAACGTACCAATTGGAAGACCGAGCTAGTGTGTGTGTGTATTTTGAGGCAGTGTTAAATTGTCTGTCACTAAGGCCTACATCTGTACTGAGGACGATGTTTCCGCCCGAAGCAGAATGAGTCAGTCTCCCAAGAGCCCAGAGCTCATGTACAAAGACAATCAGACACTGTTTCTCTTTCATTTTTTTAATCTCAGAGTGAATGGAGCACAGACGGATAATCTTAGTGCTGCTGTGAGAGAATGCAAAGTTGTTTAGAGCAAGAGAGAAGGATATCCACTGCACTCGTGCCAAAATCCTGCTATTGGCAGAGCGGCTGTTAACCAACCTGACAGTAACAACCAAACTTGGCAGGGACTGTCCCAGAAATGATGCAGAATTTTTTTTTTTAATTATGAAACTCTTCCTTTATTTAATGTCAGAAATTGAACATAGTAAAAGCCCTAAATTGGAATATTTACTACAAGAAATAGAAGTGAATGCACAGGACATAAAAGACATAAAAAAAAATTCTGAAATAAATCAAAACTTGTGGCAGACAATCTATACAACAATTTAAATCTTCATCTGTCAGGGATGAAAAACAAATGACATGAAATAATCATATTTGTTTTTAATCAAATATAACCATATAAGTCCGATGGTGAATTTGTCACTTGTTATTAGAATGAAAGCAAAATAAACTAATTAACAATTAACTTATTACAATTAACAATTAAAATATTCAATATATCCACTGAATTATATTAGGAATTTAAAAAAATCTGAATTAAAAGAAAAATGAATGAATCGATGAATTTTAGAAAATCATCACAGTACAATATATAAAGCTTGATGTGAAAATGTTTGTGCTTTAAATATATGCCCTGCATGTTTTCTAGCCACATATTGACACAAAGCTATATATTCAGTGTAAAACACTTTATTTAATTTAAATTTAGTTTTAAACTCAAATTTTACTAGAATACAATTAACTGAACATCACATCAACTTAAATTTTGAGATTATTGCATGAATTAATTTGTTTGTTAAACGTTATAAAGATTGTCAAATACCTTTTTTTTGTATTATGTATATACTATTTAATATTTATTAATATATTTTCAGTTTTAATTTTAGTTAATGTTAGTCATTTTCTAATTTTCTGTGCTTTATTCATTTAATAATTTTTTATTAATATTTTTATAAAGATTTAATTTTTTATTTTAGTGTAATTTTTTGTAATTTTAATACTTCAACTTCAAGACCATTTTTTTCAAAGTTTTTAATCTAATATTCAAATAGAAAATATTTTTAGTCATTCTAATTTGAATTAACAGTAATTAAAAATGATTGGGCACCAACATGTATTGTATTTGCAGAAAGTGCCAATAATAGAAACAACGAGGCCACATGTACACACAGCTTTTTATGTAAAATTCTTTCAAACAGCTTTAAATGGGCCAACTGGATGAACTGAAGACAGCAAAACAGGTCCTTTGACCTGTCCATGTCAGAGTTTAATGAACTATTGAGGTCTTACATGACCCTGAACTAGTAACTGAGTACTGAGGACATACTAAGGGATTAGTGGCTCCCTAAGGGCCACAGGCCTGTCGCCCACCCTGGGGTAAGAGCAGGGGGTTGTCACTGCAACCCCCACTGCCACTTTCCCAGCCTGGTTACGGGACGTCAGATACGACAGATGCTAATGATCCTAAGAAGAGTTCTCGCAAAACCATGTTGCTAGGAATCTACAAATAGTAATAATATGGATTTAAATTAGGAAAAAAGAGACAAAACGCGTGAGGGTCGAAGAGGAAGAGGCACAGAGAGGGATAGAGAGGGGGAAAAGGGGGGAGAGGATGAGAGCGTCGCCCCCTCAGCAGTGCAGCTGCCCAGCAGGCAGTGGGAAAACAACAGCGGGGTCCTGCACAGCTGTGCCCTGAGTGGGGCCTGTCACTAGCGCTTAGGCTGACAACCACTCGCCGCTCGTTGGGGCCCCCTCACAGGTCAGTGGGTGACAGGAGGGGCCGTCATGCTCGACTGAACAGCCCCCTCCCCAACGCACACACACACAGTCACACGCGGCCATCGGCATACTGGGAAAAGGTGTTCGCCACCTCATCTGATTGGCTTGTAGCAACAACTCCATTTGCAGCGCTCCCCAGGTTCCAGATCCATGGTTCTAATTAAGTGTTACAGTCACACGAAGTCTAATGAAGATGTGGCCTTTTCAAACGAGGCCATGTAGTGTTAGGGAGGTGATCATGGCAGACATTAATGAACCTCTAATGTGTTTGAGGCATGTGTCAGTCTCAGTTCAAACTATCTGGGCTATAATGTAATTACGCATGATCTGAGTTATCCATCCAAAAGAGCTGACAAAAGCATTGAGGAAGTTCATTTCTGCAACTATTTGCTATCAAATCTGATCTAATATGTGCTAGCTCACCATTATGATAACCCCCCCCCCCCCCCCCAACTGTAAATCATTTAAAGAATATTTCAGGTTTAATACAAGTTAAGCTCAACTGAAAGCATTTGTGACACTGTTGATTACCACAAAAAAAGAATGTTCCACTCATTTCTCCTTTTCTTAGCAAAAATAGCAAAGATCTCGGTTACGGAAAGACAGTTACAATGGAAGTCACTGGGGCTAATCTGTAAATGTTTCTTTGTAAAGTTATATCCAATTTTACTACTTTGTTGCAGTGTTTTTTAGTATTATTAATATACTATTGTCAACTAACGGAAATAAAATTTAAATACTAAAATAACTCAAACTAAATCAATACAATATAAATTGTATTGATGAGTCAAAAGTATTATTTATTATATCAACATTATGCCTCAAATGCTGTAAATTAATGTAAAATGAACCCAGAATACTCCTTAAAGTAAAGTTCAAACATCATGCTCCAACTCAAGATGATCAAGGATTCCCCTGCGAGGTCATGTGGCAAATATTTACACGTTTACTATGAGTGTATTGTTTCTCCGTTTAGCATCAATGGTGCCAAGTGGGGCAGAAACTCGCCAATAAGCAAATGGCTTCAAATGCAGGTGATGGGATGATGAGTCTGGAAGGTTACACACCTATTAAACATGGTGGAAGTATTGTTCTGTGCCTTCAACACATCTGGGCCCATCACGCGGTGAAAGCTACTTGTTGAGGTGGCTTGCTGTGATTGAACGTACTGTCATTATGAAATATGAAGTGGCAAATGCGACATTGTTAAATTGAATGACAGAGGCTGAAATGAATCAACAACACACACCACATGATGCACTGCCCTACGTATGTTATGTACGCATCTGTCTTCTATTTGATAGTATCATACTATTGTATGGAGGAACAGTCCCCTATATGGTTGAATGACAATGAAGCATGACTTGACTTGACATTTCAATGCTATTATAATAATGTCCCTTTATGCGAGTCTGATATTAGTAAAATGCTCAAACATTTGGATGCAGATTACATTTAAGACGCAAGGGGCAGCAGACCAGATCAGGTTCCTCACATAATTTCTATGAATATTAAATCAGAGTGAAGCAATAACACTGGCTTATGAAGCAGTAAAAAGGCTTTGAATATGTAAAGTTGCAGTTCAGTGATTACTCAAGGCCTTTAAACCTTAAAGCAACTGTAGGGATTTTAACTTACATTTAATTTCTTATACATGTAGGTTTAAAACTGCTATAGCATCAATAGCAAGAGCTACCATTAGTAACTCTGCTAATGTTGAATTGTTAATTTTTTTTCTGGTATCATTCATGCAATACATAAAGCAAGAAATGTCCTTTCATGTAGCTAATATGTCACGTCATATTCATACATTTTTCCATTCAGACTGAAATGTCATTCAGTTTTACTTGACACCCAGACGTCTATTTGACATCTGCATTACATTTGTAAGACACATTTTTTATAGTGTTTGCTCATCTGCAATACGTCTATAGGACGTTTTCTATCAGATGCCAAATAGACGTTTATTAGATATCTTAAGATGTTTATGATTTAAAATATATGTAAAATTGACATCTTACAGATGTCTGTCAGATGTTTGTATACAGTAGATCATTTCCAGACATCTTTCAGACGTATGTGTGTTATCACATTTTATTTTCCGATAATGTGAAAAATGACAAAAAAAAAAAAGAGTTCAATTCAGTAGTAGTGACCTATTCTTGTGTTTCTGCTGTCCCAGAGATGTGTGGAGTCCATGTGCAATGGCCTCTGGTTCCTCTGTGGGGTCATCTTTGACTTTCTGGACCCATCCTGCAGGTCACCAGGGGTAGAGCTAGTGCCTGACTCTGAGGGATGAGGAAAAAGGCAAAAATAATCATCAGGCGTCGATATCACGTATGAGTATACACAAATATGAGCAAATTACTTATGTAAGTAATTTGTAAGTAAGTAATTACTTACGTAAAATTCGTACTTCTATCTAAACTTACCTAGCTGTAAATAAGCCATTCGTATGTCAGCTCCCCTTAAAAGTGCCTCTGTGACAAAACCGTTGCTGTTTGTTTGATAGGTTTGAGAGAACAATTTTATTTTAGAAAATATCTGTAGCCGTATGACGTTCGAGTTTGTTAACTGTTTAACTTCTCGCTCACGCTTTAAGCCGCGGTCACACTAGACTTTTAGTTCCATTGACTTCCATTCATACGCATGGAAAGTCTAGTGTGACTGCGGCTTAATTCTGTCAATGAGGATGGAACGTTACTAAAATACTGCACAAGTCCACAACTACAACAGACATCATGAACGAGATATATATATATATATATATATATATATATATATATATATATATATATGCCTATAGTGAATCAAAAACACATGTACAGCTGGAATAGTGCAGTCCGGTAACTGGACAAATGAAGTTCGCAAGTGAATTCAAAATCGGAGTGTCTATTTACACTAAGTGCAAATAGCCCCCCTTGTTGGCAAAAGCTATTTACACTAACTCCACCCACTAACGTGTGATTGGGTTAGTCAAAACAAAAAAAAAGACATTATTCACCATCAGTTCCAATGGTGTAGAACTGTAGATGGTAAGGCACATGCTTTACGACACGATCGACTCGAGTTCGAGCCCGCCTTTTGCCAAACTTTTTTTCTCTTTTTTCAAATCTCATATTGCATCAGAAAGGCATTTATTTTCAATAAAAATGAAGGAAATAATCAGTAGTCACAAGTTGAAAATAAAAGTAACGATAGGATTAGGGTAGGTGTAGGGAGGGATTTATTGTCCCAATAAGGTGGCATCCATTTAATAATTTGAATTTAAACGATAATTTGCACTCAATTCGTTATTATTGCATACTGTTTTATAATGTAGGCTACTACAATACTGAGGTGCAGATAATTGCCACTATTTGCAATAAGTAGTATAAATAGCAGAAAATCTTGGTATTTTAACAGTGTAAATAATCTATAGCTATTTGCACTTAGTGTAAATAGTAGGCCTATCTATCGCTAAAAAAATATGCTATTTGCACCGTGTAAATAGCATCTATTGCTATTTACACATTAAAAATTCTGTTCGACCAGTGTAGTCCGATTCCCAAGCGAATCGACTCTTGTGAATTGGTTCTTTATAGTGAATCTAAAATACCAAGTTTATCTTCACAGTAGCCTATTATTTAATAAAAATCAGCAAGTGAATGAATTGAAAAAACATTTTTTGTTCGTTTAGTAGGCAATTTGTATTTAAAATATATTGGACTGCATTTTTGCCACCCCTTAAAAGTCTGTGTAAACACACCATTTGCAAGAACTGTAAATTGAAATGGGCACACTTTATTTTAAGGTCCAATTCTCACTATTAACTAATTATTAACTGATTTCCCTTGCGAAAATGAAATGGTTTTACTACAAATAATAATATAAAACATGGTTACTATATTACCGTCATGGTAACCACAAATTAACCATGGTATTTGTAGTTAAACCGTGGTTATACAAATGGTAATCAATATGCCAAAAAAAAAAAAACATGGTTACTACACTTTTACTAGAATAAAGCCATGGTTAATTGAGGGTTTGCTTCAATAAACTCCTTACTTGCTGATTATTAGTAGCTGGTAAGATAGTTGTTAAATTTAGCTATTGAGTTGGATTAAGGGATGTAGAATATGGTCATGCAGAATAAGTCCTAATAAACAGCTGATATTTTAGTAATATGCACGCTAATAAGCAACTAGTGAATTGGTCCCTAAACTACAGTGTTACCACTGAAATGTATTTTTTATAAAAAAAATCATATATTTGGATAATGTAATGGCATTTTCCAAAATATATTTTATATATATTGGCTCAACCAGTAAACCGACATGAATGCCAACATGAATGCCACCTCAGCCCCCATCCGTGTCTAATTCCGTGTTACTGACATCATTTTCCTCATTAGATAAATTCAGTGACTAGACTTGTGGAGCATGATGCCTTTCTGAGCTTCGAGTTCATTGGAACAGATTAGATTACTCAACAGTGATCCAGGGTTTGAGATGGTGTCATCTTCTGCGATTAGGCTTCAGAGGACAATCCCTTCTGTGGATCTCTGGCCCTGGAGGGGAGGCAGCGAGGGGGAATATCGCTGCGCTTGACACCTATTAGAGTAAAGCGAAGTAAATCAGCAGAGCTTAGAGCTGGCCTGTGTTATCTGTTATGTATCAGCCTCACACTAACTCCCACACTTCATTGATTTCACACTCCTTTTACCACAAATAATTCCCTTTACTTGTGTGAGAGGCACTGGGCCGTAAGAAACCTATTGGGTAATTATAAATCATATAGTAAAGCCCGTATCTTTAGGCAAGTTCATGAGAAATATTGTATGTGAGCCATGTAGCACAATGAGACTAATGTAATTTGAACGATCCACAGAAATAGACTGACGCAATATACCTTTTTTGTTCAGTTTATATTTTCTAAACTGCATAATTCTGGAACATTTGGGTGAGAATGTGTGAAATCCAGATGAGTCGGAATCAATTCCAGTCACACGTGGATTTGAACGCAGACAGAGAATAGACCGCAGCTCGACTCACTGATCCTCACCAGGCTCACTGAACCAGAAATCACCTGAAAACCCAACAAATGTCCTAGTAACAGAAAGCAGATGTGGTTAGGAAAAGTATTGTTGTCGAAAATGAAGACCTGGTATGACCTTCTGAATTCGGTTTGCCAATAGAATTTGGAATCTATTCAAAATCACATTCTCCAAATACCTGGATACTAAAACAGCCGTTCTACTCACAGATATTAAAAACAAACACACACCAACCTGACAAAAAAAGACATATAATACATGCCTATGCATGCCTCCCCCACAATAACTCAAGTTTCTTTGGGTTGTAGCATGTCTAATTATATGTTATGTAGATGCTACTTTTAAACAGCACCTTTCCGTTGAGTTAACGAAAGGACTTGCCCTCTGCGAGTCTAATTAACGCATAACGTGTGGGAAGATATATCATCTTCTTTCAAAGAAAGAAAAAGTTTCATTCCAATACACTGCAATTATTAGCTTAGGTTCGTTTGTATATGCATTCGAAGCCTTCAAGTTTATTCACTTCACTGAACTTAAACAAGGATACAGTGAGGCAAGAACTTCTACAGTTTAAAATTCTAATTTTAAAATGTCAAAAGGAGCTTAGCAGTGCAATTTATTTGGTCAGCATGAATCCAAATTCATAGTTCATTTTACTTTCCTAATGCAACATATTTGTGAGTGAAACAACATGTTCTATGAGAAAAAAATGAGCTATTTGCATATTTGTTAACATTATCCAGCTTGCATGGCCTAAGTGACGTCAGCGGAAAAGTAAAGTTGTTTCAAAGGAAGACTATTCTTCAAAAATGATTATACTTTTATGTGAAATCTGCTATTTGGAATAACATACACTGATGAATAATTCAAAACAAGATTAAGAATGTGTATAAGAAAGAGAAATAAAAAATTTATTTGAGGTCATTAAATTGAGCTCTAACAGTGGGCAAAATAATTTGCTATGTGACTTTTTAAGCCAGTGTAAAGAAGGATTCTGGTCAGCATATTACTACCCTCAAGGTCCCTCGTGTCCCGGGCTAATCCTCTTGCGATGAGAGCATCTTCTCCCCCTTTGCAGCTGATGTGAGGAGGAACGAGACAGTGACAGGGGTCACCTCAAACTGAGATTAGGGCTGGCAGCTTATTGAGTCTCACAAACACTGAGCCCTATCCTGCTGGAGAGATGTCCCTCGTTTGGGTCTGGTAATTCCTTTCTTTCCAGCTGTGGTAGTTCTCTCAATCACTGTTGTGGGCTGAGCTTGAAACAGAGGCCTACAGAGTAAGCGAGATGAGAACATGCATTAGACTGAGGATTTAGGACATTTAGAAACAAATTCTGAAGGAAGTACAACCTTATTTTTTAAACACCTGGTTCACTAATGCATAACTACAAGATTGTGAGTGTATTATTTAGAGGTTAGTTAAAAAATATAGCATTTTGCAAGCATTGAATGTTAAATAATACAAAGTACATTGAATATTAGATTCAAAACAATAATTGCTTTATTTTTGTGTGTAAACCATCTATAATTTTTAAATAGTACATGTACCAAGTACATGAGATATATTTTTTTCCCTCTAATTATCAATTGGACAAGTGTTCTCTTAGAAAGATAATTAATCAAATTAACAAACCCAAAGCAGAAATAGACTAATTAGCAATTGTTAAGACATTCCCACTCTCTTACAAGACTAATTTGATTAATGCAACATTTTCTTCTTAGATTTAGACAAAACATCAGATAAATTAACTGCTTGAAAAGACACTCAACATCTGTCCTAAATTAGCTTTGATTTCAAAGCAGCCAACCTTGAAATTTTCAACATTTGATCAAGAGTCTTTCAGGGCTTAGAGCGAGAGTGAAGTAATCTCAGAGTGCAGCGAATTACTGTTATTTTAAAGATAATTTTCTTTTACAAAGTCTCATTTCATTTGTTGTCCAAACAGACTTCATGACAACTTCACAATTACTTTATGAACTGCTTAGTGAGTGCCAGGCTTAATTAAGCTTAATTATTAAAGGCATTAACTTGTTAACACCTCTAATAATTAGCAACAAATGTTCAGCAAGCCTTAACCATAGTAATTTTGTTTTAATTTAATTATTTTACTTATTATTATTAACCTTTATTTAACCAGGAAGTCTCATTGAGATTTAAAATCTCTTTTCAAGAGAGACCTAGCCAATGTCAATGTCAGACAATTATAAAATACAACAAGTACACAACAATATTTAAACATATCCTCTCAACAAAAACAATCACAAGATTCCAATACCACTCTCTTTATGATGCCTATAAATTCACCAATAGACACAAATTTATCTAGTTTTAGATTATTATTCCATGCCCAGGGTGCCCAATATGAAAATGCAGTTTTCCCTAGTTCTGTACAAACTCGAGGTATGTTAAAAAGCAAACACTTGGAAGAGCGTAGCTGGTAATTGCCAGAACAAAGACAAAGAAAAGAGTACAGAGGTAAGCTGGAAGTTTACCTAACATTGCTTTATAGATAAAAATGTACCACTTTTCTATGTATAGCTAATGATGTCCAACCCACCATCTCATATAGAATGCAATGATGAGTACGGGATAAGCATTTGTAATAAAATGTAGTGAAGCATGGTATACCGAATCAAGGCTTGTTAAGATAGAAGAGGCCGCATACATGTATAATATATCACCATAATCAAGCACAGTTAGGAAAGTAGCTTCTACACGTGTCTTTTTGGCATTAAAATTAAAATTAGATTTATTTCTGAAATAAAAGCCAAGCTTCAGTTTGAGCTTCCTGATTAGATTAGCAATGTGTATATTGAATAAAAGCTTATCATCAATCCAAATACCCAAATACTTGTAAGAAGGTACTCTTTCAATAATTTTATCATCAGATGTAAAAATGCTAAGATTATCAAATACTTGTGCCTGAGCTTTTGAAAAAACATAAACTTTGTTTTCTGTGAATTTAAAATTAATTTTAAACTAACCAGACCATCTTCCAGTGACTGAAATGCAATCTGAAGCTCTTTCACCGCCTGTGTTATAGATGGAGCAAGTGTATAAACAATAGTATCATCAGCATAAAAGTGTTTTTTTGCTTGAATGTCCTTGCCCAAATCATTTATATAAATAGAAAACAAAATAGGTCCCAAAATGGAACCCTGGGGGACCCCTTTAGATATATCAAGAAAATCAGATTTGAGATCCTCCACATGAACACACTGAGTCCGAGCTACCAAATAATTTCTATACTATTTCAGTGTCCCTGGTCCAAAACCAGCACTGCTAAGTTTGTTTAGCAGTAATTCATGATTCACTGAATCAAACGCCTTGGATAGATCCACAAATAATGCTGTGCAGTGCTGTTTTTTTAATCCAGGGCACCAATAATATCATTAATAATGTTTGTTGAATGAATCAGGTTTATTTAGTTATATGAAATGTTACTACTTGGATCACATGTTGTACGATTCAGATATATCTAAACTAGGGTCTCATCGATCCCGATTTGCACTTAATTCAGATTGTTGTTCACTGAAAAATGAATCTGACCTCATGAATCACATCTACCGGAGAGGTCTGCTAAGCTTGTGCTAACACAATAGAGGTTACAAAAATCAGAGCTAATGTCAGTGAAGGGCTGAAGTAAAGACTCTCAAAGCCAGCCCTTGCACCGAGCCCTTCCTAGGAGGGGTCAGAAGAGCTGTTAAAGGTCACAGTCCAACAACTTATCAGTTTTCTTATATGTTTAAACTGAAATATCCACTAAACTCACCAGAACCCTTTACATTCTTGTCTCATCATATAAGGTTGTATACTGTAGGACTACTGTCAGTAAAGATTATTTATTGTATGCATTTGCTGTAGGCTACTAACTCAATCCAGTGTGTCATCCAGAAAACATAAAGCTTATGTAAATTATACGTAAAATAAAGGGGTGAACCACTGAATAAAAACATTTGCAGATAGCAAAAAATCAAAGATTATGTAAGACAAACACTAGATAAATAGCATAAATAGCAGAGAACAGACTCCTATAATATAAATGCTATTTCTTCAAATATGGGCATCTTTATGTCCCTATGGATAATTTTTATTTTTGAGACTATTTTATATTTAAGATGTATTTATAAAATTGTATAAAAAGGTAAATGTCACTTGTGAACTTAATTTTTCTTTTTTATATATAATTTCCAACCAAGATATAATTGTTAAATCATGTAAAAAGGGAGAAAATAATATTTAGATGTTAGGGTTATTTAAATGCTAGCTATGAAATTAAATGAGTATGATATTTTATTTTAAAAAACAGACTACCTTTAAATACAATACATAACTTGAGGTGTGGTGGAAGTGATATTGCAGTAAAAATGAGAAAAAGGACAGAATTTCCTCTGTGATAAATGTACATCCGCTTAGTGGACAAATTAAATAAACTATAAAAAGTATTATGGCCAAAAACCTATAGCTAAAGCAACACCTTGAGATGTACAGTATATCATGTTTATTTTTTTTTATATAACGGATAATAACTCCCCACTCGTTTTCCTTTGTGTTCGAAACAAAGATATACAATCAAAAGAAACTGAAGAGAGTCCAGGCTTGAGCAACAACATTAGGGGACAACCCCACATTCTTTCTGGATGGCTGCTCAGCTCAACCTAAGGTGATGTACCAGGCAAGATGGAGGCCAGACTCCACACAGCTGCTTGCTGCTCCCCGTGGCCCCCCACTTGGGAACACTAACCCTTATATCTCAGGGGCCATAAGCAAAGCCTGAGAGTCCCCTGAGACCAATTCCTGCCATCCTGTGGCCCACTTCCGGCCATCATTCAAATTAGCAACTAAAAGAGTAGCAGTGTCTCCATCTGAAGTCAACAGATAAAAGCAATGCGATGCTTTTAGAATGCAACAAAATACATTTCCAGACCAAACAAAATGTTTTGTTGTGTCTAGAACATAATAAAATAATAACGTGTGCCTCACATCTAAACTTTAAACCTAGGAGGATCAAAATCTTTTTGTTGATATACAACAATCAAAACAAACACGAGTGTGTCTGTTTTTCTAAAAGCAAAGTGAAGTTAAAATGTAGCATTAATTCAAGTCAATAAGCAAATCGCTATTAATCCTTCTAAAATTCCTACATTCCAGGGAAGGACCATCACCGTGGATAAATGATTTCAAAGTTTGTGGTCAAATTATAAACAACGTGAACAACTTCTGGAAGTGCTTTCTCTCATTTATTCAAGAATAAATACATGCCGGTTCAGACAAATTGCATCCTTGGATAGAAGCAATTTGCTCTAATATACTTTTCAATTACTGCTCGGCGTCAGAAGGCAGAAGAGGATGAGATGAGTGTGAGTGGGTCAGGGCGGCCCCAAAACAATGACAGGGTCCCAGAGCCTCGGGCCCCCTGCGGCTCCCCCATCTGCAGTCATTACAGTGACTAGTCAGACATGAAGGAAAAAGCCCACTCTCCACTCTCTCTGTCACACAGCCATCAGGCAGGACAGCAGAGAAGGATAGAGAGAGAGGAAGATGCCACTATGATTTCACATGCCATTCTGTGGGCTTTGCCCCAAACCATCCATTATCAAAGTATTAGTGGGAGAGCAATGCTCTGTGCCTGTTGGAAGAAATGCCGGTACTCGATAGCCAACCCGGACCGTAGGACTCCCATCAATGAGCGATTATTGAGCAATATTAGAAAAATAGCCGGCCCATGTGCCTCCCTCTAAGTTGCATAAACCTTGTACCCTTTCCGAGGGGGGCCCAGGGCCAGTCATCAAACAAATAGTTAGGGGTCCATTGAACTGCAGCCTGCCAGTGACCCCAGCCTCTGAAGGATTATCTGTGGAAGCTGGGAGGACCACATGACTCATCTAAGAGAGGAAATAGACTTTTCATAAGCATAGGGAGAAGTCACTCAACTCCAGCTCCATGAAGAGCTCTTGAACCTAGCAGACAGACATAGAGAATTATCCTTTCATAGACGGCGGACAGAAAAACAGGCACTGAGACAAACCCCTGCTACACGAATTTAATGCATCTGACCAGTAGGGGGCCATAGAGGATTAGTATTGGGCTCAGCGAAGCTCTAGCCTTACAAATGATTTTATGAGCCTGCAGAGTCTAATACAAAAAGCTGCAAAAACTGAACTTTACAGAAAACAGGCAGCTATAACAGTTGGAACTTAATGTATTTTATTCATTTTGGCCTACACAATAGCTCTTAGATAAACTGATAAAGTTCTGTCTAATTAAAGTTGAGATATTTTTAAATTAAGGATCCCTTCTATAACAACAAACATTTTGCAGAACTTAACTTAATTATCTTAACTACATGCTTTGTATTTATGTTATTTATATTAATGCATCAATAATAAAAATATATAACTGAATCATGAGTGTTTTACAAGAAATTATTTAAGGATGTACATTCCTAAAAAATAAACGTTCCAAAAATCAAATGGTTCCCAAAAGAACATTTCTTAAAAGAACCATTTTAATAATCTGAAGAACTTGTTCCAATGCAAAGAACCTTCTGTGCAATTAAAAAATTCTTTATGGACGTTTTATAGTAAATTGTCACTGTTGACTTGGACTTTATATCACTTCTCATGATTTTTGTATACCCCAGGGAATGTAAATTAGACCTAATTTAAAGAAACGCTAAGTTAGGAAACTTTGCAGCATGAATAACAAAATTTGTTTGGAAGAATTATTACCAGTACTTTTAACAATGAATATCTGCACATTTCAGAATGATTTGCCCTGTTTTAAATGGATTATGCACAATTTTTTAATCAACTGCTTGTTTTCAACCCCTTACATTTCCAAAAAAGCAATCCTGCATGTAGAGAATAATGCAGTGATAAATAACCAAGCTCCAGTGGTAGAATTACTGCTGTCTAGCAATAAAATACTGTAAAATGCAAGAGGGCTGTTTTTCATGCCTTCTTTTGTGGAAACTGTATGGCCCTCATCACTGCACCATCCCGGCGCTCAACACAAAGCAGCATCTAAAATCTCCACAGAGACAGTGAATGAAACTAATACAAGCCCTCGCGGCACTCATCAAACCACACGAAGGCAGAAAGAGACAGGGCTCTGCTTCCCACATACAGGCAAAGGGAATCGTCTCCGCTTTGTTTCTAATTGAGAGGTGAGTGGCAAATGAAGCCGGACATACAGCTCTCTCCCTGGAGACCCAGCGGCACAGGTCAACACCTACTTCACACCCTCTGAGCCCAGAAGTAGAAAGGGAGAACGTGAAAAAGATAGAGAATTTTGCCTGGGTGGGTATGAATGTGGGAGTTGGGTCACACCCAAGCCGCCCGCCCAGCTGGCTGCTCTTATCGACTGTCAGGGCACATAAGGGTGTGCAGGGGAGTTTGTGGGTTGCAGGGGTGTTTGCAGGCCACCAGGGACAGTATGACACCCTTTGCAAACTTGTTCGACCATCTTTCACTTCAGTTTTTCTGTTATACCACTGACTAAGCTTCTTTCTTGTAGGTGTTACAAAGGATTATGGGTGTTTGATTGCATTTATAGGGGCCAGGGAGACACAGATAAGGCTAAAACCACACCTGGATCATTCAAATATTTAAATACTTTCAGAATACTTGAACAGAAATTACACACTTTAAAAGAATTGTAGGTAACACTTTAGTATAGGGACCATTTCTCACTATTAATTTGTTGCTTATTAGCATGCCTATTATTAACATATTGGCTGTTTATTAGTACTTATAAAGCACATATTCTGCATGACCGTATATCCCTAATCCTACCCAATACGTAAATGTAACAACTACCTTACTAACTATTAATAAGCAGCAAATTAGGAGTTTAATGAGGCAAAAGTCATATAGTTTGTTAATTGGACCTTAAAATAAAGTGTGACCGAAATGTAAGAGCCACAAGTTACTTATTTCAGATTCAATAACTGTAAATTAAGTGTAATTTACAATTTAATCATTAAAAATCTTATAAAATAAACATCCAATATTATTGCATAATGATGGTGATATAATTTCCTGCAGTCTGGTTTTCTAATATGTAAAATAGAGTAAGATACAAGAGCAATAGTTTTTTTTTTGTCAATGTTTGCAGTTTTTTACGATATTGTTTAGAGTTAATGGCATCTATGATTCCATGAAAAACCTTTGAGATCCATGCAATCTTTCCAGTACACAAAAGGTTCTTCAGATTATTAATATGTTCTTCACACTAAGAATTTTTTTTACTGTTCACTGAAATGTTATTTGGAAAACCTAAAATCAAACTTTGGGCCTTATTCGGGTTGCAAAGAAATATGACAAATAAATGTTACAAAGTTACTGTCAATAAAAAAAAAAAAAAAAAATTTTTTTAATTTATTTTATTTTTAAAATAAATAGTCAAGTGCTTAAAATAAACATTAAAGGGATAAACATTTGTAAAAAATGAATAAATAAATAAATAATAAGACACACATGGCCACAGAAATACAACAGGATTTAGTGCCCTTTTTTTTTTTTTTTTTTTTTTTTTACACACTTTATCTTTTTTCTTTTTGAGCAGCATGATTTGCTAATTTACTTACATTGCTCATAAACAGCTCTCACCTTTCTTTAATCCAGTCTCTGCCACAGTTGGTGCATGTAGCTCTCTTGGGCCACTTTCAGCGCTAGCAATTCGGTGATGCCCCAGTGCGAGGATGAGGCCTGCTAGCTTTGATCAAATCTAAACTCGAGTGCTCTGTTCATACACACACAGACACACACATGTACACATCCCAGCAGTGTTTGAAGACAGTAGGAGAAGGAGCCTGCAGGAAAATGGCATTGCACAGCATGACAGTCTTGCTGTTGTCCAATATGCTCACAGTTTATTTCTACCGCAGCTTAAGACACCAGCGGTTGCCTGAAAGGTTCGTTCTCCTCCAGTTGTTGTTGTTGTCATGAGTGCTCACCCTGACATCTGGAGCCAGAGAGGAGAGATACAAAAGCATTCAAATGGTGGACAGCTTTGAGATATGACTTAAGGTTATAGGCCAGCAAAGCCCCAAGATGGAATTGGCTTCAAAAGTGTGTAAACAGGTTCAAATGGACTAATACAAATGCAATTTTAAAATGCAAGCTTAAATTATTACAAATTGTGTACCTAAATTCAAGAATGTTTTCAAGTGACAGTTTACTCATTTACTCACCCTCAAGTTATTCTTCTGTGGAACACAAAAGGAGAAGTTCTGAAGAATATTCAAGCTGCTTTCTCTCCACAATGAAAGTGGATGGAAACCACTATAAAACATAAAAATAGTCCATATAACTTGTGCTTTATTCCAGGTCTTCTAATCTGCCATGCTATAAAATGGCACAATACCTGGAAAGATTCAGGAACAGAGATGTTACACTCTCAGTAGAACTGCTGTCTCTAAATGGTTTGCACATAGAGATACAGACACAGACAGACTGAGGTTTATAGACCAAGACTCTGTGTGTGTGTGTGTGTGTGTGTGTGTGTGTGTGTGTGTGTGTGTGTGTGTGTGTGTGAAAGAAGGTGAGGATTTTGCCGATCACACTTACTACTCTTAATGTTAGGAGCTCATTAAGAGCAATATACCAGAGGTCTGTGGGAATGGACGTGTTGAAGATGTGTATATGTGTGTGAAGTCTGGGAGTATCGAGTGGTTTTGACAGAAACAGGCTGAGGTGCTCAGGCTATTATGGTGAGCGATGGGAACCTACAAAACTAAAGTTAGATTTATGTGTGCATTTGGGGACCAGATTCAGCTTTTAAGAAGATAAGAAGACACTAAAACCTGAAGGGATATATGACAGACAAATTATACGACAGATTATATGAACAAAAGATAGATTTAACATACAACAGATATACAGACAGATTATACGTACAACAAATATACAGACAGGCAGATCATACAAACAACAGATATACAGACAGACAGGTTATATATCAAATATGGTTAGACAGAAAACAGACAGACAGAATGAACAATAGATACACCAATTATACAAATGTTCAATATACAGACAGACAGCTTATACAAGTGACAATTATACAGACAGACAGATTATTACGAATGATATATGGATATACTGACAGACTTAACGAACAGTAGATACACCGATTAAATGATCGATAAACACAGGCAGACAGATTATTCGAACAATAGATGACAGAAGAATGCCAGAAGAATATATATGAATAATCATTAGTTATAGACAGATTATGCAAATGACAGACTAAATAATAAACTATATGATCAAGAGAACTATTCAATGCCTTTCTCAACATCTTTCTGCAACATTTCAGTCCAACGCGCTTCTTCCTGAGAACGGCTCACAACTCACTAAGATAAATAAGCTCATTGTGTGGCAGGTCTTTGGGTAGCTTGCGTGCAAGGTCCAATTGCCCCGTCTAGAGGGTGTCTTGCTGTGTGTGTGTGTGTGTATGTGTTTGGGCTCAGTGAGGCAGACAGAACTGGCCGAGCTAATGAACAGCATTGCTTTCATGGACAAGCAAAGCAGGACCAACAGGGCCCCACTGCTCAAAGCCTCCTCATTTCCCCCTCAAGTTCACTCTGCCACCAACACAACAGAACTGTCGGAATCAAGCATGGCATGCGTCAGTGTGGTCCTCATATCTAAACAAAGCCTAGCAGCATCAAAAGGCCTCCAAAACAGTTCTTTGAGTGGTTTTGTACCACTGGGCTACTGTATTTGAGAGGTCTATGATTGCTTTCTCATCTGAGATCAATTCACTTTCTTCTCCCTTCATTCTATTTCCTAGTTTTCCAATCATTCACCTTGTTTTGGACCATGCCAAATCAATTAGTCATTCTGAGGATGGGAGTGAAGCCGGAGTGATAAAAAGGGTGATGTATACAAGTCAATAAGCAACTGAAAGTCCATTGTTTTTGATGGAGAGAAGACTGTAGAAATGCCACATCTCTAGAATTTGACAACTGATGCTTCTCAACAGGTCTCTCAGGCCTGGCATATAGACAAAAATTACAAATCGATTGAGTTGAACAATATATTTCCAAAACTTCTGAAGCTCAAAAGGCAGCCACAAAGTTGCATTGAAGGTTATACACTTTAAAGCATTGCTGAAAAAGAACAATAATATTTGGTGAAACTGACAAGAGTTTTATCAAATGTCTTGTTCAGTATTGTGTGCAAATGAAATATATATATAATCTAACAGATTCTAACGGGTAATGCATTACAAGTAATGCAAGTTATGTAATCAGATTACTTTTTCAAGTAACTAGTAAAGTAATGCACTACTTTCAAATTTACAAAGGTTACTTTTTCAAATAAGTAACGCAAGTTACTTTGATTTCCCATTTATTCACTGACACCTCTCCTGTCCCCATGTTGAGAGAAATTGAGAGTGAAGTACAGAGGCTGAGACATTTCCTTCAGCCTGAGGCGTATTAATTTCACTTTGAGGGGCTTTACAGTTGCCAAAAATATATATATTTTTTTGTTATTAAAAATACATAAGCAAGCTCACCTCAGGTGACAAAAAAAGTATCACAATGCTTTACTTTCCATAAAAAGTAACGCAATATTGTAATGCATTACCTTTAAAAGTAACTTTCCCCAACACTGCTAACAGATGCCACTAAAATGGTGTTGTCACTGTAGAACTAGTCTCAGATTCACATTTGATGCCGATTGTTAAAAGTCTGGTTACGTGAAAGCCTTGTCAATATATTTTGGAGGGAAAAAACAAACCAACAACAACAAGTTACCACGAAAGCATGTTTAAAACAACTTAAAGCACTCTATTACTCTATTAAATATGAGATGAGCACTCTGTGATAATTGGCATGTAAATAATCTAACACCCCCTTATCCACAGTTGTCTCTAGCTCTTTAGCAGAATTTCACAATACACGGCAGGCCTGAATCTCGCTGAGAGAAGAGGATTCGTCTCTCCCCTCGTCTCATTTGCAGTCTTCCAGTATGGGATGGCACTGAAATTGGAATGTTATGCATCAGTGGTCACACTCGAACTCCAACTGTTCTCTCTGCAGCGAGTGTCGAGGCCTGGGGAGCGGCAAGTAACCTGCTAAACTGAGGGTGTGACTTCACGGTCTTTCTGAAAGACCCAGGGCTGAAGAGAGGTGGGGAAGTGCCATGTAGTCTGTTTGTATTACAAAAAGACTTGCAATGTATTTTTGAAAAGACTTCATGGTGCCTTGTTTCTGCTGACAGGCAGAAGTCGGTCAAGCATGTTACACTGACAAGCGTTAAAATCTTCCATGTATATCTGAGCGACCATCAACTGTTGCTCTGCGTAACCCCACCCACAGTGAAACCTCATTGGTCCAAAAAACCTGCTTGGCAAAATTGTACAGTAGATATCAAATTTCAAATCAATATTTTGTTACTCAAGTGAGAAGTACAAACTATTAGGTGTCGTGTATTTAAGATACATAAAATACCTGCCGTTTCTTTCCAAAATTAACATTGCACTGTCTACAATGTTATTTCCTTCACATATTATGTAAAACATATAATGTTAAAAATGCCGTTATGGTGGAAATTTTTATTTAAAAAAAGTATTTTTTATTTTTTTTAATTACATTTTTTATATTTTTCAGACTTAATACATTTCTAATTAAAACTAACAGACTTAAAAGAAAAGCATCAAATTCTGGAAAAAAAAAGTTAAAGAAAAATTTAATTGTGTGTAGCTATGAAATTAGCCTCAGCAAGACAAAACAGTCTGCCAATTAAAAAAAAAAACTGTTTTGTACAAATCTGACTTTACTAAAACTGCCAGACTTAAGAAAAGGGCATCACATTTTTCAAAAAATTTGAAAACATTTAATTGTGTGTATTCATTACAAAAATGTTTAAAATGTCATTGCCTCCACATAATATTATATTAATTTAAAATGTGCTGAAAGTTTTTTCCATTACACGAAAAAAAGGGATAATTCTCCTGTGATGCATATATTTCTTCACTTTATATATATATATATATATATATATATATATATATATATATATATATATATATATATTTAATATTCAAAAAATTTTACCATCGTATTTCTTCTTAACAAGTAACCGGCTTAAGAGAAAAAAATATCAAATTTTGTAAAGAAAAAAAGCAGGTATTTAAGGTATCAAATTGTACTTAAGTACTTATTTGGTGTGTATTTAAAATACATAAAATTCTAGCTGTGAAATTAGCCTAAATTAAGTGTTATCCACATAAT
Organism: Barbus barbus; assembly: GCF_936440315.1. Lineage (NCBI taxonomy): Eukaryota > Metazoa > Chordata > Actinopteri > Cypriniformes > Cyprinidae > Barbus > Barbus barbus. The sequence goes on along the minus strand of NC_136728.1, from coordinate 13,691,161 downwards.
ACTGTATTAGATATGTGATGGAAATTAGATACGTGATGGAAATGACACCAGTAGTTCATGACATAAAAATAAGAATTTTCCATTAAGCGTGCACGTTCACTGATGGACGTAGACAAGTAATATAAACTAGCAAGAGTGTAAAAAGTGTTTTAAGAAATTTATATTAAAGTTCACAAAGCCAAAAGTGCCCATAGTTGAAGAAACAGTCAAATACAGCAGAGAAAGAAAGCGGGCTACAGTCTTGTCACCGTCAGCGATGGCGTTGCAGATTAGCTGTGGCCTGGTTGACCTGGTCGTGAGACAGCTGTGATTGCAGTAGAGATTTCACACAGTGTAATTACCGCACTGACACCAAAGACTCAGAGGTAGAGAGAGAGAGAGAGAGAGAGAGTGTGTGTGTGTGTATAAGCGATTGTAGAAAGTGTGTAGCGGTGGTGGAGGGGGGAGGGAGCAAAGAGAAGGAGAGAAAAAGGGGACTCTACAGGTTATTAGCACTAAACACTGGGAAATGAAACAGCAAAGTCAATGCGTAATTTGAAGGCCCATCAAGCCTCATCAGGAACAGCAGGGAGGAGTGTGTCTGACTTCATCAGCTCGCTCTCCTGACTTGTGTGGAAAATTACAGTAATTAAAAAGGCAGCTAAGTACTCCGCTGAGCGCAAGGGGATCCTTTCTTCCCCCCACCTCCCGTCACCTTCAGCGTGGCCGGCTGCTTTTTGCATGACCTCTCCGTTCCCCCCAGCCCTTGCTGCCGGGCTTTGTGTGGAGCCAGAGGGATGGTAATTACCGCCTCACTGGCTGATGTCGTATTGATCAGCCGAGAAAGGTGCCGCTGCAAAATGAGAGTCCCAACACAGTGGACTCAGGCCAATCGAAAGGTAATTCCAGCCCGTGCGATGATTCGGCCCTTCTCCCCTCACTCCGCCGCTGCCTCGTTCTCCGCTACCCTTTCATTAAGAGACAGCTGTGATATTGCCGAATCGATACCCAACACTGCATTGATTGTGCTGTCAGCGAGGCTTTCTACGCGAGGCTCAATCAGTGAACTCTGACATGCGCCCTCTGATCCTAATACTCTCTTCACTGTATTGGCACCGCCATTCAGAAAGTGATGGGAGGAGAGCGAACGCCGTACCCACTTGGTTGATGCTCTGGCATCTTTAGTGCTCTGTCGATACTCCCCTTATTTGGCAAATTCTAGAGGCGACGTCTTTAAGATGGAGTACTATGGGTAATGATATCGCTGTCGAGAGCTGCCAAAACGAAGTGGCCAAATTTAGTACATAAATAAAAGTATAGACGTGCTAAATGGTGAGAGGGAGGCAAACAGATCGATTACGGGAGAAAGCTAGGGAATAGGGTTGGGCGTGGAAGAAAAACGAAGCGCTAGCCAGGTGAAGATAAAGATTAGAAGTCTAACAACCTCTGTCAAAACATTACAGAGGGCTGCACCGGCTGATGGGAATCTTAATTATGCTGTTAAAAAAAAGTCTCTGCCAAGACAGTAATTAAGATCACTCTGTAATAGACTTTCAATCACCTGCCTGTAATTCCTACAATGCTAAGATACGTTTCAAACCCCTCCTCCAAGTCTGCTGACATTGGAACTCAACTCAAACTCTTCAACTGACAAAAAAAGTAAGTTTTCGGTGAAAATAATAGGTTGTCAGTGTTCAAAAAGTATAAAAATGTCACATTGATGATGAGTTTTCTCCTACAAGGTGGTAATCAACAGGTATATTTACAATTAATTTCAAAGAATTCAAATTTTAGACTTTTAAAGTGCACATATTCAACAAGACATGGGGGAAATTTATAAGAATGAAATGCGCCTGTTGTCTACCCTGTTTTAGCACCTGATTAACAAAAGGGTGTGCACATTTGTGCAATTCGCTCAAAGAAACTTCTGATCTTGCTCCATTAATAGTGGAGATAAATAGTGTTGAGTTTTGTGAATATGATGGAATCTATAGTGAACCTAATTTACATAGAAACATATATACTCATAGTGCTACACTATTTTCATATATTAGCACCTGGTTAGTGAATAAGAAACAGGTTTTTGTTTTAAAATACAGCATGGTAAAATAATACTATTCAGTGAATTTGCCCCAATAGTGTTAGAAGTGCAAACTGTAAAATTTAAATGGAAAAAACTGAGTTACAGTGAGGCACTTACAAAGGTCAATCTGTAAATGTAAAAAAAAAAAAAAAGTATATGTAAAAATAATACTGTGTTACCATGAATTAAGTGAGGGGGAAAAAAACATATACTAACATCTTCTGTTATATCTGATTTTGCAACTTGCCATGTCTGAAAATGATGAGATCAACTTTAACTTTTCATATTTCTGCTTTTAAATCTTCCATAAATTGGACCCATTCTCTTTCATTGAAAGTGTCTTATCATAACTGTTTTTATTTTATTTGGTACTTATTTGATTCAATTTTGTTATTTTTATTTAGGCCTCTAACACTGATTGAGACGTGTTATAGCACTTGCATATCATTGCTCTTTTGTTGATTTTGATTGCTTCCATTGTCCTCATTTGTAAGTCGCTTTTGATAAAAGCGTCTGCTAAATGATTAAATGTAAATGTATTTTTTGCAGTTATCAACATTATGCCACAAATGCTGTATTGAGCTTAACTTGTATTACACCTAGCGTATCTCTTTAACACTAAATCCTTCAGAAGAAATCAAAACTTCTTATAGATGATGTAACAACCATTGCAAGTTTACCAAATCTTTAACTACAAAGTACTGTAATTAATGGTGACTGTCTGTAATTGAGGCCAGCTGCGAGAGATGTTTGTGTCAAGTTTAACAAAGCAGTCATCATCCAGAAGAACCGTTCCACTCTTGCACTCTCAGACGCTTCCATTTTCCTTCTCAATTTGGCAAAATCTAGAGGCTGACAATTCCTCCATTTTCTCAGACTGAGCTAAGGGCTCTTAATCACCTACTTCAACTTAACACTTAAAGCTTAACACGAGAAGAAGTGCATGAGGAAAGCAGGTCACTGTGGAGAAGAGGGTGAATGACAGCTTGGGCTTCTTTATGAAAGGCAGGGCCCTCTGAAATGGTTGCTCAGGTGCAGAGTTTGACAAAGAGAAGAGAATGGGAAGATAGGCCTCCAAAAGGGTGTGGTGAACCCTTCCAGAGAAGACAAACAGTTGTCTTTAGAATTATTGTGTTGGAGAAACTTAACGTAATGACAGCAGTTGGAGAATTTGTGTGGAGGTCGCACCATTTTCAAATTGGGGTATATGATCCCTTTTTAGCATCATTGGGTCATTATCCGAGCTAACAATTGAAACTCCCAAATAATGGAGCGATATTGTGCTGGTGCAGTCAAAAACAGACAGGCTCATACAATGCTTGTACAATGAAATTGAAAGGGATGAAAGGAAAATCTCTGTTTCTTGTCATTTGAATAGTGAGAACATTAAAATGGAGCCACTATATGTGAAGCACTGGCTTATTGAAAATATTCCAGCCAAATTTAGGATTTAGAAGAAGTTGAATGAAAGCAAACAGAGTATTCTTGCTATTGTTAAACTATGAAGAGCTACCAGTGTCTGTTCAACAAGCACAAATCTGCACTATTTAATTTCTGAATGTGTACCCACATTTATTTTGAACAATTCATTGGTGCACATTATAAATAATAATAATTAAGACGTGATAAAAAACAAAACTACTTTTGTCCAACTTCCGTTGGGCAAAAGCAGTTGAAATATTCTTCAACATATCATATTTTGTGCTTCACAACTTAAAGTAATTTTTAAAGGTTTAGGATGACATCTGTAAATGAGCCATTAGCAAACCCAATACCCATTTTGCGAACCCATATTTGCTATGGCTTCATTCTGGTACGTAATTCCCACTTTTCATGACTTTTAATCATGAATAAAATGACATCTGTCTGAAATCTGTATCCATCAACAGTATATTCTTAAATTTTCACACAAATTTATTCTTAAGCATGCATTTGCTAGCGTTTCCAAATTTTCTGCAACTTTTTGAGCTATTGTGTATTGAGGGTGTGTGATATTGGTTTGCACTCATTTGCTCATTGCTTTCTTTCTTTCGTACCCCCCACCAGCCGCCACTAGCCTGCATTGAGTAAGGCCGTGCTGTGTATGATTGCCATGATTCTCCGGCACTCTATTGACAACGTAGCAGGTGTTCGTTCCACATCCTCTCTCCTCTCCCTGGGAGACGCTAATCCCCTTCAGGAGGCCTGGCTTCAGTCTCACCCCCGAGCCTCCCCCCTATCCCTCTCCACGTAGAACAGTGGCACTAGGCTTTGATATCCAGCCCACAACCCACAGTCGCTGAGCCTGACCGATGTAAGGGGCAGGTGCAACCGAATTCCGTGTTACATTCAAGACACCTCCACTGCCTTTAGTGTGGGTTCCCGGACCCGCTTTGTTCTTTTTATCCCCCTTCATTTAATTAGATAAATATAGGGTAAGGAATTAGGGTCATTGACACCGTCGTCGGCACAGTTTTTGATCATCTTGACAATCAAAAATTACTTCCTTAAATTTTTTATTTTTTTTTAAACAAAAAAAACACTAATGCACAGATTTCTAATTTATAAAGTGCTTTAAGTACATGTAGGCAAGAGCATACCGAGAAGTAAAAATCCTACAATTCTCCTTGCACAGTGTGTTCCATGATTACCTGTTTAACTCTATCATAACGTTCGATTCAGGGAGCTGCATGTTGCCATCATATTCTTGTTCTCTGCAAAACCCTGCTGAGCTCCAGAGACGCAAGCAACACCTCTCGTATTAATTAAACCCTCCACGTTTGCCGCAGCACCATCATCATAACCTGCCAATCTTCCACTGATGAATGTCACAAAATACACATCAAGGTCCTTAAGAAACGACACCTGTTTGTCTACAACAGAAACAATTGTCCGTACTTCAAACTTCCTCACCATTTGAAAGGTTAGTTGTAATTCTTTTGGATGTCAAACAAGAACCAATTAAAACACGTGTCTGGCTGCATTATGACTTAAAAATAAGGCTGAGAAGTAAATTGAAAGGGAGAAAGTGGTACGGCTAATGCGACACCCCCTTTAATTTGCGCCCCTTACTGGGCAAATATTCACGTTCCTTCCTCACACTTGGAAGCCCCGCTATTGCATACACAAAAAAGCCACTGTTAGCCCAACACGGAGCAGGTTAGGCAGGAGTGGGACTGGATTGCGACCTGTTGGCATGACATTGCAGTATATTATTAGAAAAGCCACACCTTCGGTTCTCACACAAAACAACCTGTGTTTACACTGGCATGCCAATCGGGCAGTTTTACACCCCTGTTCTTTGATATCATTTACTCATAATGAATAGTATCCTGTCTAGAAGAAATACTTGCTCACAAAGCTTAGGAGTTCGAAAGGCAAATGGATCCCATTGTATTAACAATTCAAAGACTTTGCGAGGCAATAGTACAAGTTTAAATTTGATCTCGAAAAAGCACCAAAATAACACACTGACATCAAAAGATGACCTCTTTATAGTATTTTGCCAAACGTTTCAAGGTAAAATGAACATTAATCCTATTACCGGAGGACTTGGTTAGTCACTAATAGTTCTGTTTGGACCAGGATGAAAGGGGTGGCACTGATCTCAATGGACAGTTGATGAAGTGAACATATGTAAAACACACCAGAGATGATCCACCTAAGCTTACCAGGTGAATTATGCTAAAACTCTTCTGTTCCTACTGATGACCCACTTGGTTAATGGACAGACCTAAAATACCCAAAAGCCATGACCAGCCATCTGGTCAAAAGAGAACGCACATGTTATACAGTACAACATCACAAGTCTATTTCATCTGTGCTTTCAACTTAGAATTGGAAGCAAGATCTAAGAGTGAATCCTTTCAAAGAACATACTATAGAGGACCTTTCGAGAGAACTATAGTAATGGTATGATGAGCAATGTCACATGGTGGATGCTAATTGTTATTTTTCAGGTCTAACAAGCATGCCACCCCTTCCCGCTGCTCTGAGAATGTTTTCAACTTTTGATCCTGACACCTGTGTCTGCCTGGAATTCCGCTCCAGCACCGTTTCTCTCTGATGTACCTCCAGGATCTAATGGATTGTAAAAAGTCTGGCAGGATGTAATCTACAAAACAGAGAATACTTTCTGTGTGAACTGTAGTGTGGAACACTTCTGGCCAAATCTATGTTTTAGTGAGAAATGTATGAGGTAGAGAAGTTGAAATGTCAAGAATATCGCCAGTGCCTTCCAAAACGTCCAAAGGAAATATGGAAAAGAACATTACAGAGACAGGTTAGAATTCAAATAACTCAAGCTTCCAAAAGATCTAACTTTTAACCCATTTGAAAGAGTAACTTTCTAAATTTGATGATCTCAATCAATATTTTCACAAAACTGTGTAATCACACTAGTAGACATTTAGACGAGAATCAACTGTATAATGAAGGAAGACTTTAAGTTATATTTTTTGGGCTACTTATTCCATTATTATTCAGACAGGACAGTTGAGAGATGACAGGAAAGTATTGGGTAGAGAGAGGAGAGCGAGATCAGCATAGGACCTCGAGACTGGAATCAAACTCGGTCGCCATGAGTGCAGTTGCACTTTATATGTTGGCGCACTAACCACGAGGCTATCGGCGCCAAAATGAAGACAGACTTTAACAAAAAAATCTAACCATTTCAATTCTGCAGCAAAGGCAATAATAATGTATCAATTGTGACAACACATCCCATATAACATGACAGAAGTACCAGAATCATGGCGTAAACCGCAAACAGTTTCCTGTTTAGAATGGCGGTAGTAGCGAGAGGCTGTTGTGCTTGGCCTAGCAGTAAAAATATGCCTGGTGACTTCTCTGATTTGTACAGATATATTAGTGTGGTTGGCGGAGACATCGAGTGTTAGGGCACTGGAAAACGTCCCCAGGCCCAGTGCTGCTCATGGCATACTGGGTAACATTGAGACATGACAGGTTGTGTTTGGACGTTTGGACGGCCACAGCCATCAGGCAACGTTATGCAGATTTCTGATGGGAGCCGCGGAGACTGGCATTCCCCCAGGTGCCACGGAGCGCCTTCTTAATAATAGGAAGTGACAAGAAGCAGACGGCCCACATCTCTTTGCTTGCCATGCTGTTCAGGACAATGCCACTTAAACGGGTGGCTGCTAAATTGGGTGTAAGGGAAAAAAGAAACATCAGCCTTTTGTTGTCGTCGTCTTGAGAAAATCGGACAATAAATCAGGCAGTTGTCGTAGGACCCACATTAACACTCCTGTTTGGGTGACAAGCTAGTTATTTAGAGAAGGCTGAGATGTTGTTTGTGAGGGCAGAATATGCCTCTGTTGGCACTAAAAGACCAGATCAATCTGAAATGTCATATTTTTACTTGTCTATTAAATAGATACAAGAAAGGCATTTGGCTGCCATTCTGACAACACTTTCCTCACCATTTCAGTGAAATAGCAATAGAAATGACCAGTGTTTGAAACAGATTTATGAAGAGGGGGTTCTATTGAAGCAATAAGTTAAAGAGACCATGTTTTAGCAATTTTACCATAGGAAAGAAAAAAATCACTATAATGCATGGACTTGAGTGGCTTGATCTCAAAGCACAGTTCAATTTATTGACAGCTATCAGAGTAAATACATTTCTCACCAAATAATACACCTCCTGTACCGTACAAAGCGCAGTCAACGTTATACATTTATTGGAATTGCACAATGCCAATGTGGCACATCCAATCAGAACTCAATTCGTAATATTACCAAAATCTCATGGTTTACCATATTTGCTAGTCTGTAAAGTTTTGTAATTGAAAATTTATGTGGAAGAACAATAATGAGCAAATATGGCATTATCAATTTGCCAGTTCCCGTCCGATTCCACATTCTGAGAATAAACCGAACTGTAAACCGTAGGAAGGTACCCACTTAAAAAACACAATAGTCTCTACGTTCTCACCGTTTAAGACAATATCGTTTTGTTTTGGGCCATGCAGCTGGGGGTGAAATGACCAGTGAAATCCCAAGGCTGGTGTGTTATTTCACACCCTGGGCGGCGACTGTATGTATTTATTTTCACACAATAGAGATGCAGCCAGGCTGGGCGATCTTTCATTTTCGTCCACAGGGGTGTTCGCTCTCTGTGGAGCGCAATTAGAAGCTCGTCACCACTCCAGCCGTCCTGCGCCTGTGAGGGAGCGCCGCTCAGATGCCCCAGCCTCCGCAGGTCCTGACATTGATCCTATAGAGCAGCTCGTCATGCACAGGAGCTTCAATTAAAACCCCACACCACAACTGCTTTATGCCTTTTTTATACACGTCTTGCTGACACCAAGAAGGTGAATTACAGGCTATCATCGTCCAAGATGTTAAAATAAAGATCCTGGTGTACTAGAACATGGGGAAAATGTACCTTCTTCATTATTATATTAAATATGTTCACTAGTGATTTTTAACTATGTTAGAGGGGACTTTGGAAATAAAACACAGGTCTCCAAAGAAGTAACTGAATGTATATGGAAATAAAGTTCCTGGTGTATTCAATATTTGTTGTTGTTTGTTCAGTGGCTTTAATTGGTTGGATAAATGAGCAATCCTCAAAAAAAGATGCAGGTGATTTTTCACAAAATCTTCTATATAAATTTCCATATAGCAGCCATATACTATGGAAGGCTGTTTAGTCAGAGTAATAGATAAATAAAATAAATTATTTATAACATTATATCTCACAATTGGGACTTTATGGCCCGGTTTCACAGACAGGGCTTAGACTAAGGCAGGATTAGGCCATTGTTCAATTAGGACATTTAAGTCATTTTTTATAAACATGCCTTACAAAAAAAAACATTACTGGTGTGCATCTAAAGGCAAAACAAAGGCACTGATATGTTTTAAGATCAGTCAGTGCAAGTGTCTTTCAGTTGAAACAGCTCAGACTTACATTTTAGACTAGGACTAGTCTTAAACCTTGTTTGTGAAACCGGGGGTTAATCTTATAATTTGCACAAAAAGTCACAATTACACTGTTAAAAATACATTTGTTAATTAGTAAATAAAGCAAATATGTTTTACAAGAAAATACTATTTCTGGTGTTCTACTGCAAAATTTCATGTTTAATTCAATGGATTCCTTTTTGTTTCTTTGTAACTTTGTTAAATTTCTGAGTAAAAATTGTTTTGTTTTTTTCAGTTCTGCAGTGAGTACAACGTAACTGTGAAATCAATTTTAAAATGAGTAAGAATTCATATAGTGAGACATGACGTAAATTACAATAAATTAAGTTGCAGCTGCAACTTCATTTTTCATACAATGGCTTAATTTCTTATTCTTAACTTCATCTCACAATTACCTTTTTAAATTTTATTTTGGATGAGGAAGAAATGGGCTTCCATAATATTCTACATAACAGTTCACAAAAGAAAGTAATCTTTGTCTGACAGAAAAAGTTTTTACTTGACATTCTGTGCATACTCTCCATACATAAGCTGATTCGGGAGAGGGCAATCGAATAGGAATTTTCCACACGGCGACAGGGCTGTAGCATTCTGACAGGTGCCTGTTGGAATTGGACAATCTCAGGTTGCGGAGTGTTATTGTCTGTGAATTGTGTGTGGGTGTAGTGGACATTACTGCAGGGCTTCATAACTCCAGACAACAAAAGGCTGTATAAATGTATAAATCACATAAATTCTGTAAACTCTCTCAGTCTTTTGAGGCTTTTACAGAAACAAATGCCCCAGATACGTCAAAGTCATCTACACAGATTATACTGAATACAAATATATTTTCTCATAATTTCTGAGAATAAATTCTGACTTCTGTTTACCAGACCTTTCTTCCCGTATTGTTTTCTGTTTCTACGCACTCATCAAGAATTCAGCCCAACAGCCACCAACATCACCAACACAAAGCCCACCCAAAGAATGGCTTTGACATTTTGATGCAATGCAATACAAATTCAGAAATTTCCATACATCATTAGATGGTGATTTTCACAATAAAGAAACCTACTGTGACTGTCTATCTAGGTGAGGACAAACCTATATGTGGTAGGCTCACAAAAACATCCAACTGCTTTAAACCATATTCCCAAGTGCAACAGCTCTGATCTCTTTAGACATATGAAAATCAGCTCCTCAGTCAGCCTCATGTTCAGTGACATTTCACAGTATTGCTGGAGATACACCACTGAACCCCAGTTGTAATAGCACCTACGTTGCAGAGGGTGAATCAATATGACAGGGCAGGCCAGGGTTACACAAAGAACATCTGTGCTAAAACTAACAATATCTCATGAAAAGAGTCGTGCTACCTGGCACATAATGGAATCTTAATAAAGTTCGAAAATGTAGAATTGAATAGAAACTGATGAGCACTCAGAGACGATTTTCTTGATACATTGCTTCTATTAAAAAAGTATATTTGCTTTAATAAAATTATATTAAATGTAATAAATGTACATTTTAAAATATGATCTCTATAGTGTCAAGTCAAGTTTAGTCAATTTCAAGCAATTAAATAATCTTTTCTGACATCAATGTTCAATTCATGAAGATATCACATACTGGATGCATTGGAACTGCTTCTGAATATTTATTCAGAGTTAATAAAAAAATAAATTAAATAAAATGATTATATTCTGTTAATTCTGATGTCAGCGCATGGGCAAACAGAACATAGTTTGCACAAAACACTTGCAAAAGCACACACACCCATGCCAATTGTTCCACCCATCTCCCTTCCATCCAATCCCACCAGCACCCCAGCATCCCTGTGGCTAGTCTGCTCCCTGCTCTACAACCTGGCTTCAATACAACCAGATCCCATCCTGCTCCATCTTCAAAGCACCAGACTAGACCATTTCCCTGACCCAACTGATCTTTGATCCCAGGCTAACACACATCACCCTGGCCCTGCCTGACTCACCTGGGTCATGAGAAGGGAGCAGCTGGGTTGAGGGTGTTCAGCAGGCCCTCCGCAGATGGATGGCTTGATGCGCAGTCTTGCTCATTAGTAGTTTGGCACACCTGACAGGTCTGTGAATCCCTGAGAGGGGACTTCATCTTGTCTGCTATCGACGACGGTTTTGGCTTGATTTTCAGGTCTGTGAGAGAAACTCTATAATTATAATTGTTAAATAAAATCACATTCTATGTGGATTTTTATAAAGACTCAATATCTAAAACAATTTTGGCTATTTATTTCTACATGGTCTAAACCTTTCCAAATTGTACTAAACAGAACAACTTTGAATATATGTTAGGGTAACTTTTGAGTAACTACATGAATGGTTCTAAGCTGTGTTTTGAGCAAATTATGGCCGTTGTTTCCGAATTAAAGCAGCAAACAAATTTCACTCAATCTTCTGAAGCTCAATAACTGTAATTTACTTCTAACCAAGCACACATAATTTTCTAGTTTAACATCGTCAAAGTCAAAGAGGAATATTTTGGGTTGAACCACTGGGAGACAATTATTACACTGGGAATTCAATTCGGAATTCAAATAAAACCACCATGTGTTGTGGCATCAAAATGAACATCATCCAAATGTGCTCCTGTCCATAGAGGGTTAAAAAAAGGTGGGAATGAGTGCATCTGTCTCCGGTAAAAACACACACATGCACAAACACACACACACCAAGGCAAATTTCTCAGGTATAGTTAGCAGTCTCTAGGTGGCAGTGTTGTCATGCCACCAGCAATATGGATGCCACATGCCTCAGAAACTCTAGAGATCTACAGTCTCTTATTTAAAAAGCAACGAAGCGCAAGGCAAGGTCTTTCATTGATCACAGACATCACACTTTTTTCCCCCGTCTTTCTCTCTGAAACCTTTTCTTCTTTTCCTGTCATGGCAAATATTCACCTTACCCAGTGAAGCAAATTGCTGACACCTTTTTAAGAAGTGACAACTGTGTATATTTCATGATAGCAAATTCCATTTTCATATCAAGCGAGACGAGAATACAATTTTCACTTCATTTAATCAAGGTGGGGACTTCTATGGGTTATGGCACTTAAAGCTGTCAGAAGTTTAAGATGCACTATTGCTGTCAATCTCACACCTTGATACTTAATGAAGGAGTTCATTCAAAAACTTTCTAATTAGTGCAGAGAAGGTGAAGCTTTGCGTCATTAAAATAAAGTACGGGGGGGGGGGGGGGGGGGGGTACATTAGTGCTTGTTCTAAGCTACATTATAGAGAATTTAGATTAGATAGAATTTGATTAGTTGCTATTACTTAAATAGTACAAATACAATTTGACAAGAAAATGAAAAATTAGCACTACAAATATTATAGAATGGCTGAAATATTTAAATTAAGACAAAATGTCCAACAGATTTTAAAGAATTCAATAAACCAAAAATATATTTATTTGTAATAAGCATTATATATTATTTAGTTTATCGAATTAGAATGTTCTTGCTTGGCAAGCCAAATACTGCAACAACTCTCTCACTTTCTAATGGTGTGAATGACAGTTGCGTAGACTGGGAGAGCTGGTAGCGCTGGCCCCTGCCATTCAGCCTGAAACCCACAGTTCTTTCTCATCACCACGCTCTAGGCCTGTTTGTCCCCACTGATTAGAAACCCCCACAATGCTGTTCAGTCCTTCTACACCCGCCCCCATAACGCGCACACACTTGTACGAGAACGACATATGCAAAGCTATAATGTTAATCATACTAATTTCATCTTAACAGTGTAGCTTTCCTTCTAAACTCATGAACATGTCTAATACATGTATACACACAAGAAAGGTAAGGGATTGAAACTGACAGGATTGGGACACTGAACTTGAGGTAGTTTTGGAAGACAGCATGTAATGATTGGTAAGAGATGAATGTGAGGCATTAAGCCAATAAATAAACAAAAACAGATCCTAAACAGAAAAGAAGGCGGCCACAACTACATAATTAAGAACAAAAGTAAATACAAACACTTAGAAAGAACAAAGTTTTGCCATCTGAATATGTTTTCCTAAACTTGGCTGACTCTCAACCACCCACACAGGAAATTATAAAATTCATTTAGAAATCAAATTCACTTTGTGCAAAAGAACATTCAGATATCAGAATTGCCGATTAGTCTAACATGATGTCCATCTTAAGTTCTTCTGAACTCCAGGTGAACCTGGCCCTTCCCAGCACGCGAGAAAGATGATAAAAGTTTAGACATGTCAGTCAAGGGCAGGTATTCCAGTAGACAGTTGAGCAATTCCTTTAGGTTGCAAATTTGAAATTAATTTGGCTTCTTATATTTGCGTGCAAGGAGGAAAATGTTAATAATCAGTGAGTGAGATTTCAGGGAGGCAAGAAAGAAGAAAATGACACCTGTCATACCAGTGAACCACATTTAAACTGACATACCTCAATAAGGTTGTCAATCTAAGTAAAACCGTGGCAACATCACTCAGCCCACACCATCCACTTACCTGTCTCAGGTGTTCCTGGTTGTTATGCCCCAAGAGACTCTTCCCAAAGGCCTTTGTGAACTTCTCATAGACACCCATTTCAGAGGCCTCCACAGATGCCTCCAGTGGAAACACTGACCTCCTCAATTGTCCAATAGCAAGAAGTTGTAAAAGCATCTTCTCACTCCCGTACTCTACGCATTCTGATCCATATAACATCGCAACACCTGACCTGTCAACAGAAAGAAACTACACCAAGGAACCAACATCCAGCTCCTGCCAGAGTGTTGGCCACCATCAGGGCTGTGTACGTATATATAGAGGGCCCCCCCAACGTCAGGACTCACAGGCACACCTGAATGGGCTCGAAGTGTGCCTAACTAGCTGCACACCGTGTCATGGTGTGCTCTGATTGCCTTATCTTCTCATTTATCACAGATGAATTGGAACCAGCCTTGCTGAAAGCTCTTTTCATTGTTGGAGAATGAAAAACTGTGTGAAGCCCGGTGTGCATCTGAACAAGGGACCTTCTGCCAACCCCGAGTGGGTGAGGAAGAAAGGTGAGTGGAGAGGAAGAAAAGAGAGAGGTGGAGAAAGAGAGAAGGGAGAGAGAGGTAATGAATAAATGTGAGTGAAAGCAAGATTATGTCAGCCTCACAAGTTACTGAGTAGATTCCCCGAAAGGTAACAGTGAACCATGATGCTTAACAATGGTGCTTCACACTAACCAACCATAGGGTTAAGTGAGCATGTTTCCGCCAAGTTAGCACCCTGGCAAGCTCATCTGCAACAGCTTTGGTCGGTGTTATAACGAAAACAACAAACAAACAAAAATTGAAGTGTGTTTCTTTCTTTGGAAGACTTGCAGCACTCATCACTCACACATAGATTTAATTTGCAAGTTTTGACAAGCAATGGCTGTATGTCTAACACCTTAAACCACTGCTGTAAATGAGATGCAGATCATAGGTTTAAGCGTTACAGCACACTAGATGTGTGCTACTATCTGTTGTGGATAAGTTGTTTAAAAAGGGCCCGACCTATCACCCAATGTCTCTGACTCTACACCCCACACACACCTTTAGGTGGTCCTACAGTATATGACAGCTGTCTTTCCAAGTGTAGACTTTGTAGACCTTCTTCTCCTAAATATCGATGCCTATTTGAATTTGGCTCAGCACAGTACAGAGGAGAGTGACAAGTGCACTACTGACGAACTTTAAGCAAAACCTCTCACAGCTGCTTTGCACTCCAGTGATCTCATTAAATTGACAGAGATCACCTGAGGGGGTTGCCAGCAAAGTCTCTACATGGCAAAGCCGCCATCATGATTTTGCACCTTGGAACCTTAATGGGACATCTTCACCATGGCCTATGAAAAAACTGTCCAAAAGAGGCTGCCACAGCTGAGAAGACGAGTACTTCCAAGATCTGGAGCGATGTTTTAATTGCCTGGATAAGGTGCAACGCTAATATGGACAGTGGCAAGGCAATTGAGAGTTCCTCATCCTTTCCCACCCCCTAAATCAATGCACACTTTTACAGAATAGCTTGTGAGTCATGTCTGCCCTTATATAAAGTGAGGTAGCTGTGCATTAGATATGCTGCCGGAATCTTCTGCTTGGGCAAGTGGACTGAGAACGATGTGAATTGTTAATGCCTTTCTGCCTTAGTTCACGCCTGCTGATTGATCAACTCGCAACTGTATCTACTCTTTCTTCCATGAAATCCGGTGTTAGTGTCTGTGTGTGCGTGCGTGGGGGAGACGAGGCAGAGAGGGTTCATCAGATTTTGGGTTAAATTGAGAGTGAAGGAGGTTTGCTGTGTAGATAGAGAGAAGGGGGGAAAGACATGTTGGGGCCCAGCCTCCAAGCAGCATGGGCCCTAAAGGAGGACATTCAGAGGCACTCCGCCGATCACACGCTCCCTGAACTCCAATGGGACCCAAATTGCATGGGATGTGTGGGTCTTTTCCCAACATATTTATATCCTTTACTCTTTACAAATCCACTCAAACGCGCATGCCGCTGCCTGGCAATGGGGTGGCTGACAGGGTGGGTGGAGGGTTAACAGAACAGTGCTGTAATACAAGAAGGCTTATTTGATTTTGGATGCACACAACACAGGCTGCCTCATAAATAATGCATACTACTGTACAAACAGGGAGCTGCGCGGTGACTTGTTGCTTTGTGTTTGATTCTGCCAAGATGGGATTATTCAGTAGAGACAGAAACAGTCCAATGAAGCCACTGCGTTGGTATAAGAATACAGAATTTGGCTTTTCTTTGTACTTCCAAGCGCCAATAAAACTAGAGTCCTTTGACTTGTCTTCTTGGGAACCAAGCATGCCTAGAAAGAAAGTGAAAAAATATTGAATTCGACTTAGGACCAAAGCAGGTGACAGTCAAAGGAGGTTCAGAGGTGCTGAAGTGTGTGTATGCTCGCAAGTGTGGGTTTGGTAACCACAATCACACTTGGATACAGCGTTGTTCTCTACAGTAAAGGTTAGTGACAGACTGGTCCCCAGTGCTCAAAGCAATCACTGCAAAGATGTCAGGAGAGGAGATCTTCTGCATACCACAACTGGGGCCTGCCCTCACCAGGACGACGTGGTGAAATTAGCATTTAACACTGTTTAAAAATTAAACATATGTATTATTAAGTCTCTCTTAAAAAAGGGAGAATTTGTTCAAAGAATTTTATCAGTTGACCAAAGTTTTTTTTTCCTATTGTAAGTGCACAAATGTGAAAAAGATCTTGTTCTTTTGCAGTAATAAGACCCTAATATTCATATAATACCCAAAATATTCATTTAAAGCATTGTTAGAAGCAAACATGTTCATTATCTTACCTAATGTACTGTTGTAAAAAAACAGGTCCATCGATGAAATTGTAAAGAGAAACCATCTTTACAGTATATTCTAAGGTTTAGTTCATTTTCTCGCAACACTTAAAATTATATATATTTGTAACATACATGTTACACCTTGTATGTACATTTTGTGATACACAACCTCTAGGAAGCTGCACCATGATTCATAGATAGACTAATCTCTGTGTGATTAGACTGACATCTTTGACACAAAGAGGAATGACGGGTTGTCCGTCACTTCACGTTATTACATGCCAAGTCACATTACAGTGGCTCTGCAGACCTGGCACCAGCGGGTGAAGCCTGTCATTCCCCTCAGCAGCATCCACTTACACTCCAGGTGCCAGGACCGAGAGGAAGAAGGCTGCCCACACAGCCTGCCAACCTGCAGGGAAGAAATAGCGATGGAGGCGAGCATGTTAGCATGTGGAAACTGTCTACCCTGTCTTCTCTTCTGCATTGAGTGTCACTACAGTACGCCATATCACACAAACATACCTATCAAGACGAGAGCAGATCTGATTGGGAATTGCTGAGATCATCCAGATAGATACAATGTAGATGAAGGCTAACATTGTCATGGTTATTTGAAACTTTCACAACATTTGTGGCAAAGTTGTGCGTGCATTGGCATTCAATACTGTTTTCCAGAAGGTGTAAAACTGAAACCAGTTATTAGATCGTTGAAAAAAATCCTGTAGAAGCGCTAATGCTTGTTTTTACACTGCAGTGCTAAACCGAACTTAAAAAAATGTTAAAAGTACACTATAATTTTATCTGATTATCAACACCCGATTTTGTTTAATACAGCAGAATCTGCTTCACTTACACAGTGGTGATTGGGAATTAATGTGTAGCAATTAACAAACAGAGAAGGGCTGAAATGTTGAGTACCTATTGTAATTAAGTAGCAACGGCTCTGATGTGTTTCAACTCTCAAAGCCCAATGGAGACGCAAGTGACAGGCTATAGCATCAGCTGTAGTATCCCTGTACTATCCCTGACACATATGCAACGTTAATGACAAGACAAGATGGTGCCGCTGATGGCAGCTATTGTGTGTTGCTCTCCAGTGTTTGTACTGTTTTTGTTTGTTTTTCCTGTTTTTTGTTTTTCTAATACGATCAGTTTTACCAGGGATGACCTGCTGAACATTCGGCAGAACACACCACAAATTATTTTACCGGATTTTGATTTTTCGGACGTTTTGCTGGACATTGTAGTTGGCGGAGCCGTAGCTCTGGTCAAATGCTACAGGAAGCGTAGGCGGGGGAAGCAAGCCGGACTCCTTCTGCTCTCCCGGACAAACAAGGATTTTTCTAACTCTGCTGCTCTGTGTTTCCCGGAAACCTGGCTAAATGGCGACATACCGGACAGCGTACTACATCTGCCTAATTACCAGCTGATCAGAGCAGATCGGGATGCAGAATCAACAGGGAAATCATGCGGCGGCGGAATGTGCTTTTACATCAATGAGAGGTGGTGTACAGATGTAACTGTGTTAAAGAAGATGTGCTGTTCAGATCTAGAAACGCTCTTCATTAACTGTAAGCCGTTCTATTCGCCGCAGGGGTTCTGCTCGTTCATTCTCGTGAGTGTCTACATTTCACCACAAGCGCACGTGAGCACACCTTTACAGAAACTCGCTGATCTGATCACAGAGAGTGAGCAACAACACCCGGACTCTGTTTTAATCATTTAACCCTCTGGGCCCTGAGGGTGTTTTGGGGGCCTGGAGAACTTTCAACATGCCTTGACATTTGTGCTTTTTTCAGTTGCTTATAAAAATATAAATGGCTAAAGTCTAATAACACTGTAAACAGCACAAACAGGGCTACACTAATATGTTAGCAGCATTTATGTACATGATTGTGTTT
This sequence comes from Barbus barbus, assembly GCF_936440315.1. Taxonomy (NCBI): domain Eukaryota; kingdom Metazoa; phylum Chordata; class Actinopteri; order Cypriniformes; family Cyprinidae; genus Barbus; species Barbus barbus. Next base: position 13,672,957 of record NC_136728.1, on the reverse strand, counting down.
TTGAGAAAACAACGTTTATGCATGGTTAGTGAAAAACAAAAATTTTGAAGTCACTGAAATAAGACCATAAAACACATACAGAACAATTGTTTACAAGACTCTTGAGAACCAGATCTTGTAGGCTAGAATTTTTACTTCACAATTATGTGAAAATCATTCTGCTTACTCATTCACAGAAAACAATATATTGATTTACATTTTTAAAGACATGTTTTGTGATTGAAAGACAATATGCGAGGGAGTGGTAATAGTCTTGAATAGTAAGTGATTTTCACCTGAGAGACAAAGGGCCCTCCCCTAAAGGTGCTAATGGCCCATCAGTGTGACTGTGACTGAGGCAGGTAAGAGAGTGTGAGGAGACTGAAAAAATGGGGTTTTAAAATGATTTGTATTTTATTTACAACACAGTATAATCAAAACATACATAATGAAGGTCAAAGACACATTATTGTGCACACTGATCTAACCACAGAGATGTGAACAGACTGTGACTCGTTCCTGCAACAGATTCTGAACTTCTGATGTTGCTGCAGCGAGGAAAACAGTTGGAAGAGACTGAAAGTCAGCAGGATCTGTGGTGCAGGTGTCTGATTCAATAAAATACAAACAACCAAAAAAAGAGAAAAAACATTTGTGAGCATGTTTATATCAGGAGCATCTATATATATATATATATATATATGTTTTGTAGTCATAGACTCATTCATGCTTTGTATTATCGTAAAAAAAGACATTTTATTTTTCAGAAACAAATTATTATTGTTTAGCACGCTATTAAAATCTATTTTTGAACAGAGTAGGCTATTAATAATAAACATGTTGTAAACATACTTAGACTCGTAGCATTCATCATGTTGCAGTGTACTCTCATATTACTTTTATTGTTTTATAAAATGTTTTACTGGATTTCAAACATTTTAGTCAGGAATTATAGTTTGGGGAAAACCCAACTATGATTTTGTAGTCATATAGCCATCCTGAACATCATGTATGATTTTATAGTATAAAAGATATGATTCTGCAGTCATAGACTCACTCATGCTTTATACTATAAAAGGATGTACTTCGTAATATAAAAAAAGGATATTTTATATCTGATAGCTAATTGTTATCGTTTAGCACACTATTCAAATATATTTGTGAACAGATTATTAATAATAAACATGGTCTAAACATTCTTAGATGCGTAGCATGCATCGTGTTGTACTTTGGGAACAACCCATCTAGTAATGTGTTAAAGTTTATGTCACAATAACAGTTAACTAATGCAAAACATAAACATTACTTACTCATTAGATCGATCAGCAGCCTTTATTCAGCGCGTCTTCTTCCAGAAACTAACAGTATAGCAGCGATGAACAGTCTCCGTATTTGTTGTTGGGCGTCTCCAAGCGCGCGCGCGTCACGTGGTTATTTGCATGTGAACACGAGGGGGCGGGATCTCATTAGAAATAATGAGTTAGACGGGACAGACTGAACATCGTGTTGGTTTCATACGGATTACTTCATCACAGAATATTTGTTTTCGATATGACTTACTTCATTTGAAAGAAGACACTTCAAGCTTTCTATAGAGATAACTCTCATGTCTGTGTGTAGAGTATTCGCTGAGTTACACTTCATTTTAGAGACGCATTTCTGAAAACAGATCGCGGAGACGGAGAAGACAGAGAGCGCACCCTGGTTGTTTTCTTAATTCTTCAAAAGCACAAAGTTTAGTTGTTATTATGAGTGAATACAAATAAAAGAAGACCCCTTACAGATTCGAATGGTGTATTGCTCTTATCTGAACGATCAAAAATGGCAGAGTAATTCAAGCTCATTTCTGCCTTATCAGAAAAATCTGCCCCAAAACGCGTATTCGCGTTTGTCGGGCTCAGAGGGTTAAAACTTTAATAAAGCAAATCTCTCCCGCGAACTGCCAAAATACAGACAGCACATCAACATGTCCCACCAGAGACAGTGATATACTGGATCACTGTTACACAACAATAAAGGATGCATATCACTCGGTTCCACGAGCAGCTTTAGGACTCTCTGATCACTGTTTGGTTCATCTTATTCCGTACAGGCAGAAACTTAAATCTGCAAAGCCTGTATTAAAACTGTTAAAAGATGGACTAATGAAACAGAGCGGGACTTACAAGCCTGTTTCTCTCTCACTGATTGGACTGTTTTTGAAGCCGCTGCCATCGATCTGGACGAGCTCACAGAGACTGTAACATCTTATATCAGTTTCTGTGAGGATATGTGCATTCCTAACAGGACTCATCTAATCTAAAACAGTGACAAACCATGGTTCACTGCAAAACTCAGACAGCTCTGTCAGGCCAAAGAAGATGCTTACAGAAAGGGGGATAAAGTCTTGTATAAACAGGCCAAATACACACCGGAAAAGGAGATCAGAGTGGCAAAGAGAAATTATTCTGACAAGCTAAGGAAAAACTTATCTTCCAGTGATCCTGCTTCAGTGTGGAAAGGAATGAAGGATATCACCAGTTACACCATCCCCCATCGCTCTGGAGAATCAACACCTGGCAGACGACTTGAACGAGTTTTATTGTCGTTTTGAGAAATCCTCCCACACCCGCCCTGAACACCTCTCCACACAACCATTAACACCTCCAGCAACCCTCCTCTCCCCCACACCTACAATTCAAATCAGTGAAGAAGATGTGTGCCAAGTCTTCAGGAAGAACAAAAGAAGGAAAGCACCAGGCCCAGACGGTGTGTCAGCAGCCTGCCTAAAAATCTGTGCTGTCCAGCTGGCCCCCATCTTCACACAGATCTTCAACAGATCACTGGAGCTGTGCGAAGTTCCCTTATGCTTCCAACGCTCCACCATCATCCCCGTCCCAAAGAAACCCAAAATTACTGGACTTAATGAATACAGACCTGTGGCCCTAACGTCTGTAGCCATGAAATCATTTGAAAGACTGGTTTTGAAGGACATCACCGGACCCTTACTGGACCCCCTGCAGTTTGCCTACAGAGCAAACAGGTCTGTGGATGATGCAGTCAACATGGGACTGCACTTCACCCTGCAGCATCTGGACAGACCAGGGACTTATGTGAGGATCCTGTTTGTGGACTTCAGCTCCGCTTTTAACACCATCATCACGGAAACCCTTCAGAATAAACTAACCCAGCTCTCCGTCCCCACCTCCGTCTGTCAGTGGATCACCAGCTTCCTGACAGACAGACAGCAGTTAGTAAAGCTTGGTAAATTCACATCCAGCACTCGTACCATCAGCACTGGAGCTCCTCAGGGCTGCGTACTCTCCCCACTGCTCTTCTCCCTCTACACCAATGACTGCACCTCTAAAGACCCCTCTGTCAAGCTCCTGAAGTTTGCAGACGACACCACACTGATCGGCCTCATCCAGGACGGTGACGAGTCTGCTTACAGACAGGAGGTTAAGGAGCTGGCTGTCTGGTGCAGTCTTAACAACCAGGAGCTTAACACGCTCAAAACTGTGGAGATGATTGTGGACTTCAGGAGAAACCCCCCTGCTCTCCCCCCACTCACCCTCATGAACAGCACTGTGACTGCAGTGGAGTCATTCAGATTCCTGGGCACCACCATCTCCCAGGACCTGAAGTGGGATATTCACATAGACTCCATTGTCAGAAAGGCCCAGCAGAGGTTGTACTTTCTTCGCCAGCTGAGGAAGTTCAACCTGCCACAGGAGCTGCTGAAACAATTCTACTCCGCCGTCACTGAATCCATCCTCTACACTTCAATAACTGTCTGGTTCAGCTCAGCTACCAAATCTGACCTCAGAAGACTACGGAGAGTAGTCCGAACTGCTGAGCCCCTCACATCCAGCACACTCCCTCTTTGAACTGTTACCGTCTGGTCGACGCTACAGAGCTCTGAGCACCAGAACGACCAAACACAGGAACGGTTTCTTCCCTCAGGCAATCCATCTCATGAACACTCAACAATAAACGTGGAACACACAATTATAATACAATGTCCATTCACCACACTCACTTATTTTATTTTTATTTCTCATTTCTAATTTGCACATACTTGACCTGTACATAAATAGTTGTCTATATTATATATATTGTGTTTTTGCTGCCTTGTACATTGCCTATTTGGATATTTGTATATTATTCTTTTATTATCTGTGTCCTGTCCTGTTGCTGTCTTTCTGTTGCACTGTGGAGCTTCTGTCACTACAACAAATTCCTTGTATGTGTTAACATACCTGGCCAATAAAGCTCATTCTGATTCTAATTCTGTTTTCTTACAAGCTCTTCACTCCTTGTAACAGCAAATTCTGCCTGTGCATTAGGGTATAGAAAACCCTTCAATGATCTTTTGAAATTCATATAAGGTTGGAAGAGGGAATTACATATCACGAGAGCAGCGAAATAGCTAACCGTGTGCATCACATTCCATCAAACCATCACGCAAGAATAAAAACAGTCTAGTCTTGCAGAAGGAATGCAGCATGCCACATAGCTGGGTTCAACGAAACAGCGTTGGAGGTGTTTTTTCTGCTCAATTTTAAAGCACGCTGCTGGGGATTCTTCACAAAAGGTGTTTGTAGTAGCTCTCTGAGGGATTGTAGCAGAAAGGACCTGAAAATTGACTAGCGAATGTTGGGAAAATGGTGTGAAAAGTCAAACGCCAAGGCTTGCAAAATGAGCAAAAACTGTTCTGCACATCTCCACCAGCAATACCGCAATGAACATATGACAGTACTGAGGATATCTTTTGGAAATAATTGCTAGATTTACAGTATTTCCATATATGAGCTTCAGCTCATAAGCCAAAGGGTCATAGTTACATGAACAGTACAGTATATTGCCTTTCCAATCAACAGGCAACCTCTCTGCAACACATTTGGGTAATAAAAGTAACACATTTACATTTGGGTAATACAAGTAATGCTTAACAGACAAGCCTTAAGGAGTTTGGCCCACTGCCTGCAATGAATGGTCATCTCAATCCTAGCATGCATATGTGTATCACAGGCAGTGGGGAGCAGGTTGCTTGGGCTGATAGAAACCATAAATCAGCGCTCCTGAAGGGAACAGATGCTGAGAGCATGTGGGAATAATTTCAGAATTTAGCCATAATTAAAATTCACCTTAGCACGGCTCTGCCACTTATCAACTGATTATTTCCTTCTGATTCAATATTGGTCTTATTACGACGCTCCTGGCATCTGCCCTATTGACCTTTCCTGTGCTAGTTTGTTCAAGACATTTCGCATGAACACATCTTACCACCTTTTAACATCACATGAGCAGATGATCAACAACGCAGTAGGGAGTTAAGCGGAGTATGTGTAATGATTCCTGATGCATCTCTCTATGGACTGCCTTGTAATAACACATTGTGTATCTAAACCCATCTGGATGACCAGTGTACACATTTTAAATAAAGGGCAGTTTCTTTTAAAAGCTTCAAGTAAGATGATTCTGAAGCAGCACTGGAGCAACAGTTCTTTTGTTGTTGTTGTTGTTTTCAAAGCCTCAATGCTTTTCAGAAATGCTATTTTAGTGGCACGAAATATGTAGGCATGCACGTTATTAAAATTCCGGTGGATATTGATAATCTGACAATTATTTTCTTTTTATGCCCGTCTGATAACAAAAGTAATCTAAATGTAAAATAGGAACAATGAGAATACACAATTAAATATAAAACATCATTGTAAATCCCTTTAAAAAGGGGTTGTCAGTATTTTTTAAATGTTGATTAAATTAATCAAATGAATCACATATCACACTTTTACAATTGCAAGACTTTACATTATTGTAGCTGGAAAAAGTACTGAATAAACAAAAATGTGGCTTTAGAAGTCAGTATATTGTTTGTTTTACTTATGCACGTTTGAACATAAGTTTATCACTGACCTAAAGTCCAAAGCAAACCATTTTGCTATCAAGTTTATCAACTATGGACACTACAGTGTTAAAATAGCATTAAACACACCTTGGAAATTAAAGGACAAACCCCATATATTTTTTATTTGTCTCCATCTACAGTGCATATGCTTCAACAAGAATTTAAAATGTGTTATTGATGGCCTCAAGGCTGTATCTAATGACTTGGCATTGGTGTCATGTGACAGACAATGCCCTCAGACAGGCATTATGATCAGTCCATTAGCTGTGCCAGTCAGCCTGTCAGAGCTCAGAGACAAGGCTCCACTGAGACGAGAAACCCACACACACTCCTGCAAATTCCTAAACAGCTTTCGTCCAACCTGTCCCATGCAAAACAGGCCATATACTGAGATCTTACCATTCATTTACTTACCACTTCTGCATATACACTGATTTTTTTTCCCTGAAATTATAATAAGATTATTGGAGTGTTTTACACTCTTTTCTACTTTAAAATGTCACATTTCATTCCATACTGGTGCTTCATTGTAATTGTTAAACTTACTATAATTTTTTTTTCTACACTCATTTTTTTCAGTGTCATCATCACAGACAATGTCTTATGCTAGCTACCCTTAGTAATTTTCTGTTGATGTTGCAACATAACGTAAAGTCGAAAGCTTTCATGTACTCACCAATGTAGAAATGTAGTTGTATGTAGAAACCAATGTAGTGTTACGCGCAATCATCATTAACTTGTTCTGCCAATGAAATAATCCACTACCAGTGGGTGTGGGGAAGATGTGGGGGTTACAGCGATAACTAGTAGTATTTGGCTGATCACGTGATGTCAACATGGCGCCCCCCATGAGTGGACCCGTTCCAAATATGCTAAGAACATGTAGGTATAAGACCCATTGGTTTACTGGTTCAATGACCTTGGTCATATCTGGATCCTGGATCCAAATTAAATATCTGTAATGAGAAAACAAATATTTGCTACACACGAATAGAGGCATTTCAGTTATTTGCCTATTGATGTCAAGTGTTCAATATTTTTCTTACATCTTTGTTTAATTACTGCTAAAATCATCGGTAACACTTTATAATAACGTCCAGTTATAAGTAATTTATAAGTGATTAGTTAATGATTAACTAATCGTTTACAAAACATTCATAAGCAATTAATAAGTGATATGCTAACAATTTGTGTATGTTTTGTTAATTCATTTAAAAGTCATTTACAAGTAATTAGCTAATGATGAACTAATCATTTACAAAACATGACTATGCATTCATAGATGATTAATAATTGATATGTTAATATTTTTATCTATGTTTTGTAGAATAAGTTTTGAATAATTTACAAGTGATTAGATGATGATGAACTAATCATTTACAAAACATAACTATACATGCACAAATGATTAAGTAACATGCTAACAATTTATAAATCTGTCATAAGTTATCTTTAAATATAGCATCATGAAATAATTAAACAGATCCTTAATGGTTAATAGTTACTAGTTAATATATTATTAATCACTTATAAATCATTGAAATGTCAACATTGTACTATTATCTCAATAAACATTATAAATCATTTACAAAGCTTTCTGCATCCCCTAATCTAAAGTGTAAACTACTCATCAGTTGTAAATGTTTTACAAACCTTCCAGGTTACAGGTTGTTTGTGAATATATATATATATTTACGCACACACGACTGGAAACCATAAAGTTTGTAAAACATTTACAACTGATGAGTAGTTTACACTTTAGATTAGGGGATGCAGAAAGCTTTGTAAATGATTTATAATGTTTATTGAGATAATAGTACAATGTTGACATTTCAATGATTTATACGTGATTAAAGGTGCCATAGAATGAAAAACTGTCTTTACCCTGGCATATTTAAATAATAACAGTTCTGTACATGGAAATGACATACAGTGAGCCTCAAACACCATAGTTTCCTCCTTCATATGTAAATCTCGTGATTAAAAAAGACCACTGAAAAACAGGCGAATCAGAACATAACACCGACTGTGACGCAACAGTCGGGATCACTACGCCCCCAACATTTGCATAAACCCGTCCTTGTTCTAAGCCGGCCGAACCATCAGAAGCTCTGCAGGTAATAAATAAATATTGTAAATAAACAAGCGCGGACAACAGCGAAAATAACAAAATAAATTTTATGTTCCAGGCCGTGCAGGGGGTGTGAAGTGCAGGGATGGGTTGGTGTCTGTATTCAGAAAGGCACAGAAAGCAAATAACGCGAGCCACTAAAGGGACATAATGAGAGATGAGGATGATGGCGAATGACTTACAGATCCTGAGCACCACTGACAAGCATCTGATCTTGTGAAATGTGTGGTAAGTACTGTTGCTCCATAATGTAAACATAGTTTGTGTGATCGCGTCTCTTGAAAGTGAAACTATAACGCGATCGATGGATCGTTCAAAAGCAGTTTCAATGCCTCGCATATTAATAACGGCTCCCTGATGCCTGCGTTTTATATACAGTATAATTACCCGACGATATTACTGCGAGAGAAAGTATTTAAATATATATATTTTCCTCCCTGTGCTTCCTTCTTGCTGATGAGCCGTACTGTGAAACAGCCAATCAGAACAGAGCTCATTATTATTCATGACCCTGCCAAATAAGCCAATAACAGACCGTTTCATTCTAGGGAGAAATCCTAGGGTTGTAAATGGACATGTAAAATCGTTTCTGGAGATTTTTTGCCCTTACCTAAGCCACATACCTTCTGTGTAGATATCAGAGAACAATTTAAAATACTGTATCAATGCATTCTATGGCAGCTTTAATAATATATTAACTAGTAACTATTAACCATTAAGGATCTGTTTAATTATTTCATGATGCTATTTATAAAGATAACTTATGACAGATTTATAAATCGTTAGCATATTACTTAATCATTTGTGAATGTAGTTATGTTTTGTAAATGTTTAGTTCATCATTAGCTAATTACTTGTAAATGACTTTTAAATGAATTAACAAAACATACACAAATTGTTAGCATATCACTTATTAATCGCTTATGAATGTTTTGTAAATGATTAGTTAATCATTAACTAATCACTTATAAATGACTTATAACTGGAAGTTATTATAAAGTGTTACCAAATCATCTATTTCATCAGCACCTTCTGTTTTTAAGAAAAAAGGTCGGGTAAGTGAATGGATGTGTTTTTTAATCACGCCTCACTGGAGTGCTTTGCCCTTCTCTCACCGAACATGGATGTCGAACTGTGCGGGTGGGAACATTCCCGTTTACCCGTGCTTCATTTAACAGCAACCCAGACTCGTCCTGAAGTACAGAAAATGACAGCGCAATTACACGCGAGCCCGTGCTTGACGCGAGGAGGAGTGTTAGCGCGCTACCTGTCTCCGCCTCAGTTTCCCGCGCTCCGTCGAGAGGAGTCATCAGCAATTAGACGGATGTAAACCCGTCCTCTTCCGCCCAGCAAACAGACTCGCGCCAGTCACACCTCCCAGTGTCAATCACAGCCCGTCACAACACATCAGCTCCGTGAGCAAACAGTGGAAAACGCGGGCTGACAGCTCGGCCTTTTCTCACACCTCGCACCTGTGGCTGGCTCGCGTGTGCTTTCTTCCCACACCTTGATTCCACGGTTCATGAGAAAGTATGGAAGTGTGTTTTTATTAGTGCGCTGAACAGAATGCAGGCGAACCAGCTTTTGTTTTATATAACAAGAAATCAGGAATTTGTGGGGTTTTTTTTTTTTTCCATTTTAAAACTAAAAATGATTAGGATAGAAGGACAAAGTCATTTATTTGACAGTACAGTGGCAGAAAAAATATGTGCAGTCACAAAATATGCTTAAATATGCAAAAAAATCCTTAATAAATGCATAGTCCTAAATATAGTACATAAAGTAATAAAAAGGCAGTGAAGAGTGGTTAAATATGTTGTGAGAAAATGTAGATGTTAAATCATTATAAACCATATTGTAGGGTAGGTTTTTAAATGTGTATTTAAATAAATAATTAGTTAACCCTATAATGAAAATGGAGAAATTGAGAAATTCAGCATCACTTCATTTGATCCATCACCACTCTGCACTGCATGGGTGCCGTCAGAATGAGAGTCCAAACAGCTGATAAAAACATCACAATAATCCACAAGACTGCACTCCATTAATTAACATTTTGTGAAGTGAAAAGATGCAGGCTTTTGAAAGAAACAAATCCATCATTAATGCATTTAACTGTCATTACTGGTCATAATACGAGTCCATAATTAATCATAATGCTTTCTCCAGTGAAATAGTTCAAATACACCAACATATTTGTTTAGAAATAGTTTGTACTGTCTTTGCTTGTAAACGGTGATTGATCTGTGCTTACAGTATTTCTCTTCTGATTCAGACAATATGACTTTTTCACTGGAGAAAGCAATATAATTGATAGAGGATTCATATTTTAGCTGGAAGCAATGATTTGAAGTAAAAAAAAAATTAATGAATTTATCACAAACACACAGCTATTTTTTTTGTAGCCAAATTTAAACAGTAAAACAATTCTTAAACTCCAAACACTTCAAAAACAGCAAAAATGTAAAAGGTAAAATACAAAAATATCAAATAATTTTGGCCAAAAAATATTTTGTGTACGATATTATACATTTATAAGATTTAAAAGTCATTCAAAAACCTGATTACCTTTTTCCTGACAACAAACTTCAAACTTTCAGTCAATATCTATCTTCATTATATAACTGATCCTTTATTTAATGTCAATACAGTTTTATTGTGTTAACATCTGTAATGGTAAGATTATTGTAATAGTAAAAATCATTGTAATTTAAAAAAGTTTTGAAACCAACATACTAATTGGACTTTTAACTCAAAACCTTACTGAGAACAGCCCCATATGACATCTAGCACTGGTCTCCCTACATCCAATTCTGAAACAACTAAAATAAAGGCCAAAATCTAAATAGATCATTCACACGAGGCCTCTGTTGGTTTTTGTGTTAGTGTAGTTCTAAGCCCTGGTTAACAACACCTACACGTTCCCAGTTTTCCTCTCTGAACCTCTGTGGAGCAGGGAGCTAAATCTGTACAGTGGGTTCACCTCTCTGCACTGGGCCAGGCCTGGGCTCACCTAGCGTCTCCTCTCTCAGCAGACAGGCCCCATCTGCCACCTGCTCCGCCTCTCTGTCCCAGTGACAACTGTCGAGCAGGCACGCAAGATTGATTATCAGTCAAAGCCCATAGCGCTAGCAGCAGATTTCGCTAGGTAAAGCTTGCTGATCCAGCAAAGAGCCAGAGCGCAAAGTTACGCTGGGCCGTGCCAACCACGCTCAGTGTTGGGGCGCTCAGAGAACAGCCGTGCGTGTCGCCATGAAAGCCAGCCAAGGAAACACAGCTGCAGCACAGAAGTTCCGGCCCGGAAAACTTGGCACCCAGAAAAGGACTCATAAATAAACATGGCTGTAAGATGGCAGATGACCGTTTTTGGGCGTCTCCTGGGCCAGGATAAATAGCACATGATCTCATGCACAACCCATTTGGAGAGGAACAACTAAATATAACAGCACTTGCATGGAAGAGAATGTGAAAGCATTCATATATCTCATCAAACGCCTGACTAATACGTTAAAGCTTGACTGTAATATTGGTCATTTTAAAAAAAAGTAAAATTGGAGCACTTTTCAGTCTATATGGGAATAGAACTTATGTAGTACTTTACTTAAAGCCTTTATGTATAATGCATTATAAAAGTAGTTTTAATGCATTAATTATGCCTTGTAATGCACCTTATACATTGTGCAATCTCATGAATAATTGAAACCACAGTTGATACATTATAACACTTCATTGTTACACTATGCATTGATTATAATCATTTACGACAAGATACAGCGCACATTATGTAATGCATTATACCCTAATAACCCGTTATAATGCATTATACATAAAGGCTTTAAGTAAAGTGTTATCAAACTTATTTACACACACACACACACAAGATAAGACGAGATTTAAAATATAATTTACACGTATAAGCTATTTTAATTATCTATACATATGTCTATATGTATAATTATTTAATATTTGCATTATATATATATATATATATATTAGGGCTGTCAAACGATTAGTTGCGATTAGTCGCATACAAAATAAACGTTTGTATTCACATAATAAATGTGTACTGTGTATAATAATTATGTATATATAAATACACACCTATGCATGCATATGTTTATGAAAAACATGTTATTTTTATAAATAAAATATTTATATTTATAGATAACATAAATTATATATAATTATAAATATATATTCACATGTTCATATTTTTAAATATATAGATATGTGTTTTTATTTATATATACATGCTATTTATACCATATACACACATTTATTATGTGAACACAAACTTTTGTTTTGTATGCGATTAATCTCGATTGATCGTTTGACAGCCCTAATATATATATATATATATATATATATATATATATATATATATATATATATACAAGGCCTAAAACTAACTTTTTGCCATACCTGCCAATGGCCGGTGACCTGATAAAATTTACCGGCCAAAAGTTTTTTTACTGGTATTTATTACAGCTACAATGACTAAACATATTTACAATGTTTTTAATTTGTCCTTTACTTTACTTACAAGAAAAAAACAACAAACGTATTTATTGATTTATCTTTTTTTTGTCCTAAAAATGTTCTTTTGTATGTTTTCGGCAAACGGAGCAGTCCATCGTGTTACACCTGTTTCACACATACTCAGTTTGCAGTGCGAATGTGATGCATATTTTTTTTCCGGACCCATGTTAACAGATAAGAGCAGGGCTATTCAATTAGCTTCATTTGAGGGCCGGATTATCGACCAGAAAATTTGAAGGGGGCCAAGGGGGTGGGGGCCATCCTGATCTCTATCTGGGGGACCTATAAAATTAGAAATTAAATAGAAATTTAAAATCTATAAAAGGTTAACATTGGTGCTGTCTGTCAATCGATTAAAAAAAGTAATCACACATTTCTCTGTAATTAATCATGATTAATCGCATATTTATATTGTCATAATTTCACATTGAACCTCCAAATGAATGTAGAAACAACATAAAGATAGTATATTTTAAATAAGTTTTTAATGCCATATTTTTACAAAGTAGCCTATTATTAATGAAGCATTAATACCACAGGTGTCTCTATTACATGCATTTTCCATCAAGTTTACCTATTAATTATAGCCATTCAACATTATAATAATAAATAATAATACATTTTATTTGTAACGCACTTTATATTCACACAGAATCCCAAAGTGCTACAGATTAAAGCAAGAAGAAACATTAAAATAAAAATGTTATTTAAAAAAAAAAAAAAATAAAAAAAATTCATTTAAAAGCTTTACTAAAAAGGTAAGTTTTGAGACCACTTTTAAAAACATCGACAGGTTGTGGAGTCCGCAAATGATCAGGGAGGGCATTCAACAAACTCGGAGCAGCTGAAAGCCCGATCTCCCATAGTGCGAAGCTTAGTCCTGGGAGTTTTTAATAGATATGCTGAAGCAGAGCGGAGTGTACGTTTGGAAGATTGTGGAGTAAGGAGTTCCTTAAGATAAGATGGGGCATCGCCATGGATGCACTGATGAGTGAGGAGAGAGACGTTATGATCGTATTTCCGTACCCTCATCAGGATCCTGGCAGCACTATTTTGGATGTACTGCAATTTCTGTAGGCTTTTGCCAGGGATCCCGATGAGGAGCGCATTACAGTCTTGCACAGTTGTTTAACATGAGACTCAAAAGTAAGATGAGAGTCCATTTTAACACCCAAATTAATAACTGATGTTGAGAGTGAAATATTTTGGCCAGAAAAAGTAATACTTGAAATTACAGATGTCTGGATCTGGTGAGGGGTACCTACTAGAATGGCTTCAGTTTTTGAGCCATTCAACTGCAGGAAATTTTGACTCATCCAGGCCTCAACCTCCTCCAAGCAAATAGCCATGATGGAAGATGACAGGGCAGCAGAAGAGGATGAGTTGATCTTAAGATAAAGTTGAGTGTCATCAGCATAACAATGAAATGATATTCCATGCCGGCTGATGACATGACCGAGAGGGAGCATATATAATACAAACAAAATCGGGCCAAGTACTGAGCCTTGAGGGACCCCACAGGAGACATTATATGTCTCGGATTTAGCCTCTCCCAAGGCAACATATTCCATTCTCCCAGTAAGGTAAGTATAATTGAAAGCCATTATTTTTAATAGCTATTTAATGCTCTGAAATTAAGTGATTTTAAAACAATCTTCACATAAACCATAAATTGTATATGCATAAACTATACAGATTAATCTTATTCAGCTACAAAAGTTAATCAGCGGCTAGAGCAGTTGAGTAATTTCTATTTTTCTTTTGTTCTTTGATTTACATCACATGACAGACTTTACTAGCAGCGCTGTCTCTTTAAAACCTGATGCGCATGACGCGGATCCTATTTTCTCGAAAGTCTTTACGGTCACTTTATAGCTCATTTAAGACTACGTTTACGAGGTAACTGGCCAAATCGTCAGAAACAGTGAATCTCTTTAAAAACTGTCTGTTGTTTTTACTACATTGCATTGTTATATGGCGACTGACACTGTTACATCTGCTCGCCAACGCTGATTTTTACTCGCATTTGGCGCATGGTGACTGTTAATTTTAGACCCTGTATGTATATATATATATATATATATATATATATATATATATATATTTCTAATTATAATAAATGTGTTTGGCTTTACATTACAATTAGGCTACTAATAATTACTAATAATATTTATAATAATTAAATATTATATTACAATGTTTACTGTTTTGAATGTTTATGGAAATAATGAAAAAGGTCCTCCCAGACATTTAATCTGTTGTATTCTTCAAAATATAACTTTTTTTTTTTTTTTTTACCAAAATTGTGTCCACTATTTTCAATTCAAACGATTCAAACTCAATTAAGTGAAAACAAGTTGGAGAGGAAAAGGATTATGTGGTTTCCACTTGCTCTTAATTGAATGGAAAACACCCTTTCTTTGGTAGAGTTTCTAAACAGTACGAATACTCCCAAATGTCTGTACTTTCTAAAGCTCTTTGACTGCATTCCCCATGTGGTCGGTATTCCCATTGAAAAACAAATACGAGCGCCGAGTGCTTCTGGGCTGAGCTTACCTCCTCCAGGAGAGCTCAGAGCATTGGGTCGGTTGGGACGGCCCACTGGTGGGGAATTCACCTCATGGATAATGATGGTTGGCAGGGGTGCTGCCTCGCTTGTGGCTCCCTGCCAAACTGCTGTCGGTCAAAGCCCCTTTCGCGGGGGAAGCCATTGTGGTAGATTTGCATTAACCGGCGAGGCCTTGTGAGTACAGTGCGTGTCATGCTGAGATATAACTCTTTAATCCGTCATCATTCACTTGAACTCCTTTCAGCGCTGCGTTCTGCCGTGGTATCTCTGTGTCATCTCAGGTGCGACACGCATCCACAACAACATTCATTATCCGGGACCACTTCCCTCCCTGAAAGTAAACCGTGTTTGAATTAACAGCCAGAATGAACCGAAGGGCCCCCCATGTAGACGGAGACAGCAACCCTAAAGCTTGGCAGCCATTCAAGGCCTTGAATTCCTCTCTCCAACCAGGATGTCACAGCCAAGACATAGAGACTGTATTTTCCTTTCTTCTCCTGGATCTTCTTTCCCTTTTTTCTTTTTCACGTCTGTTTGGTGGGGGCGCTCCGTTCAGACTGATTTAGGGGGCATCCTTGTCGACCGGGAACAATCAATGAACCGAGGGACAAAGCTGCCCGCTCTACTTGAATTACAAGTGGTTGGTACTCATGGAGAAGAAAGGGTGTTTCAATGCACCCTTCAGGGGGCAGCGTAGAGCCTCACCTATGTTAATGATGAGTACAAGCAGACATACACACAAGGAACTCAAACACGTCCCTCTTCGCCACTGGAGTGCTTTGCAAACAAACACGGGGATAATTTTCATACTAATGGCCGGGCATGGAACCTCAGTCTTGAACTGCTGATTTGATGTGGTTAGTGTGGCACGGTTGAAGTAAATAAGTGTTTTTATGGCCTGTAAACAGTTTGCAGAGGAAAAATGGTGTCATTAGAGGTGTTGGTTGGTGGATGTATCATATCAAAGAGGTCTGCAAGGAATTTTGAGATGCAGAAACTTCCTGAAAACACTTGTTTATTTGTGAACTAACAATGTCCCATTATATATATATATATACATCTGTATACAACCATTATCACACAATAAATATTGAAATGGTTTAGGTATCTCACCCTTTAATTACAGTAGATTATTATAGTTATAAATATAATAAAAATACATAATAAAATATTATAAATATCTTATTTTAAAATTGAATGTACCGGGGACCAGAGTAAAAATATGGCATGTTTAAATATTAATTTGAAAAGGTCATTAAAAGTAGCAAAAGCAAATGACATGTTTAAAAGTTTCCAAGGTATAATGTGACTGTAATATAATACAAAGAAATTTAGTTTTTAGGTTTAATAAAAATAATTTTAAAAAACCCTGTAGTTGAAAAACACCCATGGTTATGTTATGAATTGTAAATACCTGTAAATGTACTGCTGATAATCATAGTTTTATGAGATACAGTATGAAGCTGAGGATGTAGGCTGTATGTAAATATGTTATTTTTGTTGTTTTAGTATCATTGATATATTATGGATTTTTGTAAATATTGTGAATTATTTAATTTTTATGTGTTCTGTTTTCAGCTTTAATATTTGTGTATGTGCAAGTAATGAAAATCCTTGTTTTTTTTGTTTAGGGTTTCATTAATGATAATAAGCCTGTTTTGAACATCAAACATTTTGATAAAAATGACACTTATGGGAGTAATAGAAGCTTCAATACATTGCAGTGTATCCTTTAATTAAGACTGCTTGACTTCAACAGGATCAATAGCTTCATTTTCAGTCTGCTATTACAAACAAAGGATTGCCCTTCATCTCATTTAATTAGCGCCTTGGCATTGCGAGACTCCAGCTACCCACGCACTCTCTGGTGAAGATGAATATGTTTGAGTGTGCAGGGCGGGGGTGAGGGTCACAATGAACCGCACCTGATGACTCCTTCCTGTTTAGTCCCGATCATGCATGGACAAAATGGACAGAAGGAATGCAATACAACAAGACAAAACCTCATTTCGTCTGGCAACAAATGCAAATTTTTTAATTGCACAAAAGGTTATTTATCGTGGAAAAACTTTCTTTAGATTATTAAAATGTTCTTTAGACTAAGAAAACAATGATTATTTTAGGAAGGTTATTTGGGGAAACCAAAATGCTTTGTCACCTTTTCACAATAGCCAAAATATTCTTTATTTTGAGCATTTAACAACTTTTGGAGGTAACCTACAGCTTCTTTGGCCCACAGTTTTAAAAATGAATCTCTGGAGTTATGGACACAGCAGGAACAGCCAGTTTCCTACAGCCAAATTTCAGGGTGAAATTCAACTCTGGGTCAATGAACAAACTGATCACTCATAATCTCTGACTTCCACATCCATTACATCCATTACACCATTACATTACAACTGGATAAAATATTTTTTCTTTCAAAAAATTTCATTTTTCTTGACAAAATATGAACTATTCACAACTGAGCTTGCACCAACCGTTTCAACCACAGACTTCTAGACGTCTTCATAACGTGTCCATTCAAGGAGCAAACATTCTTAAAACCCAAGATTTCTTATTTGCATCGATGGTTCCATTAAGAATATTTAAAGAGTCCATGAACTGCCTTTGTTTTTATTATGTACTGTTCTCTGAGGCCCACTTATAATGTTATCAAGTTTTTTACATTAAAAAAACCATCATTTAGAAGTAATAAGCTATATTTTGTCCTGTTTTTAAACCACCCTCATCATAACGCTCTGTTTGAATAGGATTGTAAAAGTAAACGCCCACTGCTATGATTGGCCAATAGTTGTGTATGTTTGATATCATACATTCCTCATAGATGGACGCTGCTGTGATTTAGGTAAAAAATACATAAATAATTCAATACATATCAGATGTTCTGTAAGAAGAGACAATGCAATGGTTACCATGACAGTTTGTCAGATCCAATATTCGGCACAGCATCATCTTTTAGTTTCAATCTTTCTGAAAATCTGGCATCGAATTGTGCCTTGTTTGTAAACGAATGTGTGGTAAAATAAAGTGAACAAAGGACTGAGTTCTTACTGACGCAGTCTGGCTCATCCACTCTTTCCTAACTTTGGGATCAGAAGGAAGACAACGCAAACACTGTTTTCCACAACTTGGCACTGAACAGCATCTTGTCTTTAGAGCCATCTTTATCATTTGGTTTCAGCATAGACCTGCGCGTTCGCCTCTCTTGTAAACACTACATGAGCGAATTGGTGGGCGGTGCAAGCATTGATCTTCTTCTGCGGAGGCGGTGCTTAACCACACTATTACATCATAGAGTAGAACATTCCAAAAGCTGTGGTTTTGCCACGCTGCCTTTAATATAAGCAGTTTTTAGACTAACGACTGAGTTTTGAGTTCTGAAACTTACAGGATGTTACAATGACCTCTAATATGTCAAAAGATCAAGGGAATTTTGGTTTCTCAGTTCACAACCCCTTTAACATCCATAGAACCTTTCCCTTCCGCAAAAGGTTCTTTAGATTATTAATATGTTCTGCACACTAAGAAATAAATGGCTCTTCTAAGAAAGTTCTTCTATGGCATCGCTGTAAACCCCATCTATGTTTACACAAAGAACCTTTAACATCCACAGAACCTTTTCATTGCACAAAAGATTCTTTACAATGGACCAAAGTTATTACAGATTATTCAGTTGTTCTTCACAATAAGAAAAATTATTTTAGGAACGGTTCAATGAAAGGTTCTTTGGTGCACCCTTTTGGAACCTTTATTTTTCAGAGTATATCTGTTAGCACAGTTTTTCTGCAGAGTTCATAAAGCACTTGCTTATTAAACCAAAGATAATCCTGCTTAATTTATGAAAGACACGCATTTGCTCGTTTGATCATGGAGTGCTTCAAGGATTTATGCATCACACGCATACACAAGAACAAGGCTCGAACTAATCAGAATGCTATTTGCTAATTACTTTGTTTTATTCCTCCCAACTTTTAAATCAGTAATTAGCACAAATAATTATATGTTAGAAGTGTTGCACAATGTCATGGTAAAGTTTGTTCTGTTTGCTTTGTTTACTTTTCAGTTCCAGTAATTAAAGTAATATTTGAGTGCGGTTAGATGTACGCCAGTTGAAAGCTTTTCTTGTTAACACCTACAGAGTCTGTAAATAACAACAGCCGTCGAATAGCATTAAAGACTCTATAACAGGCAATGTTTGACATATCAAGTGCCTTTATAATTCTGTTAAAGTGTTTTTTAAGAGACATGCTGCATATTTTGAATGCTGTATATAAAAGCTGCCTTTATATTTTTAGAAAGGGAATCACATTAGCATAAGTTCATGGTAAGTGTTCTGTAATGAAGCTGTAGTGTTCTCTATACAACTTTTCAGATTCTTTTCCTGCCCTTTCAGACTTGATTTTCTAGAGGCGAAAGTGGAATTACAAAAACTAATTACACGCATCAGTAAAACAAGAAAACAAACAGCTGTTATTGTGCTTTATATATCTGAAACGTCAAACAAAAATAAATCAGTACATTTCATCATGGAATTATTAATTGCTTCATAATAAACCCAAATTGAGTAAACATGTATCGACAAACAATCTGGTTTGTCTGTTACATGTGGCTTCTATCACAGCGCTCATTAAACACTTTGTTAATTAGCAGCTGGAGACAGTGGCTGAGGTGTGCACCGTGTGATTTTTTTTCTTTTTCTGCCCTCTGTAGACTGTGACACCCAGGATATATTAGATAATTCCCAGCACAATTAACAAACATCCACCAACTTTTCTCGCAACCCTTGTCACAATCACACATATGCTGCCAGATGGAAGTGTTTTGACTAATTTTGCCAAAGTAAAATCTCACTATTTTGTGACATCCCTTTGTAATACGATTGTTGCATTTTCTTATTTAGCTCAGTTCTGTATTTGAACAATATTTGTTTCAAAAACCATGCTTTCTATCAGGATTTCTGCTGATAAATAATTTATATTAAGTAATTGTATTAATACACCACGTATTTCTGAATTTCAATCTTCATGCATGTCCTATGATATGTTTCCACTCCTTGCAATACCACATATTAATCAATAAATCAATTTTATTATGCATATAATACCAATAGCATGCGATTAGGAACCATTCTAGAATCTTTATTATTATTATTATTATTATTATTTATTAAATTGTTAAATTAATTAAAACAAAAAATAAAGTTTGAAAAAGTCTGCTTTAAATATACTCAGAAATTAACAAGCTGCAAACAAAAAAGCTTCTTTGCCTTCGTTTCCACAGATACAGCAGTGTGTTTCTCTCTAAAGCATCCGTGTAGAAACGTTTAATTTGAGGAGTTCCGCCATCTCGAGAGCAGTGGGATGTCAGAACATAGACATTTAATTGTTGAAGTACAAACATAAGTACAAATGATTTGTTGCCCAATTTTTGTAGTTTACATATATATCTAATTACAAAACATGGCTTTTTGTTAAATCATACTTGTTTCTGTCAGGGCGTTAAAGAGCGAGGCACACGCTCACACGGGAAGCAGCATGGACTGGAAAGGCCAACTCTCATGACAGCTGCATAGAAACGGAAAAAAACCCTCTTTATTGTAGGTTAGTAAGCTCGACAGTATAATTATACAATATTATTCTGCAATATATATGTACATTACACTTTTTTATCGCTTTGTATGCTGTTACGTTAGTTATATGTGGCGTACAGTACATCTTGTTCACTAACTGACTACTAAAGACAGTTTAAAATGTTCTAAACCTATTGACTATTAACTAATTATTGCTTTACAGAGTTAAATATGGGTGTGTTTATGTTGTAAATAAATAGATAGCGAATCGTCCTGCACTTACCTCTTGTTGTAAACACATAATTCATGCTTTCCTGTGCATTTTTTGTTTTTGTTTGTATTCTTCAGGAATATGGTAGATTCTAGTGGCCCACAGAAAGATTGGTACTCAATACTGGGTGCCTGTCCAACAGATGGCATACAAGAACTGAAACAGAAGTATCAGAAACTCATCCTCATGGTAGGTGTTCAGAAAACTGTTTTAAACTTTGACAATAAGAGCCAGTATTAATAATTGAGCAGCAAGTCAACATATTACAATGATTTCTAAAGGATCGTGTGACACTGAAGAGTAATGGAGCTGCGTAACTTCGGCATGTATTTCATTTTAATATATATCAAAATAGAAAAGAGTTAAGTTAAATTATAATAATATTTTACAATATTACTGTTTTACTCAGTTTTTTTTGGTCAAGTAAATGCAGCCTTGATGAGCATGAGAGACTTATTTCAAAAACATATAAACAATAAAACAATCAAAATATGATATGTACATTTTTCCCCCCTCATGGGTTACTTTAAACCCACTCCTGACCGTAATGTGGAGATTTGGTCCCATATATAACAGTCATGCAGACCAACAAAGAGTTTTCGAAACTTCTGAAATCACAAAATTAATTGCTGTTGTTAGTATTTTTGTTTTAATATATCGATGCTCATAGGTTTAAAAATCGTCTTGAAAAATGATAGGCTTTGGAATCAAAAAGAGTGTGAACCACTGCCATAAATGCTGTCTAATATGTTATTCAGTGCATGTCTACCAAGTTCATAGTGATAAAATTCATACCGAGATAAAGATTATGCAGATTATGCTTGATTCTCCCATTAAAGTTTCCTCCAAGGGCAAATTGTTCTTGCTAAATACGAGCTTTGAAAACATATGCACAATTAATCAATGGCATCAGTATTTCTCATTAATACACATTGCAGGTTGACTTATCCCAGTCAAGTTATACTTAAGCTGATTTGTTTAATCCCAAACCCATTTTAATTACAGCAATCACATAACACCAGTCGATCAATCAGGATGTGTGCCGTGCAATTTGTAGAAGCAGTTTGAAGAGTCCAGACCAGCGCCTTACGCAATATACAGCAGGAAAGTGATTGGTAATGAAATTGATGGTTTAAAACTTCAGATCCAAGTCAAATGAATCAGTGTTTCATGATAGAAATGATATGTGTTTCTTCATATTATAGCCAGACAGTTGAACAGGAGTCAGTTTACGGATCCAGAATCAACCACACCATTTGCATTACCAGTGTAACCCCAGGCTTAAACCAATCCATACTGCTGTAATACGGTTTGCAGTCGTTCAGTGTCCTGCGTTCATTCAGTCTACTGTCAGATCAGCCTGACAGTAGGTGGCAGTAGTGTGATGGTAGTAGCCTTTGTGCCCCCTGTCTCCTCTCCTCCCTCTACATTGAAGCAGAGAGCGGCTGCAGGCAGCATACTAGAGCCCAGCGGAGGATGTGGCAGTGCTCCCTTCGCAGCCTCTGAGAGATGATGATGTATTGTTAGAGTTGGCGAGTGCTCCAAATTGCCCAGCCCTTTATATTGTGCTCCTGCTCTCCAAGCTCCATTAGCCCCAGTAAATGAATATTTTACAATGCGTGCAAAGAGACAGCAATTAAAGCGTGTAACTCCAGAGGGGCAGGAGGACGGGCCGCTCCAACCGAGCACCAGCCTCTCGTTGTGTTATGCATTTATGACAAGTACCTGAGCCACGCAGACTGGAAGTTGTAGAGTAACACCATAGGAAATGTGTGATTAGTGTTTGTCACATCAGAATGCATCTTGAGAAAACTTTGGAAAACAGTATAGTAAGCATTAATGTTTACATCAAGCTAATGGTTTCAGAAATTTTGCTCCCTGAGATACACATAAAAAAAATTGGGTGTAGAAATAATTTTCTCTCAGAAATACTTTTAAATTAATTACAAGGAATTAGAAAGTAACGTTGAATTAAACATTACATTTTGACTGAAATACTTTTTTCTTGTAAAATGTACCCCAATAATAATTTTTTTAATTTACAACTTGGAAAAATATTTTTTTACAGTAGGTATGTGACATAAGCAGATATTTATTTTAAAAAGATCTGCCCGGTTTCTGACAGAATTATGTATAGCATGAAATATTTAATATATTTTAACATTACAGCTGTTCAAAAGTTTGGGGCCATTATGATTTTTTTTAAGAAATTAAAAGTATGCTTTTAATAAAGTATACTTTTTTCAGCATGGATGCTTTAATTTGATTAAAAGTGACAGTAAAGGCATTTCTAATATAAACATTTTTTCAAATAAATGTTGTACTTCGACAATTTTTTTTATTCATCATAGGATCTAGAAGAATAATATTAATCAGCACAACTGTTTTCATTTATAGTAATGAGAAATATTTATTGAGCGGCAAATCAGCATTTCTGAAGGATCATGTGACGCTGAAGACTGGAGTTATGATGCTGAAAATTCAGTGTTGTGATCACAGGAATAAATTACATTTAAAATACATTAAAATAGAAAACAATCATTTTAAGCTCTAATAATATTTTACAATATTACTGTTTTACTCTGATTTGATCAAATAAATGCAGCCTTGGTGAGCATAAGAGAATTCTTACTGACCCCAAACTTATGAACATATATTATCTATTAAATAGTCATTATGAAAAAGAATATTAATAAACCATGCCTAATACAACCAGGGACATTTTTAAGAAATTAAATAAGTCATTTTGGACAGGATTTTGTCTTATAAATATATATATATATATTACACACACACATTTTTCTTCATAAAAAATGTCATTTTTACATTCAGCCCAGCATTCCTTCATCTTTCCATCAGACACTAAATCAAACACTCAGTTACGACAGACCTGAAACCCAGTTCACAGGGATTGTCTATTTGACAAAAGACTACCCAGGGAGATGTTTGTGGAGCGGCGGTATGTGTTTGCCAGGGCTAAGCTGCACTTCACACCTGTGGTCCTGACTCCTCAAGCTTACCTACAAAGAGTAGAGGGAAGCAAAACCCTATCTCCGATTCCGCCACTGGGGAGAGAGTCTAATTCTCTGGCAGAATCTGGCGTCCTGCTGGAGGTAACTGAGACATTGTGCTGCCAAGCTTGCGCGACCATTCTCAGGGTTCAGGAACAGAGCTGTTTTTCTGTTTCTGGTCTGGCTGAGAATAGAAGTGGACTTTAGGAAAGGTGGTGTTTCAGATTTACCACTGAAATAAAAACAGCATTTCTGATATCTAAACATAAGGCTTTGGTTTCTTTAGAAATTTTTGCACATGCTGATTTAAAGTTTCACTTACAGATAAGGTTTTCACTTTAGCTATTTAGCTTTGGTCATTCTCTGATCCTCTGATCTGAAGCGTCCTAAACACAAATCGATTTAATCCTCTTAGCTGGTATCCTGTGCAGTTCCAAATCTTAATGTCCTTTTTTTACTCTGGTACGTTTAATTAAACTAGGATTTGAGTGAAAAAGGATGCTTTCTTGCATTTTACCAACTTGAAATCCTCCTTAGTACGTAATAGTGGTGTGTGAAAATGCTAGTACTGGACTGAACTCGCTCCCAAAAGCCTTCCATCTTTTGGATGGCCCCAATGAATGATTTACGACAATATATTTAAGGTTCTTTCAGTTAAAGCTCATCAGCCCCTCTTTTTCATATTCGAGGCGGCTGAGTGCTTGCCCTCTTTCACCCGCACTGTGATAACGCCAAGAAACGGTTAATGATTCTCTCAATCAGGAAGTTAATTTTTGGCTTGTTGCTGCATTTGCTTTTCTCATTGCATTCTGACCGCCCATTAACAAAGTGAAAACATCAACAAAAACACAGAGAAGGGGGGATGAACGGGAAACAACGGAGAACGGCGCCCTTAAATTTTAATTAGTTTTAAACGTAATTGCTTGAAATGATTAGTTGAATTCAGTCTTCCTGTTACTTAAAATTAAAAATTTAATCGCTGTGGACAGTAATTGGCTTGCCCCGGATTGTCGGTTATTGTAGCCCAGTGTCACCCCATGCATCATTACCCGACTTTGGCGGCGATGCAGCTTCTGAACTATAGCGACCATACAAAAACACACACATGCAATGCTCTGCTCGCCTGTGCCAGAGCATAATCAGAGTTTGGTTGAATGCCTGCTCGAAAGGATCTAAGTTGTTTTCCGTTTGCCCCTCTCAACCTTGCTCTTCTCCAGTGGGCGAATGAAGAGCCCCGCGGCTCGGCTGACCCTCGACCCCCACTAATCGATAGCCACAGCCTGCGCTCTGTAGATTCCTCAAGGAGAAGAATAACTCTATACTGTAAGAATCCATCCAGGCTGGAAGGGACTGTCAAAATAACCCCTAAAGCTCACTTTTGGGGGCTGCATTAGACTTCTGGGTAAGAAAAAAAATATATATTTTAGTGAAGCTGTGATGTTACGGTATGAGCTGTCATATTTTAGGATGCAAAGTGGAGATCGCATTAGTGTTTTTGGCTGGAGGAAGGAGGCACCCTTTGCCCTTCTAACATCCACTCTGTCTAGCCTCGTCATTGAGAAGACACATCTGTCCTAACTGATATATATTTTGCCTTTTTTGCACCATTGTCCGTATTAGTATCCATGCTCTGCCTTCACTGCTAAATTGTCCAAAAGCAAGGCTAGTCCATCAGCAAATTGCCCATGAACTTCCGTCAACTGTCGTTTTGTTTACATTCTTCTAGTCTATCTTTTGTATCTCCAGTCAAATTGTCAGTTTCAGTTGTGATTTAATAAAACGTAAATGTCCATGTGTAATAGTTTCAGTAAAGCATGATTGTCCTCAATCTCATTGCTCAATTTTGATTGGTAGTTTCACCCGGACAAGCAGAGGCTGGGCGTATCAGAAGGTGAAGCGGAGCAGCACCTGCAGAGATTCATTGATGTTGACCAAGCTTGGAAGATCTTGAGTAATGAGGAGAGCAGGAAGGAGTACAACCTTCAGCTACGGGGTACGTTCCCACCAGTCTGTTCTCTCATGGGCTCTCAAGTATTGAAACCATACTTGACTGAAGAGATTTGGAGGAATTAGTTGTTTAGATGGGCTATGTTTTATTGAATTTCATAAAAGCTCAGTAAATGCTTTTGCTAAGCGACCATGCTTGCGTTTTTATTTATTTATTTATTTTGACTATTGAATAATAAAATGGGCAATAAAAATAAAATGGGCAAATGGGATTGCTAATTAATCTCATAGTAACCTCCCATAATACTTTTGTTTGCTCCCCATTTTGATTTCATCCACTCTTGAAAGAGTACTAGACAATTTTTGAAGAATTATGTTTAGATGTAACCGGCTTCAATTTTGCGAATGCACAGCAAATTAATGTAAAAATGTATCATTCATTTTTGTTCGTCAGTGTTGATACAACTCTATTCAGAGCATAAACAAGATTTGTCACTAGCCCTTTGGGGCAGACAACTAAAATTGTCTGAAATATTTAAAATACCAAAGGAAGGAATGAAAACAGAGCTGTTGTCTTTGGTCTGGACAGATGCTTCCTTACAGAAGAGGATAGTGAGAATTGTGGGTAGCAGAGAAGGAGGGCAATAAAGAGAGATCGCGAGAGAATGTAGGTCAGGTCTGTCACACATGGCCGATTCTTACATGAAGTGATAGTCTGCTTCTCTCCTCTCTCGCCTAAGGAAAAAGCTCCCCCTAGCCCTCCATTAGGACCTTCAATAAGTGTACATCCAGGGTCCTGTGCACCATTAACTGGGGAGCTGTGGCATCGCCTTTGGGGGGGAAACACTTTGCGCAGCTACTTGCTAACATAGATCGCCACAGCCACAGAATTGACATTGAAATTGTCCAGAATTGTCCACAGAAAAGCCAGACCTCGCCTGGGCTGCACGTGCAGGAGTGATGGAGTTGACCTCTTCAATTAGATGCAGTGACTTTATTTCCCACATCAGACATGCTTTGTTTTGATTTCATATGCAAGTGTTAAATAAAGCTTTGCCTTTTATTGTAGAAATATTTGAAAATGAATTGAAAAAAAGAAAGAAAACTATACATTTTTTTAGATAGGATATTATAATAACTATTATATATCACATATATTTTGGCTTACAAGTAAGGTAAAGCAGGGGTCTGAAAATATACCAGTCCTCAAGGAGCTTGCAAGTTCGTATACTAGTGCTGTCAAACTATTAATCGCATCCAAAATAAAAGCTTTTGTTTACATAATATATGTGTGTTCTGTGTATGTTTATTATGTATATATAAGCATACACACGTGCATGTATACATTTAAGAAAAATAAATGTTAGGTTTATACATTTAAAATATTTCTAAATATCAATTATATGAATATAAATATATACATGGAAATGCAAGGAAATAATAAGAGAGCAATTTTTTTGTGGTCTCTTTTTTTCACACAAAATAAAAAAAAAATTATATTCTGTAAGTTTAAAAAGTAGGGGATGCATGATATCTAACCACACCATATTGATTCTTGGCAGATATTACTGTTTTTTTTTTTTTTTTTTTTTTTTTTTTTTTTTTATTACTGATTTTTTTTTTTTTTTTTTTTGATCGTTATCCACCAATTTGGATTTATTGACTGATATTGGATATTTAATTTAATGCTCTTTTCCTTTATTTTTACATTTAAATGACCTTTGCTTCCAATGCTCATAAATTTAAAACAGAAAAAATGTCAAAATGGTTGCCGCTGATAGCCTAGTGGGCAAGTGTGCCGACATATAACGGCTTTGCGTTACAGACGTCCTGAGTTCGAATCCCGGCTTGAAGGCGTTTCCCTTTCCCACCTCCTCTCTTTTTTATTTTTATTAATTTTTTTATTTTATCAGGCATTGTAGTATAGAATTTTAACAGTGACAGTGGTCTTCACTTATAACATGACAATAATTATTGATACATATAAATATTGGTGCATCGTTAGAAGAAAAGAGTCTGCGCAGATCATTTAACAAACTCTGTTTATATTTTAGTCTAAGGGGATATTAAAATTAATCTTGGCTCTCTACTCAAGTCTATGTGGTCTGCTTTAATTAAGTTTGGGATTGATTCTGGCCAGCTCAAAGGATACACTAATCCCCATCCAACTTAAGTAGCCTGCCCTGCAGTCATTGACTAGACATTGAAATGTGTGTCAATATTGAACAGACATGGTTTGCTGTCAAACACTTTGGCCTCTATTTAAAAGGCCACGTCTGATTGGCTTAACCTTTTGCCGTTACAAAATATATATAGTATTTATAAATATTCATGCACCCTTCTTATCAGAAATGTATTCAGTCATTAATATTCATGAGTCTTATTCCTAAAATATGAGAAGATAGCATTTTACTTGTGTTTACTGTCATAGGAGAAGTCTTTATGCCTCTAATCAGTTTATGCATCTCTGATTTAATGACTGAGCAGAAATGCATCAAGGGATAGTCATGCATTCGTTACTGGAGGTTATTCTGGGGGTACTCTTTGAATAGTGTGAGGTAATTAATTGAGTTGTTGGGTTGCATAACTGAAATCTTCCATTCAGTTCCTACTTGGCATTTTAAATTTAAATTTTGCTTTATTTTATATCCAAATGAGATTTTTTGAGGTACATGGAGACATCAGACTACTAATTTCAAAAACGGAGCTCATTTCTTTGTCTCATCAAGTTCTTTTTTGTACCTGTAGGGAATGAATGATGTAAATTAGTTGCAAGAACTGAAATGGCACCTACTTAGGACATTCCTTTAAACTAATTAAAAGAAAGCATGATAAAACGCTGCTCTCAAACCTGTTAATTGCCAGTATCTCAGACAGGCTGCCAGAAAGGGATAAGAACCATTAAGTGGAAGTGTCGCATCTTAGATTCCTCAATTCATTATGAAGCGACGTGATCTAATTTCATTCTCGGCCTCTTGACAATTAATTGTCATATTGCACTTTTTCACACACAGTTTTAGTTTTAAATTCACTTATTAGCCGCCCTTAAAGTAGTGCCTTTTGAGATGCCCAGCATTCCCTGCTTGAATATTCAATGAATATTTTAAGACAATTCATTTGTGTGTATTCATAGCAGCAGTAGGAGAAAGACACTCTAAATGACCTCAGATGACTTCGCAGCTTCCCTTTTTCTAAATGTCTTATAAGTGGAACAGCGGCCCACCAATCCTCTGTGATTATTGCTTAAATATTTCAACATACAAGGATTGCTCTGGAAACTTTTTACAGATGCTTTGAATCTTCCAGACACTCTTTCTCTCCTGCAGGTGGTAACTACCAATCCCAAGTGGTAAATAAAATGTAGCTTTCAGAGTACATTGAAATATAGACCCTAGTCAGGTTAGATGCCTTATTGAATTTAATATATTGTATTAAAGGTCCTAGATCATGTAATTTTCACAACGCACAACTTTTTAACAATTGTTTTATGGAGTTTTTGTCAACTGAAAGTTTCTTTTTTCTTTTCAGCTGATGAATCGGTATGTTGTTAAGGGCATAGTTCACCCAAAAATGAAAATTCTGTCATTATTTGCTCACTGTTCCAAACCCGTAAGATCTTCAGAACACAAATTAAGATATTTTCTATGAAATCCGAGAGCTCTCTGACCCTCAAAAGACAGCAAGGATACTACCAAGGTCAAGGCCCAGAAAGGTAGTAAGGACATTGTTAAAATAGTCCATGTGATATCAGTGGTTCAACCGTAATTTTATGAAGCTACGAGAATACTTTTGTGCCTTGAATGTGGTAGTTGCATTGCGGTCTATGCAGGGTCAGGAAGCTCTCAGATTTCATCAAAAATATCTCAATTGTGTTCTGAAGATGAACAAAGGTCTTATGGGTTTGGAACGACATGAGGGTGAGTAATTAATGACAGAATTTTCATTTTTGGGTGAACTATCCCTTTTAAAAAAAGAGCTGTACATCCATTGAATGCACAGTATGATTTGGAGAAAAAAATCATTTACGTTTCTGTCAAAAATGTAGGTCTATTTATTTAATATTATTAGTGGTGTATTAGCCATAATGTATTGCATTCCCATATGCTATGCTAAAATGTGGTGTTAAAATTACTTCTTAAGAGGTCCTTTAGGAAATACTGGTTTGTTCATGATAGACAAATAGCATATTCTTTCATTGCTTGATTCATACTGGACTCAGACATCAATTTGACTGCATCTTCATATTATATTTCTCTCTGCAGCAAATGAACTGAAACAGAGCTGGCCAGTGGACGCTCGTATAACCCTCGATGACATGAACTGGGATTGTGGTTGGTGCTCTGTTCTTAAGCGGTTTACTGGTTAATTTTCAGTCTGGGTTATACTTACAAAGCATCTCTTCTGTTTCAGGCACTGAGTGTTATACGTACAGCTGCCGCTGTGGAGGAGAATTCATCTTAGAGAAGGATGACTTACAAGAAATGGAAACGGTTGTGTGCTGCGATTCCTGTTCGCTCAGCATTGAAGTTAAGAAGGTTACATGACACTTTTGGATATGTTCAGCAAGATTCTCTTATTGGACTATTATTTAGCTATTTTAAAATGGGACATATTCTATGGACACACGGTTGATTTTAACAGGAAGTCAACCCCATTCATAACTCAGCAATGTGTGGCAGCAGTGAGAAATTATTTATTTATTAAATATTTATTCATGAATTCAAAAGACATTTCTTTCTTAATGATCTTTTTTAATGGTCTCCACATACACATACACTCAAAATGCTGGGTTAAAAACAACACCGTGGTTGGGTTAAACATTTAACCCAACTGTTGGATGAAAACAACCCAGCATGTGTTCTGTACAATATTTACCCAGCACTGGGTTGTATTTAACCCAGCTTTTTTTGGAGTGTAGATGTTCAAATCAACTACACTGTAAAAACCTTCCCATTATCCATTTCTTTTCTTGTGCTAGGGCACAATATTTTCACTCACATGTACCTTACAGCAAGTGCATCACCAAATAACCAGAACTGGTTTCCAGAATTGGGTCACACTAGACTCTCACCGTCTCAGAAAGCCCTTTGGTTGTTTCCTCTGAGCTAGACGTGCTCTTTTACAGACCAGACACTTACCAAAAGGAAAAAAAAAAACTTTGTTTGCTCCCCAGCCCCCTCCTTTCACTCCCCTGTGATTGCGAGGACCAGGCGGCTCAGTAACCTCTTAGCTCTTGTCAACTTTGTTTGCATGTAAATAAATGCACTTTTTTTCCTCCTCTGACAATGAAGTCACAAACTGCCTCCACACATCACTGGTTGAAAAAAGCCCTCCAGTTAATGATGAGCTTTTCTTTGCCTTATTGTTCTCCGGTCCACTCAATTTTGGGGGGATCCGCAAGGTTGCGGCATTGGAATAGGGTCATGGCTTTATTAAACTTCAAACAGTCATTAGACTGTTTGCTAAAATCTGTCGTCCCACAGTAGAAACAGCTTGATCGGGGCAAAACCACGCTTTTCATCAATGTCCTGAGGCCTGAACCGAGGCTAGACCTGCCAGTGGACCGGCAATGGACCGAACTGTAATCGACTGTGACATCAATTACGGATAATCTCATCACTTTTGGAGAGTGGGCTTGTCAAAGCTCTAATTAAGTCCTCGGTCCCCCCTATATGTGCAGACAGGATCAACAACACATTATAGTGCAATGATAGACATCATTCTATTTTTGAGGGGATCTAACTTTTAACCTAGCATGCACATGTGGGTCTGGCCAGGCAGTAAAGCTGCTGTGTTCATTTGAATGATTGTCCCTTTACGCCTGTGTATATGACTGTAGATGATGCAAAACAAATTCTAATAATTCATAATAATTTGCATGGTAATGATGTTTTATTTAAATATTTTTTTTTCACTTCAGTAAACTTTTTATATATAATTTCGGTCAACTATTTCAGCGTTTCATAAAAATAGATCAGATTTTTTGTGTATATTTAGTTTTGGGTTAAGCAATGAGAAAACTATGGCCCGGTTTCACAAACGGTGCTTAGCTTAAGCCAAGACTAGGCCTTCATTAAATGAAGATATTCAAGCAACTTTTACAAAAATTCCTTAGAAGAAAACATTACAGGTGTGCATCTTGACACAGAACAATGACACAGACATATTTTAAGCAGAGGTGGAAAGTAACGAATTACATTTAACGTTACTCGCGTTACTGTAATTGAATTGCTTTTTTGTGTACTTCTACTTTTTAAAGTAATTTTTCAAATCTGTAATTTTACTTTTACTTAAATACATTTTGTTTGAAGTACTTTACTTCGCTACATTTTAAAACGTAAAAAAAAAGAAAAATCGCTCCCTGGAAACTACTGCAGTGAATAATGGGCAGGATAACAAATATCAATAATATGCGATAATATCGTAATTGTTGTTTTAACGATGTGCGATTTGACATTATCAGTATTTAGCCAAAAACCAAACAACACGCTCCTACAGAGTGCCGTGAAGATTAGACTAGTGTGCGCGCGCATTTAGAGTGTTCTTTCGTGATTCAGTCTGTTAAAATGCATTTAAAATGATAAAAAATTGAAGATATAGGGGCAGAAAATGTATATTTATATAATTTCATATAATAAATCAATATCACACGAAGATTGTCGTTTTTCTCCAAAAATCAGCATGATTACATATAGATTTTTTTTTTTTTTTTAACAACAGTTCAATAAACAAGAAGTTAATTAAGAGACTTGCCTTTTAGACACTGTATTGCCTGTTTTTGCTCTATTTCGACAACAAAATGAATCCCAAACACAGCCACTGCACTGTTCTGAGTCTCTGAGCAGCATGAGGGTGTTTCGTTCCTGAATGAATCAACTGTTTAAATGATTCGGTTCAGTCGCAATGACTCACTTATTAACAGTGACTTGGGGACACCTACTGGCGGTTTTAATTTCACATTTAAAGTATATATTTTTTTTTTTTTTTTATATATATATATATATATATATATATATATATATATATATATATATATACATATATATATATATATATATACATATATATATATATACATATATATATATATATATATATATATATATATATATATATATATATATATATATATATATATATATATACACACATATCTTTTTTTTTTTAATGAGTATTCAACATTTTATGTCTTTTTGTATATCAAACATTATTTCTGCATTTGTTACTGCAGGTTAAATGCATTCATGTCCTGCATTAAACAGTGTGTAAATGCATCTAAATGCCACTTCAGATGAAGCTTCTGTGTTTCCTCTGCATTGCAAAGATGAATTTTGTTGATATTGATTTAATTTGCCTAGTAACAGCCCAAATGTCTTATTATTCCAAATAACTGATTCATTTAATTAAAAACAACTAGTTTGAGATTTATAGGCCTATCCCAGGGGTGTCAAACTCAGTTCCTGGAGAGCTGCAGACCTGCAGAGTTTAGTTTCAACCCTGCTCCAACACACATACCATGTAGTTTTCAAATAAGCCTAAATGATTAGATTAGTATAGATATAACCCTAATTAAACACAGCTGATCCAGCTGATATCTATACTGTGTAGGGCTGTGGCCCTCCAGGAGCTGAGTATGACACCCTTGGTCTATCCCATTTTTGCGTCCCTCCCACTGTTAAAAGGTAACTAAGTCATTTTTACTCTGAGTAAATTTTAAATGAGCTACTTTTTACTTTTACTTGAGTAGATTTTTAGACTGGTACTTTTACTTGTACTTAAGTAAAATGTCATTAAGGTAATGGTACTTTTACTTGAGTAAAATATCTTTGTACTCTTTCCACCTCTGATTTTAAGATAAGTCAGAACAAGATATTTTAAATTGAGACAGCTCAAACATGCATTTTAGTCTGGGACTAGCTTAAGCCTTGTTGTCAAACCAGGTTTTTTTTTTATTTTTAAAATAATCTTTGCAATGTATATTCTACTGGCTAATGCAATGTTTTCTACCAAATTTTTTAACAATATTTCAAATATTAATTAAAATTAATGGCCATTACCTCATCAGGACAGTGGGTCCAATATGATTTTTGTGATTTTTGTGGGGGAAATTACATCATCATAAACTATTTAAGTGGAACCTTGGGTCTCTCTTTTTTGGTGACTCTTCTCCCGTTATTGTCCCCATTGACGTCTGTGTGAACGGTCACCTGAAACCTTTGTCAAAGTAAGCAAGACTTTCGTTTTTTTTAATGAACTTTAATCACCTTTTTGCCCTCATGGTTTCACATTAAATGCAGACGCAATCTCAGTTGCACAGATGAGGAAACCTCCCTCCATCTTTTCAGTTCCTATTTCAGTTCAAACCTAATGGCTTCCCTGTTTTGGACAAGGCTGCGTCTACATGCCTTTCAGATCAAAAGTGTCCAGCCAAATTTTCAGAGGGACCAGCAAGAGTTACCTTTTTAGAGAACATTAGATGAAAATATCTGAAAAGGTCCATTAGTCTTTTAAATGTTCAGAATTCTAATTTATTGAAATGTGTCAATAATAGTACATTTGTATTGTAGATCTGCACTTTCACAGGCTTTTATGTTCCTATTGGTACAATGATTGATAAGTAAGTCTGCCCCAAACACATGCTATTGATTTACGCGGAAATTAACACGTTTGTCCACCCAAACAAATTAGAGCAATGTTTTGAAATTGCAACAGTGTCTAGACCCTTCAGAATTAGATTTATGTTTAAAAATGTCACTCTTCACCTTAAAGGTTGTATCATTTTGCCTCTATTTTTGGTGGATGAGCTCTACTAAAGATGTTTACAGGAAGCTGACGGCTCTATGCTTGTGTTGTGGTTGTCTGGTTTGTTTATGACTGGGAGTCTTTCAGAGAGTCAGAGGTTTACTGCCTATCCCATCATCCTATCCATTCAATTGGCAATAATGCTAACAGCCCTCATGCAATGCTAGACCTCTGTGGTTTTGTGTGTATGTGTGTGTGAGAATGAGAGAGGAAGAGAAACCGACTAAGTGGGATACAGTTCTATTAAGCCAAAATGTAACCTCTCAAAATAACTATGAAACATATTGAAACATTATAGGCATGTTTTATTTCAGATTCCTTTTTTTTTTTTTTTGCTGTAATGTGTAGACCTAAGCTATGTGCTTGAAATATGAATTGTTGTTTGAATCATGACTGTTTTCTTTTAAAGGCTACTTACACATTTATTGTGAAAGCAGTTGCCAAGGGGAGTCACAATGCCACAGTGTCCCCGATGTGCTCATAGACTGAACAAGTGACAGCACTGGTGCACCCATGAAGCCACCAGGCCCTCAGGTGCCCCACCCCGCCGTCACAAGCCCGAACATGTCAGGACCTGGTTTTAAAAATAACTCCTGCTTGTTAATCAAGTAAACTCGCCCCCAACCACTATGCCAAAAACATGCACTGTCCTCCCTTGCTGATAATTATGTCAACCTGCTCATCACACACCTTAATTTACCTGTTTTTTTTTTTATATTAGCATATCATACAGGTTGGCAGACAGATGATTTCTGTGTTTAGCCAGATTGACATTGAAAGGTGCAGCAGTAATGTCTCAAAGCAGGTGGACTTGCTAATAAACGACTGCAAGTTGAATTTGAAACGCAACAAGGAACTGTTTGGCCACACACAGCTTGCTTGGAGATGCAACTTCATTGTTTGCCAATCTCTTAATTGGTTATTGGCCTTATAGCTCCATTGAGGGAAACCCACTAATTTGGAGTGAGAGGCAGTGGGTGGTAATTGCAGTCATTGTAGCCATAATTCATTTTGAGGTGTCCAACGCACCTGAGCTGTCCGTTTTGTTCCCTGCCCTTCTCTTTTAGGAAGTGAGCATCGGCCTACAACTTCCGGGTCCTAAAAACCCATCATGTGGTATTGATTCCAAGTGAAATGGGAATGCCTGCATATTTTAGGCCATGGTTGGGATAATGAGCTTGGCCCTTTATTCCCATCGCCTGTCGCTCCTGGTGATGGAATTAGCTTGAAGCAAGCAGAGCGGAAATCACTCTCAGCTTTATGAATGACATCCCAGAGGTGGGAACGGATTAGTCTTCTCCCTCTCTCCCTCAGTCTGTGTGTCTGTCTCTCTCTCATTGCCTCCACACCACCAGGTGGCTTTTTTTCCGGGCACAAAGGTGTTTCGCTTAATCCCATTATGCTAGTGCTAAATCTCACCAACATCAAAATTACCCCCACCACCACTAACCTTCATATCTCTTTGCTTCTCCCACCCTCAGTTCGCTTTCCGTCCGCTCCCTTTCTGAGTAACTGGAAAGGTGACTTCACCTGAATGGAGGAAGAGATCTGCAGGCAGCTGCTATTTTAGCAGTCCTCGTTACCGTTGCTGACTCACAGCAATTGCCAATCCTGATCCAATTTCGCCATGCTGGTGGCCCCTTATTCCCTTGTCCAATAATGTGTCTGCTGGAAAAAATCCCACTGCTCCAAATCAAGTCTAATCCTAGCTGGAGACCTCATGTCAATCTTGTTCTCCAAAAGGGGAAAAAAAAAACAAGACAAATCCATACATCTGGTCCCGCCCCAGATCTCTCTTTCTCTCCTTTTCTTTGGCCTCTAGGGATGGCTTTTAAGTCCCCCATCTTCTCCAAAGAATAGAGAAGGGATCACGCAACATGACCTACCAGAACCTTGATATCACAATATTGCCACCCTTGGGCATTGGGACATAGGTGCGGATTAAGACTTTGCATAATAAGATTACACGCTGACTGAATGATATCAAGGGACGATCCATATGTGGCAAGCTGGCTCTCTGTCGCCGGCTCATTGGCGGGTGGTACAGCTTGTGGAGAGAGGTGCCTGGGAGAGCCGCTGGGAATCAAATGGGATTCAGATTGTAAATGAGTTGGCCATTTGCAGTCATAGCTATCAGCGCCCGGATCTCTCCTAGTTCCACATTTAAATGTGAGAGGTTAGATCAGCTGTCCTATGTGTGATTACCACAATGACCCGCAATGATGCCCAAGTCTACTGGGACTTTCTACACTGATTTGTATCTTCTGATCGCAGATGTTTGACAAAGACCACTTGCTGGGCGAGTCTTCCCATTCTCAGTGAGCAGTCAAAGCAAGTGAGATGTTCTGATTCTGTGACTTGCTTATGTCTGTAAAATACACTTCTTAACTTCTTACTTTTGACTTCTTATTCCTTATTGAAGAAAAGTCCAAATTGGTCAAGAAAGCTGGAAGAATCTTCTTTTGTCCACAGAATACCGTGGATGCCATAGTTCAACAGTGACGGCCCCTGCTGAGAAACCCCTCTATCCCAGGAGCTGCTTTTCTCTCAAGAATCTCACCATTCATGGCTCCCCATTCCCGCATCTTCAAAGCAGCATTCCGAGAAAATCCCTCACATAAAAACATACCTCTCCTCATTAGCTGATGATCCAGGGGTGTCGAGCAGTAGTTCCTGTCCCACTGTGTGCTGTGGGAAATGGATGTGTCTGTCGGCTGGATGAGATCAATAAGCACAAGGTCACAACATTGACCCGCTGCTCTTCTAAATGACTCGATGAGTCCTTGTCCGCTGTGCTGGGCAGTCAGGCACTGTGGGGAACTTAGAGAAACTGGAAATACTTCAATCCAGGGGGTCCCAAACAGAAAAAAAACACACCTGCTAGTATTAAACAATACTTTCCACACAATGTAGCAAATACAGACCACACTATGAATGAGGCCAACTGCGTGGTCCGGTTGTGTCAAAATGCTGGACAAAAGGAAAACTATAGAATGAAGTTAACTAAATGCCAACAGAGGTCCAATGTAGTTTAAATAGGCTAAATCTAAAACACCATCTAGAGTCCAGAGTTACTTTCATATTGGTCATTGATAGGAATACATGATATATTGGTTATCAGTAGAGATACAAATATTTCAAATGTCATACAAATATCATGTTCCTTGTTTTTACATTTACTTCTGTCATAAGTCTAGTTATTCTTTAAATATAATCATTTAATAATTTGCTAATGCAAATCTCAAAATTAAAATCCATTTTTCATACTGTACATTTTCATAATGTTGTGATGCCTAAATTTACTTATAGCATTTAAAGCAATGCTTTTTAGTTTTTTTTTTTTGTTTTTTTCAACATAATATAGATGTTGGCTGTTTATACATTATTGACCATAATATGATAATACTTATTAGCATAAGCCAGAATTTAAAATTTTTAAATTTAAAATGGATGCATCCTCAGTCATTAGTCAACTGTAAGAACCATTCCACCATTGGACCAATCTTCTCGCACTGTTGAATTTTGTCATTTTGTTCCAATATGGTCCCAGTAGTAGAATTTCTATATATTATTGCATTGCAGTCATTTTGCATTCAATATTCGTCCTTCAAAACATTGCCTCCTTAGGCTGCTTAATAAAAACTTATCCGTTATCAGTGTTAATAACAGCACCCCCAGTCATAATTGTAGCATATGATCACAGAACATGTGACACCTGCCTGTCCAGTATCAAAGCTGCCTACCACTTATGCAAATACAGCAAGATATTTCTGTAGATCAATCTATGAGGCCCCACCAGTCAGACTTCCCAGGAGGTTTGTGTGACTGATAGCAATCACTGCCACACAAGCATATGACATTACAGACTCAAATTAGCAAAGCGCAAGAGAGAGAAAGGGGATTA